>NC_141696.1:1460283257-1460911069 GCF_964263255.1 Lissotriton vulgaris | reverse complement strand
CAGTGGCAGCTGCTCACAGGGGGCACCAGGGAATCGCCCCATTGCCTCGCTCTGTCACTATTGCTTGGCATGTTACAACTTTTACATGTAAACAAACAATTTCATGGATAGTTTGTTTGTAAATAAGAGCTGTGATATTACCTTGCCAGCAGAAGAGAACTCCACTAGCTGTATTGCGCAATTGAGGGGCGGGAGCTGTTGCAGCCTGGCCATACAAGGACACAAAAGTCTGATGTGCTGTAATAGCATCAGGCAGTGCAACACGTCAGATAAGGGAGATTCAAGCGTGTCAACCACACACCGTCTTGCCCTATCAGAAGCTGGAATAGAGAAAAAAGATCTACCTCAGTCTGTACCTCGTGGAACTACCTCTGATATGCTACAGACGTACCAGGGAAATCTGAAATCGTGGGCCCGCCCTGCAAACAAAGAGCATGTACGCTCATGTCAAAGACTGCCTCAGGTACGTTTATGGGTTTAGCAGCCTCAGTGTGTGTTTGTCTGTCTTCATGTGTATTGTCTGTATGACTTACTTTGTGTGTGTGCCTGCAACTGTTTCTGTTTTTATGTTTCCTTGTATGCCTGGGAGTGTGTTAAAGAGTATGTGTTTGTGTACTTGTGATTGAAAGCCTGTGAAGGTATTCGGTCCAGGGATTGGCAAGGCCCGAGGCCTGGTGCTAGAGAGTGGTTTTGAGCTTTAAGGCATTTGTTGCTGAACACCCAGCCCAACCACTTCTAAAATCCAGCAGCCGCGACTGGTCCGCATTATTATTTGCCTTGCTGGCTAGAAATTGGTCAAACTCCTCCTTCTGTTAGTCTAACGAGAAGGTGGACTTACTTTTAGCAGAAACTCATCAGTAAACAAAGGAGCCTCAGTGTCTATAATTCCAGCTCTTCTGAGGGTAAACGTGGGCACAGTAATTCTGAGTGGAGAAAGTGGAGCCCATTTAGCAAGATTGTGATCTTGCAGTGTAATGGCCAGCAAAGCGACTCTTACCTCTGCCGTCACCTCCAAAATCCCTTAAGGAATGCTAAGCTTTATCCAGAGAAGCAAAAGTGGTAACCTATTTGCTCAAATCTTTCCAGAATTTGTGTGAGGGGCACAGTAACATCCAATAGTTTATCTTGGCAATTAGATCGAGCTTCATACACACCTTTTCTACGATATTTCCCAAACTTGGAGAATGAAAGTTAACATGTTGGGATGAATAACTGGGAAAGTAGTGTAATTATTTGGCAAATTAGGGAAGGGCCCTGGAACTGTTTGCACAACCTGTTGGATACATACTGACCTACATGGTCAAATGGAACCCACTGCATACAATTGTGGTGATGTATTGATACAGGACTGGTCTTCTGCATCGTGAACAAAGGCAGATTTAGAATCTCCACCCGAACATTTCCAAGAATTTTACGATTCTTTTCGGGAGGACAATTTTAGAAATTGTTACCATCTATATAGAGACAGGGAGCATCATCTGTATGGCAAAAATAATTGTCATCTGTGTCAGTCAAGTCTTAAACTATGATCAGTTAAATACATATCTTTTTCGAGTTATTACCCTTACAATTAGGTGTTCCAGGAGGAGCGATTCCTTGCCAGCCAAAGAGTCGTTACCAGAGATCTATTCTGAGGATTAATAGATTCACGGTTATTATTAAGTGTTCCTGTATTTGTTCCCAAAGGCCCCCATGATGGCCTTCTCGCAAGACTCTATGAGATAGGACTGCGGGGGACGGTGCTCAGCTGGTTTTCCTCCTTTCTAGCTGGCCGCCGGCAAACGGTCTGGGCCTCGCCAGATTCCGCCGTGATGCCGCCTCTGGGAGTCGGGGTCCCACAGGGCTCTATTTTGAGCCCGACCCTTTTTAACATCTTCATGACCCCTTTGGCGGCGATGGCGGAGTCGTTTGGGGCCCAGATCGTATCTTACGCAGACGACACCCAGCCCCTCTTCTCGTGCAAGAGAGGAGGAGACTTTGATGGGGAGAGTATCCGGGATTGCCTTGGGGCTGTTTTTCAATGGTTCCAACTGAACAGCCTCAAGTGCAATTCCGATAAGTCCGAGGTACTCTTCTTTGGGTGTGACACGGAGCCAGACTGGCAGGCTTGGTGGCCTATCAATATGTTCCCTCCGTCTTGTTCATCCCAAATTGCTAAGAACCTGGGGGTCAAGATGGACAAGGGGCTAACGTTGAAGTCCCAGATCCTGGGGGTGTAGGGCACTTGCTTCGGCCTCCTTAGGATGCTGCGAAGGTTTCTTCCCCTTTTGTCTGAGGAGCACAGGAAGCTGACTGTGCAGGCCCTGATAGGCTCTAGTCTAGATTATTCGAACGTTCTGTACCTGGGCCTGCCAGAGTATCTGCTACAGCGGCTCCAAGTTGTGCAGAATGCTGCTGCGAGAGCTATTTTTGGTTTGAATAGACGTGCCAGTGCAGCGGGCTTGCTGCAGACTTTGCATTGGCTTCCAATCCGCAAACGGATCGCCTTTAAGGCTTTGACCCTGGCCTATAAGGCCCTCCATGCGGTGGGAGCAAAGTACCTCCAAAAGAGACTTGCCTTTTACCATCCGGCTCGTTCTCTGAGGTCGGAATCCCTGTTTTTGGCGGTTGTCCCACGAGTGAAGAGAGCTCGCCTAGGAGGTCGCTCCTTTGGACTACTGGCGCCACAGTTGTGGAACTCTCTGCCGCTCACACTCCGGGGAGCCACCAGCCTTCTTGCTTTTAGAAAAGGTCTCAAAACCTGGTTGTTTACCCAGCAGGCCGCCTTGCTGTTGTGTGTCCTCTCTGCCTGTGGTCTTTTTCTTCTTTTAACCGTGTTATGTTATTGTGCTGTGGCCCTCCTTACTCAAAGCGCCGGGACACTCTTTTTGAGTAGCCGCGCGCTATATAAAAGTAAATATAACATAACATAACATAACATAACATTAGACGGATTGTAGGTCCTTTAGATGTATTTGTAAATGTCTTTCATAGTGAGTCATTTTTTCTTTCACAGATGACTGAATAAATATTGTCTCTATGTTCTTGACTTTCATTCTCATCACTATAGAAGGCTGAAGAACCTTCAAAAGCCACAATTGTGAGGAGGATGAAAGTAGAAAAGCAAAGGAGAATTTTCACAAAAAACAATGTGGGGTAACTAAATAATAACAAAATGCTAAACATTATGTGGAGTTATATCAAAATGATGCAGAAGGACGAGCAATGTGCTTATTGATGTAAAGACCACATCTCTAGTCACCTGAAAAACCTTCACTGGCTCCCCGTCAATAAGAGGATTACTTTCCGACTCCTAACCCACGCACACAAAGCACTTTACGAACTTGGACCCGAATGCCTCAACACACGACTTTCCTTCTACACCCCCTCCCGCCAGGTACGATCCTCCAACCAAGCCCTTGCTACCGTACCTCGCATCAATAAAACCACCATGGGCGGTAGATCCTTCTCCTACCTCGCAGCTAAAACCTGGAACTCACTCCCCACTCACCTTCGTCTCACTCAGAACCATCTAGCATTCAGAAAGCAACTTAAAACTTGGATATTCGACAAGTAACTCCCCACCCTTCTTCAAGCGCCTTGAGACCCTCCGGGTATGTAGTGCGCTATATAAATCTTTTTGACTTGACTTGACTTGACTGAATCTCCACTGAGGACACCATCCGTCTGATGAACTCCATCCACTCAGGATCCCCAACAGACCCATGCCCTCACCACATCTTCAACAAAGCAGACTCCATCATAGCACCACACCTCCGAGACGTCATCACTGCTCCCTCAACTCCGGCACCTTCCCAGAAATCTGGAAACACGCCGAACTCAGCGCCCTTCTGAAAAAACCCACAGCTGACCCCACCGAACTCAAAAACTACCGACCCATCTCGCTCCTACCATTCCCGGCCAAAGTCATCGAGAAAGCCGTCAACAACCAGCTCGCCGCCTTCCTCGAAACTAACAAATCCCTCGACCCTTCACAGTCCGGCTTCCGAGCCAAACACAGCACGGAGACCGCCCTCATCGCCGCAACAGACGACATTCGAACTCTACTGGACAATGGAGACACAGTCGCCCTCATCCTCCTCGACCTCTCCGCAGCCTTCGACACAGTCTGCCATAGCATCCTTCTACAGCGCCTCAGAAACATCGGAATCCAAGGAAAAGTACTGGAATGGATCACTTCGTTCCTCACCGGAAGAACCCAGAGAGTCCGCCTCCCACCATTCAATTCAGAGGCCACTGAAGTCATCTGCGGCGTACCGCAAGGATCCTCACTCAGCCCCACCCTCTTCAACGTATACATGAGCCCCCTCGCGGCCATCGCACGCCAACACAACCTCAACATCATCTTCTACGCAGATGACACCCAACTGATCCTCTCACTCACCAAAGACCCTAATGCCGCCAAAACCAACCTTCATGAAGGAATGAAAGAAGTAGCCGAATGGATGAAGCATAGCCGTCTAAAACTTAACTCAGATAAAACAGAAGTCCTTATCTTAGGAACCTCCCCCTCCGCCTGGGATGACTCCTGGTGGCCAGAGGCTCTTGGAAAAGCACCCATACCGACGGATCCCGCACGGGACCTGGGCGTCATTTTAGACTCCTCACTCTCGATGTCCAGACAGGTCAGCGCCGTCTCATCATCCTGCTTCAACATTCTTTGCATGCTCAAAAAAACATTTCGCTGGATCCCCACCGAAACCAGAAAAACGGTCACTCATGCACTGGTTACAAGCCGCCTGGACTACGGAAACACCCTATACGCCGGCACCACCGCAAAACTCCAGAAAAAACTCCAACGCATACAGAACGGATCAGCCAGACTCATACTTGACATCCCACGTAAAGACCACATCTCCAGCCACCTGAAAAAACTCCACTGGCTCCCCGTCAATAAGAGGATTACTTTCCGCCTCCTAACCCGCGCACACAAATCACTTTACGAACTCGGACCCGATTGCCTCAACACTTGACTTTCCTTCTACACCCCCCCGCCAGCTACGTTCCTCCAGCCAAGCCCTTGCTACCGTGCCTCGCATCAATAAAACCACCATGGGAGGTAGATCCTTCTCCTACCTGGCTGCTAAAACCTGGAACTCACTCCCCACTCACCTTCGTCTCACTCAGAACCATCTAGCATTCAGAAAGCAACTTAAAACTTGGATATTTGACAAGTAATCCCCCCACCCTTCCTCAAGCGCCTTGAGACCCTCTGGGTATGTAGCGCGCTATATAAATCCATTTGACTTGACTTGACTTGAACAATCCACAAAAAAGGGTTAACCTGATGGACTTTAAAGACGCCACCCACAGAAGTATGTGAGGATTCAGAAATTAATGGAGTATATGGCCATAACCCTGCTTTATGATGCTCCTGGCATAGGGGTCGCCACCATGGCACTCACAAGTCCTGTCATGCTGACCTGGCATTAATGTTAATGGGGGCCTCCTCACAACTCTTACTCCAGATCGGTGCAAGAGCGGATTCCCCACACATCATATAGGACACAGGGAGTCCTCAAGATGAGGCTTCCCACCTTGAATCCAATGCTCTTGTTTTCCTCACAGGTAACACTGGTGTTGGTAAGGGAGCAGGTGCTTGGTGCTCCAGGATCCAGAGCAGGTGGTCTTGTTTTCCTGGGTGGTGTCCCCTGACCCAGCAGGGAGACTGGCGGTCCTGGGACCCCAGTCCTGGTTACGGACAGAGGTCTTGGAGAGCTTCCCCTCCTCATCATCACACAGGTTGTCTGGCTGCTCGGTAGATGGCAAAGGTTTGGGTCGCAAACCCCCGCTCCCCCCCACCCTTCTTGTATTACTTTTCCAGGCTCAAAATGTGATTTGGTGTCTGAATCTTTGACGTTTTATTTTGATGTTCTGCTTCTTTGTAATGGACATCTTTCCCATTTCTTCCCTTTCTTCTTCCTCCTGAATGGTGTCTGTGACAGCAGGCAGGACTCAAGAACTGATTAGCCCACATCAAGATTCATGGGGGTGACAATAGTTCACCTGGATTTCGGGCACAGTGGTGTGTGCTTCAAGGGGTTGATCCTAGACTCCCAGTCCAAAACGTTGTGATTTCCTTATCAGCCCCAATTCTCTCTTCCTGTGATGTGTACAGGCCCCTTCCTTGTGATCTATCATTGAATCAAAGAGCCCTTTGAAATACTGAGAGAGCCTGGCTCTCCCATCCTCTACTGCATGTCCCTCCCAGCTCAGAGGAATGCAGCAATGCACGGTTCTGTCTTGGGGGGGGGGGGGGGGGGGGGGGGATTCCTCAACTCCTCATGTTTTCACCAGGCAGGCCTAGACTTTCCAAAATGGAGCCCAGGGTCTTCCATGTAGTGTACCAGTCAGGCACACTTGCACTCAGTGCAAGAACGCTTGCACTCAGTGTACATCTACAGCACACTAACTATACAGAACTGTTATCATCATGTATTATGCCTCCACAAATCTACATGCAGCAAACACTTTGTCCATGGCACAACTAACATTCATGGATCGTATCATCTGCATAAAATGATACATTATATGTGTACCAATGTTTACTGCTTAGCATTGTTTTTTTGTGTGTTTTTTCTTTCCACAATTGCTGTGTATATTAAATTTTTTCACCTCTTCCAACATATTTTAAAGCGCTCTGATATCCTTCGGGATCTTGTTCGCGCTATATAAAACTTTATAAATAAAATAAATAAATAAATAATTGATTGTTTCAAGACATTGACAATGCCTCGGTGCGTCCAGGGCAGGCTTAGTGGGGCTACGCCCCTACGCCCCAATGGACGCACCTGAGTGTCACCCTGTCACCCTCCCACGAGCGCCTGAGTGTCACCCTCCCACGAGACTCACACCCCTCAGTTAACAGTTTTAATGTATGTATTGTGTTTCTACATTGCCAAGGAGGTTGTCAGCAAACTTTTAGAAGGATGCAAGCGATGTCTACACAAACAATAATATTAACACATGGTAAATACAACAATAATGTTCAAACAGCAGACACGCAATTACACGAGAGAAACTACTGGAACATCTGAATAGATGCAACATAGTTCACGTTTGCCAGCGTGGCACTTCTCACGTAGGCATGTCAGAACCAACCAACTGCATCATTTTCATAGGAAGGCTAAATTCTCAACACGCAAACTTATCTAAGAATAACGCTTGCGTTCCAAAAGGATCATTCACTGACTTATTCTCTGTTTGCCGGGGTTTCCGTTGAAGTTCAGGAGGGGTGTCGCGTAAGACACTCACCCCCAGTCACAGAGCTGGGTTGAATCCATCATAATTCTTCAGCTCACTTCTCCAGCCTAGTTCAGACCCAGCCATATGCAAATCAGTCTTGACCCTGTTCCTCATGGAAACAGCACAGCCCGCATTGCCAAGCCAGGCCTTCACCGGACCGGAAACAAGCATCCTGGGACCAGTTTCAGGCTAACGCCCCTCATCAGCCAGGTAACTTGAATCTAATGGCATAGAGAGCACAGGACCCACGTATGGGCATACCCTTCCCACTGTGTCAGCTGACAGCCACTCATGTGATTACAGCAGAGGAAAAGAAAGAGATGGGCTAAACCTGTCAGGTGAGGCAGAAGAAACCTACAACACGGGTAGTTTATTGGTTGACAATTTTTGTGTAGTGCTGCCTAGCCCTAATGAACCACAGTGCTTAGCAATGAACCATACAAACATATGTGAGCACCATTTTACTTGTTTACTGATTCAAGATGGAACAGTAAATAAAACCAAAATGTTAAAGTGCAGCCTTGAAAAGAAAGGAAATTTAAGGCACAATAATGCAGGTGCGTTCCGCTAGCGTAGGCATGCATGCAAGAGTAATGATGCAGGCACCATTTGCTTTGCCTTTTATTTACAGATCCAAGATAGCATACACCAATTGGCTTAGTAAATAACAAAACAACAAGTTCTTACAGGCAGATACTCTATTTGACTAAAGATTCCTCACTGTCAGAATATTCCCCATGGACCAGGATGGATCCGAAAAGCTTTCGCGTGCTGCTGGGTAACGCCTAGCAGCTCCGCGCTGACTTCATTCCGCCCTTGAATTGACGGAGCAGAGCCGCATATATAAACGCCACCCCTAAGCACTATCAGTTTCTTGCTTGATTCATTCCACACCCTTGAACCTAGAGCATAAAACAAATGAAGCTCCTGTTACACAGATGTCTGACGGGGAGATGGGAGGTCAGTGAGGAAGATAGAGTATCCACCAGAAACAGCGTTACTGAAGGCAAGCGGAGGATTTGTTCTTCTGATGGATACCTCTAACCACAGATTCCTCACCTTTGGAATAGACACCAAAGCAGACCCTGGAGTGTCTGCGGAGAGGGCACAGGCGAACAAATCCTGCAGGACCAAAAAGGTGAAATACTCTTCCCATCAGACCTGGCTGCTAAGGCAGTCGAACATCATGAAAGTTGTGGACAGGCACTCTGCATACCAACGCAGTGGTGGCAGCCTTAGCCCTGGTGCAATGTGCTCTCATTCCTACCGGAGGCTGCTTTCTGCCACAGTATAGCAGATCTTCATGCAAGGGATTAGCCACTTTGACAGCATCCTTTTCTGTAAAGCCTTACCTTTGCCCAGAGAACCCTACTACACGCCAATTGTCCACCCAGTGCTCCTCGGTGTGATCACAGTAAAAACTTGAAGTTCTTCTCTAGAGTCCAAAAGAGGTGTGTATCTGATTTCTTCAAGGGGTGAGGTGGGGCAAAGACCGTTGGGAAGGTAATAGTTTGCCCAACATGAAAAGCAGTCATGACTTTCGGCAAGAAGACCACTACGCTACTCGGCACCAGTTTGTCCGGATAAAATGTGGGGGAGGGAGTTTGCAACGAGAGAGTCTGGAGCTCACTCATGCGAAGAGCTGAAGTGATCACATCAAGGAAGTAGATGCTATGAGCAGCTATGATTCGGCTTGAGGAGAGTACACATGGGAAATGTCAGGACCAAATTAGGGTCCCACTGTGGCATCACAAATAGTTTTAGATAAAAACATGTGTGTCACACCTTTAAGAAAAAGCCTTACAACAGGTGATTTAAATTAGAACGGTTGGTCTGGTAAATGCAGAAATGTCAAAAGTGCAAATAAATAACCTTTAATAGTGTCAACCGCAAGGCATTGCTGGGCCAAAGACAAAACAAAAAATAAAACATCTGACTACTTGACTTGCAAAGGGTCTGTCCTGCAGGACCACAGTAGGCCACACATTTGTCCCAACGCTCATCGTGAATAGGCTTCGTGGAAGGATGCCTGGCAGCCAGGATGACATTCATAACTTTGGTTGGAAAATCAAATGCAGTCAACTATCACCAGTCAATCTCCAAGTACTGGAGTGTGAATTGCTCAGATTCAGGTGGAGAACCCTGTCCTACTGCCGTGACAGAAGACTCTTCCGAAGTGGTAGCCTGACCGGAGGACAGATGCACATGCTCAGAAGTGGCGGGTAGCACACTCTCCTGTTGAAAGACTCCCTGTGCCACCACAGGGTGCAGCTGCCATTCATCATGAGTCAGGGACTGCGAGCCGAGCTTGTGTGCCCTGGCGTTCAAGGATCCCTTCAACTAGTTCACAGCTTGGGAGAAATCCTCAAAGGCTCAAAGCCTCCTAGCACAGGACTCGGAAACCCACACCACCCTGCTTGCTGCAGTACCACATGACAGTGGCATTGTCTGTCAGAATCTGAACCAGCCTCCAGTTGATAGAAGATAGGAAGGACTACAATGCCATATGAATGGTCCACAATTTTAAAAGATTGATATGAATTTGGGTTTCCACTAGAGAACAAAGGGCCAGATGTAGGTGTCCAAATACCGGTCGGAAACGGCTGAAAATACCGATTTTCGGCCATTTCCGACCGGTATTTGGACATTGGTATGTAGGGGTTTGAAAAACCTACAGATTCGGTAATTTTACCGAATGGGTAATTTTACTGAATCTGTAAAATTACAGAATCTGTATATTTACCGGTTCTGGAAATTTTACTGATTCGGTAAAATTACCGATCGGTAAAAATACCAAATCTGTAATTTGCTATGTAGGTAGCACTGTTAACAGTGCTACAGGCCATTCAGGATTCGGTATTTACCATGTAATACTATTACATGGTAAATAACGAATTCCTGTGTACATGCACATCTGTGCATGTACACTTGTGCCATGCGGCACACAGACATGCCCTAAGGGCATGTATGTGTGTCACATGGCACACAAGCCTGAAACAGGGGTGCAACTGGGTGTCAAAGTGACACCCTGTCCCCCTTGTAAAATTGGTAAATTTACCGATTCGGTACTTACCGATTCGGTATTTGCTATGGAATCCTTTGGGGTTCAAGGCCCATAGGATTCCATAGCAAATACCGAATCGGTAATTACAGATTCGGTAATTACCGAATCTTACCGATTCGGTATTTTTACCAATTTGTTTACCTACATAGCAATTACCGAATAGTAAATACCGAATCGGTAAAATTCTGTATTTATCATTGGGTATTTGCTATTACCTACATCTGGGCCAAAGTCCTCTGATCTCCACCACTCCTACATGACCTTGCCAACCCAGCAGTGATGCATCCGTCATCTCCATCAGCTCTTGGTGGGGAAGGGAGAGGGGTCTGTCACCAGTCAGGTTGTAGTCACCACTGCAGATATTGTGCAGTCTTGTCCAAAATCTGTAGGACATCTGACTGGCTTCCTTTAAGCTGGGTCCACTGAGACTTCATATCACATTCCAGAGCCTTCATTTGACACCTGGTGAAGTGGAAAAGCAGGATAAATGAGGTTAACAGTCTAAGATGCCCCAGAGCTGCTCTCACCGAAATCTAGGACCAGAGGCTGAAACATCTGGATCATAACCCGAATGTCCTGGACTCATTGTCGTAGAAAAAAGACCCTACATTGCACCAGGTTTAAACAGCTCCTATAAAGGAAGTCTCTGCAAAGGTGTCCGTTGTGATCTCAGCTCGCTGATCGAGAACCCCAAAGATTCATTGTCATATTACAGTGCTCTACAACTGACAGTGGTGAGCCCATCTTCAAAAGCCAGTTATGTGTGTCTAACTTGACTCCGTGTTGTGTGTGTCTAACTTGGCGTTGTCTGATACAGTGTCTTTTGTTTGTTAACAGGAAGAAGATTCATTTCTCTCCCTACAGTGGACACTTAAGTATTTATACCCTCGATATAAAAGTAACTCTGTCAGTACAGGTTTATTATTCATCATCTATACACTCTGTATGTAGTTGCAGTAGCTGACTTCTTGTCATCGGTCCTGAAGAAAGCTGGGCGAGATGCCCTTTAGCAGAAACATGTCGACCATATCGCACTGCGCTAGAGGGTAGCCATGCTACCCAGCGTGCCTTTTTAATCTTTGACACCCGCACTTCTGTCGCAATGCCTCCAGGAGTCCGGACTGTTAAATTTTTTAACTTCATCTTCACTATTATTTGAGCACTGCACTCTTCTCAGTTTTCCATCACTTTAGGATGCATGCCTATGATGATATCTTTTACATCCATCCCTGCACCGGCACTATATGGTCGGTTGTGGGACGGCATGACAAAACTTTTCCCACATGACGCAAACTCCACCGCATGGGTGGTCTGATGGGAATCGTGTCAGCCTCCCTCGACTTCCAACCAATGGTTTTGGCAACCCTTGTCTCACGCATGCACCACCAGTACCACACGGCTACTGTTGTAGGCACACATTTTGTCTTAGACTTGATCTGCTCTTTTGTGTTTTGTATCTTGTAATTGGGGAGTGAGCAGTCAGGTCACAAAACTTTCCCCTTGACCCCCACATACCCTTCTTGTTTATAGTATTTGCTATTACCTACATCTGGGCCAAAGTCCTCTGATCTCCACCACTCCTACATGACCTTGCCAACCCAGCAGTGATGCATCCGTCATCTCCATCAGCTCTTGGTGGGGAAGGGAGAGGGGTCTGTCACCAGTCAGGTTGTAGTCACCACTGCAGATATTGTGCAGTCTTGTCCAAAATCTGTAGGACATCTGACTGGCTTCCTTTAAGCTGGGTCCACTGAGACTTCATATCACATTCCAGAGCCTTCATTTGACACCTGGTGAAGTGGAAAAGCAGGATAAATGAGGTTAACAGTCTAAGATGCCCCAGAGCTGCTCTCACCGAAATCTAGGACCAGAGGCTGAAACATCTGGATCACAACCCGAATGTCCTGGACTCATTGTCGTAGAAAAAAGACCCTACATTGCACCAGGTTTAAACAGCTCCTATAAAGGAAGTCTCTGCAAAGGTGTCCGTTGTGATCTCAGCTCGCTGATCGAGAACCCCAAAGATTCATTGTCATATTACAGTGCTCTACAACTGACAGTGGTGAGCCCATCTTCAAAAGCCAGTTATCCAAGTAGGGGAAAACTGGAATCTATAACTTCAGAAGATTGGGAAAACTGGAATCTATAACCCTCAAAGATGGGCAGTGACCACCTCCATTACTTTCATGAAGATCTGAGGGGCACTGGTAAGGCCGAAGCATGGCAAACCGAACATTCTCTTGACCAACCTTGAACTGCAGGAAAAGTCTATAGGGCTGCAGGATTGGCAAATGAAATGATGTGTCCTGCAGGTCCGAGGCTATCATCCAGTCACACAGATTCAAGGCATACAGAATATGGGCCAATATGGGCATTCCGAATTGCTCCTTCCACAGGAAGGCAATCAGAGAGTGATCTATAGGATTGAAAATAAAATGAAGGCCTCCATTAATTTTCAGCACAAGGAAATAGCAAGAGCAACAATATCTCCCTATTTCCGAGCCCAGACCCTCTCTATGGCTTCTTTGGACAATAGAACTCAGACCTCTTGCAGCGAGATGGATAGGTGCTCCTCTGAGAGTAGCTCTAATATGGGAGGAAGCTGTGGCGGGTTGGAAAGGACGGAATGATCTGGAAGACCCATTTGTTAGATGCGATAGATTGCCACCCTGGAAGTAGTGTTTGTTCCTGCCTCCCTCAGGGCAGTTGTGCGCCGCTAAGGGCAAACTTAAGAGGCTTTGATGCTGATGCTGCAGGGGAGGGGAAATGGGAAGATTGATGCCCACAGTGACCTGCACCTCTCTGCTTGATCCCCGTCCCCATCCACAAAAGGACTGGGGTGACGGCAGTGGAAGTGGGGGAAACCTGGCTATGCCTGTATGACAACTCTCTGGAGTAGCCCCGGAAGGGCTGAAACTAATTAGGACACTGTCTAACAGGGGTTGAATGGTCCAAAGAACACAACTTTACTTCAAGTGTTCAAAGGCAGAGTCGGCTTTCTCGCTGAAAAGGCGAGATCCTTTGAAAGTCATATCTTAAAGGGATGCTCATACATCTCCTGAAAAACCTGTGGATCGTATATAGCATGGTACCAAAGCACCACACTATGACAACTGCTTCCCCCAAGCAGTCAAAAGTATCCAAGCCAGCTCAAATGCATATTTGACTGCATCTTGACCATCTTGGACTCCTTGAGCCAGGGAGGCCCTACATTCTTTAGGGATCATTTGCAAATACTCGATGGCCATGTCCCAAATGGTAAGCGTATATTAGATTAATAGGCAAACCACGTTGATCGATTTCAAGGCTAGGTAGGCCAAAGAGAACTATTGTTTTCTGAATACTTCAATCCTTTTCAACCACCTATCCAGGGAGATTGTGGGGAATGAACAAAGATTCACCTTGCTGAGGGAAGATTGCACTACCAAACTCTCAGGAGTAAGATGCTGCATTAGAAAATCAGGGTCACAAGGCACCGGTCTGTGGCCTCTGGCCACCTGCCTGTTTTCCCTTGGGCAAGAAAAAGGCTTAGACCAATTACCTATAAGAGTCTCAGTTAGGGCTTCATTGAATGGAAGTAAGGGCTCTGAAGAAGCAGGCCCAGGTTACGGAAACCAGCCCTTTATCAGAGAAGGTGTCAATCCCACTGACCTCCTGAATGCCCATGCATACACTGTGATCATCATACTGAGGGAGTAAATCAAACCTATCATCTTATTTGTCATCTCCAGGTGGAGTTAAACTCTCGTCATAATCAGAACCAAAAAGATGATGGATGGCTCCATAGAAGTGGAGGTATATTGCAGGAATCAGGCAGTAGGGTAACTTAGTGCGCTTGAGTGGATCGGAGCTTGAGTTCGGATTCACTCAAGATGGGGTTGTCTCAGAACATGTATCAGAGTCTCTGTCCCCAGCAACATCAGGTGTGGTGTCAATGAAAGCACAGGTCTTGAAGCCAGAATGTAAGTTGTCACTGGAGTTGGTGTGGTCTTCTAGGGGCTTAGATGGCTCTGAGGACGGATCCACTGGCAGTAACACAACTACAAGCCCCTGTGGATCCTTTGGGCTGAATGCATGCCACAGACAGCCCGGAGAGTGGCAAAAATGTGCAACATGGCCTCCTAAAAGGTTTCGATGTGTGCATCAGGGTCAATTATGGCATCAGATCCTTGATCAGGGATCTTGAGTGGCAACTTGACGCCCTTGCGAACAAATGAACCTGACACCAGGCCTACTCTTGCCTTTTTCATCCTAGACAGTTTGGGGCTTCGACGAGTGGTAGGGAAAGAACTGACCAGAACCAGGTTTCGGGTAGGGCAGGAAATTACCCCAAACAACCGCTGGCACAATGTATTAAAGTGGCACCTTCAGAATCTCTCATCACTACACTGCTGGGCCTAAGGAAGATTCAGAAGGACGACTGCCCAGTTGTCTGAAGAAGGAAGATTGGATCTGCTTGATTTGAAACCAGGCACTCCAGAGTGACTAAGGGTCAGTTGTCAGACCTCCTGTTTGATATATAGGGACACAACAAGACAACAAGATTTCAGAGGCCACCCTGCAACTGCCCAGCACCAAATGGACATCAGTGTCCTGACTCCTGGCCTCTGCTGAAGTTAGTCTTGATCCCCCAAAAATGCCCCCAGGTCCAGGACCCTTGGGTGGCAACAGAGTGTTCTCTTCTGGAAGAAAAGGTTAAGATACCAAGGTTTTGGGCTCTGTGCAACCATGAAGGGGCACCTTCTTGCCATAACTTAGCAGTCCGCATCACCAGCCAACAACCTGTTCTTCGTATTGAAAACAAATTTTGGTGACTGCAGCAAAGCAAGTCTCCAGTGACTACTGCACTTCGGGTCACTCCAAACATCTGCATCAGCAGCGACAGTCTGTATCGACAGCCAATGCAAAGTTTGACTGATGACTGCCTCTTTGCACTACAACAGTGACCGCCTGCGATGCCTGACCTGCTCTTCACGCTGACAACGATCTTTACGCGGCACACAGCAAACACAAACCTCCACCTGCAGCTCTTCGCTTGGATTCTTAAGAAGATAAACTTTCACCAGGCCAAGACTGGTCGCTATATCCAACTTGCTTTCCATTAAGGTTGGCCTGAACTTGTGACTTTATCCCAGTCCAGCATGACCAGATATCCGCAAATGGTGCTTTGTGATTTTTGATGCTATTTTCACGTAAAACTTTAGAAACAAATATCTCCCGTTTGCTACAGTTCCCCTGATTAGATTTTTGCTATATTGGATTTCTTTTATTTATTAAAATGTACTCTGTTTTTTTCTGAATTGTTTTGAGATTTCTCTTGTTGTGCGTTTTCAACTTATTACTGTTTGAGTGCGGTATAAATACTTTACACATTGTCTCTAAGTTAAACCTGACTGCTTTTATGCCAAGCTACTAGAGGGTTAAGCACAGGTTTATTTAGTGAAATTTGTAGTCATCATAACAAGATTATGTTTATTACCTGAGTGGGGCTCACTCTCCCCTTAACTAATAATCCAATTTCTTGCAGTAACTCTTTGACTGGGACCAGCCAGGATCTTTTATCCGACCTGCACTTCATTGTGGTCGGCTTTAATAATTACTTTTTAGCCCAAATTTTACTTAAAACGTTGAAAATTCATAACTAACATCTCCCTGTTCCCCTTTCCCCACCAAAGTGCTTGAAAAGTCCATCAAACTCCAACTCATGGAATACCTCGAGAACAATAATCTACTGGATGCATCCATTCAGGGTTCCGCTCCAACCACTTAACTGAAAACATCCTGATCGCAACCACTGACAACATCAGTACCCTCCCAGCCCAGGAAGAAGCAGCCACCCTGATCCTCCTCTACCTCTCATTGGCCTTAGACACCATGTCTCACCACACCTTGATCAAGAGTCTTCATCACATCGGAATTCAAGAGGACGCCCTAAAACGGATCGCATCCTTCCTCACCGGGAGAACATAGATAATCTGCCTGCCATCTTTCACCTTGGAGCCAAAGAGCATCATCTGCCGTGTCCCACAAGATTCATCCCGCAGCCCTACTCTGTTCAATGCCTACATGACACCCCTGCCCCTGGCCAACATAGTTAGAAACCACTGATGATCATTATCTACTAAGCAGACAACACCAAGGTCATTCTCTCTCATTCCAAAGACCCATCAAGGGCCAACTTCCACCTGTGCATAACCAATGCCATTGACTGGATGCAAAACAACTGCCTTTGGCTGGACACAGACAAGACTGAAGGACTGATTTTCAGGACCAACACCTCACCGTGGGAGGATTCCTGGTGGCATGCTGCAATGGGACCCTCTTCCGTCCCCATGGACCCATGACATCATCTTGGACAGCAAATTTACCATGAATAATCAGATCAACAAAGTCTCCTCCACCTGCTTCCTCACTTTACACATGCTCTAAAAGATCTTTAAATGGCTCACAAGTCTCCCCCAGACGCACTCTCACTCAAGCCCTTTTCAACAGCCACTTGGAGTACGGAAATGCACTCTACGCAGGAATCGCCACTCACCTCCTGAAGAGACTACAGACCATTCATAACGCAGCAGCCAGACTCATCCCTGGCCTCCCCAGATGAAAAACCAAAGGTGGTGATGGACGGAGCGTTGACAATACAAACACTCACCCCCAGTCAAATGATCTGGGTTTAATCCATCACCGTTCTTTAGCTCACTCCGCCACCCCATTTCAGACATGGCCATATGCAAATCAGTCTAACCCTGTGCCTCATGGGAACAGTCCAGCTCGGACCAGAATCAAGCTTCCCAGGACCGGTTTCTGGCATTACAGCCGCCTTCAGCCGGGCTTGCTTGACTCCAGTGGCTAAGTGAGCAAGGGACTCACGTCTGAGCATACCCTGCCAACTTAGGGCGAACAAAGAAAAACAAAAGGTGGTGATGGACGGAGCGTTGACAATACAAACACTCACCCCCAGTCAACTGATCTGGGGTTAATCCATCACCGTTCTTTAGCTCACTCCGCCACCCCAGTTCAGACATGGCCATATGCAAATCAGTCTGACCCTGTGCCTCATGGGAACAGTCCAGCCCAAACTGCCAAGCCATGTCTTCCCTGGACCGGGATCAAGCTTCCCAGGACCGGTTTCTGGCATTACAGCCGTCTTCAGCCGGGCTTGCTTGACTCCAGTGGCAAAGTGAGCAAGGGACTCACGTCTGAGCATACCCTGCCAACTTAGGGCGAACAAAGAAAAACCAAAGGTGGTGATGGACGGAGCGTTGACAATACACTCACCCCCAGTCAACTGATCTGGGTTTAATCCATCACCGTTCTTTAGCTCACTCCGCCACCCTAGTTCAGACATGGCCATATGCAAATCAGTCTGACCCTGTGCCTCATGGGAACAGTCCAGCCCAAACTGCCAAGCCATGTCTTCCCTGGACCTGAATCAAGCTTCCCAGGACGGGTTTCTGGCATTATAGCCGTCTTCAGCCGGGCTTGCTTGACTCCAGTGGCAAAGTGAGCAAGGGACTCACGTCTGAGCATACCCTGCCAACTTAGGGCGAACAAAGAAAGTTAGTAAAGCAAGGTCATAGTTTATAAGACTTGCATATTCTAGCAACATTTTTTTTTAGGTCTCGTAGAGAGACCTCTAGTGGTGAAACCACAAAGTTAAACCATCCGGATTGCAATGCGGTTTTTTAACAGTTCACATGAAATCTCGTGACCACAAGCACAAGCATTTCCCCACCTCAAAGCCATCAGCCTCCCTCCCACAGCTTCCCCCAGCTCCCTTCTCCTCCCCCCTAATTGCTTTTTTTTCACGTTCGCAAGGCCGTGAGCTGCTTCAAAGCGATCCGCTCCGCCCCCTGCTGCACCCAGCGCTGGCCTCACTTCTCCCCCCTAATTGCTTACTAGCCATGTCACACACCACCATTTGCTGTGCCTCGCATCGGAGCATCAGACCTTCTTTTTCCCCTCATTAACAGGCTTATCTCGCCTGCTTTCCTGCTGTGATTTCCGAAAACGCTCCGGAGAATTGTTTCAAACATCGTGTTCCAGCCTGCGTCCTTATCTGCTCTGCCAGCAACGTATCTAATAACCAAGTCTGGTTGTTGTAGAGCTGCCCAGTACAACACATCTGCCCGAAATCGAATGCTAGCAAAGGAGGATCAATCCCACAGCACTGTTTGCATCACTCGGTCTCTGTTGTTTAGTGAAGGGAAAATATATATTTGTCTCAACAAATCCCCTCCATTTTAACGGAAAGGTCTGGAATAGTTGTATGTCTGAGATATGCGGCTTTCGAGGGAAGGTTTATTCATGAGTTCTGCAGTGGCTGGATGTTCAGACAACAGTTTTGATGTTTGTTTATCCTGAGAAACCGCGGTGTATGCTGGTAACTTTTATATAACCTGGAGTTCACAGAGTGTAAAACGCTTGCGAGGTCGACTCGTCTCGTGCCTTTTATCATTCAGGCCACGGAGCAGAAAGTGGAACTTTTGATTCAATAAACAATAAAAATCGTGACTTTTCCGTAATACATTTTGAACTTCAAGCATGGATAAGCGGCGCTGCGTAATTACCATGTAAATCCGAACATTCTAAGTTTTAAAAGATCTTTTTGAAAAATAAAACATTTATTTTGAGCTAAGCACTAGCTATCATCTGCACTGTACTCTATAAATACAGTCAGCTTTTCTTATCTCCCAATGACAGCGACCTCTCCAAGTATCTGTACTACACGGCACGTCTGGCTTCTAGGAGACTTTTCGCAAATTAGAAAGTTCAGCGCTGTATAGATGCGAGATAATTTTTTATTTCTGCCATTTAGTTTAACAGTTACATATACAAGTGTAAGACTCTAACGCCACCTAGAGCCGAAGTCAGAAAGAGAGAACTTTCTTTTCCGCCTTCATCCTTTATGCAGTCACATATTTAAAGCGGCAGTTCTTCGAAAATGATGCACTTTCTTGCCGCCAGCACATCAAAGGGCTTCGCCCAGCGTGCGCTCTGCGGCTTCTCCTCCCCTAATTAATCATGGCTGGCCGGCCGTACTTTCAGTTTCCCGGCCGCTCTTAACGCTTGTTTTTTTGTCCGGGTCCCTTGCTGTTTCCGCCCTCTGACCACCGCCTGACAGAAGCACAGTATTTCCAATATAAATGCTGTGGTGCTGGACAACAGTTTGTTGTAATTTACCTGTCCCGCTTCTTTTCATTAGAATTTTTTTTATTTACAGTGTCTCCTTCCTTCAGCCCGTCGCAGTTTGTTTTCCTTGCACCGCCCCTTCTTACAGTCCCTTTAACCATTTTGGTACGGCAGCGATGGAGTTGCTCTGCCCCAACTAGCATGTTTAGGTTTCGGCTACCGTCACACTGCGTAAGCAGTGGGCGGAGCCGAAATCTTATGTGTGTAGTATTGGGGCCTGAACACGCCCCTCTTCCCCATTGGCTGGCCTCGTAAATGCTGGCCAGCCATTGGAGGAGAGGAGCGTCACTCAGTTCAGGGCCCGCCTTGACGCGATTCGGGGGCGTTTCTGGGTCTTTTTTTAAGTCCCGCCCTCTCCTCTTCCCATTGGCTGGAATTTTACCTTCCAGCCAATGGGAAGGGGAGAGCACGCAAACACGCCCCCGAATCCCGCCCCCGAATCCCAAAATGACCTTGTTTTTTGTTTTTTAGACCGAGTTTGTGTGGAGTCGTTCTTTCAGATCGTGCCTCGGAAACAGTTTGTATACGTTTTTATAACTGTCATATGCTTGGATTGCCGTGTTTGTTTTTATTTGTATTGCCGCGTGTGTAGAAGCGCCTTGGACGCATGTTTTATAAATGCGCTCTTTAAAGATTTTTAACTCGGTTTTGAAGCTTGCTCAGAGCCGCATCAGCCTATTCCGTTATATGCATGAGATTTTTTGTTTGTTGGATGTTTTCTTTTACACCGGCATTTCTCTCCCTTTAGAGGGGATGCATCCTATGCAATTAGGAAAGTGGAGCAGAGCCATAGATTAACCACTGGGGAACTCAACATCCTTTCCCCGTGCCTTCCGACAGAAAATGACCAGTACAGTGAATGGAAACAGAGCAAGCTCATCTCAGGGATGCATGCGTTACCGTAGGACATAGTGACGTTCACGGAGCCAGACATGGTTTCTCACGGAAGCTGATCTCTTGTTCTGTTATTTTTAGAGATGTTATTTTCGTTGTTACTATTATCACTGTTCACTATAGTGGTGCAGGAGGTACTGTTGTCCTTAGTTTCAAAACTAATCATGCAGGTTTTAGAGAGGGTGCACGGAAGTTGTCCCTTCCAGGCCTCGCCTCCACCCGCACCTGGCCGTGGGGGTCAGGGTGGATACGTGCGGGTCACTCTGCTGCCAGGAATCCGGGGGAGGGGAGGGACGAGGAGTAACATTATAGTATTTCAGTGCACAGGTTCAATCACGGCGGGGCCCTGCCACCTCTTTGCACCCCCTCCCCTCCTTGGAGACGGCTCGCTGCATGTCCGGCCGGCGCGTTCTGGGTGTCCGGCTGGCTCTGCCTCTCTAGTTGGTGGTGGTGCCGAGGGTCATTAGGGCTGTGCAAACAGCACTGTGCATGCAGCAGAAGAGCAGAAGTGAATAAATATTGCAAACACATTAGGTGAACACTGCCAGGGGCGTAACAAACGCCCCCGCAGCCCCCGCAGTGCGGGGGGGCCTCACTCTCTACAGTTAATGAAGGGGGCCCCCAGGGGGCCCGGCCCCCTCAGCTCTTCTTAGGGCTGTGAGAGAGGCCTGCGCTGAAGCAAGCCTCTCTCCCTCTGTGTCTGAAGCAGGTGCAGCCTGCTCCGTTCCCCTCACCCCCTCCCTCTGACTAAAGAGAAACAAAGTATCAACATTGTTTCTCTTCAGTCAGAGCCGGAGGCAGGCCCGGGACAAGGACGGGGCCCCGAGACAGCAGTCCACTGCTCCTCTGAGGCAGCACAGAGCCCGGCCCCCCACTCTCTCCTCTCGATAAGCAAAGCCCACCCCACAAGAGAAGAGACAGGGACACGGAGGGGGTGGGGGCCCCACCCCACAAGAGAAGAGAAGAGACAAGGACAAGGATTGGGTGGGGGCCCGGCCCACCCCACAAGAGAAGAGAAGAGACAGGGACAAGATGGGGTGGGTGCCCCATCCCACAAGAGAAGAGACAGGGACAGGCCCCCACCGAGAAGAGACAGGGACAAGGATTGGGTGGGGGCCCGCCCCACAAGAGAAGAGAAGAGACAGGGACAAGGATGGGGTGGGGGCCCCATCCCACAAGAGAAGAGACAGGGACAGGCCCCCACCGAGAAGAGACAGGGACAAGGATTGGGTGGGGGCCCCACTCCACAAGAGAAGAGAAGAGACAGGGACAAGGATGGGGTGGGGGCCCCATCCCACAAGAGAAGAGACAGGGACAGGTGTAGTAAAGGAAGTACAGGAGTCCACTGTAGATAAAGGTTCCTTTAATGTAAGTTCCTTCCAAGATTACAGGCCCCCACCGAGAAGAGACAGGGACAAGGATTGGGCGGGGGCCCCACCCCACAAGAGAAAAGAAGAGACAGGGACAAGGATGGGGTGGGGGCCCCATCCCACAAGAGAAGAGACAGGGACAGGCCCCACCCGAGAAGAGACAGGGACAAGGATGGGCTGGGGGCCCCATCCCACAAGAGAAGAGAAGAGACAGGGACAAGGATGGGGTGGGGCCCCCAGAGACAGCACTCTCCACTTCCCCTCTGAGACAGCTCAGAGCCCGGCCCCAACGCTCTCCTCTCCATAAGCAAAGCCCACCCCACAAGAGAAGAGAAGAGACAGGGACAAGGATGGGGTGGGGGCCTCAGAGAGCAAGAGCAGGAGACAGCACAGAGCAGTGCTCGGGACCCTGACAAGGGTGGGAGTGGGGGCCCCCAGAGAGAGCATTCTCCAGGGCAAAGCTCACATGAGAAGGGACGAGGCAGCAAAATGGTGCCCTCAGGTAAGCCCTCTTGTTAGAACACACCATGGGCATCCGCAGGAGGGGAAGGGGGGCCGAGAAGGGTGCAAGGCAGAGGGGAAAAGGGTGCAAGGCAGAGGGGGAGAAGGATGCAAGGTAGAGAAGGGTGCAAGGCGGAGGGGAGAAGGGTGTAAGGCAGAGGGGAGAAGGGTGCAAGGCAGAGGGGAGAAGGGTGCAAGGTGGAGGGGAGAAGGGTGCAAGGCAGAGGGGTGAAGTGTGCAAGGCAGAGAAGAGAAGGGTGCAAGGCAAAGAGGAGAAGGGTGCAAGGAAGAGAGGAGAAGGGTGCAAGGTAGAGAAGGGTGCAAGGCGGAGGGGGAGAAGGGTGCAGGGTAGAGGGGAGAAGGGTGCAAGGCAGAGAAGAGAAGGGTGCAAGGCGGAGGGGAGAAGGGTGCAAGGCGGAGGGGAGGAGGGTGCAAGGCAGAGGGGAGAAGGGTGCAAGGCAGAGGGGAGAAGGGTGCAAGGCAGAGGGGAGAAGGGTGCAAGGCAGAGAGGAGAAGGGTGCAAGGAAGAGAGGAGAAGGGTGCAAGGTAGAGAAGGGTGCAAGGCGGAGGGGGAGAAGGGTGCAAGGTGGAGGGGGAGAAGGGTGCAAGGCAGAGGGGAGAAGGGTGCAAGGCAGAGGGGAGAAGGGTGCAAGGCAGAGAGGAGAAGGGTGCAAGGAAGAGAGGAGAAGGGTGCAAGGCGGAGGGGGGGAAGAGTGCATGGCAGAGGGGAGAAGGGTGCAAGGAAGAGAGGAGAAGGGTGCAAGGTAGAGAAGGGTGCAAGGCGGAGGGGAGACGGGTGCAAGGCAGAGGGGAGACGGGTGCAAGGCAGAGGGGAGAAGGGTGCAAGGCAAAGGGGAGAAGGGTGCAAGGCAAAGGGGAGAAGGGTGCAAGGCAAAGGGGAGAAGGGTGCAAGGCGGAGGGGAGAAGGGTGCAAGGCGGAGGGGAGAAGGGTGAAGGCGGAGGGGAGAATGGTGCAAGGCAGAGGGGAGAAGGGTGCAAGGCAGAGGGGAGAAGGGTGCAAGGCAGAGAGGAGAAGGGTGCAAGGAAGAGAGGAGAAGGGTGCAAGGTAGAGAAGGGTGCAAGGTAGAGGGGGAGAAGGGTGCATGGCAGAGGGGAGAAGGGTGCAAGGAAGAGAGGAGAAGGGTACAAGGAAGAGAGGAGAAGGGTGCAAGGCGGAGGGGGAGAAGGGTGCAAGGCAGAGGGGAGAAGGGTGCAAGGCAGAGGGGAGAAGGGTGCAAGGCAAAGGGGAGAAGGGTGCAAGGCAAAGGGGAGAAGGGTGCAAGACAGAGGGGAGAAGGGTGCAAGGCAGAGAGGAGAAGGGTGCAAGGCGGAGGGGCAGAAGGCTGCAAGGCAGAGAGGAAAAGGATGCAAGGTAGAGAAGGGTGCAAGGCGGAGGGGGAGAAGGGTGCAAGGTGGAGGGGGAGAAGGGTGCAAGGCAGAGGGGAGAAGGGTGCAAGGCAGAGGGAGAATGGTGCAAGGTAGAAAAGGGTTCAAGGTGGAGGTGGACTAGGGTACAAGGGGAGGGGGAGAAGGATACAAGGGGGAGGGGGGAAAGGTGCAAGAGGGAGGGCAAGAAGGGTGCAAGGCAGAGGAGAGAAGGGTGCAAGGGGGATGGTGATGAAGTTAAAAATGTGACCCCCCGGAAACATTTCTGCGGACACCCATGGAACGCACACTACTTTGTGAGGGAGAGTGGGAGAGAGTGGAGAGAGAGAGAGTGGAGAGAAACAGTGGAGAGAAACAGTGGAGAGAGAGAGTGGCTAGAGAGAGAGAGAGAGAGAGTTGAGAGAGACAGTGGAGAGAGAGTAGACAGTGGAGAGATTGGAGATAGACAGTGGAGAGAAAGAGAGTGGAGAGAGCATGGAGAGACACTGGATAGAGTGGAGAAAGAGAGAGTGGAGAGAGAGAGTGGAGAGAGAGAGAGAGAGAGTGGAGAGAGAGAGTGGAGAGAGAGAGAGTGGAGAGAAAGATAGAGTGGAGAGAAAGATAGAGTGGAGAGAGAGAGAGTGGAGAGAGAGTGGAGAGAGAGACAGTGGAGAGACAGTGGAGAGAGCAAGTGGAGAGAGCGAGTGGAGGGAGCGAGTGGAGGGAGCGAGTGGAGAGAGCGAGTGGAGAGAGAGCGAGAGGGGAGAGAGAGTGGAGAGAGATAGAGTGGAGAGTGGAGAGAGAGAGAGAGTGGAGAGAGAGCGAGAGAGTGGAGAGAGAGTGGAGAGAGAGTGGAGAGTAGAGAGAGAGACAGTGGAGGGAGAGACAGTGGAGGGAGCGACAGTGGAGGGAGACAGCAGAGAGAGAGTGGGTGGAGAGAGAGAGAGAGTGAGTGGAGAGAGAGTGAGTGGAGAGAGAGTGAGTGGAGAGAGTGAGTGGAGAGAGAGTGAGTGGAGAGAGAGTGAGTGGAGAGAGAGTGAGTGGAGAGAGTGAGAGGAGAGAGTGAGTGGAGAGAGTGAGTGGAGAGAGTGAGTGGAGAGAGAGTGGAGAGAGAGAAGGGGGAGAGGGTGGAGAGAGAGGGAGTAGAGGGAGACAGTGGAAGGAGACAGTGGAGGGAGACAGTGGAGGAAGACAGTGGAGAGAGAGATAGTGAGAGAGTGGAGAGAGAAAGTGGAGAGCGAGACAGAGGAGAGACTGTGGAGAGAGAGACAGTAGAGATAGAGTGGACAGAGTTGAGAGAGAGAATGGAGAGAGAGTAGAGACTGACTGACTGAGAAACTGACTGAGAGAGAGAGTGACTGACTGACAGAGAGAGAGAGACTGATTGAGAGTGAGACTGACTGAGTGACAGAGACTGACTAAGGTAGAGAAAAACTGACTGAGAAAGAGAGACTGAGAGAGAGGGGCAGAGACTGACTGACAGAGAGATAGACTGATTGACTGTGAGAGAGACTGACTGACAGAGAGAGACTGACTTGGAGAGAGACTGACTGAGAGAGAGACTGACTGAGTGAGAGAGTCTGACTGACAGAGACTGACTGACAGAGAGAGAGACAGACTGACTGACTGGGGTAAAGAGAGAATGACTGACTGAGAGAGACTGACTGACTGGGAGAGAGAGAGACTGACTGGGAGAGAGAGACTGGCTGACTGAGAGAGAGATTGACTGACAAAGAGGGAGACTGACTGACAAAGACTGACAGAGAGAGAAAGAGACTGAGAGACTGACAGAGAAAGAGAGACTGACTAACAGAGAGAGAGAGAGAGACTGACTGACAGAGAGAGAGACTGACTGACAGAGCGAGAGACTGACTAAGAGAGAGAAACTGACTGAGAGAGACTGATTGAGAGAGACTGACTGAGAGAGAGAGACTGACTGACAGAGACTGAGACTGACAGAGAGAGAGAGACTGACTGACAGAGAGAGAGACTGACTAAGAGAGACTGACTGAGAGAGACTGACTGAGAGAGACTGACTGAGAGAGACTGACTGAGAGAGACTGACTAAGAGAGACTGACTGAGAGAGACTGACAGAGACTGACAGAGAGAGACTGACTGACAGACAGATAGAGAGCGAGAGACTGACTGACTGACTGAGAGAGACTGAATGACAGAGAGTGATAGACTGACTGACAGAGAGAGACTGACTGACAGAGAGGGACTGACTGACAGACTGACAGAGAGAGACAGAGAGAGAGAGAGACTGACTGACTGAGAGTGACTGACTAAGAGAGACTGAATGACAGAGAGAGATAGACTGACTGACTGAAAGAGAGATACTGACTGACAGAGAGAGAGAGAGACTGTGATGGAATTGGGGTCAAAGTGTGTATGAAGCTATGCAATGCCTCTTAAGATTGCTATTGTCTAATAAAAATAAAAATGTAGTATCAAAATGTGCTCTTTGTAGTTATATCTGCTTTTGAAATACTGCATTGTCGCTTTGCCCAATGTTTTAAAATGGAAACGGGAAGGAGCAGTGAATGCACTTTTGTCAAAACTAAATGATGAGTGGGCCCGATGTTGTATATCATGACAGGAGTCTGCATCAGGAAACCCACCTAAAATTGGGCAAACTTACCCGGCCTACTGATGGCAGGGACCCTGTAATGAATGGACCACCACCTATGACAGCCTGCTGGCAGACTAAGCCCAACCTTTAACTCCACCATCCAGTGTTACTATTAACGGCTGCATTAGTGACAGTGTTCATTATACATTTGCTTTATATACAGTGTACGCGCCCACATTCACAACGGGGAGGGGGTGACGTGAGGGAAAGTGTAGGGGGTAGGATATGTGTGAACTGATTCATTCAGTGACAAGTCTTATTGAATTTACTAAGACATGTGGTCCCTTGACCTCAGGGCCACATTTGAAGGCTCCACGGGAGTCCAAAATTATAATTGTCAAGAGAGGCCTAACTCCGTTATAGCCGTGAGTGTCTGAATGGGGACCGGAGCTGGTCTTTGGTTACGTAGTGGTCTACGTTTCGACCCAATATCAGTAGGAGTCTTTTCCTTACGAAAGGGTCTTCATCAGGACAAGCATTGTTGTGGGTGGGCAATCTCCTTTCGCAAGGGGCGATAGGAGTAGACTCGAAAGGTGGATAGTCTTAGTCCAGGCTAAGTCCCCATTCAGACACTCACGGCTATAACGGAGTTAGGCCTCTCTTGACATTTATAATTTTGGACTCCCGTGGAGCCTTCAAATGTGGCCCTGAGGTCAAGGGACCACATGTACACTGTCTTAGCAAATTCAATAAGACTTGTCACTGAATGAATCAGTTCACACATATCCTACCCCCTACACTTTCCCTCACGTCACCCCCTCCCCATTGTGAATGTGGGCACGTACACTGTATATAAAGCAAATGTATAATGAACACTGTATCCATTGATTAGGATGTATGCAATCTTGAAGTAAAATCTTTTTTGCATCAAAAAACGTTGTTTTTGAATTTATGAATACAAATGCTATGAATTTGTAATTTCTTTCTGGTCTCGGGACCCCTTCCCTTCTTTTCATTTGCTACCCAGGTCCCTACTGACTGCATTGGGTATAACCCTGTTTGCTATAACGCATTGGTGACAGTGGCGTAACAATCGCCCGCATCCCCTGCTGTATGGCGGGTCGCTGGCCTGAGAGCTCTAGACAGGCATGGAGGATGGGAGGGGGGCCCCCTCCATGTAGTTTGCAGAGGGGCCCCCTCATGTTTCGTTACGCCACTGGACACTGCACACGTCCTTTGCACTGCACTATTCACCGAGCTCCCCCGCCTCGAGGCGCTGGAAGAAGCAGCCAAACTCACACGGCCTCACACGGTCTGCTCTGCAGAATGCTAAACAAAAGCACAATGACTCTTTTTAAAGGGCTGCCCACTCCAGACATGGCATTCAGTATAGACAAAAAGGTTTGAAAGATATTTATCACACACGGACATTGTGTGCGGCGTCTGGAGCTGGTCAGTGTGGCGCTCAGAAATGTATGTGGAGTACTAGCTAATACTACATAACCAGCGCTATATAATACACAAGCGCCATCGATGACACATCCAGCGCCATCTAATACTACACAACCAGCGCTACTACTAGACAACCAGAGCTATGTAATACTACACAACTAGTGCTATCTAATACTACACAACCAGCGCTACGACTACACAACCAATGCTAATACTGCACAACACCTCTATCTAATACTGCACAACTAGGGCCATCTAATTATACACAAACAGCGCTATCTAATATAGCAATAAGACCAGTAGTGTCGAGGGAGAAAAAGGTATCCGAGAACCCTGCTCAATAATTGTGCGCTTTCTCTCTTAGCAGCAAAGTGTGATCCTGGCCAAATCACATAATCTGCCTATCCCGTGTTTGATAAAATCGACAGTGTCGAAACAAGACGTAAGAACTAGACGATCACTTCTGCAATGCATCACAATGTGACTTTACAGACGAGTGCGCTGGACACCGGTGTGTGGCAGATGCAGCAGAAAGCACACATCAAACAGTATGTGTCTTGCCTTATCTACATTTTACTTTTTTAAATAGCGCCCACTTGAACTGAATTGCTTCATGGCACTGTGGATAGCGAATGTGTTTGTGAAAGGCACTTAAGCACTGTCCGGAGAGGGCAGGGGGCGGTCAAGTTACTGTTTCATTATGCCATACCCGGCCTCCATTCGATGCAGACTCCGTCTAACATTGAACATCACAAGTGGCCCCTGGCTAGGTGTGAGCAGCGACAACAAGCGCTGCGCTGACACTTCTTTACATCTCTTCAAGGACCGCATATTTTGAGTCCCTACACACAACTGAGCTGGAGGATTGTTAGATATCTGCAACAAGTTCACCAGGCAGCTTAAGTTCCTATGCCAGGGCTGAGTATCTCACCAAGGTCTGTGTTTTAACTTTGCATTCTGGGGCTTGTAGTTCGGAATGGTGTTAGGCACCTAAAAGAGTACAAATAATAAAAAGACTGGAGTGGACAAACCGCTCCTACCCACGTGCCATCTTTAATCTTGTGCCTGTTCTTATTGTACGATAAATTCCAGCTAACCCCTCCCCCCTTGCACTGTGGCCCGTGGTCACATCCTAATCAGTTGCGGGCCACTAAAGACAGTTAATGGCCTCCCTATGCACACGCTGCCAGGCTCGTTTGGGGAGAGTTATTTGCCCCTTTTAAACAGGTCTCACTCTCAGCTTTCGCAGCCTGAATCTCGGCCCAATTTGTCCTTCGGAAGATTAAAAACGCGAAGTTGGGGCGGAAAATGTCACTTCTGAGGCCCGGACACATCCCCGGCCCCTTAAATTGGAAATTGCCGGAGTGAGCTGTCCTATCTGGGTGATTTACGCCTCTGTAATCCTCAGGCGCAGGCCTCCCTAATACATTTCACTTTGGAAGGCAGGCAATATGCCTCAGTAATTAGTGCATTTAAAGCAGGTTCCTCCTTTAAAGTACCCGTCCTGCCTGGACGACTCGCAAAAACCGGGCTGTGTTCGTGAGATCAAAAGGAGACCTTAAAGGCTGCTTTTTTTGTTGATTCACTTTTTGAAATGCTGTTCATTTATTTATTTATTTATTGCTAATATGGAACGGTAGTTCCTGCTCCGCTATCCTTGAAGGATTACTTTATAAACTACTTTAAATCCCATGGTAGGAGACCCTGGATGCAAAATGCTTCACTGGCTTTCTCTGAACCATGCATGGTTGCTCTACACGATTCACTGGTGGGTCAGTAGGAAGTTGGTGTGGAGAGCTTGGACTAGGTGTCGTATACTCAGGGTGATGATATGCTGAGCCTTAAAGTCCTTTTCATTAATCCCACACGTATCCACTGCTTCAATGGAGAGGTGATACGGGGCACACGTTTTCCATTGGCCCTGATTTTGCAGTGAAACTCTTGCCTCTGTTCCCTGCCTGCGCTCGCCCGGGTGCATGAGCACCTCCGTGGAGTACGTGGTGAAGGAGGCCAGCCCTGGGGTGCAGGCCTGCAAGGGCGCCGCGCTGGAGATCTACGGGAGGCGTGCGAGGGGGCCGGCGTCCGCCTGGAGATGCTGCCCTTCGGCAAGCTGGACTTCGGGGAGACCGGCGTGCTGGACCGCTTCTACAATGCAGGTGAGAGGCCCTTTTCTGCCCCCCTTTTCCCTCGTTGTGCTTGCTTTTTCTGCCCCCCTGTTCCCATCGTTGTGCTTGCTTTTCTGCCCCCCCTGTTCCCTCGTTGTGCTTGCTTTTCTGCCCCCCCTTTTCCCTCGTTGTGCTTGCTTTTCTGCGCTTGCTTTTCTGCCCCCCCCTTTTCCCTCGTTGTGCTTGCTTTTCTGCCCCCCGTTGTGCTTGCTTTTCTGCCCCCCCGTTCCCTCGTAGTGCTTGCTTTTTTTTTAACGATTCTGTGCTTACCTGATGCTTTGTTATTCCCAGTTTCCTTTTCCTCCTATTGTTTGGCAGTCTTTAATCAGCCTCATTGATTGCTCCTCTGGTGAACCCTGACTACCACATCCCCCATAATGGAAGTCCCCAGTGTTAGAGACCCCTCGCAGTGATCAATAGCATGTTGCGCATCATGCAGGCCAAGAACGGAGGTCTCCCTTGGGCTGATTCCAACTATTCCATTATTTAGTGGTATCTCTTATCCTTTGATGTGTTGTGGAAACAGTCATATCTGGATTGGTATGTTTACTTTTCACAATTAGGCCTGTTACAAATTGCCATCAGTGTGGAGGTTGATTGGTGTCCAAGGCAGTTGTACAAGTCCGGATAAAGCTACTCTTAGACTTGTATCACTCTATAGTAGGCATTGGAAAAACCAGTTGTTCCGGCGCTGGCTAGTTGCCTTTTGCCTTTGTTGAATTTTGTTTTTTCTTGTTTTTTTGTAAAACTTTTATTTTGGGGGGAGCTGCTTGTATTTTCTTGCCTCTGTTACCTGGGGCGTTACTGGGCAGAGATGGGCCTGTGGCTGACCTAGACTGAGGGATGTCTGTGTGTGTGTGTGTGTTGGGCTCTGTGTGTGTGTGTGTTGGGCTCTGTGTGTGTGTGTGTGTTGGGCTCTGTGTGTGGGTCAGGCGCTGGCTAGTTGCCTTTTGCCTTTGTTGAATTTAGTTTTTTCTTGTTTTTTGTAAAACTTGTTATTTTTGAGGGAGCTGCTTGTTTTTTCTTGCCTCTGTTACCTTGGGCGTTACTGGGCAGAGATCGGCCTGTGGCTGACCTAGACTGAGGGATGTCTGTGTGTGTGTGTGGGCTCTGTGTGTGTATGTGTTGGGCTCTGTGTGTGTGTGTGTTGGGCTCTGTGTGTGTGTGTGTGTTGGGCTCTGTGTGTGTGTGTGTTGGGCTCTGTGTGTGTGTGTTGGGCTCTGTGTGTGTGTGTTGGGCTCTGTGTGTGTGTTGGGCTCTGTGTGTGTGGGGGGCTCTGTGTGCGTGTGTGGGTTGGGGCTCTGTGTGTGTGTGTGTGCGGCTCTGTGTGTGTGGGGGGCTCTGTGTGTGGGGGGCTCTGCGTGTCTGTGTGGGGCTCTGTGTGTCTGTGTGGGCCTCTGTGTGTGGGACTCTGTGTGTCTGTGTGTGGGGCTCTGTGTGTGGGGCTCTGTGGCCTCTGTTCCCTGCTTTTGCTCGATTTTCTTGCCTCTGTTCCCTGCTTCTGATCGTTCCCTGCTTCTGATCGGTTTTTTTCTTGCCTCTGTTCCCTGGGGCGTTACTGGACAGAGATGGGCGTGTGGCTGACCTAGACTGAGGGATGTCTGTGTGTGTGTGTGTTGGGCTCTGTGTGTGTGTGTTGGGCTGTGTGTGTGTGTAGGTGGATCTGTGTGGGTGGCTCTGTGTGTGTTTGGGTGGCTCTATGTGAATGACTGTGTGGGTGACTCTGTGTGGGTGGCTCTGTGAGGGTGGCTCTGTATGTGTGAGTGGGTGGCTTTGTGTGTGCGGGTGCAAATGCAATAGGTCTCGCATTTGCAAAAGATTAAGCTATTGGCATTGTAAATGACAATGCCATTTATTTATATGTTTTAAAAACAAAAACATTAATAAAAATGTCATGAGCAATGCCAATAGCTCTAACTTTAACAATGCCGAGACCATTGCATTGTAAATGCTTGTTTTGTTAAGCCTCCAAATGTGCAGCACAAACACGGCGTACAAAGAGATTAACGTGTTGCCTGGAGCACATTTCGGGAAGAACATTAAATGAAAGTTCAAACCAGCTTTATGGTACCGCAACTTGCTTTCACTTGTTTTCTTTGTTTCCAGTGCTATTTTAGAGCTTTGTGCAAACTACACTTGCGGTTTTCACTCACACGTACTACCAGTATTTTGCTAGTAATAACTTTGAGGGAATAGCATATTTTTGTTTTCTAAATAGCATGCACAAAAGCAGTATAATTTCAATTTACATCAGTTATTTCCAATGATTGTGTCAATGTAAAAATCGCCGCTGCACACCCAGCATCAGGGCAGTGTGCCTCAGTGATGCAGGACCCGCGCCAGTAACTGAAATATGACGAAAGACTGAAATGAGTAGCCACAAGCTGTGCTCTAGTTCTGCTCTAAAAAAAATGAGCAAAGAAACAAGCAATTAAGAACATTTAATTGAAAAAACCATTAACCAGGAAACAGAAGGAAATCCTACAGAAGGCAAGGAGGAGAAAAATAACCTTGAGGTATGTAAACCCTCCCGCATTACCTACGATGCCGCCACCCTCCTAGCCCTTAACCCCGGTCGCGCCCCCAACTGCGTCCAAGCCGCTCCTGGACACACCCATGGACCTTTCTCCTGCTACTCCTGCAAATTCAGCGGCACCGACAACATCTCCGCTACGACTACACCACAGACTCTCGACCCCAACCACCTACAATGCATCCTTCTCAACACCCGCTCGGTGCACAGACACGCCATTGACCTATGGAACCTTCTAGACACCCTCTCTCCAGACGTCGCCTTCCTTACGGAAACATGGATGAACGCTTCCTCCGCCCCAGACATCACCATTGCCATCCCTGAAGACTATAAGATCACCCGCAAAGACCGTACCAGCCACACAGGAGGAGGAATCGCTATCGTCCACAAGAAATCTATCCGCATCTCAACCAGCTCTGACACCAACCTCGCCAACTCCGAACACCTTCACTTCCAGATCCACATCGACCCCAAAACCACTCTCAGAGGCACTCTCCTCTACAGACCACCAGGACCCCGCGCAAAATTCAGTGAAGACATCACGGACTTCATCTCTCCACACGCGCTCCCCTCCAAAGACTATATTCTTCTGGGAGACCTCAACTTTCACCTTGAAAAGATAAACGACCACAACACCGCCACCCTCGTGGACAACCTCGCCAACCTTGGACTTAAACAACTAGTCACTTCCCCCACCCACATCGCAGGCCACACACTCGACCCCATCTTCTCTTCCAGCAATCATGTCTCCTTCAGCCACACTACGGACCTCCTATGGACCGACCACAGCTGCGTTCACTTCACCTACAACAAGCCGAAACCCATCAACCACCCCCAACCTACCCTGCAAAGAAACTGGAAGAAAATCACCACGGAACAAATCTCCGCATCGCTCCTTCGAAACTCCCCAGCCCTCTCTTCTAACGCCAACGAAGCCGCAGCCAACCTCACCCTATGGCTATCCAACACCGCCGACACCTTAGCACCACTGAAAAAACGTCAAAGCAAACCTGGCAGCAAGAAGGCCTCTTGGTTCAACGATGATCTTAAGAAATCCAAGAAACTCTGCCGCTCCCTTGAAAAAGCCTGGAAAAAAGACCCATCCACCAGCACCAAGGACGCCTTCAAAAGCGCCACCCGCACTCACCACCAACTGATCCGAAAAGCCAAGAAAACAGCATTCAAGGATCGACTTGACAACAACGCCCACAACAGCAAGGAACTTTTCAACATCGTCAAGGAATTTTCCAATCCCTCGGCCAACTCCAACGACATCACCCCCTCTCAAACCCTCTGCGACTCTCTAGCCTCCTTTTTCCACAACAAGATTGCAGACATCCACAACAGCTTTGACAACCAACCCGGAAACCAACCCACCCCACCATCTGCTGACCATCTTCCCCCCGTAAACACCCTTAACGCCTGGAACCCAATCTCCACTGAGGAAACCATCCGCCTGATGAATTCCATCCACTCTGGATCCCCCACAGACCCATGCCCTCACCACATCTTCAACAAAGCAGACTCCGTCATAGCACCGCACCTCCGAGACGTCATCAACTGCTCCTTGATATCCGCGACCTTCCCAGAAGACTGGAAACACGCTGAACTCACCGCCCTTCTGAAAAAACCAACAGCGGACCCCACCGAACTCAAAAATTACCGCCCCATCTCGCTTCTTCCATTCCCGGCCAAAGTCATCGAGAAAGCCGTCAACAACCAGCTCGCCGCCTTCCTCGAAGCCAACAAATCACTCGACCCCTCACAATCTGGCTTCCGAGCAAAACACAGCACTGAGACCGCCCTCATCGCAGCAACAGACGACATTCGAACTCTACTGGACAATGGAGACACAGTCGCCCTCATCCTCCTCGACCTCTCTGCAGCATTCGACACAGTCTGCCACAGCACCCTTCTACAACGCCTCAATAACATCGGAATCCAAGGAAAAGCACTTGAATGGATCACCTCGTTCCTCACCGGAAGAACCCAGAGAGTCCGCCTACCACCATTCAAGTCCGAGGCCTCTGAAGTCATCTGCGGCGTGCCTCAAGGATCATCACTCAGCCCCACCCTCTTCAACGTATACATGAGCCCCCTCGCGGCCATTGCCCGCCAACACAACCTCAACATCATCTCTTACGCGGACGACACTCAACTGATCCTTTCTCTCACCAAGGACCCCAGCACCGCCAAAACTAACCTACACGAAGGAATGAAAGAAGTCGCCGAATGGATGAAACAAAGCCGTCTGAAACTCAACTCAGATAAAACAGAAGTCCTCATCTTAGGCACATCCCCCTCTGCTTGGGACGACTCCTGGTGGCCGGAAGCCCTCGGAAAAGCACCCATCCCGACAGACCACGCACGGAACCTTGGCGTCATCCTGGATTCTTCACTCTCAATGAACAGACAAGTCAACGCCGTATCCTCTTCCTGCTTCAACATTCTTCGCATGCTCAGAAAAACATTTCGCTGGATCCCCTCCGAAACAAGGAAAACAGTCACCCACGCTCTGGTCACGAGCCGACTGGACTACGGAAACACCCTCTACGCAGGTACCACCGCTAAACTCCAGAAGAAACTCCAACGAATCCAAAACGCCTCAGCCAGACTCATATTAGACATCCCACGCAACGAACACATCTCCGGTCACCTTAAAGACCTCCACTGGCTACCCGTCAATAAGAGGATCACTTTCCGACTGCTTACCCACGCACACAAATCACTCTACGACATCGGACCAGATTGCCTCAACTCTCGACTGTCCTTCTACACCCCCTCCCGCCAACTTCGTTCTTCCAGCCAAGCCTTCGCCACTGTACCTCACATCAACAAGACCACCATGGGAGGCAGATCCTTTTCATACCTGGCTGCCAAAACATGGAACTCTCTCCCCGCCTACCTTCGCCTCACCCAGAACCACCTAGCGTTCAGAAAGCAGCTAAAAACGTGGATATTTGAAAAATAATCCTCCTCCCCTTCCTAAGCGCCTTGAAACCCTCTGGGTATGTAGTGCGCTATACAAATTTTATGACTTGACTTGACTTGACTAAACACTTTTATTGTGCAAAGGCCATCAATTTCAGGATGCTCAGATGCGCTCATTGGAGTGAAGCGGTGGCTTACATTGAACGAAGAAGCAGCTCTGAGCACTTCAAGAACAGCTGTAGTTTACCACAAGGCACAGAGGCTCAGGCAAGCTTGTGTAATGTGGCGGTAGTCCACAATTTGTCAACTTGTGCCCCTCCCTTCTGGCCACACTATAACACGTTTGTGCCGAGTTGGCTCTATGATTTATGCAGGAATTAAAAGAAAGAAGTAAAATGCATCAGAGATGAGAAAATAAAAGCAGCGAATCTTTCCTACTAAAAAAAATGTATGTGAAATAGTTACGAATCTGTGCAAATATGAGCGACAATCCTCAAGCCATCCAGAACTTACACTGGTGCTGTTCACTGCAGGGTTCACACTCTGCTCATTCAATTATTGGCCTCTTGCTGAGACGGTGAATAAAAAGCTATTTCGTGTTCATTTGTATTAAAGCATAATGTATAAGACCAGTGAGTAATAATGAGACCACCTAACAATTCTCCATCAGTTGGCAAGCAAGGGGCCACCTTTGCTTACCAACTATCGGCCCACCTATAGTTTAGTCTGGTAAAGATGGTGCTCGTGTATGCCTGTGCAGCAACAAAAAATATCAAAAATGTATGTTCTCGCGGCTCTGAACTATGGACAGATAATTTTGTATGTTTCTGTTGTGATCATAAAGTGCATATTCAGTAGTATAAAATGGTTGGATGAACCATACAATTTCTGAGCCCAGTTCTGCCTCAGTTTATTGATCTACAATATCTGATATTTAAGATGCATATATTCTTGTCGACCTTGCTTTACTCTGCTGTAATGACTTGACTTTTATCTTAAATAAATGATATTTTGTATTAAAATAAATACCTGAATAATGTTTGTACCAATTGTAGGAAGTGGTTCACATGTAGGTAGTTTAAAGGTGAACAAGCACGTTGGGATGCCTGCTTGAATCGGATGCCACGAAGGGGTATAATGCATAAGCACACAGTAGGCTTTGTTTGTTTGAAGGGTGTATGATGTCCGTTGTACAGTGAGATCAGTAGGAAAAAAGGGAATAGCTGTTGTGGTCACTTTATAAGCCTAGATTTTTAGGTGTTAAGTTCTTATCTTTCATTCAAGACTGGGTTTCGTGAGTCCCGCTGCCCCTTTCTGTGTGTACAGTAGGCGCTATCATCTTGACCTGTATTTGGGAATTTGCTTTTGCATCCTTCTTAATACTGATTCGCATCTTTAATACGCCTTTGGAAGATGGAGGCACTGGTGCATCACGTCTAATCCAAACAAGCACTGGCGTTGCCAATAGGTTTCGCATTTGGAAAGTTGGAGCTATTGGTTTTGTAAATGACATTTTATATTTATATATTGTTATTGACAATGCCAATAACGATATATAAATATAAAATGTCATTTACAAAACCAATAGCTCCAACTTTCCTACTGCGAGACCTATTGGCAACGCCAGTGCTTGTTTATATAATGTTTCATTTTTAATTAACAGTCCTTCTACATCATCATTTAAACTGATTTTTGTATACATGAGACAACATTACTTAAAGTAATTATGTTTTCCATATCTTACGAATATTTTACATCAGTGTTTTCTATCTACCAGCGACGGCTTGGTCAACGACTGAAATAACAAGGAGCACACAAGGGCTCCAATGACATCATTAGAATGACAACTCCAAGTATATAATGATCTCCTTCAGCCTTTTGCATTGTGGGTCTCAAGCATTTCCATCAGCAGCTGGAATAAGACAAGGAGAAGCGTGGCTCAGTGGTTAGAGGCGGCAGACCCGGAAGCTGAGATCGACATGGACCAGGGTTTGATTCCCTGCCTCGGCGGGTCTCGGGCTCAAAATTCCACGGACTCGACAATTCTCGCTCTGGTGCCTACTCAACTCACGGGGTCACACTCTGCGACTCTGGGCAATAGCTTGCTTAATCTCCACTACGGCCCCTCGCGGCGGGATGCCTGGCTTTCACCTTGTGGACACCCTGCCGTGGTTTCTCACTGGGGAATACCAGGACGGGTTCCCTAAGCAAGCGCCGGGACGCTTACGGGCAGCTGTGCGCTTTACAAGTCCAGCACATTTACATTTCTTGAGTGGCCACCAATAAGGGACTATGATAGTCATGAATAATCTGTAGAGGAAATGTGGATGTACGCATTAGTTATACAGTCAAGTATATTCATGTACGTCACCTATTGAAAACCCTGCAAAGGCGAGTAGAGGACGCAGGGGAGAGAGTGCGACAAAATAACCTTGCGATTTGCATTGTCATAGGAATAGCACTTATGCCTCCTCTGGGGGTCCCTATCTGCCCACACATCCCTCGTATACTCAGTCTTAAATATCTAAATACAATCTCAGATGAAAGAGACAATTAAATACTCTGGTGGTGTGATTATTCATATTTCCAGGTTATACACAAAGCTTGTGCAGCAGTCGAGGATACAGTGTGCAGGAGTAAAGCAAAAGATGCAAGCAATGTCCTTGGACTGTGGGCAGGGCCACTGGCAATATGCGGCAGGGGAGGACCAACTTATGCAGCACTGGATTCACTACGCTATGAAGCAAGAAAAGGAAAATTATGCTGCGTAATGCGCCACATTTTGTAATAGTATAACTTCATTACTTTGCAATGTTTGCACGTTAGCACTGTCCGGGCAGAGGTTTCACCTCTCTAGCATCAGTTTAACATTCATAAATAGTAATATGCAACAGAAAGGTGACCAGTTTACCTTTACGAAGGGCCTTCCACCGCGCGGCAACACATGTTGCTGTGTTTTTAGTAACTTTTGATCAGTTTGAGCTAGAACCAAATTTTTTTATATAGCAGACGCTGGATTATATGGCAAATGCAGTCAATCCATAATTAGGCGGAAAACGTTGCAGAACTACATAATTCCAGTGGACCTGCCAATAAGGTACATTTAAGGTACTTTTTCAATCAAAGTCTTACTGTTACAACATCCCTGACCATGTGTGAGGCTGGTTCACTTTGAGAAAGGAATTCAGGATGAACCCAAGAGTGGGAACAAAGTAGGCTGTGTAATGAAATTGAGACAAAGAACAACAATGGACCACATCAGAAAAATTGTGATAGCAGAGACCATCAAGATCTCTGGAAGGGAACGGATACAAGCTACAGAGATGGGACTTTCCCGTCGATTCCATGCCTGGTTTGACAGCTCAAAGGGCCAAACCAGACAGCCCTTTATAAATGTACACTGGCAATAAATACATGGTGAGACAGCTAATAAATTGCCTTTCTGATCTGGGGAACCGGACAAGAGAATACATAAGCAAGGACAAAACAGAATAAAAGATTGTACGTCTGCCAATCAAAAAAATCTTTAGCAGGCCGATTTGAGGTCATGCCAATTGGACTCCAGTAGCTGAAACAAAGCCGGAACTGTTGTTGAGAGATGCCGGATCTCCAATGCTATTGATATAAAAAATCTTGGATTTGACCAGGAAAGATTGGGCCGGAAACGTAACTAGCCCAAAGGGCCAACAGAAAATCTTTATCAGTGCCCAGTGCAAGTCCTTGGAGAGTCAGGGATAAAACGAACAAGAGGACATCTGGTGGTTTAGCCTGTAATTGATCAATCTTGCGGGAGCCACGCTAGGCTACAAACCTTTCCTAGCGCCAAGCATAGATAGACTTAGTAGAAGGACGCCTTGTAGCCAGGATGGCATACACAAATTCGGGAGAAAGAGTGAGTGCTGTTATTTGCCACCTCTCAATCTCGACGCATGGAGGTAAAGATTGTGCAGGCTGACGTGCAGGACCCTGACCTGCTGATGCACCCGATCTTCCTGAAGCGATAGTCTGAGCCGTAGACAGATGCTTGTGCCCAGAAGTTCTGAGCACTATACGCTCCTTGCACAATCCAGAGCCAAAAGGATGACTTAGATTGTGTTGCTTCTAATCTTCTTCTTCAGGGCTCAAGGCAGGAATGGCAGTGGTGCAAAGGCATACAGAAGTTAAATGCTCCACTTTAAAGGGGTAATATGTCTCCTAGAGGCAACCTTTTTAGAAACTCTGGCGTACAAATATTTTGACATTGCGTGGAGAAAAGATCTAGCCAGGGTTTTCCCCATTGCTTGAAGATTATCGCTGCCACCTTGGGGTGGCCAGAGATCCCAAGACAGTCAATGGCTGATGGTATTCTGCAGTAAGGTAGTAAGATCAGTGGATGATGAAACAGCTCTGCATTAGGGGAGATGTCTGAGGCAGTCCATGGGGAGGATGTGACCCAACTGGTGTCCTGCTAGTGCTGTTTCTTTGTGCGATCTCCGGCATGGCGACTGGAGCTGACAACCTGGTGGTGGGTGTGGACTGGGAGGATCAGCGGTGAGAACGGTAGGATCTGTTCCGATTCCCAGTAGCATCCAGTGACACACTTACTAGAGCAGAGTAGGCATCAGATGCACCTGGGGGGAGCTGACTAAGTCTTGATCGGCTATTGGGCCTCAGTAAGGACAGACAACCAGCGCACTGCTTGCCTGAGGCCCCTCACATCCTCCAGTAGGAACTGGAATTGTTTCGGAGTGGGGTTGATCACAGCAACAATGCAGCTCGAAGGTGGCGCAAGCAGCTCCCAAGGCACCTAATAGTCCTATGTGAGACAGACGCATCTGGAACGGACTGCTTGTACCCGCGCCCGATCTCTACCCCATGCCCGACCTAATGGGTTGGTGGTGATATTTGTGAGAACTTGCAGCAGCCTCCCTTCGATGGTAAACGTTAAGAGTAAAGGGGTCCCAGTGAAGAGAAGAACATGTTATTTAAGAATCATTAGAATAATTCTAGACAACAAAAAAGTACCTCTATAATGTTTTAATCACATTATAGGAAACGAGCGATATTAAGCATTCACAAAGCATACATAATTGTAATGGTACAGGTGCCCCTGGGGATGGAAGGGACGTGATATAGTGAAGGTAAGGTGGGGGGGGGGTTTGTGACAGTAAAAACACGATATAGATCCAATAATAATGAGATTCCAATGTTCAATAATAAGCAAAATAAACTGTTAATCAATGCTAAAATTTCAAAAAAACACATGCCCCAATGTCCATCTTATACAAGAATGGTGGGTTGGACGGGGCTGTTGAAAAGCAGGGACGTATGTCGACGTTTCGACCCTAGGAACGCAGGATTAGTGGGATTCCTTGCACGTGGGTCTTCTTCAGGACGGGCAGAATAGTAGGGGCAGCCAACCTAGCATTAAAGAGGGATTAGTTAAATAATTGTATAATGGACAAGTCTACAATCTGATCTAGGTAGGTAGGGTAAGCAAGAGACGTACCTGAGTACATCAGTTTGGGAATGAAATTATTCCAGAAAAGGGTCCATGACATTTGTTTAGAAACCTTAAGAAAAATCAAAAAATTATATCCATTAGAAATATAGGGCCCGATTCACAGAACTAACTTAAGACAAAATCCTAAACTTACTACTTTCGGTATTCAGAGAAGTTAGGATTTTGTCTTAAGTTTGTCTTAAGACAGACTTAAGTCAGACTTAAGACAAAATCCTAACTTAAGTCTGTCTTAAGTCTGTCTTAAGACAAACTTAAGACAAAATCCTAACTTCTGTGAATACCAAAAGTAGTAAGTTTAGGATTTTGTCCTAAGTTAATTCTGTGAATCAGGCCCATAGTTATTCCGATTAAATCTACCAAATAAAGGAAAACACCAAGGGACTTACTAATAAAGTAAAGTCCGGATTTTCCGGGGTTGATCCAACTGCTGGACGGGGAGAGCCACTCGAACAATCTATACAAAAGGGGGAACATCACTTAGAATGGGGTAGTTTAAGCCAAGACTCGAATAAAGGATTAAATAAAGGCGGAGCTTACCAAGTGGGTTGAAAGTCGATGGTAGGCATGGAGGCATTCAATGCAAATAGAATCGCCTGCATTTATAACAAACTGATGTGGAGGCTGGTGTCCACAAGAGACCACAGTCTTTTGATCTCCACCTCTACTAGTTGGCCTCCCACACACAGTAGTGACTCAGCTGTCCCCACCATCAACTGAATGGGGTTGGGATAAGGATCTTCTGCTGGTCCACTTTTGGTTAAGTTGCCACCTCTGCATACCTTTCTCAGTCTCCACCGACAACTGGTTGGCATCTGATAGGTTCCCCTGGTGCTGTACTCACTGACATTTCAGGTCCCACTGGAGAGCCTGCATGTGCCATTTAGCAATGTTGGCGAACAGAATGCGGGAGGCTAGAACAGAATGCGGGAGGCAAGAAGTCTCAGAGCCACCCTCACTGCGACCCAGGACAGAGGCTGAAATATCAGGATCATAGCATGAATGTCCTAAACTCATTGGTCTTAAGTAAAGGCCTGAAAGTGCACCATATCCATGATGGCTCAAATGAAAGGGAGTCTCTGAGAAGGAGTATGTTGTGTCTTTGGCACAATGATTGAGAAACCAAATGATGCCAAGAGATTCACCGTTGCCTGGAGGTGGTCCGGACTGACTGTTGCAAGCCCACTTTCAAAACCAGTCGTCGAGGTAGGGGAAGGCTAGTACCCCGACCTCCAAACATGAGTTAAAAACCCCATCTAAACACAAACCTCTTGAATTATCTGAGGCAGGGAACTCAAGGCTACGGGGTTTTCAGGGTGAGCTGGGCTCCAACCCTATCAAATGCACACACCCTACCCTGAAATAATGGTCACTTACATAATGTAACCATATTCCTACAAAACACTAAATTGGTTGAGTGCTGGGCATCTCAAAAATGTTAGGGACTGTTCTCACACACCACCAGGTGTCATGCTTCATCATAGGTAGTCGTCGCTCTCTAAAAACCCGGGTTGAAAAAGAGCGGGCCCACACCTGGAGACAGGAAGGCACCTCTAATAATATTAGTAGGGGCCCGTGCAAAAGTGATTTAAAAACCAATGTATCACCCAAATTACATTCAATTGTAGGTTATTACTTGGTGTTACAAACTAGAATGTGGGGATTAAGGGAACTTTTACCCCATCACCACTCTTGTCGTCAACATGTTTCTGCCGTTGGCTCAAGTGAGCCCGCGGCATTCATCAGGATGAGATTCGGGCTCCTATCATACCAGATTGGTTACAGATATTGCCACTATGTTAGAGTTACCTGTGTTATCCTTCAACTAAAACTGGTGTTTTTATATTCTTGTAAAATAAACATACATGTTCTTATTTGATATGTTGTATCTTTTGGCAGAAAAGGGATAAGAAACATCATACAAACCATGCACATGCAAAATTTTATGTGAGTGTGAAATCACATGACACTGCAAACGTGGAGCAAAATATCAAAAGTATCAATTATTCATGAGTTTGTGAGACCAGCTCACCATCTTACCCCAATATAGGGTCCTGATGGGCCCAGAATAGAGCACAGCAAATGGAAAGAGCTCATGGACCTCCCTGAACAACTGACAGCGTATGTGGGTCTGCAGGATAAGAATGTGAAAATAGGTGCCCTGCAGGACCAACCCCAGTATCCAATCGCCAGGATCCAGGGTAGATTGAACTAATAAAAAACTTGGAGGTATCCAGAGCCACCAGGATCCGAGCTCTATCCTCTGGTGCAAGGACTACGTTTGAGGCCCCAACAATAATAAATTAGAAAGCTGGACAGATCACAGCTCTAGCAAGAGCTCATTGTGCAGCCTTGCTCAGGGCATGTTTTCCGGTTACTATCAGTACTTCAGATGACTTCCGGGATGCATTTGCAATGCAACAGTCTTTTGCTTACGAATAACAGACTCAAAGAAAGCAGTAAGAAGCAGGGGCATGCAGTTTAAAATGTTTTTTTTTAAATCCTCAGCCTAATGCATAAAATATGTATGGTAACCATACAAAATACAAAAATAAAAGCAGTTAAGCGTGCAATGGTCAGTGAAAACAAGATACATTTTCTAACATTGTTTGCGAATTTCTGACATCCTAACACCATAAAGCTATTTTTAAGAGCTATGCTAACACTTAGCATAAGTATTAAACAGCAAACTTGCATTTGGAATTTTAGAGTTTCCTAGGACTATTGGCACAAAAATCCTTTGAATAGCTGGCTTCAGCCATTGCTTATCCGAGCTCTGCCGATGAGGCAGAATATGTGCTATGGGTGATGGACACCTTCGGCACATCTTCTGTAAATAAACTCTCCTAATAAAAGTGTACGGCTCTGCATTCTGGCATGACCTCTGGCATTAATTATAGTGCAAAGGCCTCTTCTAAACAATGGTCAAATACTGGGGTTTATAAACCATTTGAATACTGGTTTTATCTCATAATTACAAAACAAAAACAGGGTTTGAAGACTCTAAGACTACTGTCAGACGAAACGAACATGGCGCAAAAATACGCCAGCTCTATCTACATGTTGACATTAAGCCTCCATCTTTGTAAGCTTACAATGCATGGAGCCATATTGTAATGGCTGCGCCCAATGACAAAAATAAAAAACATGTCACCCTGCAGAGATGTCGGTCATGATGAAATCAACAAATTTCACATGTGCTCTAGGAACTTCACACTTTCTAATATTGAGAAAGAAACGGCTAACCACAGTCAAAGAACGAACTCAGCCAAAATGCCAACTGTCACAGTCTTCACAAAAGAACCTGGGCCAGCATTGCATCTTGAATGTGTCCTTGTGCAGAAAAGAGTTGGGAGGGCGAAGATCCAAAATAGGACAAAGTCCTTTGTCCTTCTTTGACACAAGGAAGTAGCATGAGTAACATGCGGGTCTCTTCTTCCAAGGGCAGTACCCTCTCTATGGCACCTTTGGCTAATAGAGGCTGCACCTCCAGTTGCAAAATGGACAGATGGTCCTCCAAAAGCTGCTCTGATGTAGGTGCCCAAAAGCAATCGCAGGACGTAGCCCTGTTGGACAATTTGAAGGACCCACCTGTAGGATGTAAAGCTCAGCCGTCCTATAGGGGAGTAGCAGACACTGCCTCCTATCAGATGGGTGTGTGCTGCTAAAGGCGTAATACAGATGCTTTGAGAAAGTTGCCAGAAGAATTGGGCTGTATGCTGCGCCTGTTGGCTTGGTCATTGCTCTGACCACAAAAGGGCTGGTAGGCTTGTTAGGAAAGCGGCAGGGCTGTTATGTTCCATATAGGTACCCCAATATCGGCTCAAGTACGGAATGCACCTTTTACCTACATTCCTTTGATATAACACTGCATAACAGTCCTTAGTACTGACCTTTTACCTAGTTACCGTAATGCTTAAAGATGACATGGGGTTTTCTCCGAAAAGCTTAAGCCTTATTTATTATGCATGAGGATTCTTGGAATGACAGCAGGACAGCAGGCCTAGCATCTCCTGCATAATAACTATGCGTAAGAATCATTCCTTCCGTCATCCTAGTTCGACATGACACAGCGAGGTATATCCTTAGGGGGTACCATTCTGGGTATATACACACTATATCTTGCTGAGGTAGTCAGAGGAGAAAAGGACTTCCATCCTGACACTGGCGCGAGACGCTGAGGTTTTTGTACGCAGTCACTCCAGCTCACAGTGGTCTGACATCCCTTGTGGGGTGTCCATCTCAAGACCAAGACGGGGTCCCACAGTCTCTCACTTCAGGTAATGTGGTTGATTTTATCCTAGAGGGATTCTTGGCCTTTACACCCACATACATGGTAGGTACACTTAGATACATCTAGTTAGGGTCGCAGCGTATCAGTACACATTTGTTACTGTCATGTGTTTTATATACTTGCTTGTAGTCATTGTTTTAGCACAATGGTAGAAATGTACCATCCTTTTACTCTGTTAGTGCTTATAATCATTTTTATCTGTTACTGTGTAATGGTTGTTTCAGTACACCTATTTTACACTAGAAGGATGCTGGTTCAATAAATACTTATTGAAAAACATCCCCACCGTTTATTCTGAGTATCTCTCTGAAACCAAGTGAGCACGAGTGACTGAGCGAAAAGTATCACACTGTTTCCACGATCTCTGATGGGACAGGGTTGTCATGTTCGATAGTTGCCAAGAACTATTCACTCCTTGGTAATTGGGGTTTCCTGTGGCACTGTAAGCTAGCTGGCATACAGGCTATCCTACTCGGTAGGAGTGTCTAGAATCAGTCTGGACACCAATCCTACAGTGTATGTCGTCTAAATGCGCAGATCCTATATAGGTTTATAGGAACTACATAACAGGACCTGCGACTGTGGATACTCCAAGCCCATGGCCTATCCCCATAAAAAGTTCACAGTGGAGTCCATTTTTTTGCCTAACAGGAGGGTACAGTTGAAAAGCATTAACATTAAGGATGCCTGGATGACCCTGGAGGGGCCTGTGGATCTCATCCATGCATGGCACCAGAGAACCACACCTGTCCCAATAGCCCCTCCTAGGCAATCAGAGATGTCTAGTCTCAAGTGGGTGATGAACTTGGTCACATTCAGGCCATCCTGACTGGTTTGGGCAAGGAAGCTCTTAAGTTTTCCAGAACTGCCGGTAAGATCTCACCAAGCATGTCTGAAAATGTGTGGGTGTCACAACTATGGAGGCAGCCGTTGTTGGCTGACCTCAAAGCAAGGATGGCTGAGGAGAATATTCTCTTGCCAAATGTTTCCGTATGTTTGGACCATGCGTCGTTGGAAAGGTGTTAGTGTTGACTCTGCTGGTGGATTCCTGAACCACCAAACTCTCAGGAGGTGAATGTGGAGTTAAAAAAAATCTGGGTCACCTGTAGCCGGTCTATGGTGACAGGACATCTGTCAATTGACCAGGGTGACTGAAAAGAACAACTGCCCAAAAGCATTTCCGTAAGGGAGTGATTTTTATTCCTGGGTCCACCTGGTAGGGATAAAAACAAAAGCCAAACTGTTACTTCCCAACAATGAGGAAACACAAGTGCGAGTGAAGTGGGTTTCATGTCCTATTGGTCCAGGAGGGATTCATGTTGTTTCATCAGGAAAGAGAATTGGTGTACTAAAAGTAAAAACGTATACCTGTCCCTACCCAGATTCAGGAATGGGAAAGTCAAGAGGTGGGTATCTATAGATTACCCACCTATGTACTAGTCTGGGAGAAGTAAATTAGGTGCAAAGAAAACCATATATGTTCAGTCACCTAAAAACTAAATATATATCCAACCTGGAAAAGGGGGGAGAAAAAAATGGGGTAAAAGTGCAGCCACCAGAAATAATGTGCAGTGACTCAAAAGTGTCAACGGGTCATGTAAAAGACATGATAGAGGTGAAATAGGAAGATTATATCATTGCTGGGTGTCACTCATTCCAAAATCTTGAGTGGGTTACATGCAAGCACGTGCTTTTAGAAAAATGTTGTATCATTAGAAGGACCACAAGTACACAACAAACAAAACACACACATAGAATCCTAAGTAGATTTTGCCTATTGATAAGCGTCCATGATTTAAGAGGGATATGTTGCTTACCCTCTTTTGTATACGATATAGCCCCTTGGGTAAGAGCAGGCGCTCGCTGTGTGAGACCTGCAGCATAGGGTAACAGAAGAGACTCAAAGGTTAAACAAGGAAACCGGGCGGTTGAGGAAAACCTGGCTGCTTGGCATAACGTACTCACAATTATCTCTGTAGTGGTTGGTATAATCACCTACGTCAAGTCTGCTCACCTGAAAGGACCGGCTACTCAAAACAGGGCTGGTTAAATGGCCCGGGAAGCTGCTTTCCAGGGAGCCGCCAGGCCGCGTTCCACATGACCCGGAAATCCGTGCATGGGGCGGGGAGGAGGGGCGTTGTCTAAGAAATCAGGGCAACTTGCCTGATCCCATGGCAGCCATCTGAGAGTATATGTACTCGCTCTACCGATGGAGCTTGTGGTAGTAGCCTCCAGAGGAGGAAGGAAGTGAAAAATACAGAACATGACAGAGCAAACAGGGAACAGTCGTACAGGTGTAGACAGCCATACAGATTTTAAAAAACTTTTTTGACCCATATAAAATTGACAGGAAGGGCAGAGTGCTATGGTAAAAAGGTAGTTGCCTTAATGTTCCTGTAGATGTGCATGGGTAATGGGCGCATAACAGTGGTATCAGGAGGTGTCAATGAAAAGTTTACAGGGTGTGGTAAATCCTGCTGTATATGCACTAAAGTAGCGTCTTAAATAGAGAAAAAGGCGAGATATGGAGCCTGTGTATAAAGATGTGTCAGAGAAAGATATCATAATAGTTGCATAAGTGGTAGGGAAAAGGGTACCCCAGAGGTATATTATAGGGGTATATATGTGTGCTAGATCTCACCGGTGATATACACGTTAGATGGTGCCCCAGAGCGGTATATCCACGGGGTATATATGTGTCCTAATTCTCATCGGAGATGTAAACGTTAGATGGTGCATTCAGCCTAGGGGATATCGTTATTCAGCCCGTGAGTGTGTGTCTTGCGGCGGAAGACCCACCGCTGCTCTCTGGAGAAAAGGGAATTTGTGTTCCATTTATTGTTAGCCTCAATTATAGTCCACCTCGGACTATCTGCAGTATGATTCAGTTCCAAGAAGTGGGAAGACATTTTTGTACTGGCCTTCCTGCAGCATATGGTACTTCAGTGTTCCATAATTCGTATTTTTACCATTTTAGTGGTCATACTTACATACCTAAGTCTGCAGGGGCATGTAATGAGGTATATGCAATTCTTTGTATTGCAATTGGTGTGGTGCCTCTGTTGCCGACACTTTTGTAGCGACATTATTTCTGGTGGCTGTACTCCTACCCCATTTTTTTCTTCCCTCTTTTTCAGGTTGGATATATATATTTTTAGGTGACTGACCATCTACGCTTTTCCTTGTACCTAATTTACTAGTGACACCCAGACTAGTACACAGCTGTTTAATATATAGATACCCACCCTTTGAGTTTTCCATTCCTGAGAGACAGATATTAGTTTTTACTTTTATTACACCAATACTCGGTCCTGATGAAAGCCATGGATCCCTCCTGGACCCGACTCCCTTCACCCGCATTTATGACTAAACTGTGCATCCTCATTGTTGGGAAGAAATAGTTTGGCTTCTGTTTTTAACCTGATCAGGTGGACCCAGGAATACAAATCTCTCCCTTTTGGATATCACTGAGGTATTTTTAATTCACAGTCTCACCAGCTCCACACACTTGCACTTACAATTACGGTGTGTATTTACTTTAAAAGATCTCCGCCTAAGAGCCCTCTCACAGGGGCCCATGGGGTATTGAAGCGCCGACCCCACGAAGAGCAAAAATGCCCAATGATGAAGCAAGACACCCTCACAGGTGTGTGAGGGCAGCACTTCCTAATAAGGAAGCTCCCCCTCCCCTCAATTCTAACATCCTTTCTGAATTCACCCCTCTATTGTCTTAGGAACAGCCACCCGCTTGTATATTACATACCTGTTCTTGGGAGCTAGTAATTTGTGCAAGGAAGGGCATGGACATCTTCATGTCTATGTAAATGCATCAGCAAAGCCAGTTTCATGGATCTACAGCAGGTATTTCCACACACCTACATAGAACAGCTGACGTAGTTACGTGGACTTATTTGAAGGTGCTGGTTCTCTTGTTTCATGCCTGCAATACTAGGGTCCTTGAATCTACAGAAAAAGTTTGCAATCCAATTTTGTGGCATATATTACAGTGCACTACAGCTCTTACATCCTAGGTTGTGTGGAGATGTGGCGAGTGGTTTGCAACCCTAATCTTAACTAAGCCCCACCATGCTCCATCCTTGACTATGCTCTGCAGTGTTGATGAAACATGGTTGTTCCATATCATTTGTAATGATTTTGTGTTGTACGAAAGATACATGTTTACCATGTAAATAAAAACGTAACTTATAAAGTGCAGACCTACGTACAAAACACTTGAGCAGTGTACATGGTAGGAGTTTTACAGTGGGTGGTACAGCAAAAGTAGGAGTGGAAAGGGGGAAAGTAAGGATAGGACAATGAATGTCTTGTGCAGCAGGCAACTTGGCTCTAGTGCTTGATGCACACATGGATGCCAAAGAGAGGTTGCCAGGGAAAGCATCAGCTAATCCTGCCCTGCCCTTTGGCTCACCTGGTCTGAGGGTAATGTATGTTCATGGGTGCACCATCCTACAAAGTATTACTGAGGAAGGTGAAGGGAGTGAGAGAGTGTGTAATGTCTCCAAGAGTCCTGAATTAATTAGAAGCCGGAAATGATTGGTACTAAGGCAAATTCATAAGATGTTCACAACAGACAACTAGGGGAGTCAGAAGAAAATGTATATTATGACTTATGTGAAATCTTTTCAATATTGTGACAACATAAATTCGTAGTAATAATAGTAATAATAGCAAATCTTTATTCAAAAGCAAACGCAACCATAAAATATACAAGCATATATTATAAAGGATAACATAATTAAAATATCAGATAAAAATACAGCACATCCAATTTAAAAGAAAGGATTAAAAAGCCACTCCTTGTCATTGCTGATAATTAAGGGTAAAAAAAGCACAACTTAAGCACAGAGGCCAGTCAAAGTTTAATCAGGTCTGGAAAGTCTGGATCTGTACGCGGCCCACAGGAAACTTGTCACTGCACAGAGTATGAGTTCTTTAGGCAACAGCTGTAAATACCTAAGTGCCACCCTGGCTGCACTAAACTTCATGCTTTTCAAAAGAGGACACACCAATTGCCTTCTTGGGAGGGTTTTTTTTTTACATAGGACTACAAAATGTAACGTATCCTGTGGAGACCTAGAGTCGCAGCCACAGGGTCATCTTACAGTTAGCGGGACACAGCCCAACGGGGATGCCAGAAGGAAATGAAGAAGGTTGAACCTGCAACCGGTGATATAAATTCTGTTGAGTGCACTAGTAAGGGCAAAAAGGTAATGTTCCATTCCCTGGACAAAGTTTAACTAGGTGTGAGCCCTCGCTGTTGGTTTCCTAAGCTAAATGTTTTCGCAGTGGGCTTTAGTTTATTTAAAATATAGATCTTTCGTAATATTAAGATCCTGGGGCTGTACAGTATCGCATGAGACAAAAATATCTGGCCTGCCTAGAGCAAAGAAAGACTCCTTTACATAATGCAACCAAGGGATTTTAAAAGCATGCTCAAGTGATAGGCAATCTGAGAGGATCAAGCAATTGAGGTCCTTATTTTCCCTCAACCACATTTTTACCCAACACAATAGAGGCTTAACTGCCACCTGACCCACAAGGAAGTTAACCCCCAATTCTTCGTGCACTATATAGGTTGGCAAACTCTGAGGGACCCGCACGATCCAATGTAAAAACTTATTCTCAGCCACCTGTAGCTTATGTGCAGCAATATACCCTCATACTTTGCTACCATATAGTGCCTTTGAGGTGCCATGGACTGGTACAATTGTAGGATGCCCTCTGGTGCCCAATCTATAGGCTTAGCTGGTAATGGCACCTATAGATTTGTTCAGATCACTCAGCTTGCCCTCCAGTAAAGTTTCCAGTGTAATTGGTCATCAAACAGAATTCCCAAATACGGGAAAGCTGGGACCTTTGTTTTAGTGTGAGAGCCTGCTTTAAAGGTTTTCGATCGGTGACCCCGGGGACCCACTTCCAAGATGTGCGAGTTTGTGAAATTGACTGACAGGTCCAACCTATCCATAAAAGCCACAAACCTGTCAATTAAAACTTGCAATCCCAGGGCCGTGCGGGCCATAAGCATAGCATCGTCTGCATATAGTAAAACTTGCATTGGTGATCTCCTGCCGACTCTGGGCGAATCAGACTGTAAGGCGAAGAGGGCAGCTTCTAGACCATTATTATAAATTGAAAATAAAAAAGGGGCTAAATGCAACCTTGGCAAACCCCCTAGGTGCAATTAAAATGTTCAGTTAAGCCCCCCTCTAATCACCACTGTTGTGTGGGCAGGAAGAGTCCCTCACAATAGAGGGATCAACGCCCAGAGAGGTCAAAATGCTTCTTCCAATTAACTAGATCAAAAGCGGACGTAAGGTCCATAAATGCTGAAAACACCACTCACAATTGTGCAACAGTATATTTATTTATTAAAAGGTAGGGTTTAAGGCATTGATCGGTAGTTGAATTTCCCAGGCGAAAGTCAATATGAACCTTTGATAATATTTGATTGGCTTAAACCAACATAGAGACTCTGGTTAAAAGGACCCGACCCAGAACCTTAACTATGGCATCCATGAGGTACATAGGGCGATAGCATTGTGGGTTGTCTTTATTCCCCTTTTTTAAAATTGGAATGATGGTGGCAGTAGACCAGGAGGGCAACGTCCCTTTCAGCGCAACTGCATTTAACACCAGTATCAGAACCGAAGTCCAAACTTCAATGTTGACATGAAAAAGATCTGGGCGAATCCCATCAGGGCCAGGGGACTTATTCCGAGAGGACTCATTGCTCCTAAGCATTCCCTCCAATGAGAAGATAACTTGTGTGACCATGCATTCATGGCACAACAGAATATGAGGCAGTGCCAGCTACATTTGATATTGATATGGGACATCTATTGTGGAAACAAAATATTAAAAGAAATATTCCTCCAATTTGGAGCAGGACCAGCAGGAGGCCTCCAAAGATGCTTCAGAGGACGGAGTGGATAAAAGATGGAATTACTCCAAATACCATCTGGAAGGTACTGACCAACACTGAGCCTACACTCTTGAAAAAACCTGCTGTTCCACTCGCACTAGACATGTTACAACTACAATGTAAGAATTCTCCAAAATGGCATGGGAAATCAGTACAGAGTAGCGCCTTTATCTCGGATGAAGACATCACCACCAGAAGATCAAACGTCTCCTTGGCAGAAGGTAAGGCCACATCCTTTGGCTTTCAGTTTTCTCAGGGCATCAAAGAGCACATTGGTAAGATTGAGTGAAGGCCACAGTGCATCCTCCCTAACTGTATGGGAAGGTGGACACAGGACTTGTGTAGAACAAATAACAATTGAAGACACGGTCACCACATAGGCAACCCCTGGTTTCATCCAACAGCAACTGTGACTGTTCAACATCAGGTAACTACCATTCGAGAGAAATCTGAAAGTTGGAAGTGTCACAACTGCCAGGGAGCCTTTCAAGCAGCAAGACAAGTTCTTCATGGAGGCATTGCATGCTCCATATGATAAAACATCTTTGCATACTAGTGACCTACTCAAAGTGTTCTCGCAGTCCGAGTCGCTAAAAAAACTTCAGTATCCTTATTCCAACACCGAAATTTGAAAGTAACCTCCCAATGTTCATGTATGAACCCTTAACTAATGCCTCATATCTGTTCACTTGATTGTCTTGTAGACAGCACTGAAAATTGAAAGTTGAGATCGGGAGTGTAATTTACCCATGGATTATCCTTTACAAAGTTGCAATTTCAGCAACTGTAAGAGGTAATTTCTCCAGTTTCCCAATATGTAACATAGTATATTTTGCATCCTTCCGTGCCATAAGTCTCTGTTGTTCTGTAAGGTGGTATGGTTAAACTGAGTTCTGGTGGTAATGGGTTGCAATGTCTGGCTGTATGCTGTCTATTGTTTGTTTTTTTTGTATCTTTTTATTTAAAGAAGAAAAACTAGAGGAAATATTACACATATCAGGTGGCATACAATAGGATACATTGCAACGGTGCGTAGGTGAATAGGCCAATGTGAAATAATCAATACAAGGAGCGTGGGGCGTCAACATGAGCAGGTATACCTAGAACGGAAAATCAATATAATCAACAACCCCGTTGAGCTTGTACTAGCAAGGTCCGTCCACCCACGTATACAGGATAAATAGAACCAGAGTAGACACCCAGACATGTGAAAAATAGACTCAGAATAAACATATCGCCTCTCATAAAAGGGGAAGGAAAGAAAAAAGGGCCATAGAACTAAATAAAGACAAAATTAACCCCCCCCCCAATCCCCCACCCTGCAATGGCTACGGCCTAACCCCACTAGCAGCGTGCCTGTCGCCCAACAACTAAAACCTAAAGGAAGGAAAAGAGTGGAGGAGGAGATGTCATACAGGCTCCTGGTCCCCTTTATTCCCCGCCAGAAGCAGATCCCCCCCTGGATATAGTCAGACAATGTGAAGCCGCAATTAATAACCAAACAGGGGGGGGGGGGGTTTAAGAGAACGTCCGACTCCCGCATCATTTTGGCTACAAGTCCAGTGTCAAATAAAGCCTTTGTTTCAGACCCAGACGATTACACTCAGCCCTGGCCACTACGATTTTTCGTGCGAGTTCCCACCGCTCGGGCCGCCATCTCAAGAGGAAAGTCAAAGCGTTCAAAAGAGTCAAAGTCAGTACAGTAGGGTCGAGTCCAAAGTAATGATGTTCGAAGACCACGAATCAGACGGAGATGTCTGTCCACCGACAATAAATTACAAAAACGTATAGGAACAAACTGGGGAGAAAAGAGTAAGAAAGCACTCCGGAGATCGCTGTGAAAATTGTCCTGGAGTATGAGGTTGGCTGTGTCGGTCTTGGGCGGCATCGGGATAGAGTATAGTGAGTTTTCGGTAGTTCCGGGCTCGCTGTCTGTTGTTCGGGGGCCGACAAAACACACCAGGTCTGGTTTCCGCACGGGGCCCTCTGTATCAGGCATGTCCTGCTTCGCGGTTAAAACAACATGTTTCAAATCCATCGAGGGATCGGCGTCCGGTCTCAAACACATAGTTTCGACTGTTACGACCATTTTATGAATGGCGGCGGTGACTTGCGAGTGAAGCGCCCCAATGGCGGTCATTACGGTCTGCAGCGACGGCGTACCTTTCTCTCGCTCCATCTCCTCTCACAAAGCGACAAAGCAGATCTTTTTGACCCCGGAGGTCGACTACTCCGGTGTAACAGGCACAAGCAGGGCCGACGTTAACAGTGGGCACTCGTTAATGTTGCGGTCTCAACACCATCGCCGCCAGCGAGGATCCAAGCCCGCCAGCCCCGGGCGCCCAACAGGGCCACCGGGCAACGGACCCCCGCCCGCAGCTACCGGTGCGTCTCGCCGCAGTGTCCGTGCAGTCAACCCGACCACCGCACCACCATCCAATCCGGTCGGGATATTCTTCCACTCCGGGCGACCGGACGCCGGCCAGGTCTCGCAGCCCATGTTGTTCAACTCCAACCCCGGTGGGTTAGAAAGCGAGGCCCCGGCTTCCACACTGGGTTAGGCCGAGAATAAAAACACGGCATAACTTCGTCTGTCGAGAGGATGAAATCTCGGGATTGCGTCTTCAATCTCAGCAACCCATCAGCCATACGGGAGTCTGGTTCGAATTCAGGATAAATATCAGGATTCATGAGCTTCTGGCGGAGTTCGGCGGAGCCGGGAGCTTACGCGGCCATCTTGGTGCTTAGGGTAGCTCCTCCCATGCTGTCTATTGTTGATATTCTAGATGGTAACAAAGCATGCCGTTGTCTAATACTGCAAGAACCTTTTTTAAATTGGCCCTATCAATCTCGTGCAGTCTTTCAACAGCCTCCTGGTGAGATATTTTCCGTAACAAGTTATAGACAGAATGAAGAAAGCGTTTTTGACGTGGCTTTCGAGGAACTAACAAAAAGTCTGGTAGATCCAGGTCATCAGATAAAAGGGACAAGTGCTGTTGCACCTGAGATAGTCTTGAGGTTTTTAGTCAGTCAAGGCACAACTTCCCAACACTATAAGTTGTCACCACCCTTGAATGATCACTCTGCGCATATCGCATGCCAGGCCTATTTTTTATGAATCCCATACTAGTACCAAACAATGTCAATTAACAAAAAAGGGAAAACTCCACATGGCTGGTTCTGGAACAACATCCGAATAGAAGACACAAATGTGCATAAGTATCTTGGAGTTAAAATCGACAATAGTGGCCAGTTTACCACTCAGAAAGCCAGCATAAGAGGAACAGGCATTGCAATAGCAATTTGTCTAAAAAGATTGAATAGCAAGCTTTCCAGTCCATCTCCTCTGCCCCTGGTACAAGTTATAAGAGCCAAACTGCTGCCCACAATTACTTATGGGAGTGAAGTACAGAGAGGAAGAGATGCAGCGATTCTGGATAGAACTGTAGCAGCCGCATATAGGATTATCTTCAGCTTGCCAAAAAACACCTCCCCGGCTTAAATTAGGCTAGAATTTGGTGGTCAGAAGCAGTCTCTGGCAAGACAGGGGGCCTTTATAAATACGTGGGACGAAGTTCGGAAGGGAAAAAAGGGCACCTTAAACAGCTACCTGTGGTCAGAACTAGAGCGAAATCCAGCCTCGCCATCCGCTAAGTATTTGAAAAACAGCCTGGCGAATCTAGGGCTACAGGAGCCCCTACCAATCATACTACAATCAAAAGATTGGTAAAGAAAACAATAAAATACCTCTCATGGATTGAAGATAAAGCGTGTGTTGCCAAAAGGTCACATGGGTGGATTATCCTAAACTCCTATTCTAAAAAAGGACATCAGAGTTACCTTGACCTCGGGTACTCAAGAACCACAAAATTAAAGTTTTTAAAGTATAGATTGGGCCTGTTACCTTGCATATGTCATCTCCCTCACTGGCTCAGGGATAATGGGGGATCCCTTTGTCGGTTATGTGGCATGGCGTCTGAGGACATGCCACACTTGTTGTGTTCTTGCGACAAATTGGTGGAGGAAAGGAAACGTTTGTTGAAATTCCAATTTAATCAGCGAGGAATACGCTCACGAAGACATGCAGTCCTTGCCTGTTTTGCACCAAACGACCCGCAGTTGAACTGTAGCTTGGTGAAGTTTACGAAGGAGGTAGAAAAAAGGATGCAGAAACTTGACCCTTCATTATGCTTTTAGAGTTTATTAAATCCAACTGAACTATCAACGTTGCCTAAAACGTATTACATTTTTGAAGATGGTAGAAATGAGAATGTTGGAACTCGACCCCTCGCTAAGCCCTTAGAGGATATTAAAATTAAATTGAATCTTATTTAACAATGTTTGTAAAATGTATTAACTTTAAGATTTTAAATAGGAGACGTAAAATGGAATATATGTTTTAATACAAATAGATGTAATTTTATGGTTGCGGTGAAAAATGTATTGTATGTAGAAAATGTTTTAAATGAGGAATTGCAATGGTTTTAATTAACTATGCAAATAAAATTTACTTACTTACCATGCTGTTACCTAGGATTCCAGCATGACATTTGTTTGTGTCTAATGGCTAGACTAACCATCCCTTCCAATTGGGATCTGATGAGTTATGCCTACTTTTATGCAGCATGATGTCTGTAGTATCCTCATGTGGTTTGTTCAAGTCTTTTATCTTAGCTAATCCAAGGCACGTTATCTGTTGCACAGTTTTGTTCAGGAAAATCATTTGTTGCTGTATTAAGCAGGCTCTAAATAAATCCTCAGATCTCTGAACATGCCAGGCTCTAGTCCCCCAGATAGATTTCACATCTATTGTGTCCCTCCAAAAGTCAAAACCTTGTACAGAGAGTTGGGAAAGGAAAGTGGCAGAGTAAATCAGTTTGGTGTCTGTCAATATATTTTTCTTTGCAGGTGACGGTGCAACCTATAATAGAATTGTATTGTAGTTCCTATATTCCCAATAGGCTCTGCACATTGGAATAATATATCCTATAGGTTAGACGTAGGTCTGAGGTCGACTAGGTCTCTATCTAATATACTAAACTTAATAGTGAGTGCCAGCTAGCTGAGAGGTCACTAGAAACTTTCTCGAATTCACAAGAAGGGATTAGTTTCTGACAACCACATAAACATGACAACTTGGTTTCCGAAGAATAAGAAATATATCTCTAGAGTCGCGGAAACAATAGATAAATATTTCATTCAGTCAATTGTGCATGCTTCATTTCTACAGAGTTGCAGAGAAATAGAGAGACAGGCGTTTTCAATAAAAAGGATTTATTGAACAGTCTTCTTTCTCATGCAAGAGAAGTGAACTGCTACAATTGTTATGCAGACTGAAAAGCATAATGCGTACAGCGTAAACAGTAATATGAAATAATGCTGTAAGAGCATGGTATGGTTTCTAAGCCATATAAGAATACATACATAAATACACAGGCTAAAATTACTCAACAGGTGCTTCTAAAATACGCCTACCCCAATGTACCTAACCTAAGTCTAGTATGAGGGAAGATGTAAGTATTGTGTAGCATAGTTTAGTTTTTCTTTGCCAAGAAACTATCCAAGATTTCTCTAGGTTCTAATCAACTCCATACCTTAGTTAGACTGAAGGAGGTCTGGTATCTCTGTCTCGGAACTTGATTTCCCAAAACCCCACAAGGGGAGCTTGGAAACACTGGAGCTGGATTCTCGGTGAGAGAAGGGCAGCCTCTTGATCAGTGCGTCAGCTAGAGAGTCGGCTTCCTTCAGCACTTGCTGTAGCGAGCTGCGTCGGGCAAGTAGATAGTCGAACTGCTCCGAAACATTGTGTCTTGCTAGAGCAAGTGAAGGTATATTTATACCTTGAAGGTGTCTAGGAATGCCATAGTTTGGCGTAAAGTCGGGCATAATAACGCCAGGAAAGAACCCCTAGGGAATAGATGTTCTTTGCAAAGGACATGAGTTCTTGGACAAATCAATATTCGAGCAAGGGAAGTTCCCTAACTGCTTAAGCCGATTTTCCAAGAAATCGTTGTGATGTTTGATACGGGTGGAAGTAGCCATGCCTGTATTTGGTCTGCATGGGCTATGTCTAAATAAGGGTTTGATTTCTATGCCTATTTTAGGGCAATGTGAATTGTACCTATATAAGGGCATGAATCAGGAAATTCACTTCAAGCCTAAAACGCCACACAACAGAATGAGGCTGGGTCACAGATGTCATACCCAGAAAAATAGTCAAACTTCTGTGCTCTGTGCAAATGCTTTAGAACTACCCAGTGGTGGTGTAGAGCAATGTTTCCATTGTCTAAAGTTAAAAACCTCACAAGGAATACTAGCTTTGTGTAGAAAATGATGCTGTAATGTTGAAAACAAAACATCTCATCAAAGTTAGCTCTACCATCATATAACTCATCAGAAGACAACACAGTTGAATGGTCTAGATCTTCTAGCATTTCATGCACTGTATCAATATCCAAATCATCAGGAACAGTACTAGGGGTGATAATGTCATTTAAAGAAAGTTTAAACAAGTGTAGAATTTGTAAAAGTTGTAATTTGTATTGTAATACACATCAAAATATATCTTATCCCATACAATCCCAGCCAGAACTGGAACAGCCAAAATGTTCACCGGTGTGATGATGCGTGTGGTCTTATAATCAAATTAAGTATTTGTACTGCAGAGCTTTCTGGGATGAAATTTCCATTTACCAGAAGAAAGAATGCAGTCAAAAAATCAATTCAAAGGGCAAGGAAAGGTAATGCAATTGAAATCCAAAGATGTAACCATGGAAAAAAAACGTAATTTTTTTCTTTTTGTAAATAATAATTATTTAGATGCTGTTTGTATCTACCCAAACAGACTGGAAATGTTTTGGCTGGTTGATTAACCTATTTACCTATTTAGCTATTAATGTATGATTTATGAACTTACCTAAAATTCATAATTTCTCTGTGTTTATATTTGAAATATTATTGTTGAACTTGTCTGACTGGGGGGGGGGGGGAAGAGAGGGGTTTGTAAATTTGGGAAAAAACCTAATAAAGATATTTAAAAAAAAAAAAAAAAAAAAAAAGGAAAAAAAACGTGTGTTCTTTTCAGCCAAAAACAGAAAACAAATGCCTTCAGTTTAAAAGGCAGGAATTGTGGAGGTATAGGTTGCGCTGAGGTTTTGTTGGAGAAGAAATCATAGTCGATGAAGTAGCCAGAAGCTGTCCGGTCTATCCTTGGCAGCTCAGCAGGTTGTGCTGGAACTCAATGAAGGATCGATCTGTGGTACATTGACATAGACCTTGTTCTTTTCTGGATTATGAATTGAAATCTGTATTTCTGTACTTGTTGACTGTACAGTTGTTGTTGTTTTTGCAACAGGTAGAAGCCATACTTTGTTGTTTATTCAGTGTAGACTCCCGTTGGAGAGAACAAATCTCATATGTAATTAAAGATTCCAAACCTTTTGTCTCGACGGCTGGCGAGGGGCAGAACCAGTACGGTTCTTGTACCTTCAACAGCCAGGACAGGCACAGGCATTCTATTAGATGGCCCAAACTATTTCTTGCCTATAATGTTTTCCCTGACCAGATCCCCAACCTCCGGGATCCAGCTGGGCCTTGCCAGAATTACCTTAATTTCTCCAGTGGCGGTGCGTTTAATTGGACATTGCTTTGTTCGTCCCAGAAGTCATTCAGTTCCTGTAAAACAGCCAAGCGTTCCTTGATGTCAAACTATGTTTCTGCTGCCACTGTGCTGGCATTGTCGAGATCTGGGACCTACATCTTAACCCCAAACAACATCTCATAAGGAGTCTGACCACCCAGGGATTTTCTTGCCATGTTATTGAAAATCCTCTGGTTCCCATGTAGGGGATTGACCCAACTGCGACCTGAACCTAACTAAGACCCTTGCTGTTACGGACTGCTTTAAGTCACATTTATTCCTCTCCACAACCATGTTTCCCTTGGGATGGTATGGAGACAAGAAACGCAGGGTCACATCCAAAGTTCCATTGGCCTCTTTGTAAGCTTTAGAGCTAAACGCCGGACCCAGGTCGGAATGTAATGTGCCAAATGTATATGTCCAGATGAAGACTCGCAGATCCTTTATAACAGTTTGGGTGTCAGCCGACCACAGTGGCCAGACCCATAGGAATCGAGAGCATGAATCCACTGCCAGCAAGATATACTTGTAAGCCAAGTCCGATTATAGGGGGCCGCAATGGTCTAGATAAACACAATCAATACACTTGAGGGCTTGAGGAGTTTTAAGCACCTGCGTGAGCTGACTCCCCACCAAATAATATAGCACACAAAACAAGCCACGGGTCCAAAATAGGAGATTGTTAGTATGTCATGCAGGAGGGGGGATTCCCTTTTCAGGACGGTTCCCCTCACACACCAGAGGTGTCATGCTTCACCCATTGTGGTAAGTGAGACCGCTGTACTACATTCAGCATTGAGGCCCCCCAGCCCCCACAGCTGATGTTGTTTCCTTGCCGTCACGCCGGTTTTGACTTTTCATAGCCGCACTTGCCCCCCCCCCCCCCCCCCAATGGAGTCACTTCCTTCCCGCTACTCCTGCACTCCATGACACTCGCCGGGCGCCCAGCAGGCCCTGCATGGTATTCCCTTCCTCCCCGCTATCATGCCCATTCTGGCCTGCTTAGCCACTTGCCATTCCAGGAGGTACCGCCTATTAGGCACCGCACCTTGCCGGTCAGCATTGGCCCATTTTTATCATAGTTCCCTTAACCCACGCTAGGCTGGTTTTATACACACCCGCACTACTCACCGAATCAAATCAAATCAAATCAAATATCTTTATTTAGATATAACACAGATATCTTTAAAAGAAGAATACATATTCGCGTTGTGTGCAAAAAGTAAATACAAAAAGACGGCCGGTTATTATTACAATCATGATAAAAATAGGGATCATCCACATCTTAAGCCTCCTTCTTCCATAACATTTTTAAAATAAAAGATAAAAACACAGATATAAATAAACCAAGGGAAGGTAGATTAACACATGATATGCAAAACTGTTCACCCCATTTGTGTTATTCTCACAGTCTGTGGTATCATGCATGTAAAAACAACACAACATTCTTAAGGATACTGCTCATGTTCTTTTCGTTTGTCCTCCTTGGGTGTTTGGGGTATATTATAAGGTGTGTTAAATGATTAAAAAAGGATAAAAGGGTAGCTTAACGGGGTCTCTTTTGCTTAAAATTGCGGTATGCTTGCTGAATGAGGTTTACTAGTCTTATATTTCGGGCTGTATTTTCAGGGTTTAAAGCCGCGATGATTGCTTGCCTACAGGTACGGACGCCCAACTTGTTCCATTCTGCTTTTAATTTGCACCTGCATTGGAAGTTGAAGAGTGGGCAAAGGCAGACCACATGCAACAGAGTTTCAGCCATTTTACCACACCCTCTACAGGTTGAATCTTCCACCGTACGACGCCAGGCAGGCAGATCTTGCAAAAATCGCCAGTCACCCAATCTAATGGCTATGAGGCTGCATTTTAGGTACAGTGAGTATGTACAAGACAGGTAGATGGCTGGGGCTAGCCGTCTGTACGAATTTATGAGAGCCCAAGCATGGCTACGTTTCGCAAAAAGTGCTTTATCCATGATGAGTGATCTCATTCTCACCCCTTTTTTAATGGCCATTTTAAATGCTGTCTGACTGGGATTAAGGACCCATAGGTCGCTCGCTGACAGATGGTGAATGGCGTTCTTAAAAAGGCGACCAAACGTTCCACCCGGCTTTTTCTGGGAAATTTCTAACCAGACTAAGGATTCTAATGTGCCTGGGTCCGCTTGTCTCAGTTTATGACAGAGGTTTAGGTAAGTGCCATCGTTGGAGGCCTCATAGTTTAATAACCCCATCTCTAATCTTATCTGTGTTGCGGATGCAGAATTTGGCAGCTGGAGAACTCTTTTATATATTCTGGTTGTATGTTTGTTTAAGACAGTGTTCAGTTTCCCCCTGCATATCTCTATGCCATATGATAGGGTGGGCCCAATTTTCGCTCTCATGACCTCCAAAAGAGGCATTAGTGTTGGGCCTGAGAGGTTTTTGGAGAGCTTACATAGTGACACCGCAAGGGTCGTAGCTTGATTTCATTGCGCTGATTTATGAGATTGCATCTGGAGTCCAGATGGACACCTAGATATTTGTCTGACTGGCCAATGGCGAGTCTTATGTTGTTAAATGACCACCCACTACCTGCGTGTCGTTTTTTACCAAAGAGGACAACTTGCGTTTTCTTAAGGTTAACCTCTAGTTGGTTCGTAGTTGTATAACTAAGCAGTTTATCAAGGAGCCTTTGCAGCCCGACCCTAGTGAGGCTAAAGAGGACCAGGTCGTCGGTATACAGAAGGTTACTTAAGGCCGTGCCTCCCACCTTTGGGGGTGACTGTTTGTATCGTCCAGAGTTCTTGACAGATCTGATATAAACAGGTTAAAGAGAAGTGGAGCCAGCACACATCCCTGCTTCACACCTCTAGTTGTCATAATTTTCCGCGAGAGGTGTGTGCCGAACCCCAACTTCACCCGAACCCAGGTGCGGGAGTGTAGTTGAATGATTGCCTCTAGTAGTTTATCGGGAATCCCCCAGTTTCTTAGTTTTTCCCATAAAGCCGCCCTGGGGACCCTATCAAATGCTGCTTTGAAATCGACAAAGCAACAAAACACTGACCTAGATGTTAAAAGTGCTTTGTCGACGATGGTTGACACTGCTAATAGGTTAGTCGTTGTCCCTGAGTTAGCAACAAACCCTGTCTGGTTCATCGGTATCAAGTTGTGTTCCTTTGCCCATATCCTCAGGTCCTCTAGGAGGAGACCTGCATAATGCTTAGCCTCGATGTCCAGAAGGGCTATGAGTCTATAGTTGTTAGGCGCGGCGCGGGATCCTGATTTATAAATTGGATGGATTATGGCTCCCCGCCATGACTCAGGGATTATAGCAGTGTTCAAAGCATAATTAAAAAGGGTTGTTAGGATTCCTGACCAGAAGACTGTGTCGGATTTAAAGAGGCTCTATGGCAGGCCATTTGGGCCCGGCGCTCCGTCTGATCTTGCTTTTGTCACTGCTGTAGTAACCCTTTCTTGAGTCACCTCAAGGACCTCGTTGACTGGGTGTAAACACTCAATCTCTCTTGGAGGGCTGTATCCTGTTGATCCTTGGTGTTCTGAGGACCTGAGGTGATTGGTGAGGAATGTTACCCTGTCCGATTCTTGAATATTAGCTGTTCCAAAGCTCGGTGTGCTCGAGTTTGTGTGGTTAATTAAAGCCCAGAATTTTCTTGAATTTTTGTTCTTGCTGTCCAACACCAATTTGCACCAGAATTGGTTTTCGTGCAACTGTTTGACTTTAATCACCGCCAGCCTAAAGGACTTTTCAGCAGCTTGATATTGGTTTAAGCATTCTTTGTTCCCCGGGTTTTTAGCTGTTAGTCGCAGAGCGTTGTTTCTGGCTTTCTTGAGTAGCTTCGCCTGTGATGACAATGAGAACTTGCGATGCTGGATTGGCCTTTGGCCCGCTGATTTACTGGAAAAAGGTTGGTCAGGTGAGAGCAGAGCATTGACCATGTCACAATCGGTGAGGCATCTTGGTCAATTCCGTCTCTAATGATGTCCATGCTTTCATGTAGGATGTTCGGACTAATGTCTTCACTCCACTTGAGGCGCTTTAACCTGCCGGGGAACATACACCGAGAACTTAAAGGAGCATGTTTGTGATTCAGTGGTTTTGAGGTGAAGGATATAACCTGAGGCCTATGGTCGCTTTCGGTTCGTGGATGGATACGAAAGCTGGCCAGACAGTGTAGCAGAGCTGAGTTACAGATGGTATAGTCCAAATAGGTTTGCTTGCTGCCATTTGTCCAAGACCAGTTTGGAGGGGTGTCACCCGCTGACCTGCCGTTGATTATCAAATAACCTGCACTATAAAATCGCATCACTCAGAGTTCCCCCAGTCCGCAGTAAGGTTGATTGGGCGGTTTGGTCTGTGTCACGGCCTCTGTGATCGGAAATAAAAAAGGACCTTCAGCGTCTGCTAGTTTACCTTGGAATAGGTTGGTGTTAAAGTCTCCCGTAACTATACAGTCAGAGTTAGGGTGTTCCGCTGCTACGTCACTCATAATTTCCGTTAAACGAGCCAGATGATCTCTTTTTGTGCGCGTGCTTGGGTTGATGTACACATTTAGAAGGAAAAGAGAACGCTGTTTCCGCCATGAACTGATTTTTGCCCCAAGTAGCCAGTCTTCCTCGATGGGTAGTCGTTAGATTAGGCCTTTTAAGTTGTTTGATATATATATTGACAGGCCCCCTTTAGCGTGACCGTAATGACTATCCCTGAGTGCTGGTTTCCATAATTCAGTGAAGCCAATTACGGGGCATCCTTGTAAGGCCCAGGTTTCCTGCATGGCTATTACTGCGTGCTCACATAGAAAGGAAAAAGTTTCAGGGTTCATGATTTTCTGATGGAGTCCGCTTATATTCCAGGAACACATTAAAAAGGTGGAATCTACTTGTGGATTAAGCATAGTTGTTGGTGTGGCCACTAAGGGGGTTAGCTTTTCCAGAATTTTGTGCTTGGGGCCCTTGCATTCAGCTTCGAACGGTCATTCTGCGGTTTTGGTTGACAGGATGCCTGGAAGCCACTCCCATCCTTGACTTGTGTCGACGTGGAAAACCACTGTTGGGGGGGTTTTATACTGTTCTTCAGGACGTGATGCGTTTTTTAGAATCGAATACGGTCTGGGATGTTCCTCCAGTCTAGTGGTTCCAATTTTTCGGGGTGGACTTGGCTGGTTTAGTAAGGCTGTGGGGTAGCCTGGGGTGGAGTATAGGTACACTCGGATGCCCCAGTCTCGTAAGGTGACCTTATGGTCCAAAAAAGCTCCTACCCAGCTGGCCGACTTAAAGGACACCAGGGTTACCTCAGATGGTTGGGTGCCTCTTGGAGGAAGGAATTCGATGGATTCGATGTCATCCGATGCCAGACCTGCGAGCCCCGGGATGCCGTCCGCTAGTTTTATTATGTTCGACCTGTTAAGGTTGTCTTGCCGGCCCTTTGATTTGTATTCAGGAGCCAGCAGAATGTAAGAAAATGGTAGATCGTTTTTATACTTATAATTTTTTGAACTTGAGGCTGTCTTATTGATTTTATTAGGTAACAGGCCTGCGTCTTGTTCTTGCTCCTGTTGCATCGGGCAATGAGGGGCTTTCCACGAATGTTGACTATTTTCGAGGGAAGTTGTTTTTTGATTAAAAATTGTTTTTGTGAAGTTCATTCTTGTTATTTTGTGGTCCACCAGAGACGAAATTGGGGCTGGCACAGATTCTGGTTTTACTTGGGACACTGTAGACCCAGGTAAGCTTAGTTCATCTGTTTTCATCCTTGGCTTTTCTATGACAGTGCTAGGCTCGTCAGTAATTGTTCGCGCCACACATTCGGTTGGGTCATGGGAACTCCCCGCGATTAGTTGGATGGTAGATGCAATTTGGTCCCCTTTTGGATTGTTGACACTAGCGTTTGCTGGGGATGATGGAGCAACTGACTCACTTAGAGCTTTGTTGTTACCCCCCATTTTAAAGAGAGGAAAGAATCCCGGGTGGACAGCGGTTGTTTTTGCCCTTGTTTTATTCCTCTGTTTGCGCAAGCGTTTGCGCTCTCTCTTGCTACGAGTTGGTGGGGGGCTGGTGGCTCTTCCAGTTTGGAGGGGGCCGGAGTCACTAGCCTAGACATAGGCTCTGCGACTTGATGGTCCATATTGGTTGTAGGCCCGCTTGGAGAGAGTGAGTCAATAATTGGGGAGCAACAACAGACCGACTGTATGAGCTTTGTCGAGGCTTGCGCACCGATTATTAAGTTGTTCAGTTTGCCGAGTTTGTTGTCAATCCCTGCCGTGAACAACGCTAAGGTGTTCAGGAGATCGACCTGCACATCCAGTTTATCCGAATGATAGTTTAGTGCGTTGACTGTTTTTTGGAAGGTTTTAAGGAGTTGAAGCCGTACCCCAGGTACTGCAGGTTCTTCTTGTTTGGGCTTTAGATTTGACGTGTGGTTAGCGGAGTTTTGATTATCTTTAAAGAAAAATGACAAGTCCGCTAAATACTGGTCGTTTGGGTCGGATTTTTTGGCGTTTTATGTGGTGTTGTAATTGTTGCTGCTGGAGGAGAAAATAAATTATGCTGGGGACTTGGCACGTCCGATAGCACCTTGGGTGTACTTTTGGTTTGGAGCAAATCGGACGGATGGGAAATGGAATTGTGCGCCTGCATGTTTTGCACATGGATTTGTGCAAGAGTTAGTAGACAATGGGGATCCATTGTGGTTTCCTTTGGCGCAGCAAGAACTTGTCGGGGGGATATTGTTAATGTTTCTAATTTCGGAATTTGCTCTGTAGATGATCTTGGATTATGCTGTAAGCTCGCCGGGGAGGGTTGCGGTGGGCATACTCCATGCATATCCTCTACGATGGGTGAGAGTTGCTGACCAAATTGCTGGCCAGATTGCGCCTCTGAATGGTAACTGAAAGGATTTTGTTTGAAGCTTGCACCCCCCCAGCCGGGCCGGGATCAGGTCGTTGTGTGCTGAGCCAAGAATGTAAACTCCCGAGGGTTGAGCTGACTCTTTGGTTTTCGTTGGCCACGGTTGTAGGGATAGTAATTGTGGGGGGGGTGTACTTATTTCGGCCTGCTGGTCCGATGCTACAGGGTTGGTTGACTCCTGGGGCTGGTGCTTTAAAAGAACGTTGGACGTAGTTGGAATTTGTTTTAAAGTAATCTAGCAAATTCGAAGGTTTTAAGGCATTTTGCGTGTCCATACTCCTGCTTTTAAGGCTGGAGTTACAGCCTCCGTCTGGTGGAGATTTTGCCACAATCGCTGTTTTCTGATAGGCCCAAGAGGGCTTGTGATTACTCAGGTGGCGCTCTTCCTTGGGTGCTGGCTGTTTTGATTTCCGCTGTTTTGATTTCCGCCGTTTTGTCGCCGCTATGGTCTTCCTTACTTTCCCGGATCTCATAGCTTTAGTTAATTAATTGGTTGATTTATTGAGGCCGATACTCTGCTGTGCTATACTGTGCTGGAGTGGCTGTGGTAGCTAAAGTCAAAGAGGTGGCACTACCAGAGCTATTATAGGCTATTGAGAATCTGAGAACAGCTGCAGTGCCTTAGGGCTCCGATTAGTTCAATTATTGTAATGGCTCAAATGGGTTTGAAGGCCTTGTAAAGCTGGGAATATTGCCAGTACTGACGTCGCTGGATGGTTAGGTAGTGTTATACTGTTGATTTGAGCTCTGGACTGTCAATAGGTGTTAAGATGTCCTGCCTTCGAGGGACTGCTGATTAGTTGATGGCTGACGGCTGACGGCTGTCTAAGATGCACTTTTGGCTCTTTTTCTCTTGTGTTGGCGTACGCCGCATAAGCCTCGTCGTTCACTGAGATGTGGCACCCCCCGCACTTTGACTGTTCCCGACCCCTATCTGCTTGATCGCGACAGCCCGCGCACACCTCCCCAGCCCCACTCCAGCCTGGACCAGACTGAGCCGGACTGGGGGTCAAGACCTCGCCTCTGTGTTGACCCCATCTGATGGGGTCGCCCAGATTGTGGAGGGTCAGTCGACTCAACCAATCTGCCAGTCGGCCTGCCCGAACAGGCGGTGAGGCCGGCTGCCACTCAGCAGGCACGAGGGGGGGGCAGGGGGAGCAGCACCAGAGCTGGAAAGGGCAGATGGCTGCACCGCACGGCCGGCTGGCTAAACAGGCAGCGCGAGAGTGGACGCCGACCGGACGCTGGCCCGAGCAAGAGGGAGCAAGAGGGAGGCGCCTGTGGAGCCGTTGGAGGCAGACACGGCGGACACAGGGCAAACACAGGGGATACCCAACAGGGGGAGCAAGTTGGCGTACGGCAACTTGCGGTTCAGGGGAGAGGGGGGGGTGGCAGAGCTAGGGGACACGGCCTCACCAATTCAACCGACCCGCCGAATACCCCCGCCTAGTACTTCGCCCACTACAAGCACGGCAGCGGCAGCGGCAGGGGGGTGGTAAACACCCTTCCTCACCCTCTCCACCTCCCGCGCTTTCCTTGTCCGCTTGCCGATGCACCGCCACTGCCTTCGGGCTCCTGGTCCCTGGTCCCGTCAGTGCCGACAATCCCCGGGCGGAGAACCGCAACGGCTTGCCTCACCTCTACCTTGCTGCAGCTACGCGAACGCCGTTCAGCTCCGCCCACCACACCTTGCCTCACCAAGCCTCGCCTGACGGCACGTCCGCACAACAGCTGCGGTTTCCGTTCATCTCTGATATATCTATCTTACTAGTTTATGCATGATAGTTGCCCGGGTTCTGTTTTTGGCTTATACCTGTTTGGCTTATACTTACTTGTGCTCCTTCAGCTACACTGATGACGTCCACGGACAGTAACAACGTCATATGACATATTTTAAAGTTGCTCTTTTTGCTCTATCTCTAATCCCCCCTCGGAGCTTCTTGTTTTTAAGAACACTATATACTTCTCTTTACAGGCTGTAGTGCACGTACCCGTATGGCTAATACGCCGGGACAGTTGCAGTGAACTATACAACCCATTGCGGTGAGTCACACGTCTTTTGAGTCAACACATTGATTTGAAATGTATATGTGTTTGCTACATATTGAAATGTAGGAGGTTAGTAACTATATATGAGATTTTTTGCTATATATATATTGGTTATGCATTCTGTTGACATACATGCCTTTATGTCTTCAATATAGGTTGTATGCAGTCAATACTGAACAGTCAGATTACTGGTTTAGTATAAATATTTCTCTGATTGGATTTATTCACGTGTTTTTTTCATGTTTTTTCACGTACACATACTTTATAAATGCAGTAGCTGAACAAATTGACCCTGAAGAAGGCTGCAACACTTTTTAGGTCCTCCTGGCTGAAACATGTTGGTCTAGCTAAGCATGTGTCTCTAATGTCAGCACTTGTATCATCAGCTCCGCTTTGTTTTAAATCCTGACACCGGGTAGCTGAATAAAGTTACAATATAGCTAACCCTGTAGCCAATTTTAAACTTTCACACCACAGCACTGCACTTTCTTGTCCCACATACACACACCGGCTCACTTTGGTGTTTAGTACACCCTGCCTACCAAAATAAAAACATCCCTGAGCTCCTCCCTCGTAGAGAAGTGGTTGTAGCCCACACAAAGACTAGGTCTTTTGTGTGAGGAGGCACCCCCATGATGAAGCATGACACCTCTGGTGTGTGAGGGGAACCGTCTAGATAAACACAGCCAATGGCTTGTTTGAAATCAGTAGAGGCGTCTGTGTTGGACGCGCCACGGCAGAACCCTTCATCTGCTGGCAGATGTCACATCTGAGGACAAAGACTTTGGTCTGTTTGTAAAGACCCGCACCCAATAGTGTTGCTGCAATAATGAATGGGTCTGCATGTGCAGAAAAAAGACCCTTCTGGGCAGCTATAATTAACCCCAGCCTGCGATCACTGTTTGGAATTACTCTATCTCCCACCCCTGAAATCTAAGCATACAGTGTATTCTGTACATATAACTTGTAGGAGTACTTGAATGGAAAACCTTTCGGCAGGTGTGTGTCATTGCGAACAGCGTTGATGGCCACCATGATGTCTCTGTCTATCCTCGTACTAGAACGAGTGATTGCTGCAACCACATCAGTACGAACTGTCGCTTTTGCAGCTTCATCAGCCATTGAATCCCCTGCAACATGAACATCAACATGTTGGTGGCTCAGTGTGTGAATAACATGAGCCTGTGTCAAGTCTTTCAGCTTTACCACCTGTTCCCAAAGCAGCTTGTGCTTTACTGTGTTGCCCTTAGAATTCCTGAATCCATTCTGGCTCCAATAATGCAATTATTCATTATATGACTGCACCCAGTATTTCGAATTGCAGACAATAAGTGTGGAGAATACAGCATCCATATTTAGTAGTGCTAGTAGCAGAGCCTTTAATTCTGCCTGCTGTGCTGTGCAATCACCTAGTGACTGCGTGTAGATTTTCTCAAGATGGAATTCTCCATCATGCATACGCTATTTTACTATTGCGCATGCTGCTGAGTATAGTTGTTTAGTTCCTACAGCTGGCTGAGAAGCACCGTCAGTGAAAATGATTTAGTCATAGCGATCAAGAGGTAGTATTTCATTAGGCAGAGATATTCTAGTTCGTATTACAGAAAGGCTTGTGTTTGTATTGTAGAGTCAAATCTGTAATCTACATCTGTTGCAGTGAATGAGTTTGCCCATTGTATCCATCCTGGATATAGAGCCTTAGCGTTTGGAACGCTAGCTCTGTTAACCACCCCTAAAGTCGTTACCAGGGTCACAACAATCTTGTGTTTCCCTTGAGCCAGGGCTTGCTCTCTCACTACAGCAGTGTGTACTGCTGTCAGTATCTTTTTAGTAGGTACACAACAGTCAAACAGAAATCTTATCCTTGATCAGTAGCATTAAAACCGGCTCCCCATTAGATCTCATTCCAGCAAAAACACCGGCCTTAATGAGCAACCTTCTGTGCCCTATGATACAGACGATCATCAATCTATCTCTCAAAGAGGGACGAATCCCCCAAGACTGGAAAAAGGCGGTAGTAAACCCCATCCGTAAAAACAGGGCCTTGCCTTGGTCAGAAATATCCAACTTACGCCCCATTTCCCTACTACCATTCTTAAGCAAACTTGCCGAAAAACATGTAAACACTCATGTGTCACGGTTTGTTGAGGCTACAGGGGGTCTGGACCACTCTCAATCTGGGTTCAGACCCAACTACAGCACCGAATCTGCACTCCTCTCCGTGTCAGATAACATCAAAATGACACAGGATAGAGGAGGCTCCATGATTCTGGTGCTGTTAGACCTGTCTGCAGCCTTTGACACCGTGTCACATGAGATTCTCCTCGGCCGGTTGTAGCAGGTGGGGATTGAAGATCTGGCTGGAGAGCTTTCTCACAGGCCGCTCACAAAGCGTCAGCTTGGGCTCCTATCATTCCATCTCTAGGGAGCTCACCAAGGGGGTTCCGCAGGGCTCATGCCTAAGCCCCGCATTATTTAATGTGTATGTGGCCCCCCTTGCTGACATTGTGAGACAATATGGGTTTACCCCTGTGTCGTACGCCGACGACACCCAGCTCTTGTTCCCTTTTCAGACTTGAACCCCAGAAATTAAGAACTCCTTTGCTGAAGGTATGAGAGTGGTATCACACTGGATGGCTTCTAATTGCCTCCAGTGTAACGTGGGCAAGACAGAAGTCATGCATTTGGGAACGCAAATCTCCTGTGGTCACCAGATTGGTGGCCTCTGGAATTGGGACCTATTCCTTGTCCAAAACAATCAGTTAAAACTTGGGAGTCAGACTAGACCAGAACCTGGTCCTAAAAGAACATGTGAATCTGGTGACTGGATCCTGTTTCCGGACAATTGGCCTTTTGAGAAGGGTCTTTCCCTACCTTTCAGATGTTTACAGAAAGACCTTAGTCCAGGCGCTTGTAATAAGTCGGTTGGATTACTGCAATGGCCTCCTTATTTCGGCAAATGAACATGTAATCAACTGACTCCAAGTGGCCCTAAACACTGCGGCCAGACTGGTTCTCAATGTTCCCTCAAGAACTCCATCTAGGCCCCTTTTGGAAGAGCTTCACTGGCTGCCTGTACGCCAGCGAATCAAATTTAAAATTTGTTGTATCATTCACAAAAGTCTCTTTGGATCAGGTCCCCATTACCTGACTCAGAAATTTCAAATTTACAAATCGGAACGCCTTTTGCGCTCCAACAGCCAATTCCTACTAAAAATTCCATTTATTAAAAAGGCAAGGCAGGGAGGCCGTGTTCTCTCTTATGTAGGTCCTTCCCTCTGGAATAAACTCCCTTTGGACATGCGTCATAACACCAATCTTCTCTCCTTTAGGAAGGCACTAAAAATCTACCTCTTTAGGGAAGCTTAGACACCCAATCGTTCAGCACCCAAGACACTATTTCTCTGATATCTACAGCGTGCGAAGTGCGGAGATACCCCTCAGGGAGTCGAGTCCGGCGCTATAGAAGCAAATAAATAAATAAATAAAAACGCATTTCTGCATTTGTACATAAATGGAATTTATATGCAATTGGCACTATGTCACCTTCATTGAAAGTGATATATGTGTATCCTGATGCACCCACAATGACACAGACCACCAGGTTTGTTGTGTTTACACATGTGTGTAGATATTTGAGAGCTTCATGTCCGCTTATACGGAACGTAGAATTTCTGTATTTTTCTTGGTCCAGTGTGTGTTTGAAAAATCTGGACGTATGAAGTCGTAGAATGGTTTATCCAGTTCATCATACTCTTTAATGAATGTTCTGCCAACAATTAGAAATCCTAATATGGATTGTAGTTGGAGGTTGGAGCAATGCACATTTTCCTACAAAATGGGTCACCAGGCTTTTACCTTCACTTAACAACTTGTATCCTAAAAACAGCACATTGAGTTGGGCAATTTTTGATTTTTAAATGTAAATGTTTAGCCCATATGAGTAAACCACAGCATTATGTGGTCTACTCTAGTCAAGTGTTCCATAAAATTATCATCCGTCAAATATATATCACCGACATAGAACAATCCCTAGTCATCAACATTTTCTAGTAGTTTTGTAACTCCGGGTGAAAACAGCATTGGGCTATTCTTATACACCCTGGGGCAAACAGCAGAACTGTTCGAGAGCCTAGCGCTGAAAATGTGGTCAGATATCTGCATCCAGGTGCTATATTTTAGCAGAAAAATCTATTTGAGATATCTAGTGTTGTCTTGTATTTTTTTCTACACAATGTTGTTCATTAGTGTGGCACTGTGTGCATTTTTTAATGCAAAGTTAAGGGTAGCTGAGTTTAAATGTCAGTAATCCAATACTAGACGATAAGATTTATCTGGGTTCATGACCAGAAACAATGGACTGTTCATTGAAGATGTGCAACTTTCTATCACATCCAGGATTTCCCTAATTTGCTGTTTAGCTTAAATATTTATTGGGTATTGTCTTTGAGGTTATGGGGTTGTCCTCAAGTGAATATCATGATAAGGTGAACTGTCATCCCAACCAAATTGGTTGCAGTATAACGCAGGAGCTAGAGCTTGGGCCTACTGTGTAGGAATGTTTTACTGATTCTGGGACGAGGTCGACGTAAACACACTGTTGTGTTTACGCATTTCAACCTCAGTAGGTTCCGGTCCTCGCCTCTTTGAAGAGCAGAGGAACGGGACCTACTGAGGTTGAAATGCTGGGTGAGACCTTTAATTGAAGACCACCCACATTATCATACCGGTCCTGTGTGAAAAAGGTCAACTTCCCTAATTGGATGGAGCCTGGCAGTTGACACACACTACATTTTACACACCATGAGGAGCAGCTACTCTGCCCTCACATTACTGATAGGATAGGGAACTCCTCTCCTTAATTGCCTCGCATTGGGGGTCCAATTGCCCTGAAGAAAGTCCTGGACCTTTATGGACACTGTGGACCGAAACATGTCGGCACTAGGGTCTTAGGACCATAATATCCTGATATGAACCCCCTTTTAGATTTTTTTAATTACCCAGACAGACCCAAAAATAAAGGGAAACCGGGGATCTGCCTGAGGTATTTTATCTTTAGAGCCCCCTCTCCTCTTATCTATCAAAAGAGCTTCCCAATACTGTGGTTGAGCCCACCTCGACTTCTAGGGGTCGGGGTGACCCGATGATGAAGCATGACACCACTAGTGTGTGTGAGGGAAATATAAACAAAACAGTTTTTTCCCCACATTCATGGTTGGGTTAGGTACAACCTTACACTAGGCAGTCCCTCTCTACCTCTTTGTTCTCTACCTCAGGTACAGTTTAATTTCTCACACAACTGACCACTACGCGGTCAATTGGAGTATCTTTTTGTGTTTTGTATTTACTTAGGGAGGATATACTTCGGTTACCACTACCTCTCAAACCCTTTTGGGCATCTGGATCTCTCCAGTACCCATACGTGCCTATATAGTCCAGGTGAAACACCTAAGGCCCTGGGAATCATTTTCCTAGCTCTCGTGTAACACCACACAATTCCAATGATAACTATAGTTCCAAGGACTCTTCCTTAGAAGTGTTGTCGTGACCACGTTTCAGCCTTTTCTTTCATTGGCCTCCGCAGGACAAGGGTAATACATTATTGTACAAAAAATAAACAAAACAATATGACATTACTCCAACCTTCTAATTTGTGTGTCGCAAGCTGGCTGATAAAAGTGACCATTCCAGCAAACCAATGAAGGAAAACAAGTGCTACTGTGATCTGATATGCACACAAACTAACAAGCAATAGTGTATGCCTAATTCAGAGTGGCAAAAGAGAGAAGGGAATAAATATTAATCAAAAACCACTAATCCCAGGCATAATACATGTGTGAAAACCCTGGTACCGGGCCCCAGTGACGGTTGACACATGCTGAGGAGTCAATGATGGTTACTTACATTATAAGAGCGCGAGCGGGACCAAAAGCTTGTGGCACCAAGATACTGTATCTGAGCTCGAGGCACAATTACCTTAAAGGGACGATGTGAAACGATCATATATATCAAAATATGGTCATGGCTTGCCAAGTATTACAATCCAAGTTTATGAATGTGCTCGTAACATCGCCAAAATCAAGCTCAGTCGTTTATAGCAAAAAGTGGGTGGGCGCTTACCTCCCTCTCCGTGTGGTGATCTATCTTAAGTGGTATTTGTCTGCCACAATCGAAACCAGTCTCCCTGCAAGGAAATATCACATTACACTATATCGTTACAGGAACGATGCCCATGGTCCTAACACCATAGTCCCCTTGTCTGAAGAGTCCCATAACTAACTATTCTTCTTGTCTTCTATATCTCGCAAGGGAAAAGACCTCCTCATTGCGCCCGGGTCGCAGTTTCCTACGTTTACCACAGCCGCCAACGTGCATCAATTTCAGCAAAGCTATGTGGGCTAATAATCGGGAAGGCACTCCTCTCGCGTAGCGTGAGCGCGTCAGCCCGACCAAAGACATAAAAATTGGACTGGGTAACTACCACAGTCACTAGATCAGGGTTGCCACTATCCGAGGCTCTCGCCTCGGCCATGATACAAGTTATACCCTACAAGTGGATACCAGGCCAATGCTCATAGAACTCCACCCAATATTACTGATAGACTACAAAGACACTCTCATGCAAACATTTTTAATCAAGATATGAAACAGGGAAGGGGGCTGTAGGAGGGAAAAAAGGGGGGAGAAGAAGAAGGGGGAGATTAAAAATAAAAGTGGTATGGCAATCAAAATCATTTAAAATATCATGCCAGCTTACTAGACACAAAAGCGGGTTTTAACATTCTAAACCATTCCCAAATAAACATATATTCTATATACATATATTCACCATTTGGCAATATTTAATGCATGGTGAAAAAACTTGAGAAATAAAAAATGGAAAAAACCTATAAACTATCGTGCCTGGCTCAGGCACAAATCTCTCCTCATGCCTTATAATAATAATATGGCTATATGTATCCTGTTTCATGTATCCAGTCAATCTGATAGTATTAGATTAACGCCCAAACCTCATCGCAGTCATTTAGTCTTTCAGTTGACGTATGATATCTTTCTATCATACGTGCTTCTAAGCGATTTAGGTTACTTTGCAATGCTGTTTTATTGGCTGCTTTCACCACCACCAGAATTGACCATTTCAAATCGTTCTCATCATGACCCTGTTCCATGTAGTGTTGGAATAAAGGAGCTCATTGTGTCTTACAGCGTATACGTGACTTATGCTGTAGTATTCTCATCTTGGCTGCTTGCGTCGTCTGCCCAATGTATGTCTTACCACATGGGCAGGTCACGGCATACACTACATTTTTAGTGTTGCAATTAGAGAAACTTAATTGTTTATGTTGCTTATTATTTATCTCTACAGATTTAGAGTCATTTGTCTGGGGACATACGGCGCAATTATTGCAACTGTAATGCCCAGTTACCGGTGGCAAACCCAGTAACCTCTCAGGTCTGTTGGCGTAGATATGTTGCACGTAACTTTGACCAGATGGTTTCTCAAATTCCTCCCTCGTCGAAAAGTGAATAAGGGCTTAAGGATATTCAGATGCTCTATTAGCCGCAGATTCCTTAAAATGATTTGTTTCACTTTATGCGCCTTGGGGTTAAAAGTGAGTACACATCTCAATTGTTCTGATTCCTGTTTGGTTTTAGGAGTAAGTAGATTTTCCCGTGAAGTGTACCACGCTCTTTTTAGTGCTCCCCGCACCAATTTTTTAGGATACCCTCTTGTGAATAATTTCTCTTGTAGAATCTTTGCATTTTTTAAATAATCACTTTTATCAGTACAGTTACGGCACACTCTCAAAAACTGCCTGTAGGGCAAATTGTCCTTGAGGTTACGCGGATGTCCAGAAGAGTATTTGGTCAGTCAACTTGGTATACAAGTCTACCTCCAGTCTACCATCTTTATCAATGATCCACACATCTAAGAAATTAATACATGTATTACTACATGTTTTAGAGAATTTCAGGTCAGTCGTCCGGGCGTTAAGCCATAGATGGAATTGTTCCAGTTCTTCCTGTGTACCCTTATATATCAAGAACACATCATCGATGAAGCATACCCATTCCAATATATGATCTTTGAATTGGGACTCTTCATGGAAGATGTATCTCTGAGTGGTTCACCCAGAATCTTTGGGTGGACACTAGTGAGAATATATATTTTAGGGTTTTTGTAATGTATAACTGTGTCTATGTTGATGTATATAATGTTGTGCTGTATGTTATTTTCTGTCTTCTTCATTGATTAGGTACCATTGTTTATGTGTATTGTAGAGACATTGGTATACATATATTAAGAATAACTAAAATTTCGGAGAGAGTAATTAAATGTGCTCTACTCTTAAACTGCTGTGTATTTTCTCCTTCATACCATCTTTTCTTGAAACAGTATATATATGCAAACATATGGAAAATAATATACAATAACAATCTGGCATACTCCTACTATGCAGAGCCTAACCTACGTGTGTAGTTCTGCCAAAAAGCCCCTTACTCGATGATCCAACCAAATTACCTCGCAGCTAAGAATGTAGGTCCCCGTCTTGGTCACGAGCTAGACAACCCTCACAGATATGTTAGTCAGCTGCAGGGCAGACCGTCAGCATGCTGGGACCTCTAAATGTCAGCAGAAGTGTTTCCTCTGATTATATCCAGAAACAGATGTTTATTTATAGAAAGAATCATCCTTGCTTTGGGCTGGTTGTGTTGAGGCTGTGTTGTATCCTGGCCAATGGTGTTGAGTGGACTCTGGGTCTAGAACCTCATGGTAGCCCAATCACTCAATCATAACACTTGTAAAGCGCACTACACAACCGTGAGGGTCTCAAGGTGCTGGGGGAGTGGTGGGGGCAGGGGTCCAGATTCCAGCCAACATCAGTTAGCCTAGGCTTTTTCCTTGGAGAGCTGTTTTACCCTTATCTCCAATAAACCCATCCTATTCAATCCCCACGCATAGCTGTGATTTCTGGAGAAGAACGTTATACTGAAGACGAGCAGTTCTGAGTTGAGGGAAGGCCTGGAGTGCTGCTGATGTAAAGAAGTGACATTGCGGCAGATCAGAAATTTTTGTGAGGCGCACACCACGTTCCGTGTGTGCAAAAAAAAGAGCCTCCATTGTTGATAAAGGGAGGACTCAATCATCAGTAACAGTTGTGAGTACCAGAGGTGAACACATTTATTTTGGGCTCTTGTGGTGAACGCTGAGTACCAACGTGCGCACTTCCTCATGCTACCAGCTGGAGATTGTTACTGCGCGCATTTCCTCGCACAACAGAAAAGAGGTGGTTGCCATGTACATGCTCAAACAGCTGTGTGGTGATGCAATCACGTACGTCGAGTACCAGCGTAATTGGTCTGACGTGTCTCTTAAACGGTCAGGCATAAAACAAGGCCAACTAACTATTGAAATCAGTCAAATTGTTACCAGAGGTCATTTTGAATAACCTTTGAGGTTCAACGCTGCAGTGATTTCCTTATCAAACATAAAACAAAGTCAACCAGTTGTGAAAATCAGCAAAAACTTTACCGGAGGTCCTTTTAAATAATCATTGCGGTGATCCGCACACCTGAACAATTGGCATACAATTCAGTACAATACATTTTTTCTGCCTTATACTTAACTTTTGGAAAGTTTGTATGACAGCAGACACCAGCTGTACTATTGGACATTTTCGACAAAATAACTTTATTGAAGACAACTATGCACCATTTGTATGCGCTTCAGCATTGTGTGCACCAGCAAAAGTGTGAACATCATACAGTGAAACAGACACACTGGACAAAATATAACTATATTATAAGTTTAGGTTAAAATGGAAGGCATTGTTGCACCGTTATACTTTTTACCCAATCCAGGTGATCCAGTTTTAGAGTGGAGACAATGAAAAGATGGATTTGAAGCCTATTTAGAAGCTATTGGAGGTGATGTGTATACTGATAAACAAAAACTTACTATTCTTAAACATTGTTTGGGAGCGGCAGGGAGACGTGTTTTAAGTCATTTACCACCCATTGTGGTTGATGAAGATTACAAAGATAAATTTGATGTATATGACATGGCGATTTCACAATTGGATACACTTTAAAAAAATAATAATGAGGTAGTTGCTAGACATACATTTTTGACTAGAGCTCAATTGACCAATGAATCCATTGATTCATTTGTTAATGGTTTAAGGGTTCTTGCTGCAAAATGTAAGTATGGAGAATTCCCTGACCAGATGTTACGTGACCAAATAGTACACAAAATTGGTGACACAAAATTACAAGAGAAACTGTTAGTTGCGGAAGACCTTACTTTAGAGAAAGCTATTGATATTAGTCATAGATTTCAAGAAATGAAGTTAGGTATGAAAGAGCTGGCCGCAAAACTGACTTCTGAGGTACAAGTAGTGAAAAAGAATGTGAGTGATGATAAATCAACAAATGATAGTTGCAAGGAAAAAACTAGAATGAGTCTCCAAGGTTTAGAAAAGAATAATTATGTTTGTTTCAAATGTGGGTCATCTGCTCATTTAGCAAATGACAGATTATGACCAGCAATCAGACAGGTGTGTAGGTATTGTAAAAACAAAGGTCACTATGCCAGAATGTATGGAAATAAAAACAAGTATATAACATACCTGCTCATATCAAGAAAGTACATTAAGAGTCAGATGACCTAGTAGAAGAATTTTTCCTTTGTAACCATGAAGTTAATGATAAAAACAAGGATTCCTCATTCTGTGTTGTTAACATTGATGGTAAAGATATTGAAGTTATGGCTGACTCTGGTGCTCGCCATACTTTAATTGGTGATCAATGGTTGCAAAAATTTCCCCACATACAATTGTTATCTTCTGACATTAAATTGGTTGGCTATTGCAATAAACCCATTGATGTTTTAGGTTATTTTGTTGCCGGTATTAGTTTTAAAGGTAAGACCATAACTGCCAATGTGTATGTAGCTAAGGAGGGATCTTGCTTGTTGGGAATCAGATGGCCACAACAAAGAGATTTGCTCATTACTTTGGTTCCCCTCCTCGTCGCCAGTATAACGTTCTTCTTTCTCCAGTCCATATGGTGACACAGCTATCAGTAACATGAAAATAATGGCAGCCTATAATGTTCTTCTCCAGAAATCACAGCTACGCCTGGTGAGTGAATAAGATGGGTTTATTGAAGATAAGGGTAAAACTGAGATAAAAGATTATTTAGATAACACAGCATTAGTCATTTACGAACCTCAGTGTATAATCCACAAAGCAATGGAATTGTGGAAAGGTGGATAAGAGTTTTGAAGGAAGGTATACAGTTGGCTTCAGTTAGTGGGAAAAATTGTTCTCAGGTACTCAAAGGCTTATAGAGTAACACCCAGAACAGTGGGAGATATATCTCTGTTTGAGAAAATGAGGGGAAGGAAGGCTGTGTGTAATTTAAACCAGATGTGGATGATGGAAATGAGAAATAGAGTAGATCGTTCCTAAGTGGCAAGTGGTACCAAAGTAGCAAAGTTTGATCATCGATGGTTATCAAATAATAAACAAGAGTTTCCTCAGAGGCATAAGGGTCTCACACTTCAATTTGATATTGGTGAATGGGTTCGTGTGAAGAAGGAGAGAGTAATTAAATCTGAAGAATCCAGGTTTTCCGTTTGAAAATTCTCAGAGTGGGACACCAGGTAGTAGAGTTGTCTGATGGAAATGTGTGGAGCATGAGCAAGGTTGTCAGAGTACCTAAATATTTATGGCCTAAAGAGTGTAATGGTGCTGACAATTTTTCTGAACCAAGAGATGTTGCGGATAAACAGCAAAGCAGCGACGCGTTAAATAAGGGTCTAGGAACAAATTTGAAAATTAAAACAGCTTAGTGCAAAGTTAAGGTCATGAGTTTACACATCTCCGTGTGAACACAGTGTTTTCTGATTGTTATTATATATAAGTAACATTGGATATATTTTATTGTTTTGGATTTTACTTTACACATGAAGATTTTTTGCTTTTTGCAAATCTTGTTTTCTGCAGTACCTCTAAATTCATTACGTCATTTTTGTGAATGTTATCTACATTGTAATGTGTTAATGATAGGGGATGTCTTGTATCCTGGCCAATGATGTTGAGTAGAATCTGGGGCTAGAACCTCATGGTAGCCCATATTCCAGGCAACGTCAGTTAGCCCAGGCTGTTTTGCCCTTATCTCCAATAAACCCATCTTATTCACTCACCACGCGTAGCTGTGATTTCTGGAGAAGAACATTATAGGCTGCCATTATTTTCATGTTACTGATAGCTGTGTCACCATATGGACTAAAATGAGTAAATAACAAAAACACTTCCACAACGTACGTGTAGGCCTTGTACACATGGTAATGGCAATGTGATAATGTGATAATGTTCTTGCAAGTTCAATAGTTTAAGCAAGGTCAGTATTTCTAGCAAACTAACCCAAAGTGTCATGAATGAAAATGTGAGTCAAAGTCGCTAAAAAGGGTCTGATGTATCAAAGGGGTTCAACCAATGTATGTTGGTTGGGCCATGTCTTGATACATTAGGGCCAAAGTTCCAATACTGCTGTAAATATACAAAAGAATAAAGCGACACTAATTATTTTAGGCGCGTCTTACATCCACCGCCAGTAACAAAAACAAACGTAATATTCTGCTAGACTAGCTCAATGAGAAGCTTATGGGTAAAAACCAAAGGTTGTAGCTTAATTAGGTGGCATAAAACATCATGGGATGTACTTGCTTTTACCACGCATGCTGTTACAACGCAAGTATTACAACGAAAACCTTTACAACGCATTACACTTGGGGGTGCTGGATAGTGAATAGTTTAATTTACTATTCCAATTCCAGTCCCCGTGGACACTAGGGAAGGTGTTGGATAGTAAATTAAAACTATTCCTTATCCTAGAGCGCCCCCCAGTGTAATGCGCTGTAATGGTTTTCGTTGTAATACATGCGTTGTAACAGCACTGCGTGGTAAAAGTTGCGTTGTAAAGGTTGCATACCAACATCATGCCAAGTCAGAACTAAGTCTCTATGGAACCCTCATATTACAAAGTTGAATCATATCCACAATTTGACATCTGATCTGGTTTAGAGTTGGCCAGTAAGAGTAAATCCTCTGATTTGAGGAGGGAGCACTTAATACTGATATAATAGTATACGTTTCTCATTCATATTATCACAGTGGTGGAGGAAATTCCACAAGTGGGTTTTCCAGCAAATTTATCACTCTTACCACAAATCAGAATTGCCTCGAAACACATTCTATGACTCCTACCATCACATGAAGAAGTACTCCAGTCTCAAATAGTATTCTTTCACACCCTCATAAATGCCTAAGTGAACTAGATGCCTAGTTTGAAATACAAACATTTGATAAATAGGTGTTTGCGTGGCAAAAGAGTGCTCAGTCAAAAAGGAATGTGTTACAGCAAACAAATGATGGACGGAATGCTGACAATGCAAACATTCTCCCCCAGTCAAAAGATTTGGGTTAAATCCATCGTTCTTTTGCCGATTACACCACCCCAGTTTGGACCCAGCCATATGCAAATCAGTCTTGACCCTGTGCCTCATGGGAACAGTCCCGACCAAATTGCGAGGCCAGGTCCTCCCTGGACTGGAAACAAGCATCCTAGGACTGGTTTAAGGGTATGTCACCCTTTTTCAGCCAGGCCTGGCAATTCGGTCGGGACTGTTCCCATGAGGCACAGGGTCAAGACTTATTTGCATATGGGTGGGTCCAAACTGGAGTGGCGTAGTGGGCAAAAGAACAATGGATTTAAACCAGATCTTTTGACTGGGGGAGAATGTTTGCATTGTCAGCATTCTGTCCATCATTTGTTTGCTGTAACACTTTTTGCCCTACGTGCGACGGGTATGCCCAGACGTGGGTCCCTTGCTCACTGTGCCACTGGATTCAAGCTAGCCTGGCTGAAGAAGGGTAACATACCCTGAAACCTGTCCCAGGATGCTTGTTTCCTGTCCAGGGAGGACCTGGTCTGGCAGTTCAGTCTGGACTGTTCCCACGGGGCACAGGGTCAAGAATGATCTGCATATGGCTGGGTCCAAACTGGGGTGGCGTAGTGGGCAAAAGGATGAAGAATTTAACCCATATATTTTAACTGGGGGAGAACGTTTGCATTGTCAGCATTCCGTCCATCATTTGTTTGCTGTAACACTTCGCCCTAAGTGGGACGGGTATGCCCGGAGGTGGGTCCCTTGCTCACTGTGCCACTAGATTCAAGTTAGCCTGGCTGAAGAAGGGTGACACACCCTGAAACCGGTCCCAGGATGCTTGTTTCCGGTCCAGGGAGGACCTGGCCTGGCAGTTCGGTCTGGACTGTTCCCATGGGGCACAGGGTCAAGACTGATTTGCATATGGCTGGGTCCAAACTGGGGTGGCGTAGTGGGCAAAAGAACGATTGATTTAACCCAGATCTTTTGACTGGGGGAGAATGTTTGCATTGTCAGCATTCCGTCCATCATTTGTTTGCTGTAACACATTCAAAAAGGAAGCCATCAAAACTGAAACATTTAATGAAGGTAAGCTTACAGATTATAGGTCCAGTTCACCATGGCATTTATGAGTATGTTAATTAGTACTACAGGAATACCACTTCACTAGATCATGAACTGTGCCCCCCTATTTTAGTCTCTCCAGCAATGACTTTAACCAACAATAGTTTCCGCTTTGCACGTCTTGATTGCACATGCATGACTAACCCACCGACCCTTTATGCATTCCCTTACAGAAAGGAGAATGACTGAACCTCCACTTACCTCTTCCTCCTTGGGCAGGGTGGGACATTCTGCATCAGGAAACTGCACTTGCTAAAAGGGAGAAATTGCAAAGAAAACACATAACAATGAAACAGTGTGGGTGGAAAGGCTGAACAGAACACAATCATAATATTTAATTGAATGACAGCATGTCTTTTTTTAAAGGTATATGTGCGATTTATACAATGGTCACATGACGCCAGACAGCATTTGTAAATCTCACAGCGAGGAAGTTGGGAAAAGATGGAGGGTGCAAACCGAAACCACAACTCAGTTTGCACACCTACGTTCAGCATAAGTGTGTAGGAGAGTAGAAAAGCAATATGGGCATCATGCCCAAAATCCAGACTGACATGGAATCCGCTGACCTTCATGGCTGGAAATGAAACTCCCATCTTTATAAATTATGGATGAATGGCACAGTTGTGGAATCTTGTTCATTCATGCTATCGCATACCAATAAACTCCTAATGCTGTGAAGTCCTCCTACTTTCAGAGGCAGACAAAGCCTAAGGTGACCAAACCATGTGTTGGGTATGTAGATGGACCGTCTGTGAATTCAGCCCACTGCTGGTTGTCCGTTGTTGATTTTTTAAATTATGACATTAGTCTGTAATATAAGTACTTCTGGATCGCATGAAGGCTATTCTGGGAGTCACATAAGTGGGAGGGACTCTTCATGTATAAGGTGACCTAAGGTTGGAGCACTGACAGCACTTCAGCCAATGCTAGTGTGCTGCAAAGAACTTCAGCCAATGCTGTTGTGCTGCAAAGAACTTCACACAAAACAGGTGATGGACCGAATGTGGATCAATGTCACACATTCACCCCAGTCCAAAGATCTGGGCCCAAATCCATCGTTTTTTTGCACTCCACACCACCCTGGGTTAGACAACGGCGATATGCAAATCAGCTCTAACCCTGTGCCCATGGGGAACAGTCCAGTCCGAACTACAAAAGCCATGTCCTTCCCAGAACGGAATCAAGCATCCGAGGACCGGACCGGTTTCGAGGTAACACCTCTCATCAGCCCGGCTAGCTTGACTCCAGTGGTGTGGAGTGCCTGGGACCCACGTCTGAGCATCTCCAGCGCACTTATGGCGAATTTGCAAACAAAACAGGTGATGGACCGAATGTGGATCAATGTCACACATTCACCCGAGTCCAAAGATCTGGGCCCAAATCCATCGTTTTTTTGCACTCCACACCACCCTGGGTTAGACAACGGCGATATGCAAATCAGCTCTGACCCTGTGCCCATGGGGAACAGTCCAGTCCGAACTACAAAAGCAATGTCCTTCCCAGAACGGAATCAAGCATCCGAGGACCGGACCGGTTTCGAGGTAACACCTCTCATCAGCCCGGCTAGCTTGACTCCAGTGGTGTGGAGTGCCTGGGACCCACGTCTGAGCATCCCCAGCGCACTTATGGCGAATTTGCAAACAAAACAGGTGATGGACCGAATGTGGATCAATGTCACACATTCACCCCAGTCCAAAGATCTGGGCCCAAATCCATCGTTTTTTTGCACTCCACACCACCCTGGGTTAGACAACGGCGATATGCAAATCAGCTCTGACCCTGTGCCCCATGGGAACAGTCCAGTCCGAACTACAAAAGCCATGTCCTTCCCAGAACGGAATCAAGCATCCGAGGACCGGACCGGTTTCGAGGTAACACCTCTCATGGTGGTGTGGAGTGCAAAAAAACGATGGATTTGGGCCCAGATCTTTGGACTGGGATGAATGTGTGACATTGATCTACATTCGGTCCATCACCTGTTTTGTTTGCAATTTCGCCCTAAGTGCGCTGGGGATGCTCAGACGTGGGTCCCAGGCACTCTACACCACTGGAGTCAAGCTAGCCGGGCTGATGAGAGGTGTTACCTCGAAACCGGTCCGGTCCTCGGATGCTTGATTCCGTTCTGGGAAGGACATGGCTTTTGTAGTTCGGACTGGACTGTTCCCATGGGGCACAGGGTCAGAGCTGATTTGCATATCGCCATTGTCTAACCCAGGGTGGTGTGGAGTGCAAAAAAACGATGGATTTGGGCCCAGATCTTTGGACTGGGATGAATGTGTGACATTGATCCACATTCGGTCCATCACCTGTTTTGTTTGCAATTTCGCCCTAAGTGCGCTTGGGATGCTCAGACGTGGGTCCCAGGCACTCCACACCACTGGAGTCAAGCTAGCCGGGCTGATGAGAGGTGTTACCTTGAAACCGGTCCGGTCCTCGGATGCTTGATTCCGTTCTGGGAAGGACATGGCTTTTGTAGTTCGGACTGGACTTTTCCCATGGGGCACAGGGTCAGAGCTGATTTGCATATCGCCATTGTCTAACCCAGGGTGGTGTGGAGTGCAAAAAAACGATGGATTTGGGCCCAGATCTTTGGACTGGGATGAATGTGTGACATTGATCCACATTCGGTCCATCACCTGTTTTGTTTGCAATTTCGCCCTAAGTGCGCTGGGGATGCTCAGACGTGGGTCCCAGGCACTCCACACCACTGGAGTCAAGCTAGCCGGGCTGATGAGAGGTGTTACCTCGAAACCGGTCCGGTCCTCGGATGCTTGATTCCGTTCTGGGAAGGACATGGCTTTTGTAGTTCGGACTGGACTTTTCCCATGGGGCACAGGGTCAGAGCTGATTTGCATATCGCCATTGTCTAACCCAGGGTGGTGTGGAGTGCAAAAAAACGATGGATTTTGGCCCAGATCTTTGGACTGGGATGAATGTGTGACATTGATCCACATTCGGTCCATCACCTGTTTTGTTTGCAATTTCGCCCTAAGTGCGCTGGGGATGCTCAGACGTGGGTCCCAGGCACTCCACACCACTGGAGTCAAGCTAGCCGGGCTGATGAGAGGTGTTACCTCGAAACCGGTCCGGTCCTCGGATGCTTGATTCCGTTCTGGGAAGGACATGGCTTTTGTAGTTCGGACTGGACTTTTCCCATGGGGCACAGGGTCAGAGCTGATTTGCATATCGCCATTGTCTAACCCAGGGTGGTGTGGAGTGCAAAAAAACGATGGATTTGGGCCCAGATCTTTGGACTGGGATGAATGTGTGACATTGATCCACATTCGGTCCATCACCTGTTTTGTTTGCAATTTCGCCCTAAGTGCGCTGGGGATGCTCAGACGTGGGTCCCAGGCACTCCACACCACTGGAGTCAAGCTAGCCGGGCTGATGAGAGGTGTTACCTCGAAACCGGTCCGGTCCTCGGATGCTTGATTCCGTTCTGGGAAGGACATGGCTTTTGTAGTTCGGACTGGACTGTTCCCATGGGGCACAGGGTCAGAGCTGATTTGCATATTGCCATTGTCTAACCCAGGGTGGTGTGGAGTGCAAAAAAACGATGGATTTGGGCCCAGATCTTTGGACTGGATGAATGTGTGACATTGATCCACATTCGGTCCATCACCTGTTTTGTTTGCAATTTCGCCCTAAGTGCGCTGGGGATGCTCAGATGTGGGTCCCAGGCACTCCACACCACTGGAGTCAAGCTAGCCGGGCTGATGAGAGGTGTTACCTCGAAACCGGTCCGGTCCTCGGATGCTTGATTCCGTTCTGGGAAGGACATGGCTTTTGTAGTTCGGACTGGACTGTTCCCATGGGGCACAGGGTCAGAGCTGATTTGCATATCGCCATTGTCTAACCCAGGGTGGTGTGGAGTGCAAAAAAACGATGGATTTGGGCCCAGATCTTTGGACTGGGATGAATGTGTGACATTGATCCACATTCAGTCCATCACCTGTTTTGTTTGCAATTTCGCCCTAAGTGCGCTGGGGATGCTCAGACGTGGGTCCCAGGCACTCCACACCACTGGAGTCAAGCTAGCCAGGCTGATGAGAGGTGTTACCTCGAAACCGGTCCGGTCCTCGGATGCTTGATTCCGTTCTGGGAAGGACATGGCTTTTGTAGTTCGGGCTGGACTGTTCCCATGGGGCACAGGGTCAGAGCTGATTTGCATATCGCCATTGTCTAACCCAGGGTGGTGTGGAGTGCAAAAAAACGATGGATTTGGGCCCAGATCTTTGGACTGGGATGAATGTGTGACATTGATCCACATTCGGTCCATCACCTGTTTTGTTTGCAATTTCGCCCTAAGTGCGCTGGGGATGCTCAGACGTGGGTCCCAGGCACTCCACACCACTGGAGTCAAGCTAGCCGGGCTGATGAGAGGTGTTACCTCGAAACCGGTCCGGTCCTCGGATGCTTGATTCCGTTCTGGGAAGGACATGGCTTTTGTAGTTCGGACTGGACTGTTCCCATGGGGCACAGGGTCAGAGCTGATTTGCATATCGCCATTGTCTAACCCAGGGTGGTGTGGAGTGCAAAAAAACGATGGATTTGGGCCCAGATCTTTGGACTGGGATGAATGTGTGACATTGATCCACATTCGGTCCATCACCTGTTTTGTTTGCAATTTCACCCTAAGTGCGCTGGGGATGCTCAGACGTGGGTCCCAGGCACTCCACACCACTGGAGTCCATCACCTGTTTTGTCTGCAAAGAACTTCAGCCAATGTCAGTGTCCTGCAAAGAGCTTTGAAGAGTTCATTGGCTGTGAGTTTGCACGTGTCTCTCCGGTGTATAAACACTGTCTGAGTTGGTTGACAGGCAGCTCGCAGCTTGGAGTGGGCAGGACTGATTTGATGGGTGACCTAACGTGACTCAGTCATGGACTGGCATTTTGGCTGAAGCTAACCAGCTTGGTGGGCCATATATGGGAATTGGACAAAGTAATTAACACCCACTAGTGATAGGATCTATGTGATGATGTTGTTGCCTTCAGCCTAACATACAGGCAGGACCTTTCCTGAATTGTATGAAGTCCGCCTGCTTTGTGTACCTTCTAGAAGGACTGGCACCCTCTAAATTTGTGTAGGACAGTGAGAATATGAATGGTGGTCATGTTGTACATATTTTTGATATTCAAGTTCTTTCACTTTTTTATGTTTTCGTGATTTGTTAGTAATTCATGTTTTTGTATGTATTTAGGTTATACTGAAAATTGGTGTGTAATTCCCCACCCTTCTTCAAGCGCCTTGAGACCCTCTGGGTATGTAGCGCGCTATATAAATCATTTGACTTGACTTGACTTGACATGCCATGATGAAATGTTTTTTGAAAAAATTGTGAAAAAAGTCTTGAAATGAAGTGAAATAAATCACATGTACTTAGAATTGATTGTCTAGGTGCATTATATCAATTTGCAAGATCGTATCTGGTCAGTTGTTTGTTTCAGATACTAGAGTGGTCCAGGCCAGGTAGTGATAGGACCCAAGTCTTTTGTTGATAGTTCTGTCAGTCATGGAGTGGGCAGTAAACTTAAGCTGGGAGGTTATAGCCGGTCTTGGCACTGGCAGCTCCCGCTGCTGCCATTCACCTTTCTAGATAAGAGAAGGGCTAAGAGAGTGGGCAGTGCAACTGTACAGGCATTGGTAGTTTGAAACAGTACTGACTCCACACAGTGAGTATGAGTGATGGGTCCACCCTAGTCCTGGGAGTCAGATAAAGAACTGATAGGCAGCCCGAAGTGGCTCCCCACGCTTCTGCTGCTCTGGCCTGGTTGGCGACTGACATATGTGGCTGCAAAATAGATTGGCCAAGCCGAAACCAACTGAGTTTGCCAATGCTTGTTTTTAAATCGCGTTTTCTACCGAACTTTAACTATTTCCTAGGACTCCAAAAATCAGGGGTCACTACCACTATATTAAATGTTTTCCTTTTCAGAAGATTAATTTGGGCCATGCATTGTTAGTACAGTAGCCAGACACATGACTGATGTTTTTGCAGTCTCATTACAGCTCAGGCCATGAGCAAGAACACAACACTTACTCCACTTAACTCCAACAGACCCATGGCATTTCAGGAACAGGTACTTACGTATTCTTCACAAACAACTTCATCAGCAAGGAGCTCTCCTTCCAGGAAACGTATTTCTTCCTTAAATGTAAAAAAGTGAGGAATATTACAAGAATGAAATTCAAAATGTACTAATCATCTGTTGCAAATAGTCATTATCATCTGCTATTTTGCGAATATGTGGGTGTCTATTAATAAGTCTGTCTAAAATTCGTACTTTTTTGAGAAGAACTCCTCTCTGCAAATTAAATATGTATCTTTCACTGAGTCTTTCAAAAGCGTCCCGGTCTACAAGAGAGATTAACAGAACACCCCCCATTCGTCCTCACCCCCTCCCCTGGGATGTGTACACACAGCTGGAGATGCTCCCAGGCATAGAGGACATGCTCGCTTTATTGGAAGGATGAGGCTGTACATCTTTCTGGTGTATCTGAGGCTGCAGGTGCAAAGTTTGGAATCAGCAGTAGTGTTGGGGGGCAGCCAGGCTCAGCAGTGACTGCTCATGGTCCCAGCAGAGACCAGATGGCCTGTCAGGCACTGTGCATTTCCTATTTGGTCGGTTCTACAAGACCTGAAGAAGCCCTGGAGCCTTCCCAAGGCCAGAGTGTCTGACTGCACTGCTCATGAATGTCATCAGTGCAACCTTGGTCATTTCTGCACAGCTGAAGATGTCTGTAGGGTTAAAAGCAGCCTGAAACCTACAGGGGCTTCAAGCAACTACCGGGAGACAGCAAAGTATAGAGTACAATTTGTCCCTGTGGTGGATGTGTACAGTGTTCCTGAGACCCTTTTACTTCCACTGCAGCTCTCCACCCCAGGTCCCCTAAACCTGTTGTATGTGTCCAGTACCTTTTCCTCTGCAGCATCCACACCAATGTGCAAAGCCCTTCCACCCCTGGCATGCAGATGAGGGTGGCTCAGGTTATGCTGAAAAGCCTCAGAGCACAAAGAGTGTTTCTCATGGAGTGCAGCATGTGGCTGAGGGGGTGGTAGGATGTGGTTGAGGGAGTGGTAGGATATGGATGGGGGTGGTAGTATGTGGCTGAGGGGGTGGTAGGATGTGGCTGAGGGGGTGGTAGGATGTGGTTGAGGGGGTGGTAGGATGTGGTTGAGGGTGCACATAGTGCCACTGACGTCAGCAGGATGTGACTGAGGTGGTGGTAGGATGTGGTTGAGGGGGTGGTAGGATGTGGTTGAAGGGGTGGTAGGATGTGGTTGAAGGGGTGGGAGGATATGGTTGAGGGTGCACGTAGTGTCACTGACGTCAGCAGGATGTGGTTGAGGTGGTAGTAGGATGTGGTTGAGGGGTGGTAGGATGTGGTTGGGGGGGTGGTAGTATGTGGCTGAGGGGGTGGTAGGATGTGGTTGGGGGGTGGTAGTATGTGGCTGAGGGAGTGGTAGGATGTGGTTGAGGGAGTGGTAGGATGTGGTTGGGGGGTGGTAGGATGTGGCTGAGGGGGTGGTAGGATGTGGTTGAGGGAGTGGTAGGATATGGTTGGGTGGTGGTAGTATGTGGCTGAGGGGGTGGTAGGATGTGGCTGAGGAGGTGGTAGGATGTAGTTTAGGGGGTGGTAGGATGTCGTTGAGGGGGTGGTAGGATGTGGTTGAGGGTGCACATAGCGCCACTGACGTCAGCAGGATGTGACTGAGGTGGTGGTAGGATGTGGTTGAGGGGGTGGTAGGATGTGGTTGAGGGGGTGGTAGGATGTGGTTGAAGGGGGTGGTAGGATGTGGTTGAGGGTGCACATAGTGCCACTGACGTCAGCAGGATGTGACTGAGGTGGTGGTAGGATGTGGTTGAGGGGGTGGTAGGATGTGGTTGAAGGGGTGGTAGGATGTGGATGAAGGGGTGGTAGAATGTGGTTAAAGGGGTGGTAGGATGTGGTTGAGGGTGCACGTAGTGTCACTGACGTCAGCAGGATGTGGTTGAGGTGGTAGTAGGATGTGGTTGAGGGGGTTGTAGGCTGTGGTTGAGGGTGCACATAGTGTTGCTGAAGTCAGCAGAATGTGGATGAGGGGGTGGCAGGCTGTGGTTGAGGGCGCACAGGGTGCATAGCATATGTGTTAGCAGCCCTATGGTACTACGTGACAGCAGCCCAGAGGGAGTCTTTTAGAAGAAAGACGTGTTGGCTGTGCTGATTTCATAAAAAATCAATTACATCTTGTTAATAAATAGTAACATAGAAGGATTGTGAATATTTTCTGCTCGATGTTAAAGCTCCATACAATGATGACATTGTCATAAACCAATGCATTGGGCTAATGCTATATATACATGAGTTTTCCCTTTCTCTTTGCATCACAAATTATCTCATTTCAAATATTTGTTTGCTCCAGGCATTAATGGAGCACTGTAGAAGCCACTCGCTTTTGCAGTTGGCTCATTTGCACTTTGCAGCAGCATTGTTTTGCATTACTGGCCTATAGGGAGGTTTCTGTGTGGCTGTTAGTTTTTCCACTGCTGCCTCTTTTGTAATGGTAATAGCTGAAGGTGATGGGTTGTGTGGTTGGGGGTATGCAGAGCTGTGTTCAGGGTGCACAGAGGCTCATTAAAAATGGCAATGAGCCCAGTCAATGTAGTTCAGGGTGCAAGTCAAACACGCTTTAGCATGCCACTAGGTCTGACTTTAATGTGACAACACATGCAAGCACAGGCACACAGAATGTGGTTTCCATGTAAAAGTATGTAAAAGCCAGACCTATGGCCTTTCCAGTGCTTGGTAGTGGCTACTGTAATAGTGTTGCTGGCACTGATGGTTGTATATAGTGGTGGTATTAGTATTGGTGGTGGTGCTGGTATTAGCAGTGTTACTTGGTTGTGGTGTGGCATTGGTGGTAAGTCACGTCGGAAAGGTTTGCAGGTCCCGAGTCAGCACACTCACAGCATCTGTGCAATCTACTGGCATTACCATGTTAGATGCTAAGAAATACACCAGGCCTGCATTAAAATCTATACATGTTACAGCACCAACGACGGTCCGTGGAAAGGCATGAGTCTGGTGAAGAAGAGCTCCTTCCCTCTCTCTGATAGGCCTGTTGTTGGCGGCGGAGTGACATTGTTGGTATTGGCGGTGGTGTCAGTATTTGTAGTGTGGGGGTGATATAGATGATGGAGGTATTGATGGTGGCCACGGTGAAGTCAGGTCATTTTATTGGTTCCTTTCAAGTGGTTTCTTTTTTTTGTCAGTCTATCCAATTGTATGTTTCTTTCCTCTATTATTCAATATGCCACAACTACACAAAATACTTACCATAAGCTTGCCTGGTCCTCTTCCATCCCCTGTCCTTTGCTGCTTTCATTAAATACTATCATTGCATTAACTAAGCCAACATGCACCTCGATGTTTCAGGACTCTTACATTTCAAAACAAATATAACCACTTTGCATAGTTTACGAGCACAGATGTAGTTTTCTTGTGCTTCGGACTAAAATCTGGAAAAAAAGCCTCATGGAAAATGTATTTTTAAGTTTTTGGGAAATGTCTCAACTGTGAACAAATAAAAACATCTATTCTTCTGGTAACTCATTTGCTTATGGGTATTCTTTCTACCAGCAGATTGTAAACTCAAGAGCCCCTCCGAGATCCAGAGGGGATCCGAAAAACAAGGGGCACCGAAGGGCTCTTGGCTCTGTTCTGGAAGTGACGTCACAGAGCATTGTAAGGGGTAGAAGACCGCGACCCAAACAAACACTTGTGAGCTGGGGTATTTGACAAAGTCGAGGTAAAAGGCCAACAAGCGATCATTTAAAAAGGAATGTCGCCAGCACCCACGCACTCGCCTCCACGGACTACATCCTCCTCGGGGACCTGAAGTTCCACCTCGAGAACAACAACAACGCCAACTCCGCCACCCTGATCGACAACCTCGGCCTCAGACAACTCGTCACTGCACCCACCCACGCCGCCGGCCACACGCTGGATCCTGTCTTTTCCACAGGCTCCCACGTCGCCTTCGACCACACCACCGAACTGCACTGGACCGACCACCGCTGCATCCATTTCACCTTCAAAAAACCAACCACGCACCACAGCACTCAACAGCTGCCTCGCCGCTGCTGGAGCAAAGTCACCGAAGACCAGCTGATCACCTCCCTTGCCAAGAACCCACCCACCGACCCCTCCAACCCAGACGTCTCAGCCCGCAACCTCAGACAGTGGATCAACGACTGCGCCAACATTCTCGCCCCGCTCAAGAAACCCTCCAAAAGCCACGCCAACAAGAGAGCCACCTGGTTCACCGACAAGCTCCAGACCTCCAAACACGCATGCCGGAAACTGGAGAAGATATGGCTCCACGAACGCACACCGGACAACCACGCAGCCCACAAGGACGCCACCCGCAGACACCACAACCTCATCAGATTAGCCAAGAGATCCTCCTTCAAAGACCGCTTGGATAACAATGCACACAACAGCAAGGAGCTCTTCTGCATCATAAAGGATCTCTCCAACCCCAGCGCCAACGCCAACGACATCCCACCCTCACAAGAACTGTGCGACTCACTAGCCATCTTCTTCCACCGCAAGATCGCTGACATCCACAACAGCTTCAACACCATGATCGCCCCGACTACGCCAGACTCCACCCCCCCTGTGAACACCACCAGCATTAACCGCCTGACCTCCTGGTCCAACGTCAACGACGACGAGACATGCAAGGTCATGAACTCCATCCACTCGGGAACTCCGTCTGACCCGTGCCCTCACCACGTATTGAACAAAGCAGACGCAGCCATCGCACCCCAACTACGAAAGGTCATCAACATCTCCTTCGAAACAGCGACTTTACCCGAAAGCTGGAAGCACGCCGAAATCAACGCCCTCCTCAAGAAGCCCAAAGCGGACTCCAAGGACCTCAAGAACTTCCGGCCCATCTCCCTGCTCCCCTTCTCGGCAAAGGTCATTGAGAAAATCGTCAACCTGCCACCTGGAAGACAACTACATCTTGGACCCGTTCCAGTCCGGATTCAGACGAAACCACAGCACCGAGACAGCCCTCATCGCCGCCACAGACGACATCAGGCGCCAACTAGACAACGGCGAAACATCAGCCCTCATCCTCCTGGACCTGTCAGCCGCCTTCGACACGGTCTGCCATCGCACTCTAAAGACACGCCTCCTAGAAGCCTGAATCCAAGAGAAGGCTCTCGACTGGACCACGTCCTTCCTCGCCAGCAGAACCCAGAGCGTCCGCCTCCCACCCTTCTGATCCGAAGCCACCGACATCATCTGCGGCTCCCCCAGGGCTCATCTCTCAGCTCGACGCTGTTCAACGTCTACATGGCCCCCCTTGCTCAAGTGGCCCGCCATCAAAACCTCAACATCATCTCCTATGCCGACGACACCCAGCTCATCCTCTCCCTCACCAAGGACCCACACAATGCCAAAACCAACCTCAACGAGGGAATGAAGGCCGTTGCCTACTGGATGAGGAGCAGCCGTCTGAAGGTGAACTCGGACAAGACGGAGGTCCTCATCCTCGGACCCACCCCCTCAGCCTGGGATGACCCCTGGTGGCCGACCACACTGGGAACAGCACAAACACCCACCGACCACGCACGCAACCTAGGTTTCATCCTCGACTCCTCCCTCTCCATGTCTAAGCAGGTCAGCGCCGTCTCCTCCTCCTGCTACAACACCCTCCGCATGCTCCGTAGGATCTACAAGTGGATCCTGACCGAAACAAGAAGAACGGTGACACAGGCCCTCGTCAGCAGCAGACTGGACTACGGCAACGCACTCTATGCAGGAATCCCAGCCAAACGCCTACGACGACTACAACACATCCAAAACGCCTCCACCCGACTGATCGTCAACGTCCCCCGCCGCAACCACATCACCCCCCACCTGAGAGACCTACACTGGCTTCCCGTCGACAAGAGGATCACCTTCAAACTCCTGACCCACGCACACAAAGCACTCCACAATGCCGGACCAGCCTACCTGAACCGCAGACTCAGCTTCCACACCCCCATCCGCCAGCTCCGCTCTGCCAGCCTCGCCCTCACCGCTGTCCCCCGCATCCAACGGACGACCTCCGGCGGCAGATGCTTCTCCTACCTCGCCTCCAAGACCAGGAACACCCTCCCTACCCACATACGGCAGACCCAATACCTACTCACCTTCAGAAGGCTCCTCAAGACCTGGCTCTTCGAGCAGTAGCAGCACTCCCCTCCCTCCCCTCAGCGCCTTGGGACCCTCATGGGTAAGTAGTGCGCTCTACAAGTACTCTGATTGATTGATTGATTGATTGAATGAATTAAGCAATTAATTAATTTGAGCTGAAGTCAGTTTCTGTTTAGAGGCGGAGACGAGACTGACAAGAAAGACAGAATGACAGATGGTACAGGACGGATATAACCTGGAATTGTATTACTAAGAGCTGCAAGACCACTCCTCAGAACAGGAGGCGTGCAGCCCCACGAAGAATGTGTGAGGAGAGTTAGTATTCACTAAAAAAAGATTGTTACCAAAGATGAGTAACGATGAAGAATGTGTGAGGGAGTGAGTATCCACTAAAAAGATTGCTACCAAAGATGAGTAACAATGAAAAATGTGTGAGGAGAGTGAGTATCCACTAAAAAGATTGCTACCAAAGATGAGTAACGATGAAAAATGTGTGAGGGGAGTGAGTATCCACTAAAAAGATTGCTACCAAAGATGAGTAAAGATGAAGAATGTGTGAGGAGAGTGAGTATTCACTAAAAAAGATTGTTACCAAAGATGAGCAATGATGAAGAATGTGTGAGGGGAGTGAGTATCCACAAAAAATATTGCTACCAAAGATGAGCAACGATGAAGAATGTGTGAGGGGAGTGAGTATCCACTAAAAAGATTGCTACTAAAGAGGAGTAACGATGAAGAATGTGTGAGGGGAGTGAGTATCCACTAAAAAGATTGCTACCAAAGATGAGTAACGATTACAAATGTGTGAGGGGAGTGAGTACCCACTGAAAAGATTGCTACTAAAGATGAGTAACGATGAAGAATGTGTGAGTGAGTGAGTATCCATTAAAAAGATTGCTACCAAAGATGAGTAACAATGATGAATGTGAGGGGAGTGAGCATCCACTAAAAAGATTGCTACCAAAGATAAGTTACGATGAAGAATGTGAGAGGAGGGAGTATCCACTAAAAAGATTGTTACCAAAGATGAGTAACGAAGAATGTGTGAGAGTGAGTATCTACTGAAAAGATTGCTACCAAAGATAAGTAACGATGAAGAATGTGTGAGGGGAGTGAGTATCCACTAAAAAGATTGTTACCAAAGATGAGTAACGATGAAGAATGTGTGAGAGTGAGTATCCACTAAAAAGATTGCTACCAAAGATAAGTAACATTGAAGAATGTGTGAGGGGAGTGAGTATCCACTAAAAAGATTGCTACCAAAGATGAGTAACGATGAAGAATGTGTGAGAGTGAGTATCCACTAAAATGATTGCTACCAAAGATAAGTAACGATGAAGAATGTGTGAGGGGAGTGAGTATCCACTAAAAAGATTGCTACCAAAAATAAGTAACGATGAAGAATGTGTGAGGGGATGAGTGTCCACTAAAAAGATTGCTACCAAAGATAAGTAACGTTTCCTTCTGGTCATGATCCACAGAATCGTCAGCTTGTGAATTAATACTGATGCCGTATCTTCAATGAGGTGGGTCTAGGGAGGGGATCACAACAAAATGTCCTGTAGTAATGGCTTGAAAAATGAGTGGAATGAGGCCCCAACTGATGATCAATGCCTTGTTAAGTTGGTTCCTTGGACTTCACACCTTTGTTAAGATGGCTTTCACATATCTATGGTGTCAGAATTATAGTGCTGGCCAAACTCTATCCACCATTAGGTGCTACAATGAGTGGTTTAAAACTTGCCTAAACCATACTCTTTATTAAGGAACGCTCTTACACAACACTAGATGATCATACCTTCCCAATTTGATTATAAATAAATAGACGAAAAGTAGATGGCAGGTTGAATTAACCTATATGTATCAAAACTCACTTGGGAGATTGGACGACTCTGTGTGTTAAGCGGCAGGCTGACTTCAGCTCATCTTCCACTTGAGGGGTTAAGCACAGTCTACAACGCCTCTTTGGGTTAAGCGGCAGGATGACTTCTGCTCATCTTCCACATGTGGGGATAAGCACCAGCCTAAGACAACTCTGTGGGTTAAGATGCAGGCTGAATTCAGATCATCTTCCACATGCCAGGTAAAGCACCAGCCTAAGACATCTCTAAGGGTTGAACAGAAGGATAACTTCAGCTCATCTTCCACATGCCGGGTAAAGCACCAGCCTAAGACATCTCTAAGGGTTGAACAGAAGGATGACTTCAGCTCGTCTTCCACATGCTGGGTTAAGCACCAGCCTACGACGTCTCTAAGGGTTAAGAGGTAGGCTGACTTCCGCTCATCTTCCACATGAGGGGTTAAGCACCAGCCTATGACGTCTCTAAGGGTTAAGCGTCTGTATGACTTCAGCTCATCTTCCATGTGAGGGGTTAAGCACCAGCCTACGACGTCTCTAAAGGTTAAGCAGCAGGATGACTTCAGCTCGTCTTCCACATGAGGGGTTAAGCACCAGCCTACAACGTCTCTATTTGTTTAAGCGGTAGGATGAATGCGCTCCTCTTCCACGTGCCGGGTTAAGCACCACCCTAAGACGTCTCAATGGAATAGGTGGCAGGCTGGCTTCAGCTCCTCTTCCACATGTGGAGTCAGGGCCGTAGTGGGCACTGGGCAATCCCCCGGTGCGCCGCACGGGTGGGGGCTGGTTTTGTTACAGGGCTGTTTTTGCAGCATAGCTGCAAAATCGGCCCTGTAACAAAATAGGTCGAAAACCGGCCCTGGCAAAGAGCTCGGCGGCACTCCCAACCCCCGGGGTGGAAGGGGGGCCCGGCCAAGCACTTTGCCTGGGCCGGTTTTGGTTCCCAGTCCGGCCCTGTGTTGGGTTTGAGCACCACCCTAAGATAAGTGGCAGGCTGGCTTCAGCTCCCCTTCCACATTTGGGGTTCAGCTCCACCCTAAGACGTCTCTATGGGATAAGTGGCAGGTTGTCTTCAGCTCCTCTTCCACATGTGGGGTTGAGCACCACGCTAAGACGTCTCTATGGGATAAGTGGCAGGCTGACTTCGGCTCCTCTTCCACATGTGGGGTTGAGCACCACCCTAAGACATCTCTATGGGATAAGTGGCAGGCTGACTTCAGCTCCTCTTCCACATGTGGGGTTGAGCACCACCCTAAAACTTCTCTATGGGATAAGTGGCAGGCTGACTTCAGCTCCTCTTCCACATTTGGGGTTCAGCTCCACCCTAAGACGTCTCTATGGGATAAGTGGCAGGTTGTCTTCAGCTCCTCTTCCACATGTGGGGTTGAGCACCACGCTAAGACGTCTCTATGGGATAAGTGGCAGGCTGACTTCGGCTCCTCTTCCACATGTGGGGTTGAGCACCACCCTAAGACATCTCTATGGGATAAGTGGCAGGCTGACTTCAGCTCCTCTTCCACATGTGGGGTTGAGCACCACCCTAAAACTTCTCTATGGGATAAGTGGCAGGCTGACTTCAGCTCCTCTTCCACATGTGGGGTTGAGCACCACCTAAGACCTCTCTATGGGATAAGTGGCAGGCTGACTTCAGCTCCTCTTCCACATGTGGGGTTGAGCACCACCCTAAAACTTCTCTATGGGATAAGTGGCAGGCTGACTTCAGCTCCTCTTCCACATGTGGGGTTGAGCACCACCTAAGACCTCTCTATGGGATAAGTGGCAGGCTGACTTCAGCTCCTCTTCCACATGTGGGGTTGAGCACCACCCTAAAACTTCTCTATGGGATAAGTGGCAGGCTGACTTCAGCTCCTCTTCCACATGTGGGGTTGAGCACCACCCTAAGACGTCTCTATGGGATAAGTGGCAGGCTGACTTCAGCTCCTCTTCCACATGTGGGGTTGAGCACCACCCTAAAACTTCTCTATGGGTTAAGTGGCAGGCTGACTTCAGCTCCTCTTCCACATGTGGGGTTGAGCACCACCCTAAGACGTCTCTATGGGATAAGTGGCAGGCTGACTTCAGCTCCTCTTCCACATGTGGAGTTGAGCACCACCCTAAGACGTATCTATGGGATAAGTGGCAGGCTGGCTTCAGCTCCTCTTCCACATGTGGGGTTGAGCACCACCCTAAGACCTCTCTATGGGATAAGTGGCAGGCTGACTTCAGCTCCTCTTCCACATGTGGGGTTGAGCACCACCCTAAGACGTCTCTATGGGATAAGTGGCAGGCTGACTTCAGCTCCTCTTCCACATGTGGGGTTGAGCACCACCCTAAGACATCTCTATGGCATAAGTGGCAGGCTGACTTCAACTCCTCTTCCACATGTGGGGTTGAGCACCACCCTAAGACGTCTCTATGGGATAAGTAGCAGGCTGGCTTCAGCTTCCCTTCCACATGTGGGGTTGAGCACCACCCTAAGACATCTCTATGGGATAAGTGGCAGGCTGACTTCAGCTCCTCTTCCACATGTGGGGTTGAGCACCACCCTAAGACGTCTCTATGGGATAAGTAGCAGGCTGGCTTCAGCTTCTCTTCCACATGTGGGGTTGAGCACCACCCTAAGACATCTCTATGGGATAAGTGGCAGGCTGGCTTCAGCTTCTCTTCCACATGTGGGGTTGAGCAACAGCCTGTAAACTCACACTCACATTTTCAATCATTAAGTTTTATAAGGGTGCAGTGGAAGCAATTAGCCAATGATATTGCCCTGCTTGCGGTCAACACTGCAGGGCTCGGCCATGCAACCAATTTGCACAATTTCCAGTGTTAGGTATTTGACTGCCTGAGGGTTTACAGTGGGCAGGACTAATTTTTCCAAGTTAAGGGCTTTCCATCAGTTGGATTATTCAAGTGCTTTCAATGGAACGGGCTGAACTAGTGAATTTGACGATGAAGAACTGTAGCAAGGTGCCCTGCTGACAAACACCAAAGTGACATCCCTAGTTCAGGAGCATGACATGGCATAGACCATATATTCCAGTTCCAAAGTAAAGCAGCACATATTTAGTAATCAAATGGTTCCATTGTGTTCATTTACACATACATTCATACTATGGAATTGGCCTCAGACACAACATTTTCTGTACTTGATCTTGGGCCAGTATCCAAAAAAGTACACTCCAGTAAGACATTAGTGTGGGGCATTATTCCACAGCAGAAAAGCACCTTGAGGTGGTATTTCTACCGGGCACACAGTGTTTTGATGGCAGCATTGAGGGCTTCCTATGGTTTTCACTTTAAAATAACACACTAATGTTGATGGCCAGTGTTTGATCTGGAACAGTATTTCTGATGGGCATTACTCATGACTGATCAAGTCTTTGGGAATGAGATATTTTGGAAATACACAAAGGAGACTCAAAATGTTTCCATTGGGAATATAAATGTTTTAGAAACTTCAGAGACCAAATGCATAGGGAGCACTGTTGGAAACTGTGAAGGTTGCTTTCAAATCAGGTTTTTGGGTGCCAAGTGGCCAGTGGCTGTATAGTGAGGACCACCACAAACGGAACTCTGGAGGGTTTTTCTACAGTCCCGGTAGAAATAGCAAGTGAACCACTACTGTTTGCCACACCTCATTGCCCTGAAACTGAGGGATGGGCAAAGTCCCTTAGAAGAGTGAAAAGGAAGGAGGGAGGGAAACTATTATACCTGTCCCAGTGCACCCTGCCCTTTCTTCTGAAACACAATGTGCAAAAAACCTTGACTGGTTCGAAGTGTCAGATATGATACAAGCCTCTTGGCATCTATGTTTTCTGAGAGACAAGAGTGATCTCCCCAAGGACTGTGTCTGGAAAGTGAGGGTTAGTGACTATTTTAGGCATCATGTCCTGTACCACTGGTACTTAGACCCTGGTAGAGGTTAAAGACGGTTGTAAAAAAGGAGGGGAGGCTTTTGGTGCTCTTCGTCCTAGAATTTGGAGTAAAATTTTGGCAATGTGTACAGCGAGCCAGTAATATTGGTCAAAAGTGAAAATAATTTAAACACAACTTTACAGTGTATTTTCAGGATATTGGGAAAATTAGTGGTAAACGCAGCACTTTAAACCCACTGGACCTTAGACATTAGTCTAAACGAGGAGGGACTTAGCAATAATTTTACAGAAGTCTTTTGAATGTCTCCCTAAACAATGTTTGGAGATCATTAGTGTCAAGTGACCACTTTAAAGCACGCTGGCCAAGCAGAATTATTTGGAACAGGATTTAATTGAAGCAAGATTTTGTGGGAAAGATGACAGCTTCCATAAAACATTCTAGGAAACTGTCAGACAATTGGGACATTTCTGAGTACTTTGGGCCAGTAAAATGGGCCAAAACCACACATAATTAGTTAGTCCAAATCTTTTTTTGTTAACAGTAAATCACATCGACTTAACAGGGTGAAATTGATCCCACTAAAGAACAACATCCCAGATATGGTTAAGTAATCGCAAATCAAAATCAATACTATTATCAAATTTGATAAAAAAGAAGTAGTGGCTTAAGTTCCATGTGAATACTTTCCTCCAAGCATACATTCAATGTGAGAAGTTCAATAGTGAAAGAAGAAAAGGGAAGATAATGTGGAACCAGAGAGGGGCAAGTGAAAAGCAGAAGGAACAAAGGGAAAGCAATAGAAAGACAAAAGGAGAAGGCACAATGGTATGCAGGAGGTGCCTTACTGAGAATAATCCTTATACAATACAAAGGTCATCGGTTAATGCAAGTGAACTCAGGGTAATTCATATATGTACATGAAGAGTGACTAGAACAAACCAAACTCTAAAATATAAGGAGAACAAATAAGACAACAAAGGTAAAGGGGCTGATGAATTTGTCAGTTCCAAGTATTTTATAAATTACACTAGCCTATGGAAAATTGCCCGCATGAGTCAGTGGTGTTTTGACCTCATGTGAACTGAAGGCCATCGACAGAATACATAAAATCACATAGACTGAACTGAGTAAACTTGATTACAACAACAACAAAAAACATCCCCGATAGGGTTTAGTTATTGCAAATCAAAATCAATACTGTTGTTCGACCTAAACAAAGGAAGTAGCTGCACAAGGTCCATGTGAATATTTCCCTCCAGGCATAGCATCAAAGTGAGAAGCTCAATAGTGAAAGAAGACAGCAGAGAAGAGGAGACAGTGTGGAACCAGGGAGGGGTTAGCGAAAAGCAGGAGGAGGAAAGGGAAAGCAGTAGAAAGACAAAAGATTAGGAGAGCAAAACAGACGACAAAGATAAAGGGGCTGATACATTTGTGAGTCAGTGATGTTTCGGCCTCACATCAACTGGAGGTCATCATCAGGACAAATAAAACTGGAGGAGCACATAAATAGTGCACAGGATGTTGTTAGCACACTGTATGCAAAACATTAAAATCCTTGGAAAGACTGGGCCAGAAGCAGATCCTAGTGTCGGTATGAATCATACTTAGGGGTAAGTACAGATATAACTCACTGAGTTGTAAAGTAGCCGCAAGTTAGTCATGTACTTGGTAATGGATTACTGGCACCAGGGTATGTTAATGGCTTGAAAAATATCTCGTAGTGGAAGGCATGGCATGAAAATAGCTGCGGGATATTTCATCTGAGCGAGAAAATGACAGCGTGACTGTCACTGTCCGCTCCCACAGGAGACGGTGAGTCACACTGCCGTTCCTTCTCAGTGCTTTACAATGCTCCACGTTTATTGAACACTGGTATAGTCTAGCCAGTATTGTTCAAATGACTTAAATAGACATCTAGTGAACCACTATTTTCATATATGCATTACTGAGATTCACCAGCATTAATACTGATGTAAACAAACCAACATGAAAAACTTGTGTCTTCTAGGTGGGCCTCGGACTCAAGCCGCACAGGAAAGGTCATCGAGCTGCAAACTTAAGTTACTTCATCCCACCATGCACAGGGGGGGCACCATTGTTTTGGCCTTTTTGAGAAATGCCCAAGCTGCTTACAACAGTAAGAAGATGAAAGTCTTGCTATCTTTTTCCACCTACAAGTGTGATATCTACCAGTTGGAAGCAGCTATACCCAAAGCCAATAGTTCCTGGCACATCATCTGGACTTTCACCCTCTCCAGGATTGAGCAGTTGGCCAGAGGTTTGGAATAAGAGAGTCTGCCTTCCATCAATATAAAGGCTCAGCTTCAGCAGTGCTACTGTACAAAGAATAGGGCCACACAAATCTAGGTCCCTGATGACTACACTAAGAGCTCCCCCTTATTGTTTCCAGAGGAATTTGTTCTTCCTGGTTGGGAGCCTGTAAATAGATCTCACACATTTGCCGTTGTCATGATTGGGAAGGGCCAGGCGCTTCACCACTCTGGCTTCTGGAGGGGTTTTTGGGAATCCCATCACACTCTAATGTGGGCATGACTTTTATGTTTTCTAGTGCTCTGACTCTACTGTCCCGAGTCAGGAATGCCCTGGAAACTTGACCACCAAATTCAGCAAACATCTTTAATTCCTCTTCTGACTGGTTCATCCTATCCTCCATCTGTTGCATTTTTGAGCCTGCCACTTTTTTGCCACCCTCCATTTCAAACATCTTTTGATCTACCTTTGTAAGTCTCAGTTCTCCTATTGCAGCTCAAACTGTGTTTCCACCTTATCCAGTTTTTTCACAATTCTTCTCCTGGTCGTGAAGAAGTCATGTTTGCCTTTCTTAGTGGATTGCTCTACTATTGTTTTGTTTTAGACCGCACAACCATCAGTACATGGCAGGACCCTCTTTGGACTAAAAGTTCCTGATGCTGTCCCTTGAAGTTCCTCCACACTCATCCTGGTCACAGACGCAGAGCCAGAACAACAGTCATCTGTTCTAGCCTTGGTTTAGCCAGAGCCACCACCACTGCCAGCAAGCCCCCTTATTATCCAGATCCAGCAGAAGTGTGCCCTTTACATAACTCACTTGCAACTCCTCATAGGCATATTCTTGGCTATCTTGCTGTCTGCTCCCTGGATAGGGGTTTGCTCTCACCACATCTAGCTTCATGCTCGCCAGCTCGGCATTCACATCAGCACATACTAGCTCCTCTATTGTGGTTCTACTCCACTGTGGGTTTTGATAATGCATAAACACAATTTCTGTATCTACATTGAGACAGGAGGGGACAGTCAGAGTTAATTACAATACTCTCTTGATCATGGTCTAATGGGCTGCTCTATTCCTTCTGGTAGGGATGCGACTGCTTGCCTATACATATTAAAAATAACCGATTCATCACAACAGTTGAAAACAAGCTAAGGCCACAAGTTTAACCTCAGAGGTACTGGACATTAGGAGAAAGACCTCAGCAAATGAGTCAAAATCACCATCAAAGCAGGTATCAGGCCAGGTGGCAGGCAAGGGCTGTTTGGCTGCACAGGCAAGTTCTTCTTGGCCTGCAGGGCACTTTTGTCTGTCACAGCAGGCAATCAGGTGATAGCAGCAAGTGGTACAACTGATAAGGGACATTACTGGTCTGCATTCAGTACAAGGAGGTACGTTAAATGACAGGGGCACTTCCATAAGACATCTCCTTTTCTCTCAGAAATCAGGACACTGCTTTCTGATTCAGAACTGCTGCAGTCATTGGGCCCCAATAGAGGCATATATGTGTGAGAGAGCTAGAATTCATGATCGTGGTACATTCATTTTCTTTGCCTTGCCTGTGTATAATATAGAGATAATTCAAGTGTGGCTGTTTCCTTTTTAGGCACACCTACAAGAGAGGCACGTTTTTCCAAGAGGAGCCTTCGGTTATTAGAGCATTCCTTTTTGGTAATGCTAACACTACTGTCGCACTGCACATCTATCATCCAGTGCTCATTTTGTAGAAAATAATAACAATAAAAATAAGTGCTTCATGCAATAGTCCAATGTTTTTCTTGCAAGCGCAGAGCTGGTGATGCCAAATGCCACGGCTGCCGAATACCAAGACTGCCTTGTCTTGATTCCACCTCAGGTCTCTTCTTACAAGACCCTGCACATCCCATTTCTTTATCTCTCTCTTCCACTCATTGACAGGCAATGCTGGATGGGTAGGAAGACTGATGGTGGAGCCAGTCCGTTAGCCTTAGTAGAACTGCACTGGAGATGGTGGGAGGTGAATAGAGTCAGCAGATGTTGCACAGGAGATGGTGGAAGTTGTCCTGCAGTAGGCAGAAGTTGAACATGGGCTTGAGACGGATTGATCACAGTCAGAGCTATCAGTCTCAGATCCTACTTCCCCTGATCAAGGAGCAACCAGGTAAGAAAGAGTCCAAAGGGTCTGAATCCTGAAGCAATAGACCGCTGGAACTGTAACAGGAACAGACTCTTGAGAGTCCATTGGATGTACTGAGAAGAAAGGTTGTGGCTGGCTAGTGCGATGCACTTTTCGATTAGAGTGGCATCCCAATAAGACTGATGATGGTTACACATCTTAGAAGGTCAGCATGACAGGTGCCTGCAGGTGATTCTACCTTTGCTAGTGTTGCCACCTGCACAGAGAGGCTCCACTCCTGGGGCAAAGAAGAAACCAGGCAATGGGCTTGCCTGCCAAGACGGGCACTGAGACACAGAATGCACAAATGAAGAGCTGGCTTGACCCACTTCGAGTCTCTGAACCCATGACAGTAAAGTGGGATTTTATACCTTTATGTGCATTTGAGATTACGATGGCAGAGAGTCTCCTAAGGAAGACCATGCATGAATACCATGCTCAAAAGGACAGACTGACTCAAGCTTGGAAACTGGGTGCCTCGGTCAATGGTGCAACAGAGTCTAAAGAACCTGGAATTAAGCATGGGCGAATTTTGCGAATCTCGCGTTCGCGAATTTTGCGGATTTGCGAACTCGCAATTCGCAAAATCCGCGAATTCCCGCGAATTTGCGGATTTTTTTTTTTGTGTTCGCCCGTGTTTCTGCCAGTTCGCGAGGGTTTTTACAATTTCGCAATTTGCGAACTTACCTGTCGGGTCGCAAGTTTTGCGAACTTGTTGTTTCTACGTGTCCAGCCTGTTTGGGACACTCTTCTTCATCACTGCCACTCTCTGCCACTCTCTGCCACCACTGCCACCCTCTGGCCCACCCATGCCACCCTCTGTTTCATCACCACACCCTCTGGTTGTCCAGTGTACATTATTTTCGGCAAAGCAAAGCACACCTTCCCTGCCTCAAGTGACCTGAATTAATTTGGGGCTGATTAATGTGTCACAGAATATTTTTTTAGCTGGCACCTGCTTCCTTAGTGCGCCCTGATTAGTGATCTTTTGCACTTGCTAAGTGCTTTCATTGTTGCAAAATTAGTTACAACACCTGCCCTGCCCCAACTGACAATAATGAATTAGGGGCTGATTAATGGATTTTAACTTCCAGCCTGGCTCCTGCTTGTCTCCCTTAGCTGTAATTCAGGACCTTTGTGGCATATGTGTAACTATTCTGAGGTTCAGAGCAGGGTCACATAATAGTTGCAACTGGCAACTGAACTCTGGAGGGGCCCCTCAGGAAGCACTACAGGAAATGGCTACTAATGATGAGCCTGAACTTTTGAACCTGGTAAGTAGTTTCAGTTTTGCTAAGATCGTATTTCTGCAATTTAGCACTTATTCGCGGGGCGCGAAGTTGTACTGGGAAGCCGCGAACTCACGCGAACAGTGCGAGCAGTGCGAGCAAAATCCGCTGCTCGCGGATTTGCGGATTTTGCGGGAGATTCGCGAATCTCGCGGATTGCGAATTTCCCGAAAATCCGCAAAATCCGCGAGCGAAACGGATTTTCCGCCCATGCTTACCTGGAATGCCCTTGACTTGCAATTGGTTCATGACCCTTCATGGACCATGAAAACTGTATCTGGCGGAAAGAAGCGGGTTATCTGTAGCACTTTCAGTCAAGGATGGCCTCTGCATGGAAGGTAGAAGATTTCTGGGAGGATGCCTTGCAGGGCGGATTCTCCATTAGGGCTCTAGGGCTGCGCCACCCTGAAATTCATTCCATCACATTCCTGTACAGATATTACATAGATCCATTTATTTAGAGATACAATCGTACCTCTAATGGTCTGGGCTGTCTGGCCCAAGCTGCCTGCCCCACCTCGCTCTGAAGCAGGAGACAGAAGCCAGGCATGTAAATAACATTTCTGAACTGTGATGCACGACGCAGGGCTTACTGTTCTAAAGCCCTTCATAATGAATCATTGCTATTGTAATCTATGGCAGTGTCCACTATAGGCCAGTGACGCTGTCAGCGTCATGGTTTGGGGCGCTGGAGTCCCCGTCCCCGTGTGAGAGCAGCCATTCGTTATTCACAGGCCTCTACCATGTTTTGGTGCCTTGTCCTCTGTAATGGTAAGTGTTAGAATGCTAATCTTCTGTAATGTATATTTTTCTGAGACCCCCTCGCCACGCTATCCTTGCCCTGGCTGCACCTTGCTGACCCCATTAGAAGTGGAGCTGCTGCAATTGTTCTCCTGCGAAATGGATAGAAAAGATGAGCAGGCCAGGATACTTGTTCCCTTGTGAAGTTGATCCAAATATCTGAGTAAAGCACAAAGCAAGAGATATGTTATTACAGTGGACAGTTCTCTGATGTATGATGTTAAAACTGGCCCTGTCTTTATGCCCCTAAGTTAACACTGATGCCAAAAACATGGATTGATTTATGAACAATGAATGTTAAACACTTTAAGGCAATGCAGTTTTGTGAATTAGTTCCCCTCTCATTTCAGGTTTTACTTACTCTTGCCTTCCTCAAGAGTTACATATTTAATCATGGTGTGTTTCTTTCTGTATTTTTCCATGTGTACTTTAAGCTGTGCAGGTATTTATGAGGGGCTTTGATTGAGAGCTCTGATGCTGAAGCCAAAGCAAAGTGCCTGTCAGTGGGTTGCCTCTCTGCAGAGCACACAGAACATTGGTCATGTATTGCAGTTATAAATGTATATGAAGGGAGTGCACAGGTGGCTTAATTTTTACAGAGCAAAAGTAAATACATGTCTTAAATGCGAGTGAGTGCAGTGTATGTTTGGAGGTGGTGAAGTGAGGTAGATGCAAAGAAGTGCATTTGGGGAACGGTGAAAAGAGGGTGCTGAAGAGGAAAGAGGGGTGGTTGAAGATGTGCAGATGGATGAGATGTGCAGAGAAAAATGACATATGTATAGCTAACATAAAGTGCATACAACTGAAAGCCAAAACCCCTTACACTGGAATCAATGCTATTGAAATTTCAGAATTGAAACAATTTGAAGGTTAATTATTTATAACAAATCATTGTTGTTACTCATTTATGTTAAACAGCTAACAACCATTGACAAAGCCAATAGCACTGACAGGTTTTAGGTGTAGGTCAGCTATTGTGTTACATCTCAGAGAGAAACCAACATAACGGTCTGTAGCACACTATGGGAATCACAGAAATGTATTTTATGTGTTCCCTCTTAGAGAGTCCACGCATTTTTCATCCCACTTAAAAGACCTGTGTTCACATATTTCTATACAACTGATTGCAATCCGCAGTTGCGGGTCCTTCCCAAAGCCTGCTTTGAGCCTTTTCTTCCAAAGCTGATGCCGTATACAGTTAATGTTAATGTTAATGTTAAATGAACTTGTACCGCGCACAGCTGCCCCAGCCAAGGGGCGTCCCGGCGCTTGCTGTAAGAAGTGTGTCAGTAAAGAGTGATAGTTCTGTCACAGTGAGGTTGTTGAACATTAGCAGAAAAGGTGGGTTTTTATCGCTTTCCTGAAAGGTAGAAGTTCTTCAATTTTTCGAATATGGATAGGGAGTCCATTCCAAAGTCTTGCGGCGAGGTGTCTAAATGACCTACCGCCCATTCTTGCCAGTTTGAAGCAGGGTACTACTGCCAGGTTCTGTCCTTCTGAACGCAGCGTACGTCGGGGAACATACGATGTGAGGAGGGAACTTAGCATGGGGGGAGAGGCAGTTTTAAGGATTTTGAACGCCAAACAAAGGGTTTTGTAATGGATCCTTTTTTCAACAGGAAGCCAATGAAGTTTCAAAAGGACAGTAGACACTGACTTGTAGCGTGGGATACCGGTTAGCGCTCTCGCTGCAGCGTTCTGAACTCGCTGGAGCCTCGCTTTCTCTGCTATGTTTGCCCCTAACAAGAGAGAGCTGGCGTAGTCTAGTCTTGACAGGATTGCTGACTGCACCACAATTTGGCGGGTTTGGTGGTCAAAGAACTTAAGGATGGGTCTAAGGTTGCGTAAGATACCAAAACAGGTAGCTGCTACCCTTTTGGTATGGAGAGTGAAAGACAGCTCGGTGTCCATCCAGACTCCCAAGTTTCTTACGTGGTCTCTACATTCGGGAGGTTGGTCGAGAGTTTCTGGCCACCAATTGTTTCCCCAGGTCGTTGTTTCTTTTCCCACCAGTAACACTTCCGTTTTTCCAGCGTTCAGCTGGAGACAGTTTGTTGTCATCCGGCTGGTGATGTCAATAAGTGTCTGCTTAAAATGTTGTGCACTAAGGCCGTTTTCATTGTCCAGTGACACCACCAGCTGGGTATCATCGGCATATGTCACTAGTGAGAGACCATGTTTTCTAGCTATTTCTGCCAAGGGTTGGACATATACATTGAACAGGGTAGGGCTCAGAGCTGACCCTTGGGGCACACCCTGTTCAATGGGGTGTTCTTTAGACAAAAAAGGAGGGGTAGAGACTCTAAAGGATCTGACCGAAAGGAAAGCTTTGAACCATTTGAGGGCAAGCCCTGTTATTCCTATCCCCTCAAGCCTTGATAGCAAGATCTCACGTGACACCGTATCGAAGGCAGCACTGAGATCTAAAAGAATCAGTGCTGCCGTCCCCCCAGAGTCTAATATGGTACGGAGTTGTTCTGTCACACTAAGAAGAGCTGTTTCAGTGCTGTGGCCCGCGCGGAAGCCGTGTTGAGATCTATCCAGAATGGCATTGGATATCAAATAGTTGGTCAGAATGGAGTTGACGTGGGCTTCTGCGATTTTTGCCGGCCAGGGGAGGAGAGAAATGGGTCTGAAGCTTTCGGGTAGGGCAGGATCTAGTGTGGGTTTTTTGATGATGGGAGTCACCCAGGCTTGCTTCCATTTAATGGGTATGTTGGCTGTCGTGAAGGAAAGATTTATTATGTCTCTAAGAGGGCCTAAGACCGTCCAGTCGGAGTTTCTGAATAGTTCTAGTTTCAGGGGATCTGCAGGTGAGCCTGATTTGATTTTATTGCATAGTTTGAGGAAGTCGACTTGATTAAGTGCTGGAATTTCAGATAGGTTGGGCCCATTCAAGTCAGCTTGAGGAGCGAGGACAGTGTTTGTTGGGAAGGTGCTATAGATTTTCTTAATTTTGTCGATAAAAAAAGACGCCATAGTGTCACAAAATGCAGAAGATATATTAGGGTTGTATGTCGCTTTCTTAGCACTAAGCTCTTTCAATATCCTGAAGATAGTTTGGGAGGCATTATCACTGTTCTGGATTTCCGTGGTGTAATAATCCGTTCTAGTCCTGCAAATGTTCCGATGATAGCTTTTTTGAATTTGAATGTAGAGGGTTTTAAGTGAGGGATCATAGTCTCTCCTCCATCTTCGTTCCGCTTTTTTGCATTCCTTCTTTTGCAGGGAAAGTACTTCATTGAACTAGGGACTAGATTCATGTGTACGCGCTTTGATCCATTTAGCTGGTATCAGAGAATCCAAGGCCTTTTTGATCCACTCACAAAACTGCTCATAGTTTTGATCAAGGTCTTCGCTTAATTGGGGGGAATTCATAGTAAGGAGTGCATGGAAGTCTTCAAGGCGAAACTTCCTCCAGGGTCTTTTCAGGACTTGTTGAGTGGGTTTTGAGTTAGTGTCACTAGCAAAAGGGATGGTCATAATCACCAAACAGTGGTCGGTCCAAACCATCGGGATGGGGGGTTCAGCAGTGCAAGACACTGGGCAAGCACATACTTTAGAAGGCTGAAGTTGTCGAGTTGTACAATTGCACATTACAGAAACTGTTGAACATATCAATGCAGTAAGATATAGGGCAGTTTTTTATATGTTCAATATTTCAAAACGATATATTCCCACTGCTTTATAAGCCTTGCTTTATTAATAAATTAATTTGTTTTATAATGCACCATTTGCCAATCTTTTTTTATTTATTTTTTCTCTGATAGAGGATCCAACCACGACCGAACGTTTGTCCATTAAAGCTTGCCTCTGTCGCTCACTACATAAAAGTCTGACCAAAAGTTTACGTCGTACCACTTTCCAAATGTCAGCAGCCGCCACTAAGTGCTGCCACACTGGACGAGCTTGGTGGCCAAGACTCTGTGCTTCACTCTTTTTCCTAACGATGAAATATATATCTATCTACTGCGGCATTGATGCTCCCTTAATCTGCATGAAATTCACAATGTAATGAGGGACAATGGTAGAAATAATGAAGGGCTTCCTGCAGTTTAGGCTTGAAAAACAAACCTGCCTTCTTACCGTCAGCCGCTAGATGGCAGAAAGTTAATGCAAATAATTGCAAGAGAACACCTGCCATTAGACCAGATCATGCTTTTGATTACCCGGACTCGTACATGCACAATCAAATAAATTAATTATTAAACAGTGTTAACTCATTTACTAACAATTATCGGTGTTTTGCATTTTGCGGAAGACGTATCTACAAAAAAAAAGCCCATGTGGAATGTATTGCATCAGATTATATCACCGCATTAAGAGGTATTAGTTAAAATGGTTAGAATTATTACTACCCCGCCCACGCCCAGACGACACCGGCATTGCTGAACTCAAGGGCACTCCGGTTGTCATGTATAGCCCATGTGTGACTCTATTCTTAGCGAGTGTGTAGCAGCCAGGAAGTCAATTATGCAAACATCATATACTTGAAGGCGCTCTTATGTGATATAACGAAGAAAAAGCATTCTTGGCAACATGTAATATTTGCCTAGGCTTGCACAATTATCGAAAAGGGCAGCCAGGACGGATCACAGGTTTTCTTGTTTCAAATTGTGCTGTTCTAGAACTAAATGGTATCTGTTTCTCCTCGGTTTTACATAACGTTTACTGCTTTGTCTTTATTTCTTGCCGCATTCGGTTATAGCGTGGGTGGAGGGCTGAAGTTTTGTGAAAACTCTGCTCCCTTTGGGCTCAAGCGTTCAAGAAAACCTTCAGCCGAGCCAGATCCAAGCATCTGGCTCAAGCTTTCAGTAGCCTGCCTGCCTCCCTCGAGTTTTAACTATATGCACAATGGGCTTATGCCAATGGGTGCGAGGGAGCTGTTTAGGGCGCTATAATGACGGTCAAACACTCGTCTGACCGCCACCGTAATTGGGCCCATACTCTTATTGTTGAAAATGGCAATGTATATGTACATAAGCGGCGTTCATTTGTGTTCACCATGCCCCTTGTTGTAAGCAGAACGAATACCGCGAAACACTGACTGCATTATCCCGCCAACATAGACCCATGCACGCACGTACACAACAGCCATTTTAGGCACCATGGCCTCTCTGCCCGTTTGTTAAACCCCCGGCACCCCTCCCGCGCGCACTGCTCATGCACCAGCCATAAAACCCTCTCCCTCTGCGTGACCCTGCTCTAGAAGTAACACTCCTGCTTGACCCACCCCCCCCATTTCCTCCCAGGAACACCCTTCCCCTCTGCTGACGAACCCCCCCAGCTTCACCTGGCCTCTCGACCCGGTCCCAAGTCATAAGACCAAGCCTCGTGGATGTACACCCCCCCCCCTTTTTGCCCAGCATAACAAAACCGTGATACACCAACCGAAGTGCCCGATCTTAGCGCCTGCCCAACCTTGGATCTGATCATCCCCTCCTGCCCTCGTGTCCTGTAGGAATGACCGGCTCAGAGATCACAATCTCTTGTTACATTCGGGAGGGGGGATGACATCCGAGCGACTGGTATAGGAATAGGCCTGAAGCTGGGATTCCAAACATGCCTTTGCCTACTTCAAAGTGTCTTTATTGCAATAAGGAATGTTTGTGCATCATAAACCTGTGTATAAAAGATGAAACCTCAGAGAAACTTGTTAGAGCACCTCCTGACGACACTATGTGCGTGTCCGAAATGACAGGCTCTCCTCATGAGAAATAAAACTCTGTTCTTGTGTTCCTGCTTCCAGCGCCCTTCTCTTTATTTGGTAACTGTTCAAGATGGGAACTAAGAGGCGTCTTGTGCCAGCAGCCTGGGCATCGGTTGTAATCTGGGCTGATTTTTCTCAATTGGCGTCCCAACGCGGGGTCCATCAGAGACATAAGGTCCGGTAAGAGAGGTCCAGGCGATGGGGTGAACATCTAAACGATTGGAGTATACCTGCCTTGAGAGGGCCCTCGTCCGGCTGCCGATTGAATGAACTTTACTGATTCCGAACGAACCTCTCTCAAGTGACCTACTGTCCTGACTGGAATCCCACAGGAATGCTGCGGTAAAAACATGGAGTAAGAGAACGATCGGGCGCTGGAAAAGGGAAGGCGAAGAACTGACCACACGGTCCTGTCCGGGTAAGGTTAAGTAGGACGTCTTTACGTCTGATTGGTAGGATGGCTTTATCCATCTGATTGATTGATTGATTGTTTGTATTGGAATCGGTATTTAAATACTGGTATTGTTCATTTAGCCTTGGTTGCTACTTGACGTATTGGTTCTCTTTGAGACATTCTCTGTTTGCAAACAGCGACGAATAGGAATGTTCCTCTCTCTTTGCAAATAGTGAAGGATAGGTAATGCAGACTTTTGTCCCCTATTGTAATCCGTCATGCCTATCTTTCTCCCCACTGATTGTTTGTTATCGATTTTTATCGATTATTGCTCTTTGAGATATTCCCTGTCTACAAACGGGGAAGAATAGAAATATTCTGTCTCCCTTTGCAGATAGTGAAGGGTAGGTAATGCAGACTTTTGTCCCCTATTGTAATCCGTCATGCCTATTTTTCTCCCCACTGATTGATTGATTGTCTGGACATTTTATTGTTCAAGGAATAGTTCGTTCGAGGCATTCCCTGTTTGCAAATAACGTAGAAAAGAAATATTCTGTCTAATCTTTGCAAGTAGTGAAGGATAGGTAATGCGGACCTTTGTCCCCCGTTGTAATCTGTCGTGCCTATCTACTCCCCACTGACCATTTATTAGAGGTAGATCACCTGGCTCAACCGGAGGGCACGCCTAATAAAAAGGACATATGTAAAAATACGAAGTAATCACCGTATCCTGTTAACAGAAACTTTAGCATGAAACACGCTAGAAAAGGAAGAAAAAAGGAAATAAGAAAGCAAAATCAGTAGGCCACTGATGAGTTTTTGATTCCGCTAGAAATAGGAAAACGTTAGAAATAGCTCACGATAAAATACATGACTTCGCTAGAAATAAGAAACGTTAGAAATAGCCCGCAATAAGAAACATGAAAGTGGTGAGAGAAGCCAAGCTTGACATCACGGCAGCCACGAGGTAACTAGGCTCCGCCACCCCCTCACTGCTCCAAACATGTCTGTCCCGCCGCCCGCCACGCCCAATAACGGTAACATGAGATAGATACAAGTCAGCAGATACCTACCCCCATTCCGGAAACTCCCGAAGTGCAACAGGCCCACGGTTACGCCCATCCGGAAGACGAGGCCTCGACACGTGCAGGGCGGGGCCCGGCTGGCCGCCATCGGCCGGAGAGGTCGTGGGACGGATGGCTCGGGATGTACTGGTCTTCCCATTCTCTTCTTCTGCCGCCTTGCAGGTCACGGGGGGGGATGTCTTGCTTATGCCACAGACCCCCCCCCCTCTTAATCGCCTGGTCCGGCCCTCACGAGAGGCCATGGGATGGATGGCCCGGAATGTACTGGTCCTCCCATCCTCTTCTTCTGCCGCCTTGCAGGCCAAGGGGGGGATGTCTTGCTTATGCCTCCGACCCCCCCCCCCTCTCTCATCGCCTGGTCCGGCCTTCACGAATGTCAGAGCCGGGAAACGGCGTGGGGTGCGCTAGGAGGGAGAGGCGGCGCGAACGAGCCTCTCCCACCTCCCCAGGTGGAGGCCCCCAGCGGCACCCCCAACGCTCCACTCACCCGACAAGGGTTCGTCCACTCTTGCGATGCAGTGACAGCCGGAACTCATAAAATGGCGGTCGACCCTGCAGGATTGGGCCTGACGTGCAAGAATGGCCTGGTCGCTTGCCAGCAAGAAAATGAGCCCCCGTCCAGAAACGTTCTCCCCAGCTTTGAAGATTCTATGAGAGCCGCAGGGGCCCCCCGACCTCTACCGCGGGCCCCCGATGGGGAATGATTGCCATGATTGCCCGCGGAACGATGAAGACGTAGCCACGAGACGTCGGCGCTCCCACGCTGGCGCCAGCCTCAGTTTGAATGACTAAAATCCTGCAGACTACAAATTTGATTAGTTCCGGCGGAACACCAGTATGACCCGGTAGGAAAATTGTTGCCTCCCTCCCCCCTTTGACTGATGGTTCATATCGCCGGTCCTTTCTGTTGCCCTTTAACTGAACTTTTTGGACTGCCGAAAGAGGCTCTGGGCCAACCACGAGTTGGTGGAGACATTTCGACTATACTTGGATCTGCCTGACCTCACCCAAAAATGGCGCCGGTACAAATGAAACTTTCAACTCCTTGTTGAGCCCCGATTGCTCAGCCTTCATGTCATGAGATATGTATGCAGTTTTTAGCACATGGCGGGAGGGGATGGGTACTGATTATGTGTTTGGACAATGAATTGATATGGGATGGGTACTGATTATGTGTTCGGACAATGAATTGATATGGGATGGGTACTGATTATGTGGTCGGACAATGAATTGATATGAGATGGGTACTGATTGTGATTGAACATTCGGACAATGAATTGATGTTAAGTTTTGGCCCATCATGATTATTGAAAGTTCGAATTTCAACACTTATGATACTTGCTCACACTGAAGTTTCGATATGATTTTATTGCACTTGTCGCACTTTTATTATGAAATCGACGACCACCGACTCCATTAGGTTTTCCACTAATAAATATCCCCTCATGTACAGTTCCAGACTGCTCCGTGGCCGGCCCACGGGGTTGTAGGCCCGTATTTGTGCACCAACATTTTTATTAAAGGTTTTTGAAAAAGCAAGTTCAAAGTGTCTTTATTGCAATAAGGAATGTTTGTGCATCATAAACCTGTGTATAAAAGATGAAACCTCAGAGAAACTTGTTAGAGCACCTCCTGACGACACTATGTGCGTGTCCGATATGACAGGCTCTCCTCATGAGAAATAAAACTCTGTTCTTGTGTTCCTGCTTGCAGCGCCCGTCTCTTTATTTGGTAACTGTTCAAGATGGGAACTAAGAGGCGTCTTGTGCCAGCAGCCTGGGCATCGGTTGTAATCTGGGCTGATTTTCCTCATTATTGGTCCTGGTTGTTTTGGCTTAGGGGCAATCACATGCGGAGATACCCATGAAGGGGGCCCTGATACCTTCTCAATCACTCCCAATTGCTCAAGCTGCTTGAGATTCTTCTCTACGAGTGGACGTAGGTGGAATGGCAGGCACCCTTCTATGCCACAGGTCCACATGGCGAACCTCCTTGTCAATGTGTAGTTTGACTTTAACACCTTTTAAACATCTAAGGCCCTTGAACCGCTCAGGGAAATCCTCCAAGACGGCGTCGGAGTGAGACAGATGCATCCGACGAGCAAAAAACACAGGTCTAAATCTTCAACCATGAGGCACCCTAGCGCCATTCCAGTCTCTCCTTCTGACACTTGGAATTTGTTTATAGCCATCTTGTTTCCACTCTCCACAAGCACTTTGATCACCACTCTTAAAGGGAATCGGGACATTCCCATTGTGCCTGTAGATCTTCGTCTGGGTTGCCGCCAAAGTGGGGCATAGAAATAGCTTGCTAAATTGAACATCATCCATTACATTTACAGATACCCCTTTATCAATTAAGACAGTGACCTGGATACTCTCGATGTGAAGATTTCTTCATCTTCATTCTCTCCTGCCTCATCCAATGCCTGAGCGGTACAAAAGGGGTGATGATGGACGGAGCATTCGAACTAATCAAATACTCACACCCAGTCAACAAATCTGGGTTTAATCCATCACCGTTCTTTAGCCCTCTCTGCCACCCCAGTTCAGACATGGCCATATGCAAATCAGTCTGACCCTGTGCCTCATGGGAACAGTCCAGCCCGAACTGCCAAGCCATGCCTTCCCTGGACCGGATTCAAGCTTCCTAGGACCGGTTTCTGGAATTACAGCCGTCTTCAGCCAGGCTTGCTTGAATCCAGTGGCAAAGTGAGCAAGGAACTCACGTCTGAGCATACCCTGCCAACTTATGGCGGCCAAAGCGGTACAAAAGGGGTGGTGATGGACGGAGCATCCGAACTAATCAAACACTCACACCCAGTCAACAGAACTGCCAAGCCATGCCTTCCCTGGGTGTGAGTGTCTGATTGGTTCAGATGCTCCGTCCATCACCACCCCCTTTTGTACCACTTTGTTTGCCATAAATTGGCAGGGTATGCTCAGACGAGAGTCCCTTGCTCACTTTGCCACTGGACTCCAGCAATCCGTTCTGAAGACGACTGAAATGCCAGAAACCGGTCCTCGGAAGCTTGTTTCCGGTCCAGGGAAGGCAAGGCTTGGCAGTTCGGGCTTGAATGTTCCCATGAGGCACAGGGTCAGACTGATTTGCATATGGCCATGTCTGAACTGGGGTGGCAGAGTGGGCTAAAGAATGGTGATGGTTTAAACCCAGATCTGTTGACTGGGTGTGAGTGGTTGATTGGTTCAGATGCCCCTTCCATCACCACCCCCTTTCGTACCACTTCATCCAATGCCTGGGCGTTGCATTCCCACTGCGACTCATTATCATCAACCACAGACAAGCGCCTGAGGGCGGGTCCCGAACACCTGACTGGCACTATGGCATGCTCTGGTGAAATGGTTCAGCCTGCCACACTTGAGACAGTGTTTCCCCCGTGCAGGGCATGTATTGGGTGCACGATGGACAGACCCACAGTTTCCACACCTTCTCCTCCGCCTCCTGTTGCCCCTCTGCCAGGCCTGTGTTGTTTTGCGCCGAATAGCCTCCACTTTTTCCTCTTTGACCATCACTCCTTTTGGATTTGGTGTGAGTGTTGTTCCCCAGGCCAGGGCCGCTTCCATGTCTTCCGAACGACAATCCACTATCTCATGAGATCAGGCCAGAATTAGTATCTCATCAAGCGAGATCCCGGGTTGTCTGAGAATCAGCTTTACCAAGTTCGATGATCGGCACCCCTGAATGATCTGGGCACAGATTTTATCTACCAGGTCAATGGTGGTGCAGGTGCCGGCAAAGGCGCGCATAGGAGACATCCACAGATTCACCCTCATTCTGCCGGGCCTGCCGTAGCTTAAACTTCTCTTAGTCCGGGTTCAGCTGAGGGTCGAAGTAGCGGGTGACGATAGAGACTGCCACGTAAAAATCTGTGGAGCCACCAGTGTTGGGGAGGTCTTGAAATAAGTCATATAGTTCAGAGCCTCCCCATGTGAAGCATCATTGAGCGCTTGACAGCCCCGTCAGTTTCTTAGGTGCCCAGACACCCTATTGACTGTTGCTACAGAGATGCACTGTCACCAGGTCTGTTAGCTGGCTAAAAGGCAGGAGCGCTGCTACACACCTTGGATGGTGGTGCATTTTGTAGGTGTGACGAGCCTGAGCCATCACTTGACGATGAGGACATATTGATCTCCACCCAATTATATTTATTCCTTCACACTGTGATAGTTTGATTTGCAGGATATGCACCGGTTTTGCAGGGTGTGGTCTTTGTCTGGGGGTGTGTCATCTCCTTAGCTAAACCAGCCTTGCCTTCAGCCACACAGGTGGCCTGCCCTTCTCAGTATACCCCCAGCAGCATTAGCAGGTACATGGCCGACATCACTGATAATGCCACGTGGATTTCTGTGCTTCTCTTCCACTTTGTTTATCTCTGCCAGCCCTCACTCACAGATGGCGGTCAGGATAGGCACCGCTTCTTCTGTGCCGTCTCGGGGAAAGCCCAGCTTACCATTGGGCACCACAACGAATGCACCAGATGTCACATGGGCCACTGATGATTTTAACAAATTGCTAATGGTAACCTGCACACCTTAAATTTTTCAAATTTACAAAGAAGTTGTTGCAAAGATTTTGACTCACTGATTCAGTGTTCATCAGTATTTTACAACATAGGTGCTGAAAAAAAGAAGAAGGTAGGCAGCGTTTAAGGCCCTGGGGCAGAGTGGAGCAGCGTACCCGCTTCGGCCGATAGAGCATTAGAGTAATGTGTTTATCCTTTTTGCAGTTCATACGGACAACACGTGACTTTTCAAAATTAAGAGCGATCAGACAGTATCGAGTTTTGGTTGTGGCGCTGAAGAAACACGTGAGTCTTTTTGACACCAGTACCTCATGTAAGTATAAGTAAATTGGTAAACGCGCATATTGATTACATTTTTTGGAAACTTCCTTCGCAGAATTCTCTTATTATTCTGGTACAAACTCAGTTGGTAGTTTTGTCCATGGCAGTAGGTAAGATCAAGGCTAAATCTATTTTCCCTAGTGGTTGGGTTTTTTTAATTTCTGTAATTTTTTATTGTATATAAAAAAATATATATTTACATGGAGCATACATGAGTGGAGGAAAGAAAGAGGTGAAAACGTGGGCACGTTTCACAGTTTTTTACACTGAGGCAACAGTATCAGTTTTTCATTAGAATCGGATACACCCCATTTCGTTTAGCCAACTTCACCTATGGTTAAATGGGCAGGAAAGAGGTTCATAGCACTCTGGCTGTGCGCACATCTTGACTAGGTTTTTATGTTGTTTATAGAGCATGGGGAACATGTTTGAGCTGGTGAAACCAATTCATGAGAAATAATGTAATATAATGTATATAGAAACACAACTCTTTAATGTAAATGTCGAGAAAAGAAAATGTTCAAATCAAAATTTTGTTTTGCTTTGTGTAAAGCATTGGTTACATATGTGATTATGATTTTGCAGTGTTCCCCTGATGAAGGTGCCCGCACCGAAATGCGTTGGGAAATGTTGGGCGCACTACTGAAAGATTGGAACTTGAGAAAGTGCAAATCTGTACAATTGAAAATTTGGAAATTATACTCTTATGAAAATTTAATACAGAGAATGAACTTCTGTTTTCGAGTTGTTTTCCCTCTTGTTCTTTAATGTAATTTTTGCTTTCATGCTGATAACATTATATATTCTGTTGAAGATGGGTATGACTTGTGAGAATTCACAATGTTTTTCTTGTTGATTGACTGTTATGCAAATGACAGAACTCGTGATGAATTAGGATTATCAGAGTAGAAAAGAGTTAGTTAAAAAGTGAATTCCTGCATGTAGCAGTACACACTTATGATAACGATTGATAGCACCTCATAGGGCATCTTCTTGAACAGTGCACCCTGGAATTTAAACACATTGTGTTTGAAATTTCTAGTTATACTTCATACCACTGATGATTTTAGCCTGGACGGTTATGTTTCCTACTCGGTCCCAGCGATTCCATCCCCTTTAGGAGGGCTAGGGTAGGGGTGTTTAGAGTAACCTTAAAGTACACAATTAGCCTGGTGGGCATCGACAACGCTTTAGTTCAAGCTTTTTTATCTACTTGGCCCAGCGCCCCGACTATTGTTTTTATAAATTTTTATAATGGGAATGATGGATCTGATTTTAGTGTGAACATTAAATTGCTCTCCGATTTAATTTAAGGCCTAGACAGCAAATACCCTTCTTTGCACAAAGGGTATCAGAATATTTTAGTTGGGGATTTTAACATAAAACTGGGGCTTACCCAGAGAATAACATCCACACTCTGTTTGACACCATCAGTTCAGGGTGTAAGGACCATGGAGCCCAAGCAATCATCCACTTTATTAATTAATTTGGCCTTAATAATAATACCTGTGAATTGCTGAACCCCCCTACCCTTCCAAAGTGCTCAGTCATCGTTTACATTTTTGTATCTAGAGATTTACTGGGCTGGGCTTCTTTGGGTGGATCATAGAAGGGATATATAGCGATCACAATCCTTTGAGTGTTAGTTTATGTATTTGCCAGCAGGGTAGTGGCGTGGAGGGTGTGGCCTCATCCTCCATAGTTGTTAAGATGCAAGGTCTCCGGCTGGCATGGAGAAATGTCGATGTCTTATCTGTGTGTCAACCATCTTAATACGGTTTTTAATTATCTTACACCCTCTAATGACTATTTGGATCTGGCCAACCAATTTGTCCAGCAGGGGCAGATAGTAAGCGATTCACTCAAGAAGCCGATTAGATCTGGGAACCATGAGGTGAAATGGTCTGACCAATTTTGCCGGAAGGCCTCAGCAAATTCCCCATAGGTGCTGAGGGAGAAGCCCAGGGATCAGTGTAAAATGCAATAGTTTAGACCAGTGTATAAGGCAGCCCCAGCATTGTAGATGCAAGGAACTTCAAAATGAATCCTGGTGAAGCTGGTGTCAGCATGCAGACTGAAAGACACCAGGGCCTTCTGGGCAATTGTCAACAATTTTAAATTAAAGGGACTAAAAGTAACTCCGTCATTAATTCCATTAGACGCGAGGTCTGGGTTAACCACTTTAAAGCACTTTATGGTAACTGGCACCCTAGTCCAGTCGAGTGAGGAAGAGGTGGCTTTCTCTGTAGCCCCAGAATTTACTGTTGAAGAAGTCTGGGAGGCTATTGTTAAGTCTGAATCAAATAAGGTCTAAGGCTACTAGGGTCCCTATCGACTTGTATAAATCCATACCTGAGATTTGGGCCCCCCCTTGCTGTGCAACTTTTGTAATGCTTTTGTTAAAGTGGTCTTCTAGTAATTTGGCATACCCCTACTGTAGTTGCCATGTTGAAAAAGGACAATCTCTAATCACCTGGTTGTTACTGGCCGATATCATTGCTGGACTCAGCTGTCAAGATTGCAGGAAGAGTTGTCCATGAGCGTCTCTTAACATGGGTCAGGGACTTACACGCACGTTTGGAGGTCCAGTATGGATTCAATGAGGGGCTTGGCCCAGTGGAGCAATGTTTGAAACTGCACTTGCTGATAAGCAAATATACCATAACTAAGCAGGGCTCCATCTGCCTGGCCTTCATGGACCTGTCCGGCACCTTCGATAGTGTGGCAAGATCAAAACTTTGGGAGATATTAATTATTTTGGGGGTGGAAGGTGGCCTAGTGGAATTTCTGCTATCCCTACATTATGATCTTTCAGCCTCATTAAGGTTTGGCCCAGCACGCGAGCGCACCAATAGTTTTTTATGCTAGCGAAGGAGGTGGGTCAGGGCTATATCTTGACCCCAATTTAATTCCTTTTGTATATTAATGGAATAGGCACAGTCCTTTCAAATAAAAACTTTGGCTGTCCCACTCATCTGTAAGTAAAAGATCCCGGTGTTATTGAATGCCGATGACGCTGTACTTATCGCCAAAACCTTCAATGGCCTCATTACTCTGTTTCAGGAGTTTGCTACCTTTATGGGTTCACTTGGCCTTGCCACTAATCGGACTAAGCCATTCACCATGGCCTGTGGAACCAGGCATCAATAGATTTACAATGTAGATCTGCAAGGTCATCCTGTAGTTTCTACATGATGTTTCATATCTGGGAGTTGTTTTTGATGCCAGGGGGAATTGGGGACCCTGCACCACTAAGGTGTGCAACTGATTTGTGAGTGTGGCCTGGGTATATGTATAATTTTGCCTCATGTATTGGAGGTATACAGGGGTAAATGCCTTCCTATTACTACCTATGGGGCGGGCATTTGGGTATACTCCTGTATCAACTCCCTTCAGGGTGAGAAAACTAGGGTGCTTAGGCTGCTCCCGAGAGTCCCTCCTGCCTATGCAACTTTCATCGCTCATTAGAGCTTGGGGTTGAGTACATGGAGGATTAAATTGGCCCTCCTTACCCGGTGGTGCGCTTTCTGGACAAACCCTCACGCCTCATTCAATACGGAGATCATTTCAGACTTTGGTGATGGCAATTCTTTTTATTTTTTCATGGCTCACTGGGTGCGCAAAATTGAGTTTTTAGAAAGTTTTTTTCTTGGGTATCTTTGGATGCTTTACTTCACAGCACATGCTTCCCTCTATTTCTTTATTATTTATTCTGAGTAGGCCTATTCTCTCAAAGGAGGCTACATTTAATAATTTCGACCCATATGCATTTCTTCATATACGGAATTGTTTGTGACGCTCAATGGAACTCTTAGTCCTGATGATGACCGTGTAATTCTACAGTGGACGCCGTAGATGCTTATGTGGCCAAAAAACTAACGGAGGACACATTCATTTTGTACCTGTTGTTCCTTTATTGTAACGTGTATTTTTTCGTGATATGTATTGTTTGTATACCAGCATTTTGTCTTGAGAGGTTTTGTCTTTCCTTTTGCTATATTGTTGCTTAATTGTTTTGCTTGCAGTCTGGATTTATGTGTAGATATTGTATTTTTAAGTAAACTCCTTCTTATACCGTTGTTAGGATTATATACTGACTTCCCCTGGTTCAGGTTTGTTGGGCTGCCCCTGTGTTTGGTAATGATTGCGATAACAGTGGCATGGAAATCCCCTGGCTAAAATATATTAAATCAGAATTAGCGACTCTGAGTAGGTCAGCCCCTTTTTCGAGTTCTGTATCGATGACCAAGTCTGATGTGGTCTGGGTTAAGAAAACCTTCGAACCATTGAGGCATTGCCAAACTGTCAAAATCACAGTCAGGGAATATGTGAAGCTCCAAACAACATCAGCCTTGGAGCTGTACCTTGAGTGGGTGGACAACAGCTGGGATGCATTGCTTTTAGCAAGTTTTAGGCTCGGTGTTGTGAGATGGCACCTCGGTTTCCCCCTTGGTCAATTCATCTAAAGTTTTAATATGCCCATGCAATGAATCTTCTCCCCAGAGCCTGTTCAATTGTACTTTATTTCTGTCAGGTATTCTGCCTTTACCAAAAGGTTTTTAATTCCAGCTATTAGGGAGAGTAGATTTAAAAGATGTAGAACTGCTTTGGCCTTTGCCTTTCTGCAACAGTTAAATTCCGCTTTCCTATGTGTAAATATATGCTCTTTTTTAAAATGTGCTGCTGCTAAAAGGAAAACCATGTTATTTTTGCAGCTTTCAATTAGAACTGTTTTTATGACGTATTTTGTATAATGGAATGGGGTTAAAGGTGCAATTGTCCTAATTAAATCTCATGTGATCTCACAATTTTAGTCAGTTGTTTAAGTAACCATGCCCTGGCACTTTTTTGTAGCTTGTAATATACTGGCTCTTACAATGCATCCTGGCTAATGGATTGAACCGAGGTTATCTTTGTGATGCACTTTTAAGGTTGAATATGTAACCAAAATAACATTTGTTTAATTGAATTGAACTGAGTGTGCTTCAATGATCAGGCTTGCGACTGGTCCTTTAGATTTCCTATTTCCTTTTTCTAGGTTCTGTGAAATTTCCTTCCTTCTTTTTCTTCTGCTTTTTAGTCCTTCAGGCAGTCCTACTGGGCCACTCAAATATTGCTTATTTCAACTGAAGTGTGCTGTATCCTTGGAAGCCACTATTATTAAAATAAATAGGCAATCTTAGACTGACATATCCATAGTGGATCACTGTTTTACTGTTCGAAGACGGCAGCCATGTTTAAGAGCATTGTGTTGCCACCTTTGATTAGTACATCAGTGATACAGTGTATACCTTAGCATTCAAAGATAGCCGCTCGGTGCGATGTTTACTACGCAGCCATCTTGGAATGGTATTGTGAATAGAATATCATTGTTTTTACTGTTCCAAGATGGCCAACACACAGCTTCTATGTGGGGAAGCTATGTTGGGACCTTAAAAGAACAGTACACTATGTACAATTCCACTGAAAGACAACCACCTGTCACTACATTTAATTGACGTAATCAAATGCGAAGCATTTGCTTAGTCTGCTCGACAACTATTGTCACCCGTTTCTGGGAATGTAGACACGAGTCAGACGCTCGCTTTTCCATTCTCAGATTTGACCGCGGGAGCGCGCTTCTGAGACGCGCTTGCGCAGACGCACACACAGCCCCTGCTTTTGCTTGGCTCGCATGCACTAACGACGCACACACACACACACAGCCAGCCCCCACACCCCTGCACACACACACACACACACACAGGCGCGCGCACACATACACACGCTGCCGCCCCCCCCCCCCCCTGCACACACACACACACACACACCCCCGCCCCATGCACCGGGAGATCTGCCATACCCCCGAATCGGTACTTACTGGTTAGGTGCCGGAGTGGTCAGCGGAATCTCCGCCTCTTCCTCCTCGTACTCCGGCCGTCTAGAGAGTCAGGCTCCTCTGCAGCTCCGGAGGCTCCGGGTGGAGGAGGCAGTGGTGGGAAGGCGGGCCCAGCTTCAGGGGAAGGACCGATGCGTCACGACTGCTCCTGGGCCATCCACTCCGTGGGCGCGGGCTTCGCGGAAGACGGAAGTCCAGCCCCACTACAGGCGTGACGCTCCCGAACTTCCGGTTTTGGGATGCGCACGCTCACGGCTTGTATTCTTTTGCACTTTTGTTCGACTCGTGCTGCACGTTTTACAGAGCTGAACTCTGTTTACCAAACTAAAACGCTGCAATGGAGCTGAAAGATCACCTCTCAGGCGAGGAGACGAAAACACCGAAGAGCTTTACGGCCCTGTGCCGCACCATGGAGGGCCGGGCACGAGAAAGGTACTGTGAGGCCACTTGGATTCTGTAACGTGCAGTGCCGGGATCACGGCCTTGTGCGTAGTTGAAGCATAACTGAAGCAGTTGTGAGGTGAAAAATAGGAATTCCGGGCCAAGGGACTTTTTAAAATGTCAGTGTTGTTATAGTTTCCGGTGTCTGGGTGAAGCATGCAGTTGTTTTTGTGAAGCCAATAACATTTGTCTTTCTGTTTTATTTTTAAATTGTGGCGAGTAAGAATGATGATTGATATTGGACATGTGCGGGCAAATCATAACACAGATGTTGCTTTCCGACGTGTTTTTTGTGCAAAGTTTACTTCAGTGATTTTGAGTTCTTATGTGTGTCTAGAAGAATTATACTTACGTGGGTGTTGGGTTTTCCGAACTGTCCATTAACATGTATAGCATGGGGCAGGTAGAACGGGCGGGCTGGTGGGGGTACACGATTTTTGCGATGCAGGGAGGTGTGCGCTCTTCCTGGGAGCGTCCGTGCCATGTTTCATTTGCAAGGAGCCGTGAAGTGACGTGCTCAGTCCTGTTTCCACATGTTTTAAGCCTGTCACACAAACAAGACGTGTTATTGGCCCCAGGTGATTACACCGGCTGTGCAGTGTAGTCTGGCAGTCACAGTGATGGCTGGCTTACGGGTAGCATCATACCACGACTCCCACCCAGCAGTTTGTAAAGCAGACAAACCGACAGAGAATGTCCTGGAAGCCCCTGCAGCTTGTAGAGGAGATGAAGTAATTATCGTTTTGAAGAAAAAAAGCAGGGTGCTGACGGTAGCAACTGTAGTAATTTAAGCGAAGTTGTCTTTTTGTTCCACATTTGACGATAAATTACATGGTAGGTCTGAAACGCGCAAATGGAAAAAAACATGGTAATCCGCACGACTCAATTAGGCAACTACCAGTGCTCAAAACAAAAGGGATAATGTTGCAGCCTTGGTGAAGTCGAGGTAGAGTGCTTTTCAGTCTTATAAAAGATGGTGTAATTATGCCCGTTCCCATTTAAAAAAGACCCTGACAGATTGTTACCATCTTTTAAACAGCACTGAAGTGCACAACACAGTGACCTGACATGCACGTGCCTTTAAATTCAGATGTTTATTCTTAGAATATACAGTGAGGTTACAGCAGTGTGGAAAAGTAAACACACGGAAGAACAGATGTAATGTGAACCGACCCTTCATTTCACTGCTAGGTTTGGTATGGTAATAACGCCAGCCTTAAAGTTATAATTTCAACTATGTGGGGAAAAAACCTGGTGACTTGTCCAGCTTACATATAAAAGAGCTATGTTGAGCGAAAGGCTTCCTCGAGAGAACATTAAATGCCCCATTTGGTTGTTTTAAGTCACACCACAACAGAAAATTCATTGCAACAGGGGCCTTCCTCAATTTGGTGGTCATTCTGTCACTGGGATTTATAATTCTCAAGACAATTAATGCCGAACTATTTTCTATCCATATTTGGCAACTTTACCTACAACTTAAAGAAAATAACTTTTTGCACAGCACTTACAAAGTGTGGCCTATAATATATTCAAAAAAATATTTTCTCCTCCTGTGCCATAACAGATGGTGTCTATATGCGCATATTGTGTCCAGCATGGATGCCCAAACCAAATCAGTTAATTCGCAAAACGAGCAGTGTGAGTGCCGTTTGCATTTTTAACAGATTTAAGACCCTGGTGTAAAATGTGAGCTCAGATGCATGTCAAGCAGTGTGGCTGGTGCACATCTTGCTGCATTCCTTTTTCACAAAGGAACCCAGCAAGATTTGGCCTGCCACACAACCACCACCGGTGCGCCTGCCTAGTGTAGGCTGGCTCCGAGAAATCACATACTTGAGAGGGGAGAGAAACATCCACTGCTCGTATTGCAAGCCCCATGCACTTCGCTGCTCTGGTATGCCACGAGCAGTGGAGCCAGGGCCGGACTGGGAACCGAAACCGGCCCTGGCAAAGTGCTCGGCCGGCTCCCCTCCCCCCGGGGGGTGTTGTGGGTGCGACCGCACTCACTGCCAGGGCCGGTTTTCGGCCGATTTTGTTACAGGGCCGTTTTTGCAGCTATGCTGCAAAAAACGGCCCTGTAACAAAAATGGCCCCCTGGGGCCCAAAACCGGCCCCCACCCTTGCGGCCGACCGGGGGATTGCCCGGTGCCGGCAACGGCCAGTCCGGGCCTGAGTGGAGCACAGAGTTACATTTCTACCCTGACTTTAGAGCCAAAAATGTAATTCAGTAAATTTGCAAATAATTGCTCTTCAAAGGTCGTACTGATCATCTTTGAGGGGCACTACTGAACGCCACCGCATCACTCGGTGCCACCACAATATCAATCTGTGCAACCATTCAACAACAACTGGTTCAAATATGTTCTCTCAATGTTTCAAGCTTTATTACAAATGTCACAAAAAGATGTTAATATTTCACTTCTGTTATTCGATTTTCGTCACAATAAAATACACTGAACATAATCTTCACAAAAGTTATTTACAAAAGTTTAAGCTATTGCCATTATAAATTACAATAACTTTTATTAAAGTATTAATTATTTAAAAAAAATTAAAAGCCATTGTTATTTGTAATATCAATACATCTACGTCACGTAAATACAACACATGTTGCATTACAAATGCGATAGGTGTCACATTTGCGAAAGTTATAACTATTGGTATTGTAAATAACAAAGCTATTAATTTCACTATTTTCCAAACCAACACATAAATAACAAATTTGTCATTTACAATATCAATAGCTCAAAATGTCCTAATGCGAGACCTATTGCATTGCAAATGCTTGTTTTTGTATTGCAAGCACATGCCCCAGGTTTAGTTGTCAGCATGTTTTTTCTATTGCAGATGGGTAAGTGGGTGTATGCAAGTATAACAAATAAAATAAGATAAAAGAATAAGTCGTGGGGTGGATGAATGGATGTAGAAGTGGAGAAAAGAATGGCAGCGTGCATGATAATGTGAGCACTTTCATAAGCCAGACCTATTGGCATTGGCAATACGCATTTGCTCATGTAGTGAAGTGGCCTCTCCAAGGACCACCTCCCACAATGAACGTTTTTTCAAGGTTAGCAGTGCTGCCTATATGCAAAGCGTTGTGTATCAAAAATGTTTAACTTAGTCTTAGAGCACCTCTTTTACAAATTAAGAGGCTACATCTACAGCACCCGAATACTGAAAACTATCAGAGGCAAAGGGAATTACCTGGTAGTAACACTAAGGCCGATGGTGTAAATTGAAGGGTATTCGTTTGAGATTTGGGAAGGCCAACACTGTCTCTTGTCCTTACAAGGCCGCTGAGCATCATGAAACTACTATCATGAGTAACAGTTACTCTAGTTGTTAACAACACTTAAACAAGTCAAAAAATGTCATGTTAAGCGCTTTATGAACAATATGGAATATGCTACTTACCAGTATGCATCTGTTCTTGGCATAGAGGGCTGCAGAGTGGTACATTATGAATAGATCGCCATCTGGTGTTGGGCTCGGATGATTGCACTTTGTTTTTCTCTTGGAGAGTCTTTTGTATCTTGGTGACTCCTCCCTTAGTTGGTAGTGCGCATGGGCATCGGCTCCATCCTTAGATTGTTTTGCCATAGTAGGGTTAGATGGAGTAGTATAGTAGAATACAGATAAGAGTGCCCATGTAAGTGTATCTAAATAAGATAGTGTTGGAACAGACACAGGTTTCCGGGGAGGCTGGGAGGGCATGTACCACTCTGCAGCCCTCTATGCCAAGAACAGATGCATACTGGTAAGTAGCATATTCCATTCGAGGCATATGGGCTGCAGATGGTACATTATGAATAGACTATACAGCAGTTCTCTCCCTAGCGGTGGTCGCCCGTGTCTGTTGCAACTGTCTGAAACAATGTTTTTAATACTGCTTGTCCCACTCTAGCTTGTTGTGTTGTGTGCACATCTACACAATAGTGTTTTGTGAAAGTGTGCGGTGTAACCCAGGTAGCCGCTTTGCATATGTCATCTAGTGGAATGTTTCCCAGAAATGCCATAGATGCTCCTAGTTTACGTGTAGAGTGAGCTCTAGGAGGAACAGTTAATGTTCTCTTTGCTTTTAAGTAGCATATTTGAATGCATTTTACAATCCACCTGGCAATGCCCGCTTTGGAGATGGGATTGCCTTTATGTGTGGGAGAAAACGCAACAAATAGCTGTTTTGTCTTTCTGAAAGTTTGTGTTCTCTCTATATAGTACAATATGGCCCTCCTAACATCCAGTGTATGTAGGGCTCTTTCCGCTACTGTTTGTGGTTTTGGAAAGAAAACCGGTAATTCCACTGACTGATTGATGTGGAATGCTGAAATAACCTTTGGTAAGAATTTTGGGTTTGTTCTAAGAACCACTTTATTTTGGTGTAGCTGCATAAATGGTTCCTGAATCGTAAAAGCCTGCAGTTCACTTACTCTTCTAAGTGACGTGATAGCTATGAGGAAGGCCACCTTCCATGTGAGGAATTGTATTTCACACCTATGCATAGGTTCAAAGGGTGGCCCCATTAGTCTGGTAAGCACTATGTTGAGATTCCAGACTGGGGAAGGTGGTCTTCTTGGTGGAATGACTCTTTTGAGTCCTTCCATGAAAGCTTTAATTGCTGGTACTTTAAACAATGACAGGTGTTGTCTGTTTTGTAGGTACGCCGCTATGGCTGCTAGATGAACCCTAATAGATGTATATGCTAGATTACATTGTTGTAAGTGTAATAAGTAGCAAATGATTTGTTTAGTGGATGCGTCCAGAGGGTTGATGTGCTTACTGTTACAGTGTATAGCAAACCTCTTCCATTTTGCTGCATAGCATGCTCTGGTGGTAGGACGTCTTGCCTGTTTAATGATTTCCATGCATTCTGGTGGTAAATCTAAATACCCAAACTCTATGACCTCAGGAGCCAGATCGCTAGGTTCAGTTGTTTGGGATCTGGGTGCATTATTTCTCCATGGTTCTGTGTAAGATGCATGGGTAATAATTTTAGCTTTTGATGTGGTACTTGTGAGATTTGTAGCAGCGTGGTGAACCACGGCTGTCTTGCCCACGTGGGTGCCACTAGTATCATTGTCATTGAGTGCTGCTGCAGTTTCCTCACCAGTAGTGGAATTAGTGGTAGAGGAGGGAACGCGTAAGCAAATTTGTTGGACCAATTTATCCACAGTGCATTGCCCTGGGACCTTTGGTGTGGGTACCTGGATGCGAATTGTTTGCATTTTGCGTTTTGATGATTTGCAAACAGATCTATCTCTGGTTGCCCCCATTTTTGGAAGAATGGCTGTAGTATTTGGTCGTGCAGTTCCCATTCGTGAACTTGTTCTGACTGCCTGCTTAGGATGTCTGCTATTTGATTTTGAATTCCTGGTAGGTGTTCCGCTAACAGGTAGATTTTTTGAGGAATGGCCCATCTCCATATGTCCTGTGCTAGTTTGGACAGTTGGAGAGAGTGTGTCCCCCCCTGTTTTTGGATATAATACATTGCAGTCATGTTGTCTGTTCTGATCAGGACTGCCTTGTTTGTTATTTGCATTTGGAAAGCTTTTAGTGCTAGAAATATTGCTAACAGTTCTAGGTAGTTGATGTGCAGCTTCTTTTGCTGCGCACTCCACTTCCCCTGTACTGTGTATTTGTCCATATGCGCTCCCCATCCGGAGAGCGATGCGTCCGCTGTTATTATTACTTGTGGAACTGGCTCTAGGAACGACCGTCCTTTGGAAATGTTTTCTGTGTTCCACCACTTCAGAGAGCGATACGTCCGGTCGTTTACCAACACCAGATCTGTAATCTGACCTTGAGCCTGATTCCACTGTGTCGCTAGACACTCTTGTAGTGGGCGCATTTGTAGTCTGGCATGTGGTATTAGCAGTATGCAAGAGGACATCATGCCTAATAGTTGCATAAACACTCGTGCTGGTAGTGAGTGTTGTGGTTGAAATTTTTGTATTAACCCGACCATTGTCTGTACTCTGATTGGGTTGGGGTATGCTATTGCCTTTTCTGTGTCTACTGTAGCCCCCAGGTATTGCTGGATCTGGTTTGGTTGCAGGTGTGATTTTTTGTAGTTCACCGTAAACCCTAGGTGGTGCAGCAGTTGAATTGTCTTCTGTGTGTTGTGAAGACATTCTTCCTTGGATTTGGCCTTTATTAGCCAATCGTCCAAGTATGGGAAGACATGTATTTGTTGTCTTCTTAGGTGTGCTGCCACCACAGCTAGGCATTTTGTGAAAACTCTCGGTGCTGTTGTGACACCGAATGGAAGGACCTTGAACTGGTAGTGTTGTCCTTCTAACACAAACCTTAGGTATTTTCTGTGGGCTTTGTGAATTGGGATATGAAAGTAAGCGTCTTTTAGATCCAGTGTAGAAAGAAAGTCCCCTTGCTTCAGTAAAGGGAGTACTTGTTGGAGCGTGACCATGTGGAAGTGCTCCGAATTTATGTAAGCATTGAGAGGTCTGAGGTCTAATATTGGTCGTAGGGACCCGTCCTTTTTGGGGATCAGGAAGTATAGAGAGTATACTCCTGTTCCTTGTTGATCCTTTGGGACCTTCTCTATTGCATGCTTTTGTAGAAGTGCTATCACTTCTTCTCTTAACAATGTCAAATGATCCTGACTCATTGGGCGCTGTTTGGGGGGGATGTTTGGCGGGGTAGCTGTGAGTTCTAGGCAATAACCATGTTGGATAATTTGTCTCACCCACTTGTCTGACGTGATGTCTTCCCAGACAGGTAGGAACTGTGATAGACGTCCCCCGACCGGTGTTATGTGGTCTGGGGGGAGATCTATGAAGTCACTGTTTTGGTGTTGAGGCGTTGCGGTTGTTATTATTTCCGCGGCCTCTACCCTTATTGTTGTTACCTCTGTAATTACCTCTTGAATTACCTCTGGGTGATGTTGGTGTGAAAGATGTGGATTGCTGATTTGTTCCTGTGTTTTTTGAGCCCCCTCTATAGGTGGATCTACGAAAGGAACCTCTGTGCGTTGGCTGTTGCAATGCTCCCATTGACTTAGCCGTTTCTGTATCCTTTTTCATCTTTTCTAATGTCTCGTCTGTACTTGAACCGAACAATGTCTTCTGATCAAATGGTCTGTTCAGTAGGGCTGTTTGAACTTCTTGTTTGAATCCTGAGATTCTGAGCCATGCGTGCCTTCTTAGCATGACACTAGTGTTAATAGACCTTGCTGCCGTGTCTGCTGCGTCTAACGCACACTTAATGGAAGTATTAGTTATTATTTTACCTTCCTGAATTAATTGGTCTGCCTTCTTTTGATGTTCTTTTGGAAGATGTGTGAGAAGTTTTTCTAACTCATCGTAATGTGCCCTGTCGTAACGTGCGAGTAGAGCTTGTGTATTAGCTATACGCCAGCTATTTGCTGCCTGTGATGCTACTCTCTTGCCTGATGCATCTATTAACTTCGACTCTTTATCTGGTGGAGGAGCCTCTCCTGTAGATAATGAGTTTGCTCTCTTACGAGCGGTTGAGACCACCAGCGAGTCTAGAGGTACATGCCCTCTAATAAATATTGGGTCCTTTGGAGCCGCTTTATATTTTTTATCGATTCTTGGGTTTAACACCCTGGCTCTCACTGGGTTTTCGAATATTTCTTCTGTGTGAGTGAGAAGACCCTTTAGCATAGGAAGAGTACCTGATGTTCTCTGTGCACTAGGTAGAGTCTCTAACAAGAAATCCTCTATCTGAGGTTCTGTGTGCATATCTAATTTGTGATATTTTGCTGCCCTATTAATGAGCTGCACAAAACCTGTGTTATCATCAGGTGGTGAAGGCTTTGAGGGGTATAGCTCTGGGTCGTTGTCCTCATCTGACCCTACATCGTAATTTTCCCATGGATCTTCCTCATCCTGGATAGATTCGTCATCCCCTTGAGGTTCTCCCTCCCCTATATCACTGTCTACATCTGACTGAGGTGTAGCTGGTCTTGGTGTGGAGGGTGTAGGAATATGTGGCCTATTGTGAGGAATAGGAGAAGAGGGTGTGTCTTTAGGACGAGGAGAAGCAGGAGGAGTTATGTTCGTCCCCATTGTTCTCTTTTTTGGAGGAAGAGGTTTATCTTCTGACTGTTCACTCTTTCTCTTCTTCGTGACCACTTTCCCAGTTTGTGGGTCAATAAACAAGATCTTTTGCTTGGGATCTGTTTGTTGCTCTTGAATCGGTACCGAGGGTCCTGGTTCCGAGAGCTGTTTTTGTTTTCGATCCTCAGATCTTTCTGGTTTCGACACCGAATGTCTGCTCGATTCCGACTTTTTGGGTATCGAGTGTCTTTTGGGCGATACATCATATTTCTTTTTCGACATGGAATGTTTCGATACCGAGCTCTCCTTTATATGCCGCCTCGGTGTCGAAGTCGATGACGCCCTTTTCTCGGATCCGACGTGGTGGGATTCCGAGTGTTTCGGTTTCAGTTTCGGTTTCGTTGCCGGGCCCGAAGGCGGGGCGTCGGAAACTTTTTTCAGCGATTTGACCGGGCCCGAGGGCGGGGTCGTTACCGCACGGGGTCGGTTTTTCGGTAAGGGGACGTCGTCACTCACGGTTTGTTGCTCGAAGAGTTCTTCAACCTCCGACTGGTCCCCTTCCGACCCCGACTGGTCCTCTTCTTCCTCGATTTGTTCGTCTCCGAACAGCTCCGGGATCGCCTCCGCCTGCATTCTGGAAGCCTCGTGCCTTCGAGCTCGACGATTTCTGATCGTTAGCTTGGAGGAGAATGCTGCGCAGGCTTCGCAGTCCCTGGATTCGTGTTCAGGCGATAGGCAGAGGTTGCACACCTCGTGTAGGTCCTTGTGTGGGAACTTAGCACCACACGATGGACATTTTTTGAATGGAGTCCTTTCCATGGACTCCGGGCTTGACTGCGCCGAGAAAGGTCTCTTGTTCCTCGACGTAGATCCAAGTTTTTCTCTTCTATTTTGAATTTGTAACGCGTCGGAATGGAAAAGAACGTGTTCGCTAACAATACCGTCGAATTGGAAAGGGAATACGTGCCGAAAAATCACTTTCTTCAGAAGTTGATCTGGAGCGTCTCGATCTTCATCCGAACCCGATGGCGGAAAAAAACAATCTAAGGATGGAGCCGATGCCCATGCGCACTACCAACTAAGGGAGGAGTCACCAAGATACAAAAGACTCTCCAAGAGAAAAACAAAGTGCAATCATCCGAGCCCAACACCAGATGGCGATCTATTCATAATGTACCATCTGCAGCCCATATGCCTCGAACATCATTTTTACCAATGTTATTTGTGAGTTTGAGGTTTGAAACACCGCTTTGTGTCAATCTGATTTCATCTGCAGTTTGCCCCAATGGCTAGTAATGACTGCAATGTCTCAGCCGACACCAGGCAAACTGTGTGAGATGACTTCCAGTAATTACTAGACCTAAGCTCCGCCTTCGATTGTGTAAACCATGCTAAATTGTGGGAAACAATGATTAATATGGGTGCCCCAGATAACACTGTTTCATTTCTATCACAGCTTTACACAAAATTAACATATAGAGTAAGGTACGAGAGGGAAGGAGAGTGAACCCCAAACTTTAATGTGTCCAGGGGACTAAGACAAGGCTGTGTTATTTCACCCCTCCTTTTCTCATTATATATTAATCGGATAGACAAAACCCTCCAAGAATTGAATACTGATGCCCCGAAAGTAGGTTCACATCCAATCCCATTGCCCTTGTATGCAGACGATGCAGTTTTAATATCTAGAACCGCAAATGGACTGCAACAATTGGTTGAAACTTTCGCCTCATACATGGAGCAAAGAGATTTAAAATTAAATCTAACCAAGACGTTTGTGATGGTCTGCGAACTGGTTAGGGCTAAGAAAAAGATCCCCTGTGTGGGGGAACACAAGCTAACAGAAGTTCAAAGTTTCCCCTACTTAGGCATTCTATTCTCCCAAAATGGCACTTGGGCCCCCATATAGATCAGACTAGATTCAAATTAATCCGATCTTTGGAGTCTATTTGTAGATTTAGAAATAAGATAGGCAGTATATGCATAAATCATATGGCAGCAAATGCTTACCAGTATCAACTTATGGATCTGCAGTATGGGATAATACCAGTGTAAACATACTACAATCCTGTGAAAATTATTTTTTCTGTTGTATGATGGCAGTACCAAAGCGCACTTCCGTATATCTCCTAAACAAAGAATTGGATGCACCGTACGTAGCCGATCTAATACAAGCCAGAGCTTTGTGCTCTTGGTATAACACATGGTGCAAGCAGGGAACAAAGTTTACCAGGGATATAATTAAGGATTGCTTAGCACTGGAACACTTTAATAACATCCCATGGTTAGCGTATATGGATAAGCTTCTGAATGAAATCGATATAGACCTATCAGTGATAAAACCTGCAGGAATAATGCAATATGGTAAAAATAAAAGAAAAAAAATCTTTACGGAGAAACAAAGCCAAGAAAGAGATAATAGAGAAGAGAAAAAAATCAAGTGTGATAAGATATTTGGCTTGTATAACGCTGTCTGGCCTACCTGAATATCTAGTCAAAGTTACAGATACCCAGGGCAGATTTGATCTGACAAGGTTACGACTGAGTACCATCCATGAACTGGTGACTTTTCCAAGATATGAAGGATGGCAGAAAATAGTTCAAATGTGCCCATGTGATGGGAAAACCAGTCAGTCCACAATGCACTTTACGCTGGTCTGTAACGTTTATAGAGATTTAAGGGGAATATGTTTACGGCCAATTTTTATGACAATGAAACTTTTCTTTTATAAGGATGCCATGAACTTTATATGTACCCTTGATAATAAATTAGCATGTTGAGCTGTAGGATTTATAAGCCGGGCTATAAAAAGAATGAAAACCCTTGCATTTTTAGACAATTTATCCTACAAAGCTGATTGATAGGTAATTTTAGACTGTTAACGTTTTTTACATTTCAAGAAAATAAGATGGTTTCTATTAATGATGTTTTCACAATTTATTGAATGAGTTTTATTCACATGTATGTTGTATGTTTTATTTAATGTGTTTTTGTGAATAATATGTACTTTTATGGATCGATAAAAAGACTCTGAATAAAGTTATTATGATGATGATGACTTGGGTAGTCACCTGAGAGGTCTGGTTCATCAAGCTTACCATCTGTGGTTAGGGAGATGAAAGAAGCGTCTATCCCCACCATATAACAATGTCAATACTTTGATGTGACACTACATCAACGTAGCAACTACATCAGTGTACGCTACATCGATTAATGTACTCAATACAAATACATTAAAGTGAAGTGTTATATAAAAATGAGTTACAATGTAAGGATTACAATTAGAGTAAGGTGCAAATTCATTCCAAATAGTGTAAGGTTTAGGTTAGATATTATAAACACATTTAATGACTTATAAAAAATAATGTGTTAGGATAAGTATAAAGTTTGAATTAATGATAATAAAAAAAAGAAAAATAATTAAACTGTTTCTAAAGCTTATGGTTAATATCACAGCGAGGGAAGGGATGCATATTAACATACATTTAATTTAATAATAATTAATTAGCTTGATGGTAACGCTTAGAGTTTGAATGAGAACAAAGGAAAAATGAGTTAGGTTGGTGCAGGCAGTGGCGGCAGCATAAACTGACATGCTAGTTCCCTGCTCTCTCTCCAGCCCCATCGATGGTCCGAAATAAGGTGACCTGCCTGGGAAGGGAAAGAAATTACACTGGAAAAGCAGAACAGACCCAAATGTTACGTCAAGACCGGAGGCTAACATTATTGCAATCTTCCTTTTATTACTACTGCTCAGCCACTTTAAAGAATTTAGAACACCTTCAACAAAGAATTATTTCCTATAAAAGGACATAATCCTCTGACCTCATCCTTCTTTTTTGGCTGCCACTGAGCAGATACGTATTTCATTGATCTCGTTCTTGTGGTTGTGGATAGAATACTTTCATTTGAATGCTTTGCGTTAAAGTAACATGGTTAAATTAGTTTTTATTTATTTGAGATATCTAAACTTGAATGATTGGTTACAGAGCTTATTTATTTGACTTGCTGACCATATTTTCGCTTAACGCCTGAAAATAATTAAGAATAAACGGGTGCTTAACTCCACCCATGAAGGCTAGGGAGTGATAAGGATATATATTTTTAAAACATTTTGATTAATTTGCGCATTGCTTACCCAGGCGGCGGTTGGGAGCGGGGAAAGGGTCTTGAACTCGAGACGATGAAGCTGTGATCCTGAGCGTGCTGTGCGTTTTGTGCGCTGGCGTTTTGTGCGCTGGCGTTTTCTCTCATTCCGAACGCGCGGTGTTCATAGTGGCGACTTCGTGGATTGTATCTCGACCAGTGGTCGAAGTGGGGAAAAAAAGTAGGGGAACTGTGGGCGGAGAAATAGAGGGCGGGAATAACCTCAGGATTGGATCAGTGGGCGGAGTTAGAGGTGTGGCCAGGATGCGCAAAACAAACCAATCTTTAGTATTTGTTTGGCATTTCACTGACCAGTTACAGCTTATTATGTTATGTAATTCAACCAATGGATACACATGATTATTTAACGATTAACACAGAATGTCCCAAAATTGCTTAAAAGTGGAAGCACAAGCCATTTGTTTCCGAGCCATGGAGTTTCTGTTGTCAGCAATATACACAGAGACAATCAATTTAGAACTGAAGGTGTGAGAATTGCTTGGGGGCTGAGTTAAACTTGTGTGGGCTAAAGTGCTGACAATGGGCACCCTGCTGAGTCTCTGAACTGGCTGCCTGAGAGGTGTACCCTCCCCGAGGCCTTCCCACACCATCCCTTAGAGGCCCCAGGAGGGGGGCCCTCTCCCATGAGCCCGTTTGTGAAGCATTTCTTTCACTCTGATCGGCAGACATACACGAGGAGAAGTGGGGTGTTAATTGAAAGACAAGAAAACAAAAGTAGCGCTTTACTGGCAAACTCTGTACGTGGCACTAATGTGTAGGGGTTTGAAAAAAAATATCTGGCCACTTTAAGAACACTCCATCTTGCTTTATTTAATTATTTTTCAGAGTTTGAACATTTTATTTCCGAGGCTGCACTTTGCAATAGAAAAAGGTCAAAACGGCATTTCCAGCATAAGTGGTTTTCTTTTTTGCATCCATTTCACAGGGGTACAAATGGACGACAGGAAGAGACGGTGAGAACCATTTCATGATTCATGGTTTTCGAAAAAGTGAGAAGGAGTTAGACAGAACGAGAGGGAATAGGAGTAAGAAAGAGGGGGCAGCGGCAGAGCAGAAGCGGACACCTTCCTTTTCTTGTCTGGGCAGGAAGTAAGAGACAGAGACCTTTTCTTTCTCTGCTCCCCGCCCGTCCACGAACAGAATATTTCTGACGTCCAGGGACACATGTTCATAATAAAAAAGCAGGGGAACATAATCTACAGAATTAAAGAAGTAGGGGCACGCCGTACCCTGCCATTCCTGCCCACTTCGACCACTGATCTCGACAGTACATGCACAACTATAATTTATACTCCTAATTAAACGGGGAGTCTGTCCGGATCAGAGCTAGGCAAACATAGAAAAAAAGAAAAGACAAAAGTATGGCAGGTCATCTCACGTTTAAGTGAAGATCGGTCGGCCATTTTAGAAGTTTGGGAAACCTCTGGTTTACTTACACTTTAATACTTTTTGACAGCTCGGACTTATTGGTTACTTTTCAACCATTCTTCAGAGCTTGTCAGTTACACAGCAATCGCTAGGAAGACATTTATTGGGGTTATCTTACTATTTTTGCAGTTTTTATATTTGAAAAGGATTTGAAAGTGTGTGGATAATTTCATGAGATGACTGGGGAAGCAGTTCAGATAGTTTTGCCTCACCCCTGGAAGAGAAATTAAAGGAAATGCTAGAAAATTTCTCTCAGGATTTGGATTCAAAAATAGATAGAAAGTTACAGGATTTGTTGCAGGAAAAGAGGGTTGTAGCTGAAGAGGAAAGGTTTTGGTCAGCTGGGGAAGGGTCCTACATTAACAAGCATTTACAATGCAATAGGTCTCGCAGCATTAAAGTTTGAGTTACCGGCATTGTAAATGACAATGCCTTGCATTCATTTTTTTTTTTAATTTGCAATTGGTATATAAACATTGTTTGTGAATGGTTAGCTGTTGCTTATGCTAAGCAAAGTTGGTAGTAATATAGAGTGCTAGTCTTGCTTGTTATAAGCATGCTGATTAAAAAAATTATTTACCGCAGGAGAACCTTACCGACTACACTAAAGGGTAATAAGCTACATGAAAATAAAAATATTGCTTAATATGCTTCAGCACGGAGACGGAGTTTCTTCACGTACGCACTTAATCCTCAGTGTACTTTTTTAAATTAATGAGAGGTGGTTGACGCCATGTGATATTTATTAGTAATGGATGTATTGTATTAAGAGCTAATCTTCGATTTTATGTCTCATTTATTTTCAGGATTTGTACAATTGCACAATATTGCAAGGTATTCTTGTTTATTTGAACAGTTATTTAAATGTATAATCTGATTTTTAAGTGTCTGCAGCTCGTGCAGTATTTTTACCACTTCTTTGCACTAAGCACTATATATGTCGGATAAAAATGGCGTCCATCAGATTGATAAAGGCTGCTGAACAGCCGAAAACGTTCTCTCTTTCATCTGCTGGGTCACGAGAGACCCTTTTCATTAAAAGAAGCCGTAATCTTACAAGCTTTGTGTACGAGCCTTTTTTCCAGCTGGAGTAATGGAGTTTTGTGTATATATAAATATATATATACCAACACACAGAAAAATAACTTAGACATAATGTAACTTTTTTTTTGAAGTAGCACAGGAGGTCAGATGTAAATGTAGCCTCCTGAATGTGTCTATATATTGTCACACATTTTACAAGACTAGGTTTACATTAAATTAGCTATGAAAGGACCGCCGTCCTGAGCACCAGTGCCCCCCTCCCGTCTGTTGCCTCCCTACTGCAAACACTAGCTGACCTCCTCCGGTAATCCATGAAAGAAAATGAGAAATTAGGTACTTTTTTTCCCTTCAGATGCACAGTTAGGAGGGCATACGCTTCATTTCTGCTTTGCACAATGAGCTGGCAATTTTCTCAAAAACTTTGGTATGTAATTAAAGTGAAGAAAAGAATCCAAAAGCTGGGACAGTCCTCTGAAAACCAGGACTGTCCTGGGAAATCTGAGACTGCTGGTCACCCTACTCATTCAATTCACTATTTACATTTAACGTATATATGTTTGCGCAGGGCTTTAAATGGGCTGGGTCCTCCTGGTGCTCAGTGCTGAGATGGGTCCAAATCTAGCTCTCCATTTATGCCCTCGCCCTCAGGGTGAAAAAAGACATCTCAACTCTGCAGCAGTGCCAACCTGCACTGCCTTTGATGTAACTTCAAAGATAATCTTTATAGTTCTTTCACAATCTCATTTCATAAATGAAGCATTAACGTATCCATAGTTGTTGCTGATTTATCTTATACATCTAACATTCATTGACAAGTCCAACAGCCCTGGCTTACAGGTGGAATGGCTTGTTGTGGTTGCATTATATATCTAAAAGCAATGACAGAAGCTGCAAAATACCAGTCGGGTGGCACGTTATGCTAAGCACAGATTTTCAGTTGATGTTTTATAAAGCCACACCCATAATTATATCGCCCACCACAGCTTTTTAATGCCACTTAAAGCACGGTGCCCGTATCAAGCACGATTAACATGACGTTCGTCCCTCAAGGGCAGCAGAGGGCGGCCTTAACGCGACTTCCGTGCTAGATACAGCATCCCCGCCTCCAGTCCAGCAACAACACATCAACGATTACCAACTACCTACTTTTTGCAGGGCACAAGCCTCTTCTTCTCCTCGAGGACCCTGATGCGACGATTAACCGTGTCGTACGTTACGGACGCTCTGATGTTCCTGCCCGTAGTGTGATCGTATTGCACTGTCCTGCCCTCCCACTGCAGCGGTGCGAGGCAGGGCTTGGGCTCAGTGTTCCGGGAAGGGTGGGCCCCCTCAAGGCTCAGCCAGCAGCAGGCTAGAAGCAGAAATATTGGCTTCAGAATTCCTGCCCCTGCGGGAAAGATATTCGAACTCTGCCCGCTCGCCATGGTATAGGGAGGATGTGGTCCGGGTTCTGATAATGTGGTACCTCCGTAGCCATAGGCACAGCCGCTTGTGGTACTGCAGCGCTGCTCTTCTGCGGGAGGCGGGTCTTACTCATTTGCACACAAGAGGCTCGTGACGGCGCTTGCAATGCATAGCTTTGGCAAGGAGAACGAGCAGTGTGCTGGAAGATTCCGGGGGCAAACAGGTTCCAGGGTGAACGTCGCTCAATGGGAAACTGCTGCGTCAGAGCTCCGAGGATGTTTTAGTCCAGTTCACAGTAATATGAATATGTCCTTCGTACCATATTCACTGTCTGCTTTCGCTTTTAGTACGGTTGCCCAGTCTAACTTCATAGCTGCCTGCCTAGGGTTGTCAATGGAGCAGCTTTGGGGGTGGGTCTCGGTGTCTGTCATTCTTGTCCGCCATTCCCGAATGACAGGATTATTGTTTACTTTTACAACCTACCAACAATTTTTATTCGGTATTGGTATAACTGCAGTTTAGAAAACAAGAGACCCCCTCCCTCGCCTGGCGCGCGCTTAAGTGCGTCTCGCGCGCGCCTTCCCCTCTAGTATTGCTTCTCTCCCGCGGCCTTGACGCTCATGGTGCCCGTATCGCCCCTGTGATGCCCCTCCCCTGGGTAGGAAATGCCAGTGTGACCAGCAGTCTCCACGGAAGAAGCCGGACTAACGCTGGTGGGGCGCGGGGACCTAGGCGATGTGGCAGGTGGGTCAGAATCCGATGCCCCACCTGTGCCGGGAGGAGTGGCGCCGATGCGGTGAGTGGGGCTTAGTTGGAGAGGGGCGCCGGGGGGGGGGTGTCTCTGTGCACGTGTGTGTGTGTGTGCGGGGGGGAGGGGGTGGGTGGTGTGTTTGTCTCTGTATATGTGTGCTCGTGTGTGTGTGTCTCTGTGTGCGCATGCGTGTGCGAAAGCAGGGGGAGGTGTGGCTGTGTGTGTTGAAGCTTCCCAGGAGACAGGAGATGGGCACACGTGCGCGCGGCCCACTCCGATCCGATTCTTGTGGATGCGCGTAGCCATTTCTTGTCTCCTGGGAAGCTGAGCCGGTGACTATAGGTCTCTGGCGAGACCGCGCTTTCGCGCGGTAATCGCCACGAGATCTAAAAAAGGAGGTAAGGTGAATAGTAAGCGTAAAAACATAGATTATTCTGTGTCACAATCTAAGAGAAGGGAAATTTAACAAATCTACAAATAACATTTCAGTATGAATAAAAATTGGTGGTGTCGAGGACAAACAAGAGGACCAACATAAGGGTCCAAGTAAATGTAAGGAAAATTTGACAGCACGCAAACATTCAGTTGTGCATTGTTATGACTCCTCTGGGTGGAGCTAAGCAGCTCATCGGACTTTAATACAGACAATGATGATGAGGTAGTGACACAGAAACTAGAAACTGAAAAGAGTGCTGATGAGCAAGAAGGGGTGTTAATTGACCCCTTTGGGGGATTCATGTTTGATCCCATGCTAATAAAACACCTGCTTTCCCCTGAATGGGCACCAGTTGCTGATGTTGCAGAGTATGTGCAAGTTTGGTTAAGAAAACAAATCTCTAAAGACAGCAGTGACCATAACCATTGACCATCTCGCACTGCTCAAATCCTTCTGGAACCGACCCAATCGCCCACAAGCTGCTTCGTTCACTACTCTCCTACGGGAAAAGAAACAACTCTGCAGGAAGCTTGAAAAAACCTGGCGCACCACACATAATGAGACAGACATAGGAAAGTACTGTGCCACTATGACGAGCTACCACAAAAACATAAGATCAGCACGTAAAACGCACCTCCTGTCTCAATTAACGCAAGCAGGCAATTCCTCAAAAACATTATACCAAATCCTTCATTCATTCACTAATCCAGAAGCCTGCGAAAGCCTGGAGACCTCATCCCTAGAATTGTGTGACAACATTTCCACATTTTTTTCCCAAAAGATTGAACGTATAGATAAGAAAATAATTACAGATGATAACTTATCATCACAGATTCCTATGACCCCGAACCACTCGGATGTGATCAATCACACCAAATTAAATTGTTTTCCTCCTATCACCTTAGCAGAAACAAAAACTCTGATCCATAGAATAAAATCTGGATCCCCTATGGATCTCATCCCAGCTAAGCTGATTCCATCCTTGGAGAACCAGCTATCTCCCGTGGCACGGTCCATCATCAACATCTCCCTTTTAGAGGGACACGTGTCACGAGAATGGAAACTTGCCCAGGTCAGACCCATCTGCAAGAAACCAAACATCCCATTGAAGCAATACTAGAGGGGAAGGCGCGCGCGAGACGCACTTAAGCGCGCGCCAGGCGAGGGAGGGGGTCTCTTGTTTTCTAAACTGCAGTTATACCAATCCCCAATCTCTGTCCCATCTCACTTCTCCCTTTCTGGAGCAAAATAATGGAGAAACACGTGAACACCCATCTGTCCAATCACGTCGAACTATCTGGATGTCTAGACCTCTCCCAGTCCGGCTTTAGGCCCAAATACAGCACCGAATCAGCGTTACTTACTGTAACTGATAACATCAGAATGACCCTAGATAAGGGTCATTCGGCGATTCTGGTGCTGTTGGACCTCTCCGCAGCGTTCAACACGATCTCCCACAAGGTTTTGCTAAGAAGACTGGAGGACTACGAGATTCAGCTCTGACATGAAAGAAGAGCTTTCTAACGGATCGCTTCCAAATTGTCAAGCTAGGCCCCTATCAGTCTGAGCCACTGGATATGACCAAGAGAGTATCTCAGGGCTCTCATGTTTGAGCCCTACTCTCTTTAACATCTACGTTGCTCCCTTGGCCAGCCTCATGAGGTCGTTTGGGTTCATCCCCATCTCTTACGCAGACGATACTCAGCTCCTCTTCCCTTTTGCTAAATTCGCATCCCAGGTACAACTGGCTTTCTCCAATGGAATGAGAGCCATTTCGCACTGGATGCGGAACAACTATCTACAGTGCAACGTAGACAAAACAGAGGTCATGCTTATGGGAGAAGCCCCCCTCCTATGGACACCGGACTGGTGGCCTACAGACTTGGGACTCCCCCCTCTGCCTAAATCCTCGGTTAAAAGTCTGGGGGTCCACCTTGATTGCGACCTGAACATGAAAGACCACGTCAACCAAACTGCTGGCTCCTGCTTTCACGTCATTAGCATGCTACACCGAGTTTTCCCTCTACTCCCGGATTCCACAAGAAAAACCATAGTTCAGGCGATGGTCCTTAGTCGCCTAGACTATTGCAATGGCCTACTGTTGTCAGCTAATGAGGCTATCCTCAATAGATTGCAGGTGGTGCAGAACACGGCGGCTCGGCTGGTTCTAAATGCCCCACCCCGTACCCCTTCTCTTCCCCTTGTTACGGAATTACACTGGCTTCCTATTCAGCAACGTATTCAGTTCAAGACATGCTGTATTATCCATAAGGCATTGGTCAATCTGGGTCCCTCATATCTCGCCGAGAAATTTGTGCCTTACACTCCCCGAAGATCCCTACGCTCTGGGGACAACCACCTTTTGGTGGTACCACGAATCAGAAAGACCAGACAAGGTGGAAAAGCCCTTTCCTACTGTGGACCCCGTCTTTGGAATGAACTCCCGGTGCACCTGAGACAATGCAACCAACATCTACAGTTCAGGAAAATGCTCAAAACATTCCTATTCCACCATGACTGAGCTGTCCTCCTTTTTATCTCCCTGAATATATAGTCATCCCCTCACAGCTCCGTAAAGCGCAGAGATACCCCTTAGGGGGTCGATTCTAGCGCTATACAAACTATTACAAATACAAATACAAATACGTTAGATTACATCTAAGGTCAGAGTGCCCTAGACCTATGTTGGCCAACAAAGTAATGCAGACCCCCTGATGTGGACCCAAAAAATATAGCCTTTATTGGAAAAGGAAAATGAGATCCCAGAAATGGATTAGATAAAGGTTACAGATGTGCCTAGATTACTGGATTTAACGGGTCCAGTAACAAAAAAATATGATATAACGGAAGAGGCTTTTGTGGATAAGACCCCCTTAATGTGGAGGAACTAACAGAATGGATACAAAAAGCAATTTGCCTTTTAGGTTACGCGAATACCGCAATTTCTATTAAGTGGTGGAAGAGCATCCTCCTAAAAATAGATTCTAAATTGGTTGAACTAAACAATAATGAGGAAGGGCTAGCGGCGAATGGTTTATTGTTTGGAGAGGCATTCATTGAAGCCATATCAAGATATGTGGGTGTGTTTAGTTCAATACAAAAGTCTCAAAGGGAGATCAAAAAAGTTTTTGACAAGCGTGTTTTGGCTGGGCGAATGAGGGGTCGGTTTCCCGGCCGGGATCAAAGTATTTCAAGGGCCTCATTTTCAAAAGGGTTTACACCTAAGCTATAGCTAACCGCACATCATTCAGTGGGATTTTACTCACAGAGACAAAGGACTTGAGGCAGAGGAACACGAGGAGAACGTCGTGCTCGTGGATCGGGTAAGTATAGACCTTACTGTTAACCCCCAAAAACTGGGCCGCAGACTTGCTCAATTTTTTCAACAATTGGATAAAGGTAACAAGAGATCTGTGGGTGTTAGAAACTGGGAGGGGATACCACATAGATTTTGTGGAAGAACCGGCTCAGAATCAAGTACCAGAAATAATAAGGTTCAGTATGGAACTCTCAAAATTGGTGGACAGAGAAGTAAAATATTTCGAAGAGAAAGGAGCTATTGTTGAGGTGAAAAATACTCAAGAGGGTTGTGTGAGCAATATATTTTTAGTAGAGAAAAAAGACAAAGGTATGAGACCAGTCATAAATCTGTAGAGTTTGAACGATTGGGTGGAATATCACCATTTAAAAATGGAAGGTTTACATCTTTAACTGGATGTTCTGCAGTCGGGGATTGGTTAACCAGATTGGATTTAAAAGACGCTTACCTAACAATTCCAATTTGGAAACCCCATTAGAAATATCTGCAATTCAGGTGGTGTGGAAAAATGTGGAAGTTTGTCTGTCTGCCTTTCGGTCTATCCTCTGCCCCTTGATGCTTCACCAAGGTACTTCGGCCCATGGCAGCATACGTGAGGGAAAGTGGTGTACGCCTGATCATATATCTAGACGACATCCTTTTTATGGGAAACAACCATTACAACGCAGTCATTACAACGCACTACATTTACAATGCAGTCATTACAACGCAACTGCCTTTATATTACATGCCATTACAACGCAGCCATTACAACACATGTCACTACAACGCATGCCATTACAATGCATGTCACTACAATGCATGCCATTAAAACGCATTATAAGTAGTCCAAAGTCAAAAGATTTGGCAGATCTGGCAAAGGTGTTTTGGGTTTATTGTTTGAGTCAGACTGGCTCTCAAGAAATCACAGAGACTCAATCAACTGGACTTTAGACAGAGCAGTTTTCTTGAAATTTATGGAAATTTAGGGCCCTTTTCAGGTGGATCTGTTTGCAGACAGGTTGAATACCCAGTTGAAGATGTTTTACAGCTGGTGACCAGATCCGGAGTCAGCTGGGATTAATGCTTTCAGTCAGAAGTGGAGGGGTCTGAAGGGTTATGCTTTTCCACCATTTTCAATAATAATTCGAGTAGCTATGATGGTTTGCAGGTGGAAAGAGACGGTGTTGCTGGTGACACCACTGTGGAAGGCGTAAGTGTGGTACCCAATTTTCCTAAGAAATTATGATAGATTATCCAATTCTGCTGCCTATGTTTCCAGGGATCCTTTTAGGACCAACAGGGAAATTACACAATCTGATATCAGAGGGACAGTTGAGACTGATGGCATGGAGAATTTTAGGAGAGTTTGGGAGGTGCCAGGACTTTCACAAGCAGCATCAAATCCTATCAAGGAAACTTGGTTGCAGGGAACACATAAAATATATAGATTGGCATGGAAAAAATTGATTTGCTGGTGTGTGGAGAAAGGTTTTGATCCAGTTTCAGTGGATATTGTTGAGGTAGTGAACTACTTTTCTGAGATGTGTGCAAGAGAGTTGTCTTATAGGACAATTAATGTTTACAGATCAGCAATCACTTCGGGTCACAATCTTATAAATGGAAATTTCTGCGGGGCAGGATGTCTTGGGGAAGAGACTTTTGAGGACTATAAGAATATCAAAACCGCAGGTTTGAAGATATAACTCTGTTTGGGGTGTGACGCACAAGTTACTACTTGTGTAACGATATATCTGTAAGAGACATTAGTTAGTGATAGATTCCTTTCCTTAGAATATCCCCAGGCATCAGACTGGATCCGGAAACTTTTGCGTAGCAATACCCCTGCGCGTCAGTAGGCGTCGGTCGCGGCTCCGCGTCCGTCGTCGGCATCGTTAGCGCCGGAATGACGTCGCCGGAGTACTTAGACGCCGCCCTCGCTGCGTTGACGTCAATTCTGATACACAGCTTTTCCGCGCCAGATACGCAGAGCCATGATAGAACCAACACTGGTGCCATGAAACTAGGGCCCTGAAAGGGGATGACCTTAACCCTAGATATCGGTTCGCAGAACGGGGAGGGTGGGTGAGTCGGTAAGGAATCTATCACTAACTAATGTCTCTTACAGATATATATGTTACACAAGTAGTAACTTGTGCATCTGAAAGAGACACGTTAGTGATAGATTCCTTACCTTAGAATAGATACCCCAGCAATACCAACCCCGGTGGTGGGTCTGCGAACCAATAATCACACCAGAAAGTCCTGGAGGACGGAACGGCCAAAGAAGCCATCCCTCCGGACTTGACTTTCCAGGCAGTAGTGTCTTGCGAACATGTGCAGCGAGGCCCACGTAGCTGCCTGACAAATGTCCTGCAAGGGGACTCCTCGGCCCAGGGCAGTAGTAGTCGCCATGGCCCGAGTGGAGTGGGCCCTCAGCCCAACAGGAGGTTCCTTTTCAGCCAAAGAGTAACACGCCTGGATGCACAGTACGATCCACCGAGAGATGGTCCGCTTGTGCACCGCCCGTCCTTTCTTAGCGCCCACGTAACCAACAAAGAGTTGGTCATCCACCCGGAACTGGCGTGTGCGATCCAGATAGTAAGAGAGCGTATGTTTTGGGCCCAGACAGTGGTGGAGCCTCTCTTCCTCTTTCGAGGGATGCGGAGGCGGAAAGAAGATGGGCAAGGTGATGGACTTCCCGATGTGGAAGGCTGTGACTACCTTGGGCAGGAAAGAGGGTCTTGTCCGCAACACAACCTTGTCCAGATGGACAGAAAGGAAAGGAGGTTTGGAAGAAAGAGCCTGGAGCTCACTCACTCTCCTGGCAGAGGTGATGGCAACCAGGAAAGCAGTCTTCAGAGTAAGAAGGCGAAGAGGACAGTTATGAAGTGGCTCAAAGGGAGCGCACATCAGATAAGTAAGTACAAGTTTCAAGTTCCACTGAGGCATCACGAATGGAGGGGCGTGGCTTGGCTGCAGAGCGGAATGGCTGCCTGAAACCGCAGCTCCGCCGATCGAGCTAATTAATCCGTCATTTATCGGCGATTCTGGTGTGGAGTCTCGGACCCTAAGACCCCAGGAGTAAGCGCGAAGACATAAGGACTGCCTGGCGGAAATTTGGGATCCGTAGTGTGAGCCAGCAAGCAGAAATCACAGGCTGGACGCGAGCGGTGCAGAGGCCTGGCGAACGGGCAGAAGCCGGGAGCTGGCGTGAGTCCACGGCCCGGGGAGGGGCTGCGCTGCGCCGCGGACGGGCGGTCTGCCAGACGGTTGGTCCTGCGGCCACGGACTAACGGGTCGAATCCCACCGTCGGAGATACTGGCGGTCTGAGGCATATGCAGCTCTACAATTGACATGCAAAAGGAGAGCTGAAACAAGCGGAGAAGACCCTGCGCTGCACCGCGCTCCGTGGAACCGGGCGCGCCGCTGAGGATACGCTGTAAGAACCCAAGCTGCGGATTGTGGTGGCTGCTGGCGTGCGGCCGGGGCTGGAACCACGCAGGTGGGCGCTATCTGTTGTATAGCCCTGCACTGACCGAAACACTGCATATGCGCTGGGGCATCGCGACTGAACCGGACCCTAGGCGGAGCACTTGCTCATGGCGCCTGGGGGAACAAACCAAAAACAAAAAACAAAAAACAAAAGAAGGCGCGAACGTCCATTTTGTCCTTCACCCGTGCCGACGCGGAAATGTACTGGGAAGGAATGTGAGACATTTGGCGCAATAGAGGGCAGCAACATTGGGTGCGGTGGGAACTGATACGAGCTACTACGAAGAGGACCGCCTGAGAAAGGAGGCTGCCCCGGGGGCACGCAGCAGACATGTGTAAACAGGTGGAGGAGCCGTGTTCCGCGGACAAAGTGGAGAATAGCCCTGCTGGCGGAAGGGTGCACAAGCCATGGCTGTTGGAATCTAACATTGTGTTCAGAGACCTTCGAAAAGGCGAGATCCTGGCTGTACACTGTTGGGGCATCGTCACACCTACCTAAAAGCTGCGTCAGTAAGCGACAATGGGCAAGCCGGACACGAGGCAACCGAGACTCACCTTTGACAAATCCAAACAGAAAACTGCTGGACAAGAACAACATGAGGATGAAACGTCAAAGGAAGACCAGACAGGCTCGCAGGCAGCGGACATAAAATCCATGTTCCAGGAATTAAAAACTAGCTTGCAGGGCATAGACCACAAGATGGACGACCTGGCCGCACGCATGGACAGCATCACCAAAAGAATGGACAAACAGGAGGGGAGAGTAGGGGTGCTAGAAACGCGAGTGACCGAAACGGAAGAAAGTCAAACTGACATGGACAAAAAAATACGTGGCATGGACAAAGTGCTGGCGCTAATCCAACAAAAGAATGAGGATTTGGAAGCGCGCTCGAGGTGCAACAACGTCCGAGTCACGGGCGTTGCGGAATCGACAGATATTACCAGCATGGAACTGTATGTCGAGGAGATGAAGAAAAATCTTTTTGGATCGGGTCTGTCACAGATGTTCCTGGTGGAAAGGGCACACAGAACACTTGGACCCAAACCCAAACCAGGTGCACCGCCCAGGCCCATTATAGCGCGCGTCTTGAACTATAGAGACCGAGACACGATATTGTGCATGGCAAGAGATATGAAAGATCTGCAATATAAGGGCAATCGCATCGCAATATACCCGGATTTCACCATGCAGGTACAGGCAGCTAGGAGGGAATTCATGCCAGCGAAGAAGATATTCCAGCAAATAGGCACTAAATATTCGCTAATCTATCCTGCGAAGCTTAGAGTACAGGGCCCAGGCAGACCATCTTTCTATGTGGACGCAAAAGCGGCTTTGCAATATGCGAAACAACTGGCAAGAGACCAAAAGAACCAGGCACACTCTGAGGAACCGGAGTCGCAGGAGAGACTAAGTGACATAGAGGAAATACTGGAGGTTCGATTCAGGAATTGCACTGTGACTAAACTGTGACTGCCTGAAAGTGTCCAGAATGCCTGACTGGAGTACTGAGGGTTCACCATGTGCAGATAAGTGAACAAGCGAATGTATGCGCATGGGGGGTGGGGGGTCCTTGAGCGGTCACACCCAGGCCAGCGCTCGACCACCCTGGCAAAAGTACAGGGTTAGTAGGAGACCAACCTGCGTACCCCAGGGGATGATTCCCATTACTTTGTTACAGAAGAAGACTTTTGATAATGTTCTGGTAATCGGGGGGGAGTGTAGGGGGTAATTGCACAACCTAATTGGGGGGTTGGAGCGGGTGGGGACTGCGATGATTCAAGGTTGGGGTGTTATGATGTTTTATGTTTGTTTTTAAGCGACAAGTCACATAAAGCGAGTGATTGCACTGCGATGGATGCTGGAAAACCCGGGTTGCCTGGTCGGCAACGACATCATGCAAGGTACTATGGTTGGTTAGACATGTTGAAACCGGGAAAATCGTTGGGATGTGCCCCACTAATCACATGGAGACAGGAGTATGGGAAGTTGCATGGCTATGATACGATTTGGGGAACATATATCTCACTAATGCAGACGTGAGGCAAATAAAATGTCTAACCTGGAATGTGAGGGGCATAAATGACAGATGAAAGGCCAGATTGGTGCAAGCTTTCTTACTCATAAAGGATATAGACATATGCTTCCTGCAAGAGACTCACCTGACTGCCCATGCCACACACTTGCTCAGACACAATAGATGGGGTGAGATTGTACATGCATCATATTCTAACTACTCACGTGGGGTGGCGATAATGGTAAAAAGAGGTCTACAATGCATCCGGCAACATCCATCTTTGATTCTCCGACAAATCAATCCAACATCCATTCGCATCCAACTTTCCTGTGCTCTCTTTCCATTTTGCCTTTTCAGTTTCGGTGGCCTCATTCTGAATCGCTTTCACACTCTCCAAAGTGTCTTCACACATACCAGTGTCTGCAGGCCACCTTACCGGACTCGTCACATACATTCTAGTTGTAAGATTCCTTGCGGTCTCCTTAGCAACTTCATCAGCAAACGCATTGCCACGACCAACATCATCCGTCACCTTACGGTGTGCACTACATTTAATGATCGCCACCTGTGTGGGCAATGTAAGTGCGTCTAAAAGCTCATTTACAAGTTGTCCATGCTGGATCTTTGTACCATGCGACGTCATGAAACCTCTCTCTCTCCACAGTCGTCCAAAGCTATGCGCAACACCGAACGCATACTGGCTGTCCGTAATCACATTCACCCGTTTCCCTTTCGACAAAACACACGCTCTAATCAATGCAATCAGCTCCGCCGCCTGAGCAGAGTTATGTTATGTTATGTTATGTTAAAGAAATTTGTAGGGCGCAGCTAACACCACTAGGTTTCTTGGCGCCAAAATGAAGAGAGCAGATGAAGAAGCAACAGAGGACGTTTTATTGGTAGGATTCGGTAAAAAGAAAAGTTTTGAGAGAAGATCTAAATTTGGGGTACAGAGTGGACAGTCTGAGGGGCAGAGGGAGAGAATTCCAAAGAGTGGGGGCCAGATAGGAGAACTTAAGCCCACCGTGTTTCTTCCTCTTGTATCTGGGAATGGATAACAGGGCCAGTTGGGAAGACCGGAGAGTGCGAGGGGGAACATAGGGTTGGAGGAGGGAAGAAATGAAGTGAGGGCCCTGACCGGCAAGGGCTTTGAAAATGGTGCAGCCTAGCTTGAACCTGCAGCGGGCGGCCACCGGGAGCCAATGGAGGCTCTTCAGAAGGGGACGAACATGCTGATCTCTTGGGAGAGAGTGTGTCAGGCGGGCAGCCTGATTCTGAATGAGCTGGAGCCGCCTAAGCTGGTAGGCTGGAATGCCAACATAAAGTGCGTTGGCATAATCAAGCCTCGATATTACTAACGCTAGCAAAGCTAGGGTAAGGGCCTCGAAAGTAAGTAGCCGGGAGATTTTCCTAATTTTCCTCAGTTGGAAATGGCAGGAGGAGACTACCGTGCTGATCTGGGGCGTCATAGAAAGGTCGCTACTAATGACGACTCCCAGACTTTTGGCACAGTTGGCGGGGCGAGGTGGGCTGCCGAGGCTGACCGGCCAGAAGGAGGAGTCCCAGGGGTTGGAAGGGCCCCCGACAAGAACCAGCTCGGGCTTGTCGGGGTTGAGCTTCAGATGGTTTGAGCTCATCCAATTGCTGATAAAGCAGAGGGTGTTTTGGAAGGTAGAAATGGAGTCAGCAGAGGAATCGATGTTAAAAATAAGTTGTATGTCATCAGCGTAGTTGAACGCTGTGACATTGAACTGCCGGAGGGCACGGATAAGTGGGGAGAGATACAAATTAAAAAGGAGGGGGGACAGGGAAGAACCCTGCGGGACACCACAGGTAAGTTTGACCTGGGAGGCAGAGAACTGGGATAGTCTGACAGCTTGATGGCGTTGAGTCAGAAAGGAGCGGACCCAGTCCAGGGCGGAATCCTGGATGCCAGCCTCCCTGACACGGTCGACCAAAATATCATGGTCGACCGTGTCAAAGGCGGCCGACAGATCCAGGAGAACCAGGGCCTGACAGATGTTTCCGTCCGCTCCCCTGCGCAATTCCTCCATAACAGAAAGAATGACGGCTTCTGTTGAGTGCGCGGGTCTAAATCCAGCCTGCTGGGGGTCCAAGACACCGGAGTCTTCCACAAAGGAACTGAGAATCTGAGTGACGTGCGATTCTAGAACTTTGCTAAGGAAGGGGAGAAGGGAGATTGGGCGATAGTTGCTCATGATGGAGGGGTCTGCCGAGGGTTTCTTCAAAATGGCGACCACCTCAGCCTGTTTAAAGGGACCAGGAACCTCCCCCCTGGTCAACAAGTTGTTCAAAAGAGCGAGGGGGGGGTCCGGGCAAGAGGTGAAGGCTTCTCGGAGGACCGGGGGAGGGCAACAATCGCTGGGAGAGCCAGCGGAAACTTTATGTAGGAGTGACAAAAAGTTATCCTTTGAAATGAGAGGGATGTGAGTGAGAGTGTGGGTGTGAGAGTGACTAGGAACACAAAAGGATGTGGGAGCCGGTGGAGAAGTGGAAATGCTGGTTTTAATTTTGATAATTTTCTCAACAAAAAATTGGTTAAGGGAGTCGCACAGGGATTGGGAAGGGAGGAGGGCTAGGGCAACTCTTTCCGGGTTAGATAGTTCGTCCACTATGGAAAAGATATCTTTAGATTTGTTGGAGGAGGTCATAATTTTGCTAGAAAAGTAGCAAGATTTGGCCGCAGTGATTGATTTCTTGTACTCCTTCAGCCGAAGTGAAAAAAGCTCTTTAGATGCAGGAGAATAATCCCGACGCCAGTGTCTCTCTGCTTGGCGAAGACTAAGTTTAAGTGCGCTAAGCTCAGCGGTAAACCACTTTTGGGCATCATGTCTACGCCTAGTCTTGATGAGTTTTAAAGGTGCCACAGAGTCGGCCGCATTAGTAAGCCAAAGTGTGAGGGTTTTGGACTGGAGGTCGGTGGGAGTGTTGGGTCCAGTGATGGGTGGGGACGAGGAGCTGAGAAGAGCTGTAAATTTGTTGAGGTCAGCTTTATTCCAATTACGTGCCAGGAAATTGGATTGGCAGGCAACAGTGGGAGGGAGGGACAAAGCTAAGGAGAAGGTAATGAGGTGATGATCTGACCAAAGACAGGGAGAGACAAGGGGAGCAGAAATGACAAGAGAGGTGGTCCAGACTTGATCTAAAGTATGGCCTTTAACATGCGTAGGTACATGTATGTGTTGGGTGCAGTTGAGACTCAGCATAAGGTCAGAGAAAGCGCGTGAGTCAGGAGTTTCGTGAGTGTCTGCCGGCCAGTAATTAAAGTCGCCTAGGACCAGCACGTTGGAATTACTGATGGTAAGCTGGGTGATCAAATTGCCGAACTGAATAGAAAAGTCAGGCATGGATTGAGGGGGGCGGTAGATCAGCACACATATGAGCGAGCACCCGGGCTGCTCCAATCTTAGTACGAGGCAGTCTGTAAAAGAGATGCTGAGAAAAGGTACTGGGGAGAACCTGAGAGGGTGTCTGATGATGGCTGCAACCCCGCCACCCGTCTTACCAGCAGGACGATTGGTCTGAAGAATGTAGTAACCTGGGGGGATGGCTGCCAAGATGTCTGGGGACGAATCGTCTGTGAGCCAGGTCTCGGTCAAGAGCAAAACGTCTGGCTGTTCTGAATCCAGAAGATGGAATATTTCTGATTGGTGCCGCACCAAGGAACGGGTGTTGAGATACACCAAGGACAATGGGGGGGAAGAGGGGCCAGGGGGTGATGGGGTCCGGGCCAAAGATTGCGGAGGGGAAGTACATTGGTCGGGAAAGGAGGGAAGGATTTCCGGAAAAGTAGTTCTGGTCGTGAACAGGTTGTGGAGTAGCAGTTTAGGGGCGGATGGGGGGGGAGGAAGGGCGGGATCGTGGGCAGAGACAAGAGCTGTGCGAGTGTAGGTAAGAGGGGGAGCAGAGTAACATGCCCCTAGCCCCGGCCGGCCGCGGACGGGCGCAGACGGGCTTAACTCAGGCGCAACTCCGGCGCGCCTACGTCGCGCCCGCTGCGCTCGTCCGCTGCGCTGACACATAAGGGCCGTATATATAGGGGCGGGACGAGGGTGGAGTGTCAGGGCTACACTCCGAGGGAACAAGGAAGCCCAATCCAAGATGGCGCCCGCGAGCGCTGGGAACCGGCGGTTCCAGGCAACCCCCAGCCAGCAGCTTACCTTGGGAGAGTAAGTTTAAAATTATTTACCCTGCATAACAAAAGGTTCTGATCCAATCTTGCTGTTTCTACAATTGTACTCAACGTTACCACAGCATACGCAGTCGTCACATCACCATTCGGCAACTTAAAACACGAACCGTCCACATACAAAGTACCATCAGGTTTTTCCAATGGGGTGTTTTTCAGGTCCACACGACCCTTCGTTTCCTCTTCAGTCCGCAAATAGCAGTCATGTGGTGGTACCTCGTCTGATTCCATATTAATTGACAACAAAGTCGCCGGGTTTAGGACATTGCAGCGCTTTATTTGGATGTGACTTGCCAAAAGCGTCAACTCATAACCAGACAACCTTGCACTCGTCAAGTGTTGAGTTTTCGTACGATTCAAGAGAGTGTCAACTGCGTGCGGAACCATCACCGTAAGCATATTATTCATGACCAATCCTGCAGATTGTCGAATGGACACCGCAGCCGCCGCTGTCGCTCTCAGACAACTCGGCAAAGCTCTGGCTACTGGGTCCAAGGTCGAGGAAAAATATGCACATGGACGCTGCTTACCACCAAATGGTTGCGTCAAGACACTCAACGCACAACCCTCTCTCTCGTGAACGTATAATGTAAACGGCTTGCTGTAGTCAGGGGTACCTAACACAGGAGCCGAACACAACGCATCACGTAGTTCAGAAAAACTTCCGTCCATGGCAAAGGAGTCGGAACATCCTTGCACGTAAGAGCTACCAATGGTTTCGCTAACAATGAAAAATTTGGAATCCATTGCCTGCAGTATGACGTGATACCTAGAAAGGCACGCACATCTCTCTGAGTTGTTGGCACAGTCATTCGAGCGATCGCTGCAATTCTTTCTGGGGTCAACCGCCTTCCCTCCTTTGACAACAAGTGACCTAGATAGGTTACTTCTTGGCAACAATATTGCAATTTAGAGGGAGACACCTTGTGATGTAAGTCACACAGATGCCGTAACAAAGACACCGTGGCAGTTTGGCAAACCTCTTGTGTGTCCGCAGCCACCAATAAGTCGTCGACGTACTGGATTAAAGCCGCACCAGTCGGTAACACAAACGCATCAAGTTGGCTTTTCAGAGCTTGACTGTAGATCGATGGACTCTCACAGTAGCCCTGAGGAGCACGTTTAAACCTAAAGCTTCGACCTCCTAATGAGAAGCCGAATAAGTCCCTGCTCTCCTCAGCAATCGGAATGCTAAAGAAAGCATTCTTCAGATCGATCACTGAGAACCAGGACGCAGATGCTGGAATCAGAGTCAGTAAAGCCGTAATGTCAGGCACCACAGGGAACTGGGGAACAACAATTTTATTGACTTCCCGTAAATCGATAACAAAACGATAAACAGGAGGCTTAGTTGGATCAGTGCGTTTCAAAATAGGTAGCACAGGACTGTTACACACGTTTCCCCGAGTCTCCTCGATAACATCTTTCTCGATCAAATCATAGATGATCGCCAACAGCGCTCGCTCACCATCAAGGGAGATACGATACTGGGGAATACGTGGTAACCGCACATTTGATTTAAATTGGACAATATAAGGGGGAATGTCAAGCAGGCCCACATCATTCGGACCCGTTGCCCACAAAGATGCAGGAAGAGAACTCAATTCCGGTGGAAATTTATCAGTTGACAAGTACATAGGAGAGGTCACTCTCCGACCTAGTGTAAGTTCCACTCCCGCAGGAGAACAATACAGAGTCGCATACAAACGTTTAAGCAAATCCAGACCCAAAAGATTTTCACCACAGCCAGTAGTCAAAATCAAAGGGGCTTTCAGCTCGCAAGGCCCAATTGTAAGGGGCAAAGGGCTGGAAACTGGATTGCTAACGGGGGCGCCAGAGAATCCAACGGAAACATTTGTTAAGCCAGACAAAGGTGCGCCAGGGAGTTTCGAATGCATGATGGAACTTTTTGTCGCACCAGTGTCCAACAGAACAGGCTCAACTACGCCCGATGTGGCAACTGCGACGTAAGGCCCTCTCTGATCAACCGGAACTGATACTACTCCCTCTCTTTGTCTATGGCTGTCCTAGTAATTACCATCATCAATATCGTTGTCGATGTAACAATCTTCCACATGATATTGTGCAGATCTACCCATCGAAGAACCACGCTGATCAAAACAATTATTGGAGTCAGATGAATTATTAGAACGCTCAATTTGATTTTGAGTAGCACCACGACCTCTACCTCGTGAAGCCTGTTGCGGACCACTACGACCTCCTCTAGATGAATTACCATTATTTCGGTCACGTAAAATTTGACAATCAAATTTCAAATGACCCTCTCCCCTACAATAAGCACATTGATTGTACCCAAGCATAGATCTCTGCGAAGAAGAGTCATTCCGCGACTGTGACCTAGCGGGCTGCGATTGCGATCTATTTCGCTGTTGAGAATCATTGTGATTGGAGCGCGGAGGATACGCTTGTTGCAATAAAACTTTCGTTTTGAGCTCTTTCGTCTTTTTATCAGCACGATCATTTTCCTCCTTTTCCCTATTTTCGTAATATTGTGCTGTGGCCAATATCTGCGCAGAGGTAGAGACAGCCAACGCACTTTCTGAATTTTTCAACTTATTGCTAAGGTCAGGCAACAAATTTGATACGAATTTATCCACAAACAATCTCTGACCTCCCTCAGTACTCATGTCTTGACCACTGTGATCGATGAATGCCTCCTCAAATCTCGTAAAGAAATCTGAGACGCTCTCATCTTTCTTTTGCTTACAGGCAGACAGTTTATCCCAGTTAACTTTCATCGCTGGCATAAGTGTCTTCATTAATGTAATAATTCTTTGAGGCAAATCAGTAATAAGTTGTTCAGGCTTAGCCCCACCAATTTGTCGCACGTCAGCCGCCGCAAGTGCAGCCCAATCACCGCCTAACTCAACTGCGTGATCTTCACGGCGTATTTTCGCCCAAACCTGTTGAGATACTATATTGCCAAACAACATGTCAATGTCGGCGAGATTCATAATGGTAGCATCTACTAATTGAGACAACTCTTTATAGTACCCTGCTGGATTTTTGCGAGGGTCAGGTAGCGATTGTTTCACCTGCAAAACTTCCGATCGTTTCCATGGAAGGTGTATCCACACTCTCTGGAAGTGTGGCAAAATCGGTGGAACTTGAGCAGCATCACCTGGCATCCACACTGGTGGAACTTCACGCATGGGATACTGACCAGGCGTTGCCATCCATTCCTCGTGTTCGTCTTTAAACAATGCACGAGGCATCACAGTGGGACGAAAAGATAAAAGATGCTCGACAGCACGTCGAACATTGCTGCCCACAATCATACCATTCGAAAACTGAAGCTGAAGGTCAGTTAAAGCAGCAAGTACATCGTCTGCCGCATCAACTGATACCTCGTCACGTAAGAGTTTGCACATTTCTTCAAACACAAATCTCTGTGTTGGCTCATTGAATTGAGAGAAAGTGTCAACAATTATATGTGGAGGATTCCTAAGGGGATATCTAATCCAATTTTTCGCCATTTTAAATAGCGTATCACGTTCCCTACCACCAGGAAGTTGACTTCGTCTTTGGGGAGCATCAGAATCAGCAGACCCAAGGATCGGTCCAAGAGGGGAGTAGAAGTTGGCAACAATATTAGGGATACGCCGTCGCACAGACGGGGAAGAAGAGAGAAGTAAAGGGGTAACAATAGAAGAACCAAGTACAGGAGGAGCAGGAGCAGCAGGAGTAGCCACAAGGGTAGAAGTAGCGGGAACAGTAGCTTGAGAAGGTATGGATGGTGGAGCAGTAGGAATAGCAGCAGGCAGAGGAATAGGTACAGAAGGATTCGCAAAGACAGGACCAACAACAGGCGGATTAACAGCTGGTGGAACAGCAGGTTGAGGAACAGGGGGAACCACGGGAGCTGTGGTATCCTGTGCATAAGGAGGTGGCGACTTCAGTAGATAGGATAACAAAGGGTCCTCGACTGCGTCCTCTCCCTTCTTGTCCGTACCCGTCGGTAAAACGGGATAACATTTATCCACCGTCATACGTTGTAATCTATCAAAAACTTCCTTTTCCTTCTCCTCTTTGTCTCGCAGAAACTGTTCTGCATTTTTCATCGTTGTAACGATACCTTCTCTCTTATTACGTGTAAGCTGCTTGATTTCTTTCTGTCTTGACTCTTTGCGCCATAACCGAAAGGAATCAAACATGGCCGGCCTTGCTTTTCTTTCGAACAATTTAGCTTCAAGATTGTCTAGAATTGGGGTCTCAAAGCTACCATGAAGTGGCCAACTAAGAACACCGTCCTTTTTAGTATAACGAACCCAATAATCATTGAACGTAATAGGACCCATACCATGTCGACTATATAATTCATAAATTGGAGTTCCAACTGGAGGTATCGGACATGAGTCCTCCAATCGGGAATCCGTACCACAACCTCTAAAGCAACTGAACAAAGTACTACAGCCAGGCAACGTGCACACTAACCGAGTTTCACAAGCGTCAAGGGTTATAGGATCGCAAGATCCCTACAAAAGTGCAAAAACCCTCGGTTTTTGGCGACTGCAGACGTCAAATAGAACAACTAAGAACAAAATACGAAGGACCACAAATGCAATGGAACCTTGCAATCAACTAAGCACCCACAACAACTAAGGATTCTTGGGGAGCGGCCCACAAATACTTAACTCAAAGATCAATGGCGTCACAAGGAAGGCCCGTCTATCATCTCGCTGTACAAAGATCTACGCCAGGCGCCAAAACAGGTCGACAGTCAGGGCATCAGTCCGTCGCAGCCGTCAGCAGGTGGGAATCTTCGCGGGAAAAGTCTTCGGGCCACTTATTTCGACAACAGGATCGATGAAGCGGGGTGCACCTTCCCTCGGAGATTTCACACGAAGTTCCTCACGATCGTCAGGCTTTGGACCGGTACCGCTGATGCCGCCCTACGTTGGGCACCAACTGAAGGACTGGGTTATTCTAAGACCCAGCGGTGCCAGGGACAACACCTGAAACCTCCGTGGGTTACCTGTTCCGGCGTACAAATAACAGAGACACGGGACACTTCCTTCGGCATCAAAGATTTCGAGGTTTATTTACTGCAGGGAACACAGAAGTCACGGGAAGTACATAGTATGTATATTCACGGAGACTGCTTCAACTTGTCTCTGTGGATCGCTCCTTTTATACAGTAAAAACGTCATAGAACAACATGATGAACAAAGGTTACAACTTGGTTCACACAGTAAATTTCATAGGGGGTCGCTTTCCTGTATTCAAGGTCCCGGAACATAATTACAGTAGCATCGCCGGTTCCCAACTGTAAAAGTACATCTTCCCACCATCAGTGCATTCCATTCCAGCAATAAACGAATCAAGGAAGAGGCAGAAACAGGTGCAGAGGAAAACAAAGATAGCGAACAGAATGAAAAGAGTGTAAGGGGGGTGCTATCGGAAACACGATTGCAGGGATCAAAGGAGGCGTGCCTAATGAATGCACAACTGAGATAATAGACCAGAGTGCAAGATGAGCCTTGAGCGGGGCCATCTGCCTTGAAGTGCCATCTCCCTTGTCATAAAGAAACCCTCAAAGGAACACGTGTCTTCCGCAGGAGCTTGGGAATCCCAGGGTCACGAAACGGACGAAGTCCGTTCGCTGGCTACTTGAGGGCAAGAAACAAAATGGATGCCGTATCTAAAATGGAACCCGTGGGTTCAGATAGAGAAACCCACGAAACAAACAAACAATTTAGGTTAGCACAGCGAAAACACGTACACCCACTAAACTCGTCATTTGCGGTTCATAGATACCAGACTCGACCATATTCGGGCGAGTCGAAAACACCACTTACAATTGTCACGGAACCTCACTGTTGGTGGGGACGTTGTGTGGCATGAGAATAGTTTTGGTGAATGTCTATGGCCCTAATGACGACAATCCTGATTTTTACTGTGATCTATGGCATAAGATCCAGGCTCGTGGCCCGACCGCAATTATGTGGGGGGCGATTATAATGTTGTGCTGTCGGACACCATGGACAGACAGGGGGCATCCAGAGAACACCACCCAAGGGCAGCAGAAGCGCTAGGTGATATCATAACAGATGCACAATTGGTAGATTCATGGAGGGCACTACACCCCGGAAATCGGGAAGGTACATGCTTAACGTTACATAGAGCTGCGTGGTCCAGACTGGACTATTGGCTGCTGTCCAGGGACATCCACGCCTTGACAATTGAGGTAACACACCTGCCACGGTCATTGTCCGATCACGCCCGGTCTGTCTGACACTGTCTACTCCATCACAATATGTCCAACCGTTCAGTTGGAGGTTCCCTTGCCGGGCAATGCGAGATCAGGTATTCAAGCAAGAGCTGAGAGAAAAGTTGGAGGAGTACTTTGAGCTCAACGTAGGTTCAGTGGACTCCCCAGGCACACTATGGGAGGTTTGCAAGGTGGTGACGAGAGGGTACTGCATGTCACTGAAAACTGGGGTACTCAGATCAATAAGAGACACCTTAAGTAAATTAGAGGCGGAACTAGCTGTGCTCGAATCTACACTAACAGAAGCACCAACAGATAGGGTTTGTGCTGATTTCAGAGTGAAACTTACTCAATATCAGGAAGAGGCGGACAGGGAAGTGGCGTATCTGGCCAAAGATAGTCAGGCTAGACGATATGGTGAGGGTGACTGAGCTGGGCGCACACTGGTGAACATGCTTCGAGCGCCAAGAGGGATGGACTATGTCTTGGAACTCAGGGATGAGGGAGGCGATACGGTCAGGGAGCCCCAGGCCATACTTCATGCCATGACTAATTACTACAGGACATTATACACTTCCAGGGTGACGCCGGATGACCAGGTTCTAACAGACTATCTGGACACTATAGTCTTAGCGTGGTTTAACGATGGGGCCAGACAATATATGGATTTACCGTTCACACAAGATGACATAAGAGCGATAATAGCTAGCCTGCCACCAGGCAAAGCACCAGGCCCCGATGGGTTAACGGCGGACTTCTGTAAAGAATATGCGGACATACTGGTCCCCAGGCTGCACAGTGTCTTTGAAGAAGCAGTTGAATCAGGCATACTGCCACAGTCGATGCGCGAAGCGATGATAATCAGGCTACTTAAACCTGATAAGGACCCCACTAACCCGGATTCTTATCGCCCACTTTTGCTAATAAATATAGATGCCAAAATATATGCGAAGTTGCTTGCAGACCGCCTTAAATACATGTTGCCGCACATAGCGCTCTCCGATCAATCAGGATTTGTACTGGAGAGATCCACTTCGCATAATTTAAGGGTACTGTTTGGGCTCCTGCACTACCTGGACCCCAAGATGCAGGCTGCAGCCGCATTATTGGATGCGACAAAGGCATTTGAATCCCTTGAGTGGAAGTTTCTGCTTACTCTTTTTACCCATATGGGATTCAGTCCGCTGTTCGCTAAGTGAATCAGCATACTATATAACAACCCGACCGCTAGAGTGTGGGTAAATGGACAGATCTCTGCTCCTATCCCTATTACCAGAGGGACTAGACAAGGGTGTCCACTGTCACCATTATTGTTTGCTATTGCGGCCGAACCACTTGCAGCACGCATGCAACAACATCATACTCAGCGAAGCATTGGCTTTACTTTGCACGGCCTGCTCATATCCATGTACGCCGACGACATCACCATATACATGGTGAACCCGGCAGAGAACTTTGACCCGCTGATGAGAGAGGTGGTGCGCTACAGTGGACTCACTGGTATAAACATAAACTGGTCGAAATCAACGATGCTGCCATTAACGGACGGTACAAATAAATGTCACACAGAATTCCCAATAGATTGGTTTGCAGATGAAGTCAAATACCTAGGAATTAAAATAAGCCGCTCTATCCAGGATATTTGGCTGTCGAATTTTGGGGTGGCAATGGACTGGCTTGAGAGCAAAGTGAAGAAATGGAAGACACTGCCGCTGTCACTGACGGGCCGCATACCTATCACAAAGATGGTGGTGGTCCCCAAATTTCTTTCTTTATTTCTAAACATACCCTTGCCCTTAACAATGGCGTTTTTTCGCCGCCTTAGGTCTGCTATAATCGAACTGGTTTGGGCGGGCAGGCAGCCTAGAGTGGCCTGGAATCTCCTTCCACTTCCCTTCCACTAAGGAGGTCTGGCAGCCCCGGATTTTGAGCTGTATGCATATAGTGCGCAGGCCCAATACTTGCATTACTGGCAACACCCGATCCCATACCAACCTCACGTGGCAATAGAGACTGATGTGGCGTCACCCTGCCCCCTAAAAGCAGCGGCGTACCAGAAGTACAAACGGTCACAAGAGGACATAGATACTGTAGAGGTGATGCGATGGGCGTGGTTGAGCATCGCAAAAAGAGCTGGTGTCAATGAACTATATGCCCCGAGCATGCCATTGGAGGGTAATCGACTGCTGGGGCCTCTGACGGACGCTGCAGTAGTACGGAGGTCGCATGAATGTGGCCTGAAAGTAGCAGGCGACCTGTACCCAGACGACATTTTCATTACACTACAAAATATGTTTACGTCGCCAGAGCCGACGGCCTCAGAACTGCTACTATACTATCAACTGAGGGCGACATGCAAACACAGGTACCCTATGTTCCCTGAGGTCCCACCATGGCTGGCGGCTCTGGAGGACATACTCTTGAATAACTCCTCGCATAAGCTGATAACACGCATCTATAGGGCTACACAGAATGCAACACCTGTTCCGCACACTGACTCAAGGTTGCAATGGGAGGCAGAAGCAGGCATTAGTATTACAGAAAACAATGGACATTTTGCTGCACACAACTTGAACACCTCTCGCCCAACTATAGATTGCGGCTTATACATTTCAACTACTTACACAGAACGTACCGCACGCCCAAACTGCTTTTTAGAATGGGTCTGCAGGCGGATGCATCTTGCTGGAGATGTGGCGAGAGAGAGGCTACGTTCTATCATCTGGCTTGGGTATGTGGACCAATACACAAATATTGGGAGATAGTCTTCCGTGACATAGGGCAGATAATAGATACACCTATGGGCCCAGACCCGCTAGTGGCACTCCTGGGATTTGTAATGCAAGTACCAAGTGCATCCCGGGGGCTAGTAGCCCTTTTGTTGTTGCTGGCCAAGCGGCAGGTAGCGATTCACTGGAAGCAAGGGGCTCCGCTGAAAATATCAAGTTGGGTAAAATCTGCGATGTACTGTAAGGACCAACTGACTGCCTACTGGGACATGATGCTGCAGCGTTCAAGGCCGGCGGACATATGGCAACCAATGGTGGACTGGCTGGCTGGGGCGGAGGGGAATGACAGTGACTGAGGAGTGCAGAGGGGGTTAGACTGAGAAATGTGAGTGTGTGGACCACAGTGCGCGACCAGCCATACTGAAAAGCGGACAAAGGGAGATGTATTTATGTACATTCTAGTAATGCTCGCTGTTTTACGACACTCACTTACAGTTGTTTTTGTTGGGTACTAAGTTATGTACAAATGATAAGGACTTGCACAAGTGTACGTCATGAATCCGCATAGACGGAGTAACGCTACGTAAATAAGCTGCCTGCCTCCGGGTTGTTGGCTGAATAGCAGTGTACACATTGATGAGAACAATAAAGGTTTTGAAAAATCAAAAAAAAAAAAAGGCATCACGAATGGAACAGGAGGAAACATGTGTGTGATGCCCTTCAAAAACCTATTTACAATTGGGTACTTGAACAAAGATGGCTGATCAGGTAGCCTTAAGAAGGCGGAAAGGGCAGAAAGGTAGCCCTTGCTAGTGCTGGGCAAGAGAAAGAAGGAAGAGGAGAACCTCAGAAAGGGGGGCAGAGAGAGGATCCACAGGCTTTGCTGTGCACCATGCCACAAATCTGTTCCACCTGCAGGCGTATACCGACTTTGTGGAGGGATGCCTGGCTGCCAGAATGACATTACAGACTTCAGGAGGCAAGTCAAATGGCCTCAACTGTCGCCGCTCAATCTCCAAGCTTGGAGGTGGAGACTGGACAGGTTCGGGTGGAGGACCGTCCCCTGCTGCTGCGACAGAAGGTCCTCCTGAAGAGGCAGACGAATCGGGGGATCGACAGACATGCTGAGTAGCTCTGGATACCAATATCTTCGTGCCTAGTCCGGAGCAACAAGGATAACCTGGGCCCGGTCGCGCCTGATCTTCTTCAGCACTCTGGGCAGAAGTGGTATAGGCGGAAAGACGTACAATAGACCGCAACTACACTCGCGACGAAAAGCGTCTCCGAGCGAGTGCCGCCTTGGAAATTCCAACGCGCAGAACTGATGACGTTGCGCGTTCTCTTCTGTGGCGAATAGATCTAACCAAGGCTCTCCCCACTGCTGAAAGAGGCCTTGCGCCATGTCCGAGTGCAGACGCCATTCGTGATCCATCATGCACCGACGGCTGAGTTCGTCCACCCTGGCGTTCAGGGAACCTGCCAGGTGTTGAACCACCAGGGTCACGCCCTGATGTTCCAGCCACTGCCAGAGGCGCAGAGCCTCCTGGCATAGGGTCCACAACCCCACCCCGCCCTGTTTGTTGCAGTACCACATGGCGGTGGTGTTGTCCGTGAACACCTGCACAACACTCCCCCGGACAGAGGGGAGGAATGCCTTCAGTGCAAGTCGGATCGCCCGCAGCTCCAGAAGGTTGATGTGGAGCTGGGACTCCGCCGGAGACCAGAGGCCTCTGATCTCCGCCTCTCCCATGTGGCCCACCAGCCCTGGAGGGACGCGTCTGTCACAACTACGTGCTCCGGTTGGGGTAGGGAGAGGGATCTGCCGCTGACCCAATCGCGGTCCGTGAGCCACCACTGCAACGGTCTTGCAGTACCCTCCGAGATCAAGACATGGTCGGAGAAGTTGCCCTGATGCTGGGCCCACTGAAACTTCAGGTCCCATTGCAGAGCCCGCATCCGCCACCGGGCGTGATGCACCAGAAGGATGCAGGAGGCCATCAGCCCCAGAAACCGCAGCGTCAACCTGACCGAGACTCGGGATAAAGGCAGAAAGATCGGAATCAGAGCCTGAATATCCCAAACCCGCTGTTCTGGAGGATAAGCCCGAAACTGCACCGAGTCTAGAACCGCTCCGATGAGGAGGAGCTTCTGAGAGGAACACAGGTGTGACTTCGGCACATTGATGGAGAACCCCAGCAGGTGCAGGAGGTCGACCGTAGTCTGGAGGTGGCTGACGACTGTCTGGGGCGAGCCCGCCTTCAACAACCAGTCGTCGAGGTAGGGGAAGAATGAAACCCCTAATCTGCGCAGATGAGCTGCGACCACCGCCATCACTTTCGTGAACACCCGTGGGGCTCTGGTAAGGCCGAAGGGGAGCACGGTAAACTGAAAGTGCTCGTGGCCTACCGTGAACCGCAGGTAACGCCGGTGGGCCGGCAGGACGGGGGGGTGGAAATAGGCATCCTGCAAGTCGAACGCTACCATTCAGTCTCCTCGGTCTAGGGCAGCTAAGACCTGAGCCAAAGTCAGCATCTTGAACTTCTCCTTCCGGAGGAAGCCGTTGACGTTCCGTAGGTCCAAGATAGGGCGTAGGCCCCCTTCGCCCTTCATGGGTACCAGAAAGTAGTGAGAGTAACAACTACACCCTACTTCTGGCCCAGGAACGCGCTTGATGGCCCCCTTGGCCAAGAGGGCCATAACTTCCTCTGGCAGAAGTTGCAAGTGGTATTGCGGTGCCATTGCTGGAGGGGTCGCCTCGAAGGGGAGGGAGTAGCCCCTTCGGACGATTTGCAGCACCCACATGTCCGACGTGACAGTGCGCCAGTGGAAGTGGTTATGGCGAATCCTGCCCCCCACTGGCGTCACATGGGCCTGAAAGCACGGACTAGGAGGGTTTTGAGGTGGATGCTACAGGGGAAGGTGTGGACTGGCCTCGCCGTTGTCCCCGAGCGCCGCCACAGCGGTTTCCACGGGCGCCACCGCGCTGTGTATTAGCCTGCGGTGCGTGGCTGGCAGCACGTGTGGGAGCGCCCCTTCCTTGGCCATGAAAGGAGCGAAAGGCACCCATTTGCTGGCGTGGGGCGGAGAGGTCCAAGGACTTGGCGGTAGCCCTGGAGTCCTTAAAACGCTCAAGCGCATGGTATGCCTTGTCGCCAAAGAGGCGACGGCCATCAAAGGGCATGTCCAGAAGGGTGGCCTGGACATCAGCCGAAAAGTTGGCGGTCCTCAACCAGGCGTGGCGTCGAACCGCCACCGTCGTTGCCATCGCTGTGCCCAGTGAGTTTGTGGTATCCAGCCCACACCGGATGGAATAGCGTGCTGCATCTCGCCCCTCCGCAAGGGCTTGGGTGAGTTTAGTCCGGGCCTCCTCCGGACATTGTGGCAGCACGTCCGCGACCGTGTCCCACAGAGTGCGGGTGTAGCAGCCCAAGAGGCATGCGGTATTGAGTGACCGCAGTCCCAAAGTCAGGGACGAGAACACCTTCTTACCGAACTGTTCGTACCTCTTGGATTCCCGATCGGGCGGAGCCGTTGGGAATGCGGTCTGGGAAGTAGAGGCCTGGATGACCAGGCACTCGGGGGTGGGGTGGGTGGACAAGAAGCAAGGGTCGCCCGGAGCCGGGCGGTAGTGTCTGGCCACGTTCCTATCTACAGGCTGACCTGTAGCGGGCTTGGACCAAGTGCCCAAAAGAACATCACACAAGGCCTCATTAAATGGCAGCAGAGGCTCAGCCGAGCTTGCCTGCGGTTTAAGGACCACAGTGAGGAGGTTAGTCCTCAAGGCCGCGACGGGGAGCTCTAGGCCCAATGCACTGGCTGCCCGCGTCAACACTACACTGTAGGCAGCCCCCTCCTCCATAGCCACGGTTGGAGGGGAGACAGAACCAGTGTCTGGTGAAGTGTCCAGTCCACTGGCATCCCCAAGCTCATATGTCCAGTCCTGTTGAGACTGGCACTCCTGTGCCAGAGGGTCCACAGACCCCTCCCAATCTCCCTCATCACCCATCACCTGAAATTCAGGGTCAACGGATGGGGCCGGTTCGTGGAAGTAAAAGTCTCCATACGACGTCGAGAGCGGCGCTGGAACCGAATCAAGGGCAGGATCGGGGACGGCGTCGCTGGGGGCGACACCCTAGGGGCCGGCGTCGGTGAGGTCGACCGGCGACAACCCGGATCCGGAACCGGATCCAGTGAGGGCCTGCAGCGCAGGGGACCGAAGTCGCCGGCGTCGCCGGGGCCGAAGCACCCGACGAAAAACAGATCAAAAGATCAAAAAAGTTTAGTCAAAAAGTGACTAAGAGGTAGAACTTCTCCGGATCTGCGCTAGCTGGCGCGGAAAAAAGAACAACTGACGTCAGCCCGCGAGGGCGGCGTCTAAGTACTCCGGCGACGTCATTCCGGCGCTAACGACGCCGAAGACGGACGCGGAGCCGCGGACGACGCCTACCGAAGCGCAGGGGTATTGCTACGCAAAGGTTTCCGGATCCAGTCTGACGCCTGGGGATATTCTAAGGTAAGGAATCTATCACTAACGTGTCTCTTTCAGATGAAAGGGTTGAGGTATTTGGATGGATTGGGGTCTAATGATTTATAAAGCCTAAAGTCTTTATCCCTAAAGTTAAGTTTTATTATGCTTAGTTTCATTTAGAAGAGTATCAGACGTTAAAACACTAGAGGTTTTAAACAGGATATTTTCTCCAGAGGGTGCCTCTTTTTATTTAAACAAAAGAGCAAAGACAAATTCACATGCTATATTTTACCCATATTTTGATGGCCATGAAAACTTATGTGTGGTGCGCTGTGTGAGGGAGTACGAAGAGAGAACGTTACATTTGAAAGCATCAGATGTGAAACAATTGTTGATTTCTTTTAAAAGTCCTCATAGGAGTGTGTCATCTCCAACTGTAGCGAGATGGGTGAAAGAGGTGATGAGGAATTCAGGAGTGGATGTGAGTTTATTTGGAGCACATTCTCTGAGAGATGCATCTGCTTCACTAGCATTTATGCTAAGTGGTGCTTTACAAGATATTTTGAAATGTGCTTATTGGTCAAACGATACAACATTTCACAAGTATTACTTCAAGCCTGTTGAAAATGTAGCATGTTGTTTGTTAAAAGGCTTTGAACATGTTAGCCTCCGTCCTTGACATAAAATGTAGATTTCCCCTGCCTTGATGGTCCGAAAATCTGGATTTTATTAAAGACACAGAGGCTAATATTATTCTCACCCTACACCCAACCCTGTTTATTCATGTGTTTGTATCAATTTGTAGGATGTGGTCAACAATAAACGAAGAGGATGAGGTGGAACGAAAGCACCAATGATGGGGATCTTTTGGAGCATTGGTGTTCTTGGTGTTATTGACTTCTTTCATGGAGGAAGATTATGAACTTGATCATGGTTACTTGTTTTGGAACATTTTGGAAAACATGTTTATGATCATATGGGATGTATGAAGATAGAAAAAAGGAAGGATGAGGTCGGAGGATTCTGGCCTTTTATTGGAAAATAATTCTTTGTTGAAGGGGTTCTAAATTCTTTAAAGTGGCTGAGCGGTAGCAATAAAATGAAGATTGCAATAATATTAGCCTCCATGTCTTTAATAAAATCCAAATTTTCTGACCCTCAAGGCTTGGGGAAAATCTACATTTTGCCTGCGATGAGGAGAGAACCAGGCTTGACAGCAGCATGGTGGCCACCATCTATGAGTGCAGCTTCCTTGCCAAAGGGGTTAGCCTACATTAGTAGGTTTGGAGCTGCAAGGCTCACCCGTGATTTACCACCCAGAGTAGCAATAGAAGGGGATGCTGAAATCCATTCCCAGAAAACTTTCACAGCCAGACCAGAGAAGTACAGAGAAGTGACCTATATGTAGTGTTGCAGGGATTCTGCTCAGACCCAGAACTGTGCACAGAGACCCAGGACCTCAGTGAATAAGGGTGTGCCAAAAACTCACCTTAGTACCTAGAATCCCCTACCTGACTAGCATCAGTGTCTCATTAGCTCTTCGTCCTATAGCAAAGTAACCAATGATTAGACAACCAAGAACATGTGACTTTGGTTACCTCAGGTTAAGTCGTAAACATAGACACTCTTTCGTTATACTCTCATACCAGTCCAGAACAGGAAGTAAAGGGAGACACGAGCAAGTTTAAAATGTTTCTTTTTAACGCTGTGATCTCAAGTGCAGGATCTTAGCTAATACAAGCAGACATATAATAAGAAATAAGATTGTCAGCATAGTTACTACTCCATAAAATACAAAGGGAGAATGCATGTTATAATGCTAAATGGAAACAGGTTAAATATATACCTATATTTCACCCTCCCTTGCTAGTAGGTTATTTTATAACTACAGAAGGTATCTTGGACTTGCATAGGTGACCCCAAACCTCAAAACTTTAGCAGGAGTGAATCACATCGGGTTCTGCACAAGCTCTCAGCATACGAATGTTCTCCAAGTGTGTTCAATCATGCTTACACAGTGCATTATTAAAGGCGCCAGTATCTGAGGTGTCCACAGCTGCATATCTGTTATGTCTAGAACGTGCGCTGATCAGTTCGAACAACAGCCACAGTGTTGAAATAACCTTGAAGGCCTCGGCACTCACTGTACAGACTAAGCTTACAAAACAAGTCTGTCAATATAGAAAAACAAGTTATTCTTATTTATTTATTATTTATTTAAGGTTTTTATAGAGCGCGTAGTAACCCGTGAGTATCCCAGCGCTATGCCTAGTAAGTCAAGAGGAGACGGAGTTCAGGGATATGCAGAGAAGTCAGGGGAAGAGAAGGGTTTTCAGCGATTTTCTGAAATGGAGGAGGCTGGGTTCTGTTCTCAATTTCAGAGGTAGCGAGTTCCAGTGCTTCGCTGTGTTCACCGAAAAGCGACGTCCTCCTGCACAGGCTTTTTTCACTCTGGGTACTACGATGAGGTTCTCGTGGTCTGATCGGAGTGCTCTGGCAGGTCTATAGGGGGTGATACAACTTTTAAGGATGGGAGGGCCTTCATTATGGAATAGTTTCTGTGCCAGGCAGAGGGCCTTGAATACCACTCTTTCTCTGACAGGTAGCCAGTGCAGTTTCTTCAAGGCAGGTTTTGCTGAAGTTCTGGCCGGGGTGTCCATGAGCAGCCGGGCAGCGGCATTCTGGATTTTCTGCAGGGTGTGAAAAGTGGCTTCAGGGGCTCCTAGGTAAATAGCGTTACTGTAGTCCAACCTGGACATAATAAGGCCTTGGATCAACAGCTTGCGGGAGTTGGAAGGAAGCAGGGGGAGCACTTTCCTACATGACCTAAGAAGGCCGAAACAGATGCCAGCCGTTTTCTTTGCCTGCGTTCTAAAGGTAAGGTATTTTTCTAACCATATTCCCAGACTCTTGACCTCCGTCTTGGGGATCGGGGGTTCACCCAGACAGGCGGGCCAGATGTTGGGAGGCAGGGAGAGCCCTTTTTGTCCTAGGAGCAGAATTTCGGTTTTGGACCCATTAAGTTTGAGTGCTGAGTCGTTCATCCATCGGTGTATTTTGGAGAGACAGCCATGCAGGTTGGAGGGTTCTTGCTTGGGGTGAGAAAGGGTTACCACCAGCTGGGTATCATCAGCGTAACTGATGATCGTCACTCCAAATGGGGTGACCACCTCCTCCAGTGGGGCCATGTACACGTTAAATAACGTGGGGCTCAGTGACGAGCCCTGAGGCACTCCACACCGGAGGGGGATAGCAGAGGAGCGGCTGTCATTCTCCCAGACTTGGAAGGAACGTTGGCAGAGAAATGATGAGAGCCATTTCAGAGCCTTGCCCTTCACTCCGATGTTTCCCAGGCGTTGTGTTAAAACCTGGTGGCTGACAGTGTCGAAGGCCGCGCTGAGATCCAGGAGGATCACTGCCACTGATCCTCCTGTGTCTAGAATGTCTCTGGCTTTCTCCACTGCCGCCAGGAGGGCGGTGTCCGTGCCTTGACCTGGACGGAAGCCCGTTTGGGAGCTCTTGAGCAGATGGTTAGATTCTAAGAAAAATGACAGTTTTTTGTTCACTAATTTCTCAGTGACCTTGCCAATCCATGGGAGGAGAGAAATGGGTCTATAGTTTGCTAGGTCCTCAGGGTCTAAGGAGGGTTTTTTGAGAAGTCCTTTAACGACCGCCGCTTTCCAGCTAGGAGGGACTTCACCTTGGGATAAGGAGGTGTTGATGAGAGCGGTAAGCGGGGGCACTATGGTGTGGGTGACTTTTTTGAGAAACCGTATGGGGACAGGGTCACTGGGGGAGCCACTCTTGATTGAGGCAAATGTGGCGGCTACCTCCTCCGTGGTGACTGGGCCGAAGGAGACAAGGTGCGGAGCAGGTAGTTTCGGGGAGGAATTCATCTGCAGAGGAGAGTTACCTTTATCACCTTCAATGAAATCAGATTCGGTGGAGGGTAGAGAGGCGAGAATTTTTTTGATTTTTTCATCAAAGAAGGTTGCTAGTTTGTTACATTTGTCCTCCGCTGCATTGGAGTCCAGGTATTTCACTGGAGGGTCAGGACATGGAGGAGTTCTTTCAGGATGAGGAAGGTTTCCCTAGCAGAGCAGGAGGAACTTTTTTTCTTTCCCTCATAAAATGCACTTTTGGAGTTACGGAGTGCTAGTTTGTATGCTCTTATGGATGTCCGGAATGCGTCTTTTTTGTTAGCGGACTTGTCCGTCCTCCAAATGCGTTCCGACCTTTTGCATTTCTTCCGTAGAGCATTCAGTTCAGGGGTGTACCATGGGGCAGGATTGATCCTCTTGGCATGTTTGAGGGTGCTGGTTCGGGGTATGAGGCTGTCTAAAGATTGGGTAAGCCAGTCATTGAATTCTATATCCGCCGTTTTAGGATCCAGGGAGGGGAGGGGGGTGGATTCCCTTAGCTTAGCTGCCCAGTCTTCCGGTACAAGCTTGTGCCAGCATCTAACGAGGGTCCTAGCTTTAGGTGGTTGAATCTGAGTAATTTTGAGATGCCAATCCATGGGGATCAAGGAGTGGTCTGTCCATGGAAAAAGAAGGGGCGCCCGGGTTTTAAAATTTCGAATATTCGTAAAAATAGGGTCCAAAAGCTGGCCTTTTTCGTGGGTGGCTTGTGAGTTCATGAGATGCAGGCCAACCGAAGAGAGGTCCGTCAGTAAATCAGCTGCGGCGTTATCGGTGGGATCAAGGAAATGGAGATTGAGATCCCCTAGGAGAAGGAAATTAGAGGCTCTGGTTGCTTTCAGGGTGACGTAGTCCATGAGTGTGCTGGGGAACTCACCGAGTGGGCCAGGTGGCCGGTAGACTAAGAGTCCGGAGAGAGAGATTGCAGGCGAAATCTGCAGAGTGAAGTGGCAGCTTTCACAATCTTTGATGTTGCCATTGTCAATCCTGCAGGTGAGATGATCCTTGTATAGGATGGCTAACCCGCCTCCTCTGCCGAGATGTCTGTTCAGGAAGCGTATTTGGTAGCCAGAGGGAACGGCATTGACGATGTCACAGTCGTTGTTCGGCGTCAGCCATGTTTCTGTGAGAAATAGTATATCCAGCGCAGAGTTTTGAACGAGGATATTTATCTCGTGAGCGTGCTTGACGAGAGACCTGCAATTGAGAAGGCCAAGTTGGAGGACTTGTGTGTGTGCCTCAGCACCCGGCGGGTTGCAGAGGATGCAGCCCGTAAATGGGTTGTTTCCAGTGAAGATGTATTTACAATTGGGATGTTTATTCAAGTTCAGTGCTCGAAGCCTGTCTTGGGTGTATGTTATACGACTTTGAGAATCGGGCATAGTGCTTGGGCCTAGGGCCGTCTGGGCCCATCCGGGCCCAGACGGGCTTGCCTTAGGCGCGCCTTCGGCGCGCAGACGGCACGCCCGCTGCGCCCGTCCGCTGCGCGTCAGGTGAAAACACATGGTAATATGGGAAGACTGGAGGGAGTGGCCTCAGGAGTGAGGGCGTGTCCTGCACCGGGATTCCCTCTCCCGCGTCAGCGCTGACCTCGGCTGCGCGGGGGGGTCAAGTCCGAGTAAGTGCCTAAGTTTTTAGCAGCGTTTTAGTGCAAGCAGCAAGTAAAAACACAGTATACAACAATTAAAATCAATTATCCCAACAGTTAGAATCTCCCGGCTGTGCCTCAGGAGTGGAGCAAATGTGAAGCAAAACACGCAGCCTAGCTTCGAACAATTAATACAGTGTGTGCTGTGTGCAAAAGGCAGCAGAAAGGTAAAATGGCATTTAAACTTCTAATAAGCTCATGCTAACTTAACACTGTGTGAATGTAAGGATCATCCCCATTACAGTAGTGAGTGAGGGACAAATACAACAATGCAGACTAGACTAGCGATATGGTCTGGATGAATTATTTCTTGACGACTGAAGGCTACAAGGATGAGAACCTTTCTTCAGATTGGAAGACAGGTATATGGCCTTGACGACTGGAAACACAATAAGCACACTATTCAGATAGTTGATCAGCAGCAGAAAGCCTCCTCAAAATAACCATACAAGCTTTATCTCATGCCCACTAGAAGTGTAATGGAGCTGTGATTCAATGAATGAATGTCTCCCAAAAAGAGAGAAAAGAAGGTGCAGAGCCATCACAAAATCCTGACATGTCTATCACGAAAGCATACTTGTTGGAAAGCCTGCTACCATTTAAATAAGATTTGCAAGAGGAACTTAAAAGTGATATGTAATGTAATGATGTCTTGTAAAGCGCATGAATCACCCCACATGGGGTATCTCCGCGCTGTAGACCGCTGGGGAACCCGTCCTGGCTTTCCCTGTGAGATGGTCCCAACTGGGTATCTCCAAGGTGAAACCTGGCATCCCCGGCGTATGTGGGGGGCCGTTGAGGAGATGAGGCAAGCTAATGCCCAGAGTTGCCGAGTGTGATCCCTGGTTAGAGTAGGCGAGAATTATCGAGTCCGCTGACCCTGGTCCACGACCCTGCCGCGTCGGGAATTGAACCCTGGTCCCAGGCCGTCCTCTGCTTCCGGGTCTGCCGCCTCTAACCAGTGAGCCACACCACTCCACTATATGGATATGGAGAGAAACCTGCAAGATCTCCACTCTGAATGGGTTTCTAAAACTGGGGAGGTGACAAAGAATGTTCACACATTAGGGGCGAGAAAGGTGGCACGCGAGAACAGGGTGGATCTTCTAAATACAAAACAGAAGCCAAACAAAAGGTGAGAGAAATGGAAGCCATATATTAGGCTCAGAGTTAACGCAACCAGAGGAACTGGTAAATAAGTCTAGGTGGGTGGGACAGCCTAAACATAGGAGGCCTGGAGGAAGATGCAGAGGGTCCTGGTCTTAGCGACTACACAGTGGGAATCTTCTTATCCTTTCTGGGAGAGTGGTATAAAGTTGTTGGGATAGACAGGGTGCACTAAGTCAGACCAGGCAGGCCGCAGCACTCTCAGATACCTTGTGATGTTCTCGCCAAATGTCATTACTATTCCCTGAAAGAGGAGTTATTGAAAGCATCAAGGAAGTAAGGAAGGTGCACTTCCGAATTTGCTCCTCCACAATATTCTCAGATGTCTCCCAGTTAAGCCTCCAGACAAGAGGCCTTCAAGTCAATAAAGGAGAAATTACACTCTGGAACGGGCATTACAGATAGACTTCTCCTTTTGGGATTACATTTCAACACGGAGGCATAGCCCATCCCTTTGCAGACAGGATGCAACCTCTGAGTGTATCTGAGAACCCTGATTCAAACTGAAGACTGGAATCAAAAACTGGGATCTGGCAAAGCAGATACTGGCAAGGGCAACAAAATCAGTTAGGGGCAGAGAGGATGGTGACTAGTCATTGATTTTGATCAACAATTTAAGAATCTAACAAATTGGTAAACCTACCAAGTACTATTGAGAGGCTTGAGAAGGGGCTTTCAATAATATAGTACAGGGAGGGTTCACAGCACCCCTAGGGGCAGTGGTGGTGAACACCTCATAGAACAGGTTGGGATCTTCTAACTGGGTTGGATCGCTTCGCTGAATTCTAAGGGGGCGGATAGGCACATGAAGTTAAGTCCACTGGCATCCCCAAGCTCATATGTCCAGTCCTGTTGAGACTGGCACTCCTGTGCCAGAGGGTCCACAGACCCCTCCCAATCTCCCTCATCACCCATCACCTGAAATTCAGGGTCAACGGATGGGGCCGGTTCGTGGAAGTAAAAGTCTCCATACGACGTCGAGAGCGGCGCTGGAACCGAATCAAGGGCAGGATCGGGGACGGCGTCGCTGGGGGCGACACCCTAGGGGCCGGCGTCGGTGAGGTCGACCGGCGACAACCCGGATCCGGAACCGGATCCAGTGAGGGCCTGCAGCGCAGGGGACCGAAGTCGCCGGCGTCGCCGGGGCCGAAGCACCCGACGAAAAACAGATCAAAAGATCAAAAAAGTTTAGTCAAAAAGTGACTAAGAGGTAGAACTTCTCCGGATCTGCGCTAGCTGGCGCGGAAAAAAGAACAACTGACGTCAGCCCGCGAGGGCGGCGTCTAAGTACTCCGGCGACGTCATTCCGGCGCTAACGACGCCGAAGACGGACGCGGAGCCGCGGACGACGCCTACCGAAGCGCAGGGGTATTGCTACGCAAAGGTTTCCGGATCCAGTCTGACGCCTGGGGATATTCTAAGGTAAGGAATCTATCACTAACGTGTCTCTTTCAGATGAAAGGGTTGAGGTATTTGGATGGATTGGGGTCTAATGATTTATAAAGCCTAAAGTCTTTATCCCTAAAGTTAAGTTTTATTATGCTTAGTTTCATTTAGAAGAGTATCAGACGTTAAAACACTAGAGGTTTTAAACAGGATATTTTCTCCAGAGGGTGCCTCTTTTTATTTAAACAAAAGAGCAAAGACAAATTCACATGCTATATTTTACCCATATTTTGATGGCCATGAAAACTTATGTGTGGTGCGCTGTGTGAGGGAGTACGAAGAGAGAACGTTACATTTGAAAGCATCAGATGTGAAACAATTGTTGATTTCTTTTAAAAGTCCTCATAGGAGTGTGTCATCTCCAACTGTAGCGAGATGGGTGAAAGAGGTGATGAGGAATTCAGGAGTGGATGTGAGTTTATTTGGAGCACATTCTCTGAGAGATGCATCTGCTTCACTAGCATTTATGCTAAGTGGTGCTTTACAAGATATTTTGAAATGTGCTTATTGGTCAAACGATACAACATTTCACAAGTATTACTTCAAGCCTGTTGAAAATGTAGCATGTTGTTTGTTAAAAGGCTTTGAACATGTTAGCCTCCGTCCTTGACATAAAATGTAGATTTCCCCTGCCTTGATGGTCCGAAAATCTGGATTTTATTAAAGACACAGAGGCTAATATTATTCTCACCCTACACCCAACCCTGTTTATTCATGTGTTTGTATCAATTTGTAGGATGTGGTCAACAATAAACGAAGAGGATGAGGTGGAACGAAAGCACCAATGATGGGGATCTTTTGGAGCATTGGTGTTCTTGGTGTTATTGACTTCTTTCATGGAGGAAGATTATGAACTTGATCATGGTTACTTGTTTTGGAACATTTTGGAAAACATGTTTATGATCATATGGGATGTATGAAGATAGAAAAAAGGAAGGATGAGGTCGGAGGATTCTGGCCTTTTATTGGAAAATAATTCTTTGTTGAAGGGGTTCTAAATTCTTTAAAGTGGCTGAGCGGTAGCAATAAAATGAAGATTGCAATAATATTAGCCTCCATGTCTTTAATAAAATCCAAATTTTCTGACCCTCAAGGCTTGGGGAAAATCTACATTTTGCCTGCGATGAGGAGAGAACCAGGCTTGACAGCAGCATGGTGGCCACCATCTATGAGTGCAGCTTCCTTGCCAAAGGGGTTAGCCTACATTAGTAGGTTTGGAGCTGCAAGGCTCACCCGTGATTTACCACCCAGAGTAGCAATAGAAGGGGATGCTGAAATCCATTCCCAGAAAACTTTCACAGCCAGACCAGAGAAGTACAGAGAAGTGACCTATATGTAGTGTTGCAGGGATTCTGCTCAGACCCAGAACTGTGCACAGAGACCCAGGACCTCAGTGAATAAGGGTGTGCCAAAAACTCACCTTAGTACCTAGAATCCCCTACCTGACTAGCATCAGTGTCTCATTAGCTCTTCGTCCTATAGCAAAGTAACCAATGATTAGACAACCAAGAACATGTGACTTTGGTTACCTCAGGTTAAGTCGTAAACATAGACACTCTTTCGTTATACTCTCATACCAGTCCAGAACAGGAAGTAAAGGGAGACACGAGCAAGTTTAAAATGTTTCTTTTTAACGCTGTGATCTCAAGTGCAGGATCTTAGCTAATACAAGCAGACATATAATAAGAAATAAGATTGTCAGCATAGTTACTACTCCATAAAATACAAAGGGAGAATGCATGTTATAATGCTAAATGGAAACAGGTTAAATATATACCTATATTTCACCCTCCCTTGCTAGTAGGTTATTTTATAACTACAGAAGGTATCTTGGACTTGCATAGGTGACCCCAAACCTCAAAACTTTAGCAGGAGTGAATCACATCGGGTTCTGCACAAGCTCTCAGCATACGAATGTTCTCCAAGTGTGTTCAATCATGCTTACACAGTGCATTATTAAAGGCGCCAGTATCTGAGGTGTCCACAGCTGCATATCTGTTATGTCTAGAACGTGCGCTGATCAGTTCGAACAACAGCCACAGTGTTGAAATAACCTTGAAGGCCTCGGCACTCACTGTACAGACTAAGCTTACAAAACAAGTCTGTCAATATAGAAAAACAAGTTATTCTTATTTATTTATTATTTATTTAAGGTTTTTATAGAGCGCGTAGTAACCCGTGAGTATCCCAGCGCTATGCCTAGTAAGTCAAGAGGAGACGGAGTTCAGGGATATGCAGAGAAGTCAGGGGAAGAGAAGGGTTTTCAGCGATTTTCTGAAATGGAGGAGGCTGGGTTCTGTTCTCAATTTCAGAGGTAGCGAGTTCCAGTGCTTCGCTGTGTTCACCGAAAAGCGACGTCCTCCTGCACGGGTTTTTTTCACTCTGGGTACTACGATGAGGTTCTCGTGGTCTGATCGGAGTGCTCTGGTAGGTCTATAGGGGGTGATACAACTTTTAAGGATGGGAGGGCCTTCATTATGGAATAGTTTCTGTGCCAGGCAGAGGGCCTTGAATACCACTCTTTCTCTGACAGGTAGCCAGTGCAGTTTCTTCAAGGCAGGTTTTGCTGAAGTTCTGGCCGGGGTGTCCATGAGCAGCCGGGCAGCGGCATTCTGGATTTTCTGCAGGGTGTGAAAAGTGGCTTCAGGGGCTCCCAGGTAAATAGCGTTACTGTAGTCCAACCTGGACATAATAAGGCCTTGGATCAACAGCTTGCGGGAGTTGGAAGGAAGCAGGGGGAGCACTTTCCTACATGACCTAAGAAGGCCGAAACAGATGCCAGCCGTTTTCTTTGCCTGCGTTCTAAAGGTAAGGTATTTTTCTAACCATATTCCCAGACTCTTGACCTCCGTCTTGGGGATCGGGGGTTCACCCAGACAGGCGGGCCAGATGTTGGGAGGCAGGGAGAGCCCTTTTTGTCCTAGGAGCAGAATTTCGGTTTTGGACCCATTAAGTTTGAGTGCTGAGTCGTTCATCCATCGGTGTATTTTGGAGAGACAGCCATGCAGGTTGGAGGGTTCTTGCTTGGGGTGAGAAAGGGTTACCACCAGCTGGGTATCATCAGCGTAACTGATGATCGTCACTCCAAATGGGGTGACCACCTCCTCCAGTGGGGCCATGTACACGTTAAATAACGTGGGGCTCAGTGACGAGCCCTGAGGCACTCCACACCGGAGGGGGATAGCAGAGGAGCGGCTGTCATTCTCCCAGACTTGGAAGGAACGTTGGCAGAGAAATGATGAGAGCCATTTCAGAGCCTTGCCCTTCACTCCGATGTTTCCCAGGCGTTGTGTTAAAACCTGGTGGCTGACAGTGTCGAAGGCCGCGCTGAGATCCAGGAGGATCACTGCCACTGATCCTCCTGTGTCTAGAATGTCTCTGGCTTTCTCCACTGCCGCCAGGAGGGCGGTGTCCGTGCCTTGACCTGGACGGAAGCCCGTTTGGGAGCTCTTGAGCAGATGGTTAGATTCTAAGAAAAATGACAGTTTTTTGTTCACTAATTTCTCAGTGACCTTGCCAATCCATGGGAGGAGAGAAATGGGTCTATAGTTTGCTAGGTCCTCAGGGTCTAAGGAGGGTTTTTTGAGAAGTCCTTTAACGACCGCCGCTTTCCAGCTAGGAGGGACTTCACCTTGGGATAAGGAGGTGTTGATGAGAGCGGTAAGCGGGGGCACTATGGTGTGGGTGACTTTTTTGAGAAACCGTATGGGGACAGGGTCACTGGGGGAGCCACTCTTGATTGAGGCAAATGTGGCGGCTACCTCCTCCGTGGTGACTGGGCCGAAGGAGACAAGGTGCGGAGCAGGTAGTTTCGGGGAGGAATTCATCTGCAGAGGAGAGTTACCTTTATCACCTTCAATGAAATCAGATTCGGTGGAGGGTAGAGAGGCGAGAATTTTTTTGATTTTTTCATCAAAGAAGGTTGCTAGTTTGTTACATTTGTCCTCCGCTGCATTGGAGTCCAGGTATTTCACTGGAGGGTCAGGACATGGAGGAGTTATTTCAGGATGAGGAAGGTTTCCCTAGCAGAGCAGGAGGAACTTTTTTTCTTTCCCTCATAAAATGCACTTTTGGAGTTACGGAGTGCTAGTTTGTATGCTCTTATGGATGTCCGGAATGCGTCTTTTTTGTTAGCGGACTTGTCCGTCCTCCAAATGCGTTCCGACCTTTTGCATTTCTTCCGTAGAGCATTCAGTTCAGGGGTGTACCATGGGGCAGGATTGATCCTCTTGGCATGTTTGAGGGTGCTGGTTCGGGGTATGAGGCTGTCTAAAGATTGGGTAAGCCAGTCATTGAATTCTATATCCGCCGTTTTAGGATCCAGGGAGGGGAGGGGGGTGGATTCCCTTAGCTTAGCTGCCCAGTCTTCCGGTACAAGCTTGTGCCAGCATCTAACGAGGGTCCTAGCTTTAGGTGGTTGAATCTGAGTAATTTTGAGATGCCAATCCATGGGGATCAAGGAGTGGTCTGTCCATGGAAAAAGAAGGGGCGCCCGGGTTTTAAAATTTCGAATATTCGTAAAAATAGGGTCCAAAAGCTGGCCTTTTTCGTGGGTGGCTTGTGAGTTCATGAGATGCAGGCCAACCGAAGAGAGGTCTGTCAGTAAATCAGCGGCGGCGTTATCGGTGGGATCAAGGAAATGGAGATTGAGATCCCCTAGGAGAAGGAAATTAGAGGCTCTGGTTGCTTTCAGGGTGACGTAGTCCATGAGTGTGCTGGGGAACTCACCGAGTGGGCCAGGTGGCCGGTAGACTAAGAGTCCGGAGAGAGAGATTGCAGGCGAAATCTGCAGAGTGAAGTGGCAGCTTTCACAATCTTTGATGTTGCCATTGTCAATCCTGCAGGTGAGATGATCCTTGTATAGGATGGCTAACCCGCCTCCTCTGCCGAGATGTCTGTTCAGGAAGCGTATTTGGTAGCCAGAGGGAACGGCATTGACGATGTCACAGTCGTTGTTCGGCGTCAGCCATGTTTCTGTGAGAAATAGTATATCCAGCGCAGAGTTTTGAACGAGGATATTTATCTCGTGAGCGTGCTTGACGAGAGACCTGCAATTGAGAAGGCCAAGTTGGAGGACTTGTGTGTGTGCCTCAGCACCCGGCGGGTTGCAGAGGATGCAGCCCGTAAATGGGTTGTTTCCAGTGAAGATGTATTTACAATTGGGATGTTTATTCAAGTTCAGTGCTCGAAGCCTGTCTTGGGTGTATGTTATACGACTTTGAGAATCGGGCATAGTGCTTGGGCCTAGGGCCGTCTGGGCCCATCCGGGCCCAGACGGGCTTGCCTTAGGCGCGCCTTCGGCGCGCAGACGGCACGCCCGCTGCGCCCGTCCGCTGCGCGTCAGGTGAAAACACATGGTAATATGGGAAGACTGGAGGGAGTGGCCTCAGGAGTGAGGGCGTGTCCTGCACCGGGATTCCCTCTCCCGCGTCAGCGCTGACCTCGGCTGCGCGGGGGGGTCAAGTCCGAGTAAGTGCCTAAGTTTTTAGCAGCGTTTTAGTGCAAGCAGCAAGTAAAAACACAGTATACAACAATTAAAATCAATTATCCCAACAGTTAGAATCTCCCGGCTGTGCCTCAGGAGTGGAGCAAATGTGAAGCAAAACACGCAGCCTAGCTTCGAACAATTAATACAGTGTGTGCTGTGTGCAAAAGGCAGCAGAAAGGTAAAATGGCATTTAAACTTCTAATAAGCTCATGCTAACTTAACACTGTGTGAATGTAAGGATCATCCCCATTACAGTAGTGAGTGAGGGACAAATACAACAATGCAGACTAGACTAGCGATATGGTCTGGATGAATTATTTCTTGACGACTGAAGGCTACAAGGATGAGAACCTTTCTTCAGATTGGAAGACAGGTATATGGCCTTGACGACTGGAAACACAATAAGCACACTATTCAGATAGTTGATCAGCAGCAGAAAGCCTCCTCAAAATAACCATACAAGCTTTATCTCATGCCCACTAGAAGTGTAATGGAGCTGTGATTCAATGAATGAATGTCTCCCAAAAAGAGAGAAAAGAAGGTGCAGAGCCATCACAAAATCCTGACATGTCTATCACGAAAGCATACTTGTTGGAAAGCCTGCTACCATTTAAATAAGATTTGCAAGAGGAACTTAAAAGTGATATGTAATGTAATGATGTCTTGTAAAGCGCATGAATCACCCCACATGGGGTATCTCCGCGCTGTAGACCGCTGGGGAACCCGTCCTGGCTTTCCCTGTGAGATGGTCCCAACTGGGTATCTCCAAGGTGAAACCTGGCATCCCCGGCGTATGTGGGGGGCCGTTGAGGAGATGAGGCAAGCTAATGCCCAGAGTTGCCGAGTGTGATCCCTGGTTAGAGTAGGCGAGAATTATCGAGTCCGCTGACCCTGGTCCACGACCCTGCCGCGTCGGGAATTGAACCCTGGTCCCAGGCCGTCCTCTGCTTCCGGGTCTGCCGCCTCTAACCAGTGAGCCACACCACTCCACTATATGGATATGGAGAGAAACCTGCAAGATCTCCACTCTGAATGGGTTTCTAAAACTGGGGAGGTGACAAAGAATGTTCACACATTAGGGGCGAGAAAGGTGGCACGCGAGAACAGGGTGGATCTTCTAAATACAAAACAGAAGCCAAACAAAAGGTGAGAGAAATGGAAGCCATATATTAGGCTCAGAGTTAACGCAACCAGAGGAACTGGTAAATAAGTCTAGGTGGGTGGGACAGCCTAAACATAGGAGGCCTGGAGGAAGATGCAGAGGGTCCTGGTCTTAGCGACTACACAGTGGGAATCTTCTTATCCTTTCTGGGAGAGTGGTATAAAGTTGTTGGGATAGACAGGGTGCACTAAGTCAGACCAGGCAGGCCGCAGCACTCTCAGATACCTTGTGATGTTCTCGCCAAATGTCATTACTATTCCCTGAAAGAGGAGTTATTGAAAGCATCAAGGAAGTAAGGAAGGTGCACTTCCGAATTTGCTCCTCCACAATATTCTCAGATGTCTCCCAGTTAAGCCTCCAGACAAGAGGCCTTCAAGTCAATAAAGGAGAAATTACACTCTGGAACGGGCATTACAGATAGACTTCTCCTTTTGGGATTACATTTCAACACGGAGGCATAGCCCATCCCTTTGCAGACAGGATGCAACCTCTGAGTGTATCTGAGAACCCTGATTCAAACTGAAGACTGGAATCAAAAACTGGGATCTGGCAAAGCAGATACTGGCAAGGGCAACAAAATCAGTTAGGGGCAGAGAGGATGGTGACTAGTCATTGATTTTGATCAACAATTTAAGAATCTAACAAATTGGTAAACCTACCAAGTACTATTGAGAGGCTTGAGAAGGGGCTTTCAATAATATAGTACAGGGAGGGTTCACAGCACCCCTAGGGGCAGTGGTGGTGAACACCTCATAGAACAGGTTGGGATCTTCTAACTGGGTTGGATCGCTTCGCTGAATTCTAAGGGGGCGGATAGGCACATGAAGTTAAGTCCACTGGCATCCCCAAGCTCATATGTCCAGTCCTGTTGAGACTGGCACTCCTGTGCCAGAGGGTCCACAGACCCCTCCCAATCTCCCTCATCACCCATCACCTGAAATTCAGGGTCAACGGATGGGGCCGGTTCGTGGAAGTAAAAGTCTCCATACGACGTCGAGAGCGGCGCTGGAACCGAATCAAGGGCAGGATCGGGGACGGCGTCGCTGGGGGCGACACCCTAGGGGCCGGCGTCGGTGAGGTCGACCGGCGACAACCCGGATCCGGAACCGGATCCAGTGAGGGCCTGCAGCGCAGGGGACCGAAGTCGCCGGCGTCGCCGGGGCCGAAGCACCCGACGAAAAACAGATCAAAAGATCAAAAAAGTTTAGTCAAAAAGTGACTAAGAGGTAGAACTTCTCCGGATCTGCGCTAGCTGGCGCGGAAAAAAGAACAACTGACGTCAGCCCGCGAGGGCGGCGTCTAAGTACTCCGGCGACGTCATTCCGGCGCTAACGACGCCGAAGACGGACGCGGAGCCGCGGACGACGCCTACCGAAGCGCAGGGGTATTGCTACGCAAAGGTTTCCGGATCCAGTCTGACGCCTGGGGATATTCTAAGGTAAGGAATCTATCACTAACGTGTCTCTTTCAGATGAAAGGGTTGAGGTATTTGGATGGATTGGGGTCTAATGATTTATAAAGCCTAAAGTCTTTATCCCTAAAGTTAAGTTTTATTATGCTTAGTTTCATTTAGAAGAGTATCAGACGTTAAAACACTAGAGGTTTTAAACAGGATATTTTCTCCAGAGGGTGCCTCTTTTTATTTAAACAAAAGAGCAAAGACAAATTCACATGCTATATTTTACCCATATTTTGATGGCCATGAAAACTTATGTGTGGTGCGCTGTGTGAGGGAGTACGAAGAGAGAACGTTACATTTGAAAGCATCAGATGTGAAACAATTGTTGATTTATTTTAAAAGTCCTCATAGGAGTGTGTCATCTCCAACTGTAGCGAGATGGGTGAAAGAGGTGATGAGGAATTCAGGAGTGGATGTGAGTTTATTTGGAGCACATTCTCTGAGAGATGCATCTGCTTCACTAGCATTTATGCTAAGTGGTGCTTTACAAGATATTTTGAAATGTGCTTATTGGTCAAACGATACAACATTTCACAAGTATTACTTCAAGCCTGTTGAAAATGTAGCATGTTGTTTGTTAAAAGGCTTTGAACATGTTAGCCTCCGTCCTTGACATAAAATGTAGATTTCCCCTGCCTTGATGGTCCGAAAATCTGGATTTTATTAAAGACACAGAGGCTAATATTATTCTCACCCTACACCCAACCCTGTTTATTCATGTGTTTGTATCAATTTGTAGGATGTGGTCAACAATAAACGAAGAGGATGAGGTGGAACGAAAGCACCAATGATGGGGATCTTTTGGAGCATTGGTGTTCTTGGTGTTATTGACTTCTTTCATGGAGGAAGATTATGAACTTGATCATGGTTACTTGTTTTGGAACATTTTGGAAAACATGTTTATGATCATATGGGATGTATGAAGATAGAAAAAAGGAAGGATGAGGTCGGAGGATTCTGGCCTTTTATTGGAAAATAATTCTTTGTTGAAGGGGTTCTAAATTCTTTAAAGTGGCTGAGCGGTAGCAATAAAATGAAGATTGCAATAATATTAGCCTCCATGTCTTTAATAAAATCCAAATTTTCTGACCCTCAAGGCTTGGGGAAAATCTACATTTTGCCTGCGATGAGGAGAAAACCAGGCTTGACAGCAGCATGGTGGCCACCATCTATGAGTGCAGCTTCCTTGCCAAAGGGGTTAGCCTACATTAGTAGGTTTGGAGCTGCAAGGCTCACCCGTGATTTACCACCCAGAGTAGCAATAGAAGGGGATGCTGAAATCCATTCCCAGAAAACTTTCACAGCCAGACCAGAGAAGTACAGAGAAGTGACCTATATGTAGTGTTGCAGGGATTCTGCTCAGACACAGAACTGTGCACAGAGACCCAGGACCTCAGTGAATAAGGGTGTGCCAAAAACTCACCTTAGTACCTAGAATCCCCTACCTGACTAGCATCAGTGTCTCATTAGCTCTTCGTCCTATAGCAAAGTAACCAATGATTAGACAACCAAGAACATGTGACTTTGGTTACCTCAGGTTAAGTCGTAAACATAGACACTCTTTCGTTATACTCTCATACCAGTCCAGAACAGGAAGTAAAGGGAGACACGAGCAAGTTTAAAATGTTTCTTTTTAACGCTGTGATCTCAAGTGCAGGATCTTAGCTAATACAAGCAGACATATAATAAGAAATAAGATTGTCAGCATAGTTACTACTCCATAAAATACAAAGGGAGAATGCATGTTATAATGCTAAATGGAAACAGGTTAAATATATACCTATATTTCACCCTCCCTTGCTAGTAGGTTATTTTATAACTACAGAAGGTATCTTGGACTTGCATAGGTGACCCCAAACCTCAAAACTTTAGCAGGAGTGAATCACATCGGGTTCTGCACAAGCTCTCAGCATACGAATGTTCTCCAAGTGTGTTCAATCATGCTTACACAGTGCATTATTAAAGGCGCCAGTATCTGAGGTGTCCACAGCTGCATATCTGTTATGTCTAGAACGTGCGCTGATCAGTTCGAACAACAGCCACAGTGTTGAAATAACCTTGAAGGCCTCGGCACTCACTGTACAGACTAAGCTTACAAAACAAGTCTGTCAATATAGAAAAACAAGTTATTCTTATTTATTTATTATTTATTTAAGGTTTTTATAGAGCGCGTAGTAACCCGTGAGTATCCCAGCGCTATGCCTAGTAAGTCAAGAGGAGACGGAGTTCAGGGATATGCAGAGAAGTCAGGGGAAGAGAAGGGTTTTCAGCGATTTTCTGAAATGGAGGAGGCTGGGTTCTGTTCTCAATTTCAGAGGTAGCGAGTTCCAGTGCTTCGCTGTGTTCACCGAAAAGCGACGTCCTCCTGCACGGGTTTTTTTCACTCTGGGTACTACGATGAGGTTCTCGTGGTCTGATCGGAGTGCTCTGGTAGGTCTATAGGGGGTGATACAACTTTTAAGGATGGGAGGGCCTTCATTATGGAATAGTTTCTGTGCCAGGCAGAGGGCCTTGAATACCACTCTTTCTCTGACAGGTAGCCAGTGCAGTTTCTTCAAGGCAGGTTTTGCTGAAGTTCTGGCCGGGGTGTCCATGAGCAGCCGGGCAGCGGCATTCTGGATTTTCTGCAGGGTGTGAAAAGTGGCTTCAGGGGCTCCCAGGTAAATAGCGTTACTGTAGTCCAACCTGGACATAATAAGGCCTTGGATCAACAGCTTGCGGGAGTTGGAAGGAAGCAGGGGGAGCACTTTCCTACATGACCTAAGAAGGCCGAAACAGATGCCAGCCGTTTTCTTTGCCTGCGTTCTAAAGGTAAGGTATTTTTCTAACCATATTCCCAGACTCTTGACCTCCGTCTTGGGGATCGGGGGTTCACCCAGACAGGCGGGCCAGATGTTGGGAGGCAGGGAGAGCCCTTTTTGTCCTAGGAGCAGAATTTCGGTTTTGGACCCATTAAGTTTGAGTGCTGAGTCGTTCATCCATCGGTGTATTTTGGAGAGACAGCCATGCAGGTTGGAGGGTTCTTGCTTGGGGTGAGAAAGGGTTACCACCAGCTGGGTATCATCAGCGTAACTGATGATCGTCACTCCAAATGGGGTGACCACCTCCTCCAGTGGGGCCATGTACACGTTAAATAACGTGGGGCTCAGTGACGAGCCCTGAGGCACTCCACACCGGAGGGGGATAGCAGAGGAGCGGCTGTCATTCTCCCAGACTTGGAAGGAACGTTGGCAGAGAAATGATGAGAGCCATTTCAGAGCCTTGCCCTTCACTCCGATGTTTCCCAGGCGTTGTGTTAAAACCTGGTGGCTGACAGTGTCGAAGGCCGCGCTGAGATCCAGGAGGATCACTGCCACTGATCCTCCTGTGTCTAGAATGTCTCTGGCTTTCTCCACTGCCGCCAGGAGGGCGGTGTCCGTGCCTTGACCTGGACGGAAGCCCGTTTGGGAGCTCTTGAGCAGATGGTTAGATTCTAAGAAAAATGACAGTTTTTTGTTCACTAATTTCTCAGTGACCTTGCCAATCCATGGGAGGAGAGAAATGGGTCTATAGTTTGCTAGGTCCTCAGGGTCTAAGGAGGGTTTTTTGAGAAGTCCTTTAACGACCGCCGCTTTCCAGCTAGGAGGGACTTCACCTTGGGATAAGGAGGTGTTGATGAGAGCGGTAAGCGGGGGCACTATGGTGTGGGTGACTTTTTTGAGAAACCGTATGGGGACAGGGTCACTGGGGGAGCCACTCTTGATTGAGGCAAATGTGGCGGCTACCTCCTCCGTGGTGACTGGGCCGAAGGAGACAAGGTGCGGAGCAGGTAGTTTCGGGGAGGAATTCATCTGCAGAGGAGAGTTACCTTTATCACCTTCAATGAAATCAGATTCGGTGGAGGGTAGAGAGGCGAGAATTTTTTTGATTTTTTCATCAAAGAAGGTTGCTAGTTTGTTACATTTGTCCTCCGCTGCATTGGAGTCCAGGTATTTCACTGGAGGGTCAGGACATGGAGGAGTTCTTTCAGGATGAGGAAGGTTTCCCTAGCAGAGCAGGAGGAACTTTTTTTCTTTCCCTCATAAAATGCACTTTTGGAGTTACGGAGTGCTAGTTTGTATGCTCTTATGGATGTCCGGAATGCGTCTTTTTTGTTAGCGGACTTGTCCTTCCTCCAAATGCGTTCCGACCTTTTGCATTTCTTCCGTAGAGCATTCAGTTCAGGGGTGTACCATGGGGCAGGATTGATCCTCTTGGCATGTTTGAGGGTGCTGGTTCGGGGTATGAGGCTGTCTAAAGATTGGGTAAGCCAGTCATTGAATTCTATATCCGCCGTTTTAGGATCCAGGGAGGGGAGGGGGGTGGATTCCCTTAGCTTAGCTGCCCAGTCTTCCGGTACAAGCTTGTGCCAGCATCTAACGAGGGTCCTAGCTTTAGGTGGTTGAATCTGAGTAATTTTGAGATGCCAATCCATGGGGATCAAGGAGTGGTCTGTCCATGGAAAAAGAAGGGGCGCCCGGGTTTTAAAATTTCGAATATTCGTAAAAATAGGGTCCAAAAGCTGGCCTTTTTCGTGGGTGGCTTGTGAGTTCATGAGATGCAGGCCAACCGAAGAGAGGTCCGTCAGTAAATCAGCTGCGGCGTTATCGGTGGGATCAAGGAAATGGAGATTGAGATCCCCTAGGAGAAGGAAATTAGAGGCTCTGGTTGCTTTCAGGGTGACGTAGTCCATGAGTGTGCTGGGGAACTCACCGAGTGGGCCAGGTGGCCGGTAGACTAAGAGTCCGGAGAGAGAGATTGCAGGCGAAATCTGCAGAGTGAAGTGGCAGCTTTCACAATCTTTGATGTTGCCATTGTCAATCCTGCAGGTGAGATGATCCTTGTATAGGATGGCTAACCCGCCTCCTCTGCCGAGATGTCTGTTCAGGAAGCGTATTTGGTAGCCAGGGGGAACGGCATTGACGATGTCACAGTCGTTGTTCGGCGTCAGCCATGTTTCTGTGAGAAATAGTATATCCAGCGCAGAGTTTTGAACGAGGATATTTATCTCGTGAGCGTGCTTGACGAGAGACCTGCAATTGAGAAGGCCAAGTTGGAGGACTTGTGTGTGTGCCTCAGCACCCGGCGGGTTGCAGAGGATGCAGCCCGTAAATGGGTTGTTTCCAGTGAAGATGTATTTACAATTGGGATGTTTATTCAAGTTCAGTGCTCGAAGCCTGTCTTGGGTGTATGTTATACGACTTTGAGAATCGGGCATAGTGCTTGGGCCTAGGGCCGTCTGGGCCCGGACGGGCCCAGACGGGCTTGCCTTAGGCGCGCCTTCGGCGCACAGACGGCACGCCCGCTGCGCCCGTCCGCTGCGCGTCAGGTGAAAACACATGGTAATATGGGAAGACTGGAGGGAGTGGCCTCAGGAGTGAGGGCGTGTCCTGCACCGGGATTCCCTCTCCCGCGTCAGCGCTGACCTCGGCTGCGCGGGGGGGTCAAGTCCGAGTAAGTGCCTAAGTTTTTAGCAGCGTTTTAGTGCAAGCAGCAAGTAAAAACACAGTATACAACAATTAAAATCAATTATCCCAACAGTTAGAATCTCCCGGCTGTGCCTCAGGAGTGGAGCAAATGTGAAGCAAAACACGCAGCCTAGCTTCGAACAATTAATACAGTGTGTGCTGTGTGCAAAAGGCAGCAGAAAGGTAAAATGGCATTTAAACTTCTAATAAGCTCATGCTAACTTAACACTGTGTGAATGTAAGGATCATCCCCATTACAGTAGTGAGTGAGGGACAAATACAACAATGCAGACTAGACTAGCGATATGGTCTGGATGAATTATTTCTTGACGACTGAAGGCTACAAGGATGAGAACCTTTCTTCAGATTGGAAGACAGGTATATGGCCTTGACGACTGGAAACACAATAAGCACACTATTCAGATAGTTGATCAGCAGCAGAAAGCCTCCTCAAAATAACCATACAAGCTTTATCTCATGCCCACTAGAAGTGTAATGGAGCTGTGATTCAATGAATGAATGTCTCCCAAAAAGAGAGAAAAGAAGGTGCAGAGCCATCACAAAATCCTGACATGTCTATCACGAAAGCATACTTGTTGGAAAGCCTGCTACCATTTAAATAAGATTTGCAAGAGGAACTTAAAAGTGATATGTAATGTAATGATGTCTTGTAAAGCGCATGAATCACCCCACATGGGGTATCTCCGCGCTGTAGACCGCTGGGGAACCCGTCCTGGCTTTCCCTGTGAGATGGTCCCAACTGGGTATCTCCAAGGTGAAACCTGGCATCCCCGGCGTATGTGGGGGGCCGTTGAGGAGATGAGGCAAACTAATGCCCAGAGTTGCCGAGTGTGATCCCTGGTTAGAGTAGGCGAGAATTATCGAGTCCGCTGACCCTGGTCCACGACCCTGCCGCGTCGGGAATTGAACCCTGGTCCCAGGCCGTCCTCTGCTTCCGGGTCTGCCGCCTCTAACCAGTGAGCCACACCACTCCACTATATGGATATGGAGAGAAACCTGCAAGATCTCCGCTCTGAATGGGTTTCTAAAACTGGGGAGGTGACAAAGAATGTTCACACATTAGGGGCGAGAAAGGTGGCACGCGAGAACAGGGTGGATCTTCTAAATACAAAACAGAAGCCAAACAAAAGGTGAGAGAAATGGAAGCCATATATTAGGCTCAGAGTTAACGCAACCAGAGGAACTGGTAAATAAGTCTAGGTGGGTGGGACAGCCTAAACATAGGAGGCCTGGAGGAAGATGCAGAGGGTCCTGGTCTTAGCGACTACACAGTGGGAATCTTCTTATCCTTTCTGGGAGAGTGGTATAAAGTTGTTGGGATAGACAGGGTGCACTAAGTCAGACCAGGCAGGCCGCAGCACTCTCAGATACCTTGTGATGTTCTCGCCAAATGTCATTACTATTCCCTGAAAGAGGAGTTATTGAAAGCATCAAGGAAGTAAGGAAGGTGCACTTCCGAATTTGCTCCTCCACAATATTCTCAGATGTCTCCCAGTTAAGCCTCCAGACAAGAGGCCTTCAAGTCAATAAAGGAGAAATTACACTCTGGAACGGGCATTACAGATAGACTTCTCCTTTTGGGATTACATTTCAACACGGAGGCATAGCCCATCCCTTTGCAGACAGGATGCAACCTCTGAGTGTATCTGAGAACCCTGATTCAAACTGAAGACTGGAATCAAAGACTGGGATCTGGCAAAGCAGATACTGGCAAGGGCAACAAAATCAGTTAGGGGCAGAGAGGATGGTGACTAGTCATTGATTTTGATCAACAATTTAAGAATCTAACAAATTGGTAAACCTACCAAGTACTATTGAGAGGCTTGAGAAGGGGCTTTCAATAATATAGTACAGGGAGGGTTCACAGCACCCCTAGGGGCAGTGGTGGTGAACACCTCATAGAACAGGTTGGGATCTTCTAACTGGGTTGGATCGCTTCGCTGAATTCTAAGGGGGCGGATAGGCACATGAAGTTAATTTGAATGAGTGGTTTGGGAGGGTCCGGTCCACCCCAATAATCCAGCTACAACAAAGATGTGGTCTATACTGTGTGGGAGCACTGAGAACCTCTTAACGCTCTGGCAGAGCAACAGCACTTTTCAAGACGAGGTAATTTTGTTGCTATTGGCAATACTAGTTTCCCTGAAAGTTGTTTTGGGTTTGCTTAGGACGTTTTGTTATACAGGGTAGTTGGAGTGGGGTTGGGAATATGGTGTGTCTTGGGGTCCTGTTGAGGGGCACTCGTTGGGGAGAAGAAATAACTGGACCACGATGTACTAGCCGGGACATCGGGAGGTATAGAGGAATTGCTATTAGATGCCTTGAAGACAAGCGATGTACGCATCACAGCATCAAACCATGGTGAAAATTGTCTCTTTTGATGTGAAAGAGCTCAATGCTTTGGTGTAAAGGAGAGCAGTTTGGAAATTTCTCAGGGTCTCTCAGCCAGATATTACTTGCGTACAAGCAATGCACTGGCTGAAGAAGGTCCATGAGCGAATGAAAAAATGGGTGTACCCAACAGCCTACTACTCATCAGCAGTGTCAAAACACTCTGCTGTAGCCATCTTCTAGAGCAGGGACTTACCACGTGTTGTGATAAGCAGGAAATCCGACAGTGAAGGACGGCGTCGGATTCTGACAGGATTTCTGTTTGAATGCCCAATACATGTTTTTGAGGGGCTTTTTGGAGATACTATTAGGGTTTGCAATGGGTGACATTATAATAAGTGGGGATTTCAAATTTCAGTGCAGTGTGGGATGCCTAGAGAGATCTGTGTCCCAGGGGAAGGAGGCACATGAGCACTTTTTCTACTAATCTCAAGGGAACTCTGAAAGAAATGGGCTTATGCTCACATGTTGATTATACAATAGTGAGCAGTGCACCTATTCCAGTGGTTGCCACAGCAGAGATTGGCTTAATATCGGTTTCTGACCAAGTCCTGATTCAAATTACATTTGGGAGGGAAGGTCCCAAAGTGACAATATGGAGATTACACCTAGTTCAGTGATTATTAGGCTTCCTGAAAAAGTGTACCAGTATATCCCTAGGTGGAGCATAGGAACACTTTAAAGAAGAGGTGAAGGGGGAGTGCAAATTGCTTAGGTCACGCATACAGAGGTTGAGGACATAAGGCCAAACCACAGAAACTAGATTTAGGCTGCATACAGGGACAGTCCAACTGTGCAGCTTCCCAAAAGCTGACCCCATAAAGGAACAGCAGGAGTTATCTCTATTAATAGAGCAGAACATGACATTCCTTTTTTCCTTTGAAGCAACACTCTTGTGTTGCAGTACACAAGGTTGGCATGCACCTGGCTAAACTACTGTAAAGAAGGAGGGTAGGGGATTATATTAACAAATGAAGATCTGCAATGGTGCCATCTTGGTAAAAGAGGATAAGTTAGATTTCAGAGATTCCTATTCCTCTTTATATACACGGGGCAGTCACTCACTTCCACAGCAACCTTGATATATCGGAAAGAACAAACTTACCAACACTCACAGAGTAGCAAATAGAGGCACTGGATGATCCTCATTGGAGAGGAAGAAGTGGTCAGGAGGGCAATAGGGGAACTTAAGGATAATAAAGTGCCATGGCCTGATGGATGTTCTGGGGACTAAATAAGACCGACACTACCCAGTTGACCTCAAAATTGATGGACCTGTGTACTTACTGAGCCTCAATATAGAACCTCTTGCTTGTCCGATTAGGAGCTTCCTGGTTATACGAGGATTCCTTTTGATCCCACTGAATAGAAAACAATCCTGTATGGTGACAACGTCCTCCTCACTTTACGCTTACCTGACATCTCACTCCCTGAGGTGGTCCGATATTTGATTAACTTTAAAGTGGTAGCAGGGTACAAGAGAAACGGAGACATGTCAGGAATTTACAAATGTTCCCCGACCCCACACACGGCACAACTGATGGAAATTAGATACTCCTTCTCATATGCAAATGCATTTATCAACTTAGATACCATTCATGGGTGGTGGACATGTATGGAGCCAATTTCCTCTCTGTAATAATGGACCTACAGAAGAATTTAGCTCCATGGTCCCCTTCTTTACAAATCATGGTCAGGGAGACTCGATGCTGTAAAAATGTATTTATTACTGAGACTCATGTAACTATTTCAAGGTTTTATAGTTCAAACGGAGAATACCTTTCTTGAAAACGTACGCAAATCAATAACAAGGTTCCCCCAGAATTGGCTTCCCAGCAAAAATTCATTTGCACTTACTCCAGTGGACTAGATAGAGACCAGACATGGAACTGCCAGACCTGTACATGTAGTATGCCACACACATTTATGGTCTAAGCCATAGTTGGGTAAAGTAGGGGTGCTTATGGACCATGATATTGTAGGCTGCAAGGTGATTGCAGACCTGTTTCATGGAGACAGGATATTGTCTTGTATGCAATGTAGGGTTTAATTCCAGTAAAATGAAAGGGAGAGACTTGTTCAATTAAGACACTGGGTCCTCAGCCCAATGGTTAACCAGGTTGCCACTAAAGACAATACACTCTTTGAGTTCATGAAAATGGGCGGGTGCTCAATGTGCCATAGCCCATAATTATGCAGTGCTTCCTGAAGCCTTCTCCCATTTCTCCTGGGCACCCATGTCGAAATGAAATCCTTGGGCAAACATATTTCTCAGATACAGTGGAAACTATTGAGGGGGGATATACATGGAAGGTCCACATGCGCCAACTGCAGGGAGAGAGGTTATACACTGCTCCACGGTGGGTTTTACATGCAAGCGTGCCTTCATAGCATGTGCACTAATGGTAGCCATAAATGTTGGCGGGATGTGAGGGACAAGCAGATGCCTTACAAGTTTGGCGTGGGTGTCCAAATGTAATGAAGGTCAGGGATGGAGAGGTTTTTTAGGATTCCCCATTTTACTAGATCCAGGGGTCATGACATTGGGTCTGAGAATGACAAAATACAAGGGTCTACCTAAACATGAATGGCATGTGGTCTTGGAGTGCTGGGAGCAGCGAGAAGAGCCCTGACGGTTGGAAAAAGGCCCAATGGCACCATCGATTATGGTCGAAACTGGTGCTTGCACGCCTGACAAGTAACCTGGAGGGTACTTAAATGATGAGTGAGGAAATGTGGTAGTATTGCTTGATAGACAGTGAACTCGTTAAACTCTTCATGGGAAGGAGCAACGGTGGGCTAGTGGAGGTACTCGAAGTTTGCAATAACAGGTGACGATATGGGGCTTGACTGTGTTTCGATTTTATGAAGCAGCTTGGGGCTGACTATGTGGGTGGTGGGGCGAGGGGTGTGTTGGGGCAGGAATTGCAGGTGTTCCATGAGACACCCTATTATGTTACAGTGATGATACCCAGACATGACACCAGCATATGTAAACATTTTCAAAAAGGTAATGAACAGACTTTTGAATAACTATAAGTTAAATATAAGTTACATTTCATTTTGTTAATAGTTCTTCATAGTGAGTCCGCTGTGGAAGTCTGGGGCTTATGGTTAGAGACACCCGACTCTTTCTCGTTTGAAGACATACCCACTGCAGATGTTACTAGTCCTTCAATTTCAAATCTGCTCTATTGGTTAGACACAGTAAACCTAATCTTTATAACATATTTTATCTGATTAATTGTACTCACCTCATCAGGCTCAGGCAGTGGAGGCAAATCTTCTAAACGGTACGGAAATATATATTCTTCACTCTAGAACAAGAAAGACGAACAAAGAAAGAATGAGCAGCCTGCCACAAACTAGAGTCCAATAAACTTTCTATCCTTATCCCCAATATCAGACACTGTAGATTACTTTACTCTACTGGGATCACATGTCAAAGTGAATGACGCTGGAAGGTCATTTTCTGCTTTTCTGAGGGGAAGCTGGTCACAAAATACTGGTGTGAATATGTTTGACTTTTCTGTACTAGGATAATATAGTGCATGGGATAAATCGATTTACAAGTGCAAATTGTATTCTGGTGAATTCTTTACGCTTGCAAATCAAACCATTTCCGAGTGTAAGGTGAACTTACTTGCACAAATGGTTTCATGAAATCAGCCCACTTGCTTCCAATTGAAGTTCACGCAGCCTCAAATAGGCCTGCCTAACCTAAAAAGTGTTCCAACTGCCAATTTGCAAATGCTTGGCATTTAATCGTAAGGAAGAGGAACAGAGAGACAGCAATCACCCTATAAGTCTGTTAATTGTTTCTGTTGTCAGAATACACTTATAATAAGAAAAGTATGTTACTAGTCACCAGTGATAATGTATTATAAATGCACACAGGGCGTCTTGTGCTGCTGGGCCAGCCCTGACATGGCAGCATACTCTAATACTATAATACTCCTGCACCTACATATCAGATTCAATCAGGTTTCTTGCACAGCACGACGACTTACCCATTAGGGTTTCAAGGCGCTGTGTGGTGGGGGGATAGAACACAGAACAGTGGAGCAAGTGTGGCAAGAATGCGGGCAAAACAATGGCCTGTTGGTAGCAGGAAACAGGCTAACACCAGTCCGCACCCCTCCCTCGGCCTGCCCAGAAACATTAGACATCGGCGCACACAAGGCGAAAAGTGCAGCTCAATCCAGGAACCAGAGAAAATACTGCCAGGAGAGGGATGGTCTATTGATCTATACCTTCTGCTGGGGTGGGAGGGAGTATATTTTGAATGACATGTCAACAGACCAATGGTGAAAGGGTGTTGATTAGGAGAACCTATATATGTATTTTTTGCCTGATACTGTTTGGAAAATATGAGGCTGGCAAGACAGCTAAAGCTTTGTTTAGGCCAGACTTAAGAAGAACAAACCTACAGCAATTTCTTCTTGAGAATCTGTAACTAACTTCACATAAGTCTTCAAGCTGTATCTTCTCTCATTATATTCCAGAATGAGCTGAAGGCCTTCCTTGTCAAACATCTCACTATTCCCCAAACCGCCCGGACTTGCTCCAGAACGGTCGCTCCCTCTCCCACTCCCTGGTCCCACGCTTTGAGACTGCTACTGACCGCATTTGGGTATCGTTGCTAGCGCTGTGTATTACTGTGATAGCGCTGTGTGTGCATTTCACCCTAGCTCGCTCTGTATAGCGCTGTGTATTACTGTGATAGCGCTGTGTGTGCATCTCACCCTAACTCTCTCTGTGTAGCGCTGTGTTTGTCTGTGGTGGCGCAGTGTTGTGCATCACATTGTGGCTCGTTTTGAAGAGACTTTAACTGACCTGGATTGGCCTTTGGCGCTGCTCGCTCCGCTCCGCATTGTTGTAGGCGCTTTGATGCCATTTGCTGCCCCTGCCTCACTTTCACTTTGACCCTCCATTTTGTTTGTATTTGTGCTCCCTGGGCCGCCCCTCCTCCCCGCTACCGCCTCCCAGCTGCTGCCCCTCCCACGCTCCGCCCCCTCCACCATCCATTTATGACCATTGCCCCCGCGCGCAGCGTTCACGCGCAGCGATCGCGCCCCATTCGCGCCGAAGGTGCGCCAAAGGTAAGCCCGTCTATGCCCGTCCGTGCCTGGATCGCGCCCAGCGCCTGACCCCCTGGTCCCCGTAATGTCCAGCCCACTCGCATCACTTACGATGCCACCACCCTCCTAGCCCTTAACCCCGGCCGCTCCCCCAACTGCGTCCAAGCCGCTCCTGGACACACCCATGGCCCCTTCTCTTGCAACTCCTGCAAGTTCGACGGCACCAAGAACAACTCCTCATCCACCAACACCATACAGAGACCGGACACCAACCACCTTAAATGCATCCTGCTCAACACCCGCTCGGTCCACAGGCACGCCATCGACCTCTGGAATCTACTAGACACCTTTTCACCGGACTTAGCCTTCCTAACAGAAACATGGATGAATGCTTCTTCTGCCCCAGACATCACCATTGCCATTCCGGAAGGATACAAGATCATCCGAAAGGACCGCATCAAGCATACAGGAGGAGGCATCGCTATTGTCCATAAGAACTCCATCCGCATCTCAACCAGCTCAGACGTCAACCTCGCTAGCGCCGAACACCTTCACTTCCAGATCCACACCGACCCCAAGACCACACTCAGAGGCACCCTCCTCTACCGGCCTCCAGGACCCCGTACACAATTCAGTGACGACATCACTGACTTTATCACCCCACACGCCCTCCCCTCCAAGGAATACATTCTTTTGGGAGACCTCAACTTCCACCTGGAAAAGAACAACGACAGCAACGCCACCACCCTTCTGGACAATCTCGCCAACCTCGGACTCAAACAACTCGTCACTACCCCCACCCACATTGCAGGTCACACTCTCGACCCTATCTTCACCTCCAGCAAACATGTCTCATTCAGTCACACCACAGCTCATCACTGGACGGACCACAGCTGCGTTCACTTCACCTACAATAAGACCACAATCCACAACCATCCTCAACCCACCCTGCGAAGAAACTGGAACAAAATCACCAGCGACCAGATCTCCTCATCGCTTCTACTAAACCCCCCCCCGCCCACACCTCAAACCCCGACCAAGCAGCCATCAACCTCACCCAATGGCTAGCCAACAGAGCCGACATCCTAGCACCGTTGAAAAACCGCCAAATCAAGCTAGGCAGCAAAAACGCATCCTGGTTCAACGATGATCTTAAGAAATCAAAGAAACACTGTCGCTCCCTCGAAAAGGCCTGGAAAAAAGATCCGAACACCAGCACCAGGGACGCCTTCAAAAACGCCACCCGCATACACCACCAACTAATCCGATCTGCCAAGAAAGCCGCATTCAAAGACCGTCTAGATAACAACACCCACAACAGCAAGGAATTATTCAACATCGTCAAAGAATTTACCAACCCATCAGCCAACTCCAACGACATCACCCCCTCCCAAGCCCTCTGCGACTCCCTAGCTTCCTTCTTCCACAACAAAATCGCAGACATCCACAACAGCTTCGACAACCGACCCGAAGACCAATCCACCCAATCTTCTGCAGGACCCTCACCCCCCCTGAACATCCTTAATGACTGGAACCCAATCTCCACTGAGGACACCATCCGCCTGATGAACTCCATCCACTCAGGATCCCCAACTGACCCATGCCCTCACCACATCTTCAACAAAGCAGACTCCATCATAGCACCACACCTCCGAGATGTCATCAACTGCTCCCTCAACTCCGCCACCTTCCCGGAAAGCTGGAAACACGCTGAACTCAGCACCCTTCTGAAAAACCCACAGCTGACCCCACCGAACTCAAAAACTACCGCCCCATCTCGCTTCTTCCGTTCCCGGCCAAAGTCATTGAGAAAGCTGTCAACAACCAGCTCGCCGCCTTCCTCGAAACCAACAAATCCCTTGACTCCTCACAGTCCGGTTTCCGAGCCAAACACAGCACTGAGACCGCCCTCATCGCAGCAACAGACGACATTCGAACTCTACTGGACAATGGAGACACAGTCGCCCTCATCCTCCTCGACCTCTCCGCTGCCTTCGACACAGTCTGTCACAGCACCCTTCTACAGCGCCTCAGAGACGTAGGAATCCAAGGAAAAGCACTGGAATGGATCACCTCGTTCCTCACCGGAAGAACACAGAGAGTCCGCCTCCCACCATTCAAGTCAAAGTCCTCTGAAGTCATCTGCGGCGTGCCACAAGGATCGTCACTCAGCCCCACCCTCTTCAACGTATACATGAGCCCCCTTGCGGCCATCGCTCGCCAACACAATCTCAACATCATCTCCTACGCGGATGACACTCAACTGATCCTCTCACTCACCAAAGACCCTAAGACCGCCAAAACCAACTTACACGAAGGAATGAAAGAAGTAGCCAAGTGGATGAAGCACAGCCGTCTGAAACTGAACACAGACAAAACAGAAATCCTCATCTTAGGCACCTCCCCCTCCGCCTGGGATGACTCTTGGTGGCCAGAAGCCCTTGGAAAAGCCCCCATCCCGACGGACCACGCATGGAACCTGGGCGTCATCCTGGACTCCTCACTCTCGATGACCAGACAAGTCAACGCCGTTTCATCATCTTGCTTCAACATTCTTCGCATGCTCAAAAAAACATTCAGCTGGATCCCCACCGAAACTAGAAGAACGGTCACCCACGCACTGGTCACAAGCCGCCTGGACTACGGAAACACACTATACGCCGGTACCACCGCAAAACTCCAGAATAAACTCCAACGCATCCAGAACGCTTCAGCCAGGCTCATACTAGACATCCCGCGTAAAGAACACATCTCTGGTCACCAGAAAAACCTCCACTGGCTCCCCGTCAATAAGAGGATTACTTTCCGACTCCTAACCCACGCACACAAAGCACTTTACGAACTTGGGCCCGAATGCCTCAGCACACGATTGTCCTTCTACACCCCCTCCCGTCAGCTGCGATCCTCCAACCAAGCCCTTGCCACGGTACCTCGCATCAACAAAACCACTATGGGAGGTAGATCCTTCTCCTACCTGGCAGCTAAAACCTGGAACTCACTTCCCACTCACCTTCGCCTTACTCAGAACCACCTAGCATTCAGAAAGCAACTTAAAACTTGGATATTCGACAAATAATTCCCCACCCTCCCTCTAGCGCCTTGAGACCCTATGGGTATGTAGCGCGCTATATAAATTTCCTGACTTGACTTGACTTGACTTGATAAGCCCATATGTGTTGTGAAGACTGACCCCAGAGATATCTGTTATCTTCACATGCCATAACCACACACAGTCCCTTCACTCTCCAGAATCACATAGGCAGCTCACTCAAATATACTTTCCGTGGTACTGTTTAATGCTCAATGGTTTTATCACCACCATTCCAAGTCGAAGGAATCGTTCTTTTCCGTCAACCCAGCCTCAAACTTTTCACAACTCCTCTGCTCTCCAACCTCCCTCCTACTCACCTTGAGGTTCTCCCTCCAATAATTGTACTGTTTTTGTCCTTTCCCACCCACATTTATGCTTGCAGAAGCTTGCATACCCTCCCACCTCTCACCACATTGATGAGCACCTACTCTCCTATCACCTCCATCCTAAGTCTTCTTACTCGGGTAATGCTTCATGCAATCCTGTCTTACCTCTCCACCTTCATCCACTGTAGGTTTCTTCAGGTTCAGCACTGAGATTGGCGACGGGAATTGTGTCTTGGAAATCACGCATATAAAGCTCTTTAATTGGTTAATGTTAATGTTAATAAAGCTTGCAAAGCGCACTGCTACCCAAAGGTGTCCTGGCGCTGGGAGCTGCCTACTTGGTTACTGGAAAGGAAACTGATTTCACGAAAAAGCCAGGTTTTCAGCCCTCTTCTAAAGGAAAGGAATTCGGTTGCACTTCTAATTCAAACTTTTGTTAGGAGCTATATCCGCTCCATAGGTAGTGACGGGCAGCCAGACCCCTTTCGTCAAATTTACTTCCTAGGGCCCCCTTGGCCTCTGCATCTACGGCATGTCCTGTAAATCCTGCATCAGTAGCATGCAGAATTCATTGGACCTGAAGTAGGTGCAGAGACTGATCATCTCGAAAGCCTCAAAAGAATATATGCCAGGATGGCCTCTTTGCAGGCCTTGGTTGCAAACTGTGCAAGATACTTTGCAATCATTCACTGTTCCCTCTCCTCAAGAATGCGTAAAAAATGTCCATGCCACAATCTTCTTGGGTGGGAGCTCAACTGATGTAAAAGTTGTAGGCACTTATGCTTCTTCCTCTTCTTAATGGCTTGAAGATATCTGTAGCTGTTTGGAGCGTTCTGTCTTCTGAGTCTGCTAGTTTTGGTCCTGTGACATTCTTTTAGGGCTCCTATTACTGCTGTCTTTTTAGGTCGAGCCTCTGTGAGGAATGCTGTATTCAGGTAGGGACTTGAAGCTCCGCCCACGCTCCGCCCATATTTTTCAATGTCCTTTGTAAACTGTAGCTCTTCATTGGTCAACAGGCTTAGTAGTCTCTTAGTACCGCCTTGTCTCATCTTGTAACCCTCTTTCGTGTGTTGTTACTCAGTAGGCTTGAATTACAGCCTCCGAGCACAATTTCCTTGATTTGTTTTCACCTGCCTGCTGTAGCAGGCAAGACACGCTCTCTCCTAAGGAGATAGCACAGCACGCCACAGTTTGGGTTTCACGTTAGGAGAGGCCACACCACCTTCTTTGGCCAGTACGCATCTAGAGAAAGGCCTGTGGCAGCTATTAAAGTGAAACTGTGGCAAGGGGCACTTAAAATAAAAAGCATTTTTTGTCAACTTGACAAACAAATCCTTTTTTTTTGTAAAAGCGCCCCATACCGCGCTTTTACTTTAATGGCGGCCGTGCCATTTTCTTTGGACGCAGTTCATCTAAAGGAGGGGGCTCGGCCTCTATTAACGTGAAAGTGCAGCATGGGGCGCTTGTAGACAACAAAGAATATTTGCAATGAATTAGATCTTGCATTTGCAAAAATTTAAGCTCCTGTCATTTACAATGCCAATAGCTCAAACTCTCGTCAATGCGATACCTATTGCATTGCAAATGCTTGTTTCTTATGTCTTCTGTTTTGAGAGTTGGACTCAAAATGATGTCTGTAGAAGCATGGGAACCTTGTTCTAAATGAGTCAATTTTGTATTTTTCAAAACCAGTTCAGTATGTAGCCAATAAGATGTCTCCTTTAATTTTTTGGGGGGCTTAGGATTCAAGAAGTTCCATTATGAGTATTGTAATTCCCTGTAAATTGTTTAAAATGTTGCATTTGTTAAGAAAACGTACTCTGGGGATGTAGTTTGAAAATATCTACTGTTTGTTTCTTAATTTTCTTCACTTTCTATGCCAATAAAGGTTCGCAATATTAAATTTGGATTCACAGCTTCTACACGACCACTGAGGCAGGACTTCCGTTCTGAGAACTGCAATACAAAAACATATACCAAAAACCCGCTATATATATATTTTTAGGTTTCAGCCTGGCGTTGCAACTGCGTAGCAGTTGCTCCGCCCAGGCGAAATCTATTGTTATCTCTATAGAGGGGACTTGACACCGCCCCTTCTTCCATTGGCTAGCTCCATAAATGGAGGCTAGCCATTGGAAGACATTGGCCGTCAATCACGTTTTCCAGAGAAAACGCGATTCGGGGGCGTTTCTGGGTCTTTTTTTAAGCCCCGCCCCTTGTTGGCATGTGTCCCGGGCCGCGCTGTGATTGGCTGCAGGCCCGGGACACCCCAGTGACGTCATTTCCCGGGCCGCGCTGTGATTGGCTGCCGGCCCGGGACACCCCGTGACGTCAGCCAATCACAGCACGGCGAGTGTCTTTCATCCACAGTGTGTCATGTTTCAGATGTCTTGAACCCGTGAGAGTCCTTTTGAGCACAGACAATGCTTTGTCATATATGCAGATCGTGGATTACCGGAAGTAATCCAAGCAGTTACTTCTCACAGTCTATGATGTTCTTCATAAAGAGGCATCGCTCAGAGGCTCCGGCTAATTGCTAAAGTGCGTAATTGTTAATTTTCTGCGTGAAGACCAGTTTAACGAGACACGGCCCTGTGACCTGCGAACATGCTTGGAGCCGCACGCACGCGTCTCTCGCGGCCTCGGGGCAGGCGGAGGGCATGCACCGCCCCCAGGCGGCTTCCGGAGCAGCGCCGCCCAGCGGCCCAAGAGCAGAACGTCTCTGGTGGACCACGGCGCCCTACAAGGAATAGTTTTCTGGTTTTTGGCAGGCAGCAGGAGCGTTTGGAGCCCGAGTTCGGCTCGCGCTGCCTGACGTCACGTGTCGGTTCGGGACGGCGGGTTGAGTCACCCGGGGGTGTGGCGCCGCGCCCGGAGCCGAGGCTGAAGCGCCGCTGCACGCCGGGAGGCAGCCGCCCCGGCTCCCGTGGAGCTCTGTTTTCCACCCCCTCGCCAGCAGGACTTCCCCTCAGAGGAACTGTCGCTTGTCCTCCTGCGGAGACTGCTTCACGTGAAGGCGAGTTGTTTCCACGAGAGGGAAAGTTGGAGTCCGAGCTGAGATCAGAGGAAGCGAGAGGGCGTCGAGGGCAGCCTCCCTGGCAACTTCACTGGGTGAGTACAGTCCCGGCGTTACACTGTGAGCACGCGGGGCTGGTGGGCACCACAGTCCTGGCTGTGTACTCTGCCAGTCTATGGGTACGCGAGGCGGTGGGCACTGTCTACAGTGCTGGCTCTATGCACGCTGCCTTACACCCTGTCTGTGGGCACCCGGGGCTCATGAGACCACAGTTTTGGCCCTGCACTCTGCCAGTCTATGGGCACGCGGGCACTGTCTACAGTGCTGGCTCCATGCACGCTGCCTTACATACACCCTGTCTGTGGGCACCCGGGGCTCGTCGGGACTTCAGTCCTGACAGTGCAATCTGCCAGTCTATGGGCACGCGGGCGGCGGGCACTGTCTAATGGGTTCTTGCCATGCACGCGGCCTCACACTCTTTGTGGGCACGCAGGGCTGGTGGAGACCGCAGTCCTGGCCGTGCACTCTGCCAGTCTATAGGCAGGCGGGCGGCGGGCACTGTCTAATGTGTTCTGGCAGCTGTCACCATCTCAGATGTCATCGGTGTTGCGGTTTTCCCACATCTGTGCCCGGGCTGCGGCTGGCAGGCACGCGCCTGCCGTTGCTGTCTGTAAGGTGTTCCAGATATTGCTGTCCGAGAGGCGGAGTTGTGAGTAGTTTTAAGGTGCTGCCGCGCTTTGTGGTTATTGTGCAGTAACAAATTAACGCACAAATCCCTATGACATGCATTTATTTAGTAGCCCCGGTGAATTACGCTGCCTCCTGGTGACATGGGGCATGACGTTTTCTCCAAGAATCGCGTTGTCGGCTGCTGCTTACGACAGGATCGGTTCTCTTTGCGTGTACCACAAGTTAAGAAAAGTGCTCTATTTGCTTGTTTACAGTAGTCATTAAAGGCCCGCTTAGAATCGCAGCTCATTGGATGTCGGCAGACTTCGCAGCCTGCAGATGTTCTTGTAGATTGCCTGTGGGGAGGGCAACTGCACCTTGGATGGGAACTGAAACCACTGCCGTTGTCGGCGGTGTTCACTCGGTGCACACCCGCACTTAAGGGTACATGCGGGGCAGAGAAGGTGGAAAAAACAGTGCTGGCTGCTTTGTGTACATTTACAAAGTAGTTCATATATTTATTATTCACGGAATTGGCTGGTTTAAATCCATTGAAGTTCCCTCGGTGTAGCAGTTCGAGGCCGGAGGGCATCGAGCTGCGGTTCTCACTCGGAGCTGCTCGCATCTGAATCCCGCTCCTTCACACCAAATGGAGGCTTCGGTTGTTTTGTTCACCCTTCCCAGTCGTGCTTTATTTGAGCTGGTTCCCATGCCTTTATTCCCGTGTTCTCTTCTTACCCCATGGCCAGTTTGCGGGGCACACGCATTGCAGTAATGCTGTTCGTTGTTTTGTGTTAATTATTTGTTTCTCTTAGCTGTAGTGAGCGCGACTTTTATCATGGCCTGTCTTTACAGCCATCACCACCTACTATAAGAGAATTTGTAGTTTCGCTTTTTCCATGACAGGTTCGGGCATACAAGTCCCAGCACGCTTCTTGTTGGCTGAATGACCAGGCGGTGGCTACGAGTCGTCTCCAGGACGACTGGTAGTCATGGTACAGGTTGCCTGGCCAACGTCAATCCACCTTGTACCTGGGATCTCTAAGCAAAGTGTAACAACAAATTGTAAGGCCTAAATGCTCACCTTTATTCCATAAAATGATAAATACTGTAAGCGAGCTGAAGAATTACGTTGAGGCTTGAGGGCACACCCTCTAGCAAATAAAAACAAAACTGATGTGCGCTGGTGCCTTTTAATTCACCAGTGGAAACGTGTGTATTTTAAAGCATATATGTTCATGATTTTTTCTCTTTTTTTTCTCACTATCATACCCAGCTTGCATAGCTCTAACTTTGTCAAAGGCGAAACCGTTGCATTGTAAATGCTTGTTTTTAAGTTGAGTTCGATTGGAAAACCTATTGTTTTAAGTACTCTGAATGTAAACATAATGTCTATGCTTAGATGTTAAGTAAGGCTCTCAGTTTTCCATTTTTACAGTTCTCACAGATGAATACAGACAGAAACCATCTGTTTCCCTAGCTTTATTTATTTTTAGATGAGGGAAAAATAGAAAATATGTATTTTCAATGCTTCCAGTCATTACTGCCAGTCCAATAGCTGTATAGTCTGACAAACGGAGATTAAAAAAAACTGTGTTTTCAAATGAAGAAGTAACGAGCTGCAGATGTGCATGTTTTTATACCACATTGTGAATATTTTCATGTGAGATGATTGCATATGAGTGATGCTTTGTATATGCCTTCTTATAACACTAAAACCCATGGAGCATCCAAATGGAAGCAGACACTTGTCAATTAAATAAAAGTGGAAAGATGCTAGTTGCAGATTCATGTTTTTCAAAACACAAGATAAGCATGGATAAACACAGATAAATATGTATAACTGCACATGGAAATGGCTAATAAATAAATACTATATAACCAGGAACCCTAATGTTAATTTTAGCACTTTTCAAGGCCAGCAAGCTTCGCTGTACAAGTATGAAAAGACCAGGGCATGCTGATCCCACCCACGCCTATTCTTCCAGGTTCCTGGAAGGTTTGCAAACATTTATGGAACATTGCACAGGGCTGGTGCATTCCTCGGCATGTATAGATGCCTTTTCAAATAGTTCTTGGGTATCTGGCACAGTCACTGGCTCTTCGATGTTGGACATTCCTGCAGCAAAGGAGCTTTTTGCTGAACTTTGGGACATATTATCAAGACAGGTGATAAAATTATCGCCGCTTTAGCGGCAGCAAACTGCCGCTAAAACTGCGATAATAGGCTTGATAATATGCTCTATGGAATTCCAATTGAATCCCAGGTTAGATGTCCTGCACATCTAACCTGGGCTTTTATTAGAATTCTATAACGCATATTAGGAAGCCCATTATCGCCGTTTTAGCGGCAGTTTCCTGCCGCTAAAACAGCGATAATTTTAATGAGCTTCTTGCTAATATGCCCCAATACTTTTTGCTCTTTGAAAACATGGCTAGTGGACTAGAAGATCAGATCAGATGAAATCCAGACAAGAGAGGGAACAAGAAGAACTGGAATTTAATAAGACTGAAGGTTCCAGATCCCCATGGGAATCTACTGTATGGATGTTTTTCAGAATTCCACCTGGTAAATAAAAACTTTCTTCTAAGTATGTAACATGACGTGTTTATGAATAGAAGCTCAGAAGGAACAACCCTGAGAAGTACACCCTTGGAAGCACATCGCTGCACAAGCATCATAATGCATGGCATGAACAGCAGAAAAAAGAAAAGAAAGAGGGACACCAAGCAGGTGAGGGGATCGATCATCCGAAGAAATCCTACAGAAGAAGCAGAAAGCCAGAGATTCCAGTTATAACAACAGTGCTTCATCTAGTGTGTGACAAGCACCTCGGCTGTGGTGAGCAAAACCAGGCTGCTCGGCTGAAGAAAATACAAAAAAAACTTCATAAGATTTGTCAAAAAATATTTTTTCTTCAGTTATCAAAGTTTTCTCATTTCTTTTCCTACTTTAAAAAAATATATAATGCTAGTGTTGTGAAATACGGGCTGTTTTTGTTTTCACTCTAAAGAAAAAAAGTCTACAAAAAGTAGTTCTTTCAGAACGAATTTTAAAGTTAAAAAAGATACAAATATATGGTGCTTGTTTTGTAAGTGAGGGAGTGTGGAAAAGGGAGCAAGTATGTGAGGGGGACTGAGTGGGTTTTGGTGAAAGTAAGAGCTACAGGGAGTAGGGCAGCAAGTGAAAATTAATGAGTGTGAGGAGGGTATGGGGACGAGTGAGTGCATGGGCAAGGATGACTGAAAATGTGGGTCAGAGACAATGAGAGGTGGAAAGTAAAGAGTGAGTGAGTAAAAGTGAGGTAGTTAACGAATAAAAGTGAGCAAGAAGGAGTAAGTGGGTTAGTGTGAAAGTTAGAAGAGTGAGTGAGAGTAAGGGAAGGTGCAAGGGAGACTGTGAGGGAGACAGTGCATGAAAGAGCAGACAGGTGAGAAAGTTAGTGAAAGAGTGAGAGTGACAGAAAGTTCGGAAAATTGAGGAAATGTAAGGGGGTCAAGGAATGAAAACATGAGTGACTAAAAACGAAGTTATGAATGAGAAGGAGTGGATGAGTAAGTATGACAGAGAGTAAGCAGGTCAGTGAGTGAGTATGATACTAAGCAAAAGTAAAGGACGGTGTGAGAAAGGATGTGAAGTCGTCAAAGTGCATGATGCTGTAAGAGAGTAGAAAATCAATGACGTAATGAGTGATCGAGACTTTCGCTTTTCCATGCATAACAGTGCATCATTCTTGCTAGGACATTGGAATAAAACTAGTGTTGACTGATATTTTGTGTGTAAGCTATATTAGCATGGTCAATGCACATGCAGTAGAGCTTTGCTCTGTTGGCAGTGTCGTGTCGTGACTCAATTATGACAGACAAGTATGTATATTTATAGGAGCTTTATTAGTTGCCTCCTTCTGCGTCCCTGTCCCTACTCTAACTAACTTCATCCTGTCTACGCTCCTCCTCTTCCCTTGGTCCCCGGCTAGCTCCACCCACCCAACTACTAGACTGCTGACTACATAACATCTCCCCCTTTCTTAACAAAACAACAGAACAATATACCAGTTCATATTTCTTCAATGAGTCTTTTCAGCCGTTGAATATCTCGGCGGGGTCGCATAGACACGGCTCCAGTCGTATCGTCTGTCAGAGGGTCTCTTGTCTGACTCACGCTCTCTTGGTCAACTCGGTCAGACCCTTCAGGAGCGGATGCTCCAGTCACATTCGTTAGGGTTCCTCTCATGTCCGAAGAGCACTTCTTAAAGTGTGACAGATTCCGAGTGACTCATCGTTGATCAGACTCTGCTGTCAACATGGTGCCCTTCTGCTGCGTGACTAGCAAAGGTTCATCTCGGAAACGACAGTCAGTCTTTCTTTGTTGGTCTTGTTTGACGATGACGCAATCTCCCTCATGCAGAGACGGTGATCTCGCTCTCCTCTTTGCATTGGCGTATGATTTCATTTTGTCCTTGTTGCGGCTATCAGTCGCCACCACTTCTTGATGATTGCGGAGGGGCGACACCGCCCGCAAGGCTCCTTCCCACGTTTGGATGTGAGTTCTCATGGGTCGCCCTAGCATCAGTGTTGCAGGACACTTTCCGGTGGTCGTGTGAGGTGTCGTCCGGTATGCCCTGAGGACTTCATTTAGGTCTGTTTGCAAATCCTTCATTTCAGCAGTGGCTTGTTGGAATGTCTTCTTAAGCGTGGCCATGAACCTTTCAATGGTGCCATTAGCCTGCGGCCAGAGAGGTGTGACTCTCCTATGTTTAAAGTCCAGGTGCTTTGCAAACGCACTGAACTCATGTCCATTGAAAGGAGGTCCATTGTCTGTTTTCACCTCTCTGGGGACACCCCACGCTGCAAACACTTCATCCAATACTTTGAGAGTGCTGGAGGCACTTGTGGATGACACAAATTTCGCAATGGGAAATCGTGAGTTCTCATCGATTATGGCTACCACGTATTTACCGGATTGCAGTGGTCCGTAGAAATCCATGGCAAGTTCTTGCCACACTCCGCTGGGTAGAGGGGTCATTTGTAATGGCGCCGGTGGATCCTCTTTGCTGGTCAGCTGACACAGATGGCAATCCTCCAGAGTTGACTCCACCATCTGATCAAGGAGAGGAAACCATACCCGTTCCCTAAGCGCCCGTTTCGTTGACACTACCCCTCTGTGGCCTTCATGGGCAAGGCTGATGACACCTTGCCGTAATTGTCTGGGAATAACAATCCGTTGACCTCGCAATATCACTCCATCTGTGGTGACAGACAGTTCGTCACAGACGTGTCGGAATGCTTGCATTTCCTGCTTGGTAGCCGGATCATTGACGTCTCCTTCAGATTCATGTCTCCACTGGTTGGTCTGAATCCGACATAGTACCTTTTGCAAGACGACGTCTTGCGCAGTGGCCTCTCGGATGGCTTCCATGGGAATGGCAGGTGGTAGTGCTTGATCAGCCACGAAGTGGATGTACTCCTCAGCGATGGAAGGCTTGGATTCCGACGATGCTTGTGGGTGTCGTGACATGTAATCCGCCAGGTTCTCAGCCTTCCCGGGTTTGTGGACAATAGTGAAAGTGTATTCCTGGAGCCTTAGGCCCCATCTCTCAATCCTCGGTGGCATTTTGGATCTGGGGTTGCCGTAGATGGTGACTAGCGCCTGATGATCGGTGATCACAGGGTAAAGTGCTTGCCGTAAATAAAGACATGAAAATGTTCACATGCCCAAACCACCGCAAGACTCTCCTTTTCAGGTTGCGAATATGCCTTTTCGGGATCAGACAGACTGCGACTGGCATACGCAACGATGCGTCTCTGATCTGAGTCATTGTCATATTGTGCCAGAATCACCCCTAAACCCACAGAGCTGGCATCCACTGTAATTTCAGTCTTCCGCCGAGGATTAAAATATGAGAGGTTGTCAGCAGACTCCACCGCCAGCTTGATCTCCCTGAACGCTTGTTCACACGGGGGCGACCAGTCAAATGGTTGGCCTTGTTTTGTGAGAGCTCGAAGAGGATGGCTGATGGTCGCATAGTCTCTGATATATCGAGCACAATAGCTGGCCATCCCTAGAAACGACCTCAATTCACTGACATCTTGCGGGCTCTTGGTGTTGTTCAGAGCAGCTATCTTGTCCAGATCAGGTTTCATCCCGGCACCTGAGAAAATGTGACCAAAGAATTTCAAAGTGGACTGGTGGAACTCACACTTATCTTTGTTCAATGTCAGGTTGGCTGCCAGCAGGGCGTGACAGACGCGATCAAGGGCAATGTCATTGTAACGCCCTGAACGTCTCAGGATCGTTTAACAGACACGATAATGAGGACGCAACCACTTGTGAAGGGTTAGGTATTTTAATGAAGGCACAAATAATACAAAGAGTAAACAAAAGTTATAGTCACTGGAATCCTCCAGGCTAAGTACGTTACCAGCCCACAGCACGGATGGTCCTAACCGTCCTCTGCATATACGCCAATCCCGGCGTATGCCAACAGAGGGCAGAAATGAAATGGCCGACAATGCCAATCGGTAGGCTGTGAGGGGCACGAAGAGTGTTGGGGAGAATCGAGGAGTCAGGGAAACACCCAGCCGGGGTCTCTACCTGAAGGGAGCAGCCGCTCAACCTCTTCCTCAGACTGCACCGGGACGCGGAGTCACCTCCTGGTGATGCGTCACCGATACCCCAATCAAAAGCAAGAAGACTGAACCGAGAGCAGCCGCTCGATCGATCCTGTGGACTTCCGAGTCTGTAACGCGGCAAACACCTCCTGGTGTGCGTTACAGCTGGCAGTCCCTGTATCTCTGGTCGGGCTGGGAGTTACGACTCCAACCAGCATAAGCGCCACTGCGCCTTGACTCAGCCGAGTCTAAAGCGAAGCTCAATGGTTGACCGGTAGAGCTTCCGGGTCCTTCACAGGTGACGATGGGGCAAGACACGGCCCAGGGAGTAACAACTCGACCTACCTCCGTTCTTGCCTTACTGGAGCACCACTCCGGAACGCTGCTCTTGACGAAGCAGGTACGTCGGTGTAAACACAATATCCGACAGCGTTGTACCTCCAGGTTCCTCCCTTTATAGGGCGTGTTTTCCTTGAGTTATGTAACGGCTCTCCCGTTTACATAAGGGCGTGTTTTCCTTGAGTTATGTAACAGCTCTCCTGTTTACATAAGGGCGTGTTTTCCTTGAGTTATGTAACGGCTCTCCCGTTTACATAAGGGCGTGTTTTCCTTGAGTTATGTAACAGCTCTCCTGTTTACATAAGGGCGTGTTTTCCTTGAGTTATGTAACGGCTCTCCTGTTTACATAACCTCTCAACCGCTAAGCATCCTGGGAGATGTAGTCCGTTTTCGCTGGTTACCGTTTTCCTCCCCTCGCATGACAGGAATTCTTGACAGTACATCCTCCCTCTCAGCGGCTCCCCACGGGGCCAGCGCTGGCAGGAAAATGCCGATGGAACAAGGAGACCAAGCGCGGAGCATGAACCCCTTCAGCCGGTTCCCATGATTGCTCCTCCGGGCCATAGCCTTTCCACGCAACCAGGTACCATAGCTTCCCCCTGCGCCATTTGGACGCCAGTATGCCCGACACTTCATACTCCACCTCCGACTCCACGCATACCGGCCTAGGTGTCCCAGACGGCTTGGAGGGTGCTGGTTTGAGCAATGATACATGAAAGACAGGGTGTATCCGCAATGACTGGGGCAAGCACACCTTCACGTTCAGGGGACCCATACACTTGGTAATTCGATAGGGGCCCATGTACTTGGGATGGAACACACTGTTCTTTCGAAACCTCATGTTTCTTGTGGATATCCAGACGTAGTCTCCAGTGCGGTACAGTGGCCCGGGCCTTCTCTTCCTGTCTGCCGCAGCCTTGTATCTTCTCTTGGCCTCTATCAGGACAGCCCTTGAGCGCATCAACGTGTCTTTTATGTGTGCCACCCTGTCCGCTGTGGCAGGAATCCTGTCCTCTCTGAACGGATGTAGAAATGGCAAGAACCTTGGATGTTCGCCATAGTTGCTATAGAACGGAGATGACTGTGTGGAGCTGTGAGTGGCGTTGTTGTAGGCTATCTCTGCAACCCATAGCAAGTCGACCCATTCTTCCCTGCCCTGGTCCACAAAACATCGCAGATACTGTTTGAGCGTTTGGTTCAGGCGCTCGGTTTGGCCGTCCGTTTGAGGGTGGTAGCTGGTGGACAGGGCGGTCTTAACGTGCAGCGCAGTGCACCAAGTCTTCCAGAATTGCGCAGTAAACTGCGACCCCCGGTCTGACACGATCACCCCAGGTAATCCATGCAGTCGTACCACATTCTTTAGGAGTAGTGACGCCAATTCCCCGGCCGTAGGGACTCTCTTGCAGGGGATGAAGTGCCCCATTTTCGTCAAGTAGTCCACCAACACCAGTATTGCCGTCATCCCCTGGTCCACCGGTAGGCCCACCACGAAGTCCAGTGATATGCTATCCCATGGTCTATCCGGGATTGGAAGTGGATGTAAGAGCCCTTGGGTTCGGCCATGGTCGGCCTTCATGGTAGCACACGTAGGACACTCCTGTCCCCACCTCCTGACATCCACTCTCATGGTTGGCCACCAGAAATGCCGTCCCATGCTAGCCACCGTTTTTTCAAAGCCCAAATGACCTGCGCATGGAGAGTCATGGCACCAGAAGAATGCTTGTTTCCTTAGCCTAGGCGTGGGTATCAATAGGCACCTGCCCTTCAGGGGTATCCCGTCCTTCAGCTGCCATTCTCTGTGACTGAGGAGCCACCTCCGCCATGCGAATGACCTGATCCCTCTCTTTATTCCCCTCAGGAAAGTATCCGGTTGGATAACCCCCAATACCATCCTCAGGGAAATGAAGGAATGCTCGGTCGCAGGCAATGGTTCCTTAACTGCAGATTGACGGGACAGGGCGTCCGCCTTCCGGTTTTCCGTCCCCGGCCGATATGTGATGCGGAAGTTGAACCCAGCAAAGAAGATCATCCACCGCAGCTGCCTGGGAGAAAGGTGTCTTGTGGCCGTCATGAACTGAAGGTTCCGATGGTCCGTGTACACCGATACCACATGTCTTGCCCCCATCAACCAATGCCTCCATTCGGTGAAGGCGTCCTTGATTGCGAGAAGCTCCTTCTCCGCAATATGGTAGTTGCGTTCGGCGTCGTTGAGTTTGCGGGACATGTACGCAACGGGATGAAGCACCCCTGTGTCGTGGTTGCGTTGGGACAAGATAGCCCCCAGCGCCACATCCGATGCGTCCGCTTCCACCACGTAGGGGAGATCCGGATCGGGGTGAGCCAACACCGGCGCCTTACCAAAGGCGCTTTTCAGGGCCTCAAAGGATGCGTTCGCTTCAGGGGACCAGACAAACTCCTTGGACTTCCTCAGTAGCTGTGTGATTGGGGCCACCAATCCTGAAAATCCATCTATAAACCGCCTGTAAAAGTTGGCAAAGCCAATGAAACTTTGGACGTCCTTCACGCTTTGGGGCACCGGCCATTCTTTCACCGCCTTGATCTTTCGTTCTGCCATCTCCTGTCCCTCTGGACTCAGCATCACTCCGAGGAATTCCACGGATGTGACGTGGAAGTCACACTTGCTGAGTTTACAAAACAGCATGTTTTCCCTCAGCTTTTGGAGCACAGCTTTGACGTGGTGTACGTGCTCCTCCACACTGGACGAATAGATGAGGATGTCGTCGATATATACGACCACGTAGATATCCAACTCCTCTCTGAATACCTCATTCAGAAAGTACTGAAAGGCTGCCGGGGCGTTGCACAGACCGAACGGCATGACGAGGTACTCAAAAAGGCCGAACCTGGTCTTAAAGGCGGTCTTCCACTCGTCTCCGTCCCTCATGCGCACCAGATGGTATGCCCCTTTCAAATCCAACTTGGTGTAGATACGAGCTTTCTTGACCTGTTCCAGAAGTACACTGATGAGAGGCAAGGGATACCGATTTTTTATGGTTATCGCATTCAATGCCCTAAAGTCCACACAGGCTCTCAGCTCCCCATTAGCCTTCGGGATGAAGAAGAGTGGCGAGGCGGCCGGAGACTTGGACGGGCGGATGAATCCTAGCTTGAGGAGTTTATCCAGGTACCCCCGGAGATGCACGTTTTCAGGCTCCGTCAGGGCATACAGCCTGCCGCTGGGAACGCTGGCCCCTGGCACCAGGTCGATCTGGCAGTCAAACTGTCTATGTGGTGGTAGCACTTCCGCCTTCACCTCATCAAATACGTCCTCAAAACTGTGATAAGCCTGGGGGAGAGCCACATCTTTTTCTGCCGCTGTAGCCACCGTCTGACTCCTGCTCTCATCTGCGTCAAGGGATTCCGGTCGTATTCCACAATGCAGGGTGCAATACGGTGACGTCATTTCGATGTGTTGGCCAATCCACAGAGGGGTTGTGTTTCTGTAGCCATGGCAATCCCAATATGACACCATATTGGGGCGCTCGGATGATGTTAAAATCGATTTGTTCCATATGGTTCCTCCCATATCTCACCGGAAGAACCCCCGTGTGCTGCCCGATGGGCCCCGTCACCAATCGCCTTCCGTCTACAGCATAGACGTCTTCGGGTACAGCTTTGGGAAGAAGCACTAGCCCTAGCCTGCATGCCTCGTTGTGGTCCATAAACATGCCAGTGGCCCCTGAATCCACCATGGCCACAACGGGTATCCACTGGTCATGCACTCCCACGTGCACCGTGAGAAACAGGTGTTGTTGTCCCTTAGTGACCGAGTTGGAAAGTGAAGGGATGGATGAGTGACTCCGAGATGCCCCTTCTTTGGTCTGGGAGTCCTCTAGTTTTCCGCCGGTATGTCCACCACGGCTGTTACCGACCGGTTGGCCCGATAACGTGACGTCTTCGGTTTGGCAGGGCATTCACGTACGTAGTGGCATTTTTTGCCACAATATAGGCACAATCCTTGTTTACGGCGTGACTCTTTCTCCGTGGCTGTGAGGCTCGCTCGTATTGCGCCGATGTCCATGGGTTCTCCCTTGGATGCGGTGGAAGTTTCAGGACTTGGAAGGGATTTTCCTTTTCTCCCATGATCCCCCTTTCTTTCACTTAGCCTATGTTCCAGCCGTAATACCAGGTTGATAAGGCCTTCACATGTCTTGGGTTGAGGGTCAATATGAGCCACGGCGTCCTTGAGCTCATCGCACAGCCCTTGATGGAAGAGCGCCGTCTGTTTAGCAACAGGCCACTTGGTTTCCGCAACCAGCCTTCGGAAAGCGTTGAGATACTGCACCAGGTCGTTGGACCCCTGTCTCAACTCAAGCATTTCACGGTCCGCCGTGTACGAGTCAGCCCTTCTGTCGAATACCTTCAGGAATTCCTCGCGAAAAGCACCCCAATCACATAAGATGGGGTCGTCCCTGCTCACCAGAGGTACGGCCCACTGTGCCGCGTTTCCTGCCAAATAGGAAATAAGGAAAGCCACACGAGCCTGACTCGTGGGGAACGCCTTTGGTTTGCACGATAAATGTAGCGCCACTTGTGTGAGGAATACCTGCACTGTGTTAGGATCCCCACTGTACCTCTCTGGTGTTGCCAAGGGGATGGCTACCGGCATTTCCACTACTACCGCAGGGGTCTGGTTCGTGAGGGAGGTGCTGGGCGTGAGCGGGTCCAATTGGATAGCATCCAGTCTGGCTTTTACATCGGCTGTTTCTTGCCTAGAGGCAGCCACTTCAACTTGCACGGTCGCTAAAGCAGCCAGCACATCATCAAGTGTTGCCATGTCTGTTATCAACCGGGAGACAGTTAGTGTTATTAAGGTCGGATATTTTGTAACGCCCTGAACGTCTCAGGATTGTTTAACAGACAAGATAATGAGGACGCAACCACTCGTGAAGGGTTAGTTATTTTAATGAAGGCACAAATAATACAAAGAGTAAACAAAAGTTATAGTCACTGGAATCCTCCAGGCTAAGTACGTTACCAGCCCACAGCACGGATGGTCCTAACCGTCCTCTGCATATACGCCGATCCCGGCGTATGCCAACAGAGGGCAGAAATGAAATGGCCGACAATGCCAATCGGTAGGCTGTGAGGGGCACGAAGAGTGTTGGGGAGAATCGAGGAGTCAGGGAAACACCCAGCCGGGGTCTCTACCTGAAGGGAGTAGCCGCTCAACCTCTTCCTCAGACTGCACCGGGACGCGGAGTCACCTCCTGGTGATGCGTCACCGATACCCCAATCAAAAGCAAGAAGACTGAACCGAGAGCAGCCGCTCGATCGATCCTGTGGACTTCCGAGTCTGTAACGCGGCAAACACCTCCTGGTGTGCGTTACAGCTGGCAGTCCCTGTATCTCTGGTCGGGCTGGGAGTTACGACTCCAACCAGCATAAGCGCCACTGCGCCTTGACTCAGCCGAGTCTAAAGCGAAGCTCAATGGTTGACCGGTAGAGCTTCCGGGTCCTTCACAGGTGACGATGGGGCAAGACACGGCCCAGGGAGTAACGACTCGACCTACCTCCTTTCTTGCCTTACTGGAGCACCACTCCGGAACGCTGCTCTTCACGAAGCAGGTACGTCGGTGTAAACACAATATCCGACAGCGTTGTACCTCCAGGTTCCTCCCTTTATAGGGCGTGTTTTCCTTGAGTTATGTAACGGCTCTCCCGTTTACATAAGGGCGTGTTTTCCTTGAGTTATGTAACAGCTCTCCTGTTTACATAAGGGTGTGTTTTCCTTGAGTTATGTAACGGCTCTCCCGTTTACATAAGGGCGTGTCTTCCTTGAGTTATGTAACAGCTCTCCTGTTTACATAAGGGCGTGTTTTCCTTGAGTTATGTAACGGCTCTCCTGTTTACATAACCTCTCAACCGCGCTGGTTACCGTTTTCCTCCCCTCGCATGACAGGAATTCTTGACAGTCATGCTCATGAACGTCTGAACCATATACAAGAATGTCGTCGCTGTAATTCAGAGCGTTGGGAATATGCTGAATGATTTGTCGAATTGCCTCTTGAAAGATTTCTGCGGCTGAGGATACGCCAAAACTCAATCGCTTGTATCTGAAGAGTCCAAGGTGGGTCGCAAACGTCGTAATGTAGGGAGACTTGACATCCAGCTCCAACTGGTGGTAGCCCTTGTTTAAGTCCAGTTTCGAGAACACCCTCGCCCCATTTAATGCAGAAATCATGTCGCTGAGATGTGGCCCAGGGTGGCGCTCCCTTTCTATTGCCGTGTTGGGTAATCGCATGTCAACACACAGCCTTACCTTGCCCGCGGTGCCCTTCTTTGGTACGATGACCACTGGCGACACCCACGGGGTCGGACCATCAGTCTGTTCGATGATGTCTGCTGATAGGAGTTCCTGAAGTTCATCCTCCACAGCTTTTTGGAGGTGAAATGGTACACGTTGAGGGTGCTGTGCCACAGGTCTGATCTGTTTGTTAATGTGAAGATGGATTTGACACCCCTTCAATTTCCCTAGTCCCTGAAACAGCCTGGGAAACTTACTGGCGATGTCCTGGTCATCACTGACTTTAAATAGAATCGCTACAAGACGGAGACGCTCTGCAGTCGGTAGACTGATTAGGCAATCTGCCTCTGGACCTTTGATGACATGTATGACTGCTGGTATGGTCACGGTGTCATGCCTGAGTGTCGTTGAGAATTTTCCCAAGCAAGTGAGTGGTTTCTTGGACATCCAGGTGAAAACTCGGACGGATGCATGAGTCAATGACGGTTTAGGCTTCATTCTCTCATATTCCGTGACTGGAATGTAGTTTAGCGAAGCTCCGCTGTCCATCACAAATTTGGTATCATGGTTTCCTACTTTTATATCCAGGCGTGGATATTTCTTGAGTTGATCGGGATCTGCAATCATATTCCTGTATTCCACTGTGTACTCAGAGTCTCTGGATGATGATCTGGAGCCTCGGGATGGTGACCTCCGCTCCCATCGAGATCTGCGTGACTCTCGGCTGGAGTGTGGCGATCCTGAGGACAATGTAGACTTGTCTTGGACTGCCCTTACGTGATATTTTCTGGTGTCAGAACGAGATGACCTGTTCATTCGCTTCGCCTCTCCTTTTGATAGTCCCCACACATCGCTTCAAAGTAGTTCGTCTGCCCACATTTTCTGCATCTCTGGCCCATTGCAGGACAGGCATCGACATGCGGGTAGTCATACCCACATCTATAACATCTTTTTGTCCTTTCCGGTCTCCTTTCTCTTCGCCCAGGGTCATGCCTCCTGTGTTCAGTGTGTTGTTGACGAGATGACGCCCTGGGTCTCCATTGCCTTTCTTTTGAGTTTCGACGGCTGCTTCCACGGGCTTGGACACGGCACGCTTGTTCATGACTTACTTTGCGTCCCGTTTCAATGCTGGTGGCGTGTTCCTCTGCCTGGTCATAGACGCGAGTCATTTCTTCAATGTCATCTAGTTCATGAGGTTTTCTTATCAACCGCCTCCTGAGGGTTTCCGAGTGGCATCCATCTATGATCTGTGATTTTATGGCAGCATCTGTCGAAAAGGTGTCAAATTCGCAGTGTCTCGATAGTCGCTGCAGTCGGGTGATGAACGCGCTCATTGCTTCGTCTTTTCCTTGACCCGCTTGATGAAACGCATGTCGTTCATAATCAACATTCCTTTTATGGAGGAATTTCTTGTTCAGGGCCTCACGCACCTTGTCATAGGTTCCGACATCTGCAGGGGGAAGATCTTTGATTATCTTGCTTATTTCTTGACCTGCTAGGTTGCGAAGGGCAATCAACTTTTCTTCATCAACTGTTACCTTGGACCCCTTAATGTAGTCTTCAAAATCCTCAAGCCATTCTTGCCATCTAGGGCCCATGCTTCCTTCTGTGGTCAGTGTCAAAGGCTCCGGGGCCCGCAGATGCAACACTCCCGTGATGAGTGGTTTGACTTCATTTCGCTGCGGGGATGTATTCGGAGTCACCATAGTGATATCACATGCTTCTTTTCACTCTTCCACCCGACTCTGATTGACCTGTTGCGTCCTTCTCACAGGCGTTCCAGCTGATCGATCGCTGCCCCTTTGGTTAATATTGCTTTACTTTAACTCGTGCTTGTTTATGCAGTTATAGTTGCTCGTGCTTGTTTAATAGTAATGTCCTGCGTTAGCTCGGGTTTGTTTTATTTCTGTGCAGTCTCCATGTATCATTGCCTGCTTGCCAACTGACACGCCTGACTCTAAAATGGCCGCTCTCACACTGCACAGGGGTCTGTCCTTATGGCCGCCTGACTTCAAAATGGCCACCATCCCTGAAATCCCAGTTTACACGAGACTTTCTCTCTGTTCATTCAGACCCGGGCTGATTCAAACAGGACTCACCGGCCGCCGGTCCCAGGGACACCAGCACTTCTCCAGGTCTCCACACTTGTCCAACAGCTAGCACGTTCAGGTAAGGTTGGGGTGGGCTCCGACCTTGCTTCTTTATGTTCCGCGCTCACTCAGCGACAGCTTGCCGAGTCTCACGCATCGGGGGTGAGATCCCGATGTCGCGCGCCACTCGAGCTCCGCCTTCCACTACGCTCGACGGCAGTGAACAGCAGTCCTTCTTGGGGCAGTACCCACTGGCAGGGGCAATTCGTTGCTGCTTTGGGTGGCAGGCAGAGTCGGAGTGGGCTCCCGACTTCTGCTTTTTCAGTGCGTGCCAACTTGCACGCATCCGGCGTGAGACGCGTTTTTGTCGCGAACGAGCTCTTCCTTTCTCGAGCGTCTCGGCGCTTACTCCTTCGGTCCCTCTTGGCCTCCTCACAGTCGCCTGACTGGGGAATAGGGTCACCTGCTGCTGGCCTCTCTCATCAGGCGGCAGCTTCACTCTCCACAGCAGCACTTCTCTTTCTGGACGCTGCTCAGGACGGGACGCTCCAGCAGGGTTCTGTGGGTGGTAGACATACCAATCCCATCCTTGTCGCCAGTTGTCGTGTCGTGACTCAATTATGACAGACAAGTATGTATATTTATAGGAGCTTTATTAGTTGCCTCCTTCTGCGTCCCTGTCCCTACTCTAACTAACTTCATCCTATCTACGCTCCTCCTCTTCCCTTGGTCCCCGGCTAGCTCCACCCACCCAACTACTAGACTGCTGACTACATAACAGGCAGCATTAGAAACCACCTGGCCATATCAGTAGGACCGAGAACTTATTCCCAATTGCTGGATAATAGCACACTAAATAACCTCTTTGAAAAGTTCTGCTTCTGTGATCCCTCAAATCTATGGACAAGACTGTCCATCTTCTATGCGCTACAGCCTCCTCCTCATCCTCTCTGTGAGTTGTAGTCAGCCTATTTATGGAATGCTACTCTCATATTCAATTCAATTCAATCAATCTTTATTCGGTATTTAAAAAATACCATAAAAGTGCATAAAACAGTTCATTCATTAAAAATACAATCCAAAAACCCCATAAATATACAATTTATACAGATGTCAACACTGTCCCCTCGTGATCCTCAACCTTACAGCAATCCTAATAAAATTCATTATGCAAAACAGCGTGTGGGAATCATTGGCCCTTTGCAGAAACAGCAGTGCCAACTTAGCACGTTTAAACTTTGACTGTTTTAAAATACCCACTAAAAACTTGCGCCTAGGTACAGAATAAAATGAACATAACAATACAAAATTAAGGGTATCCTGCGGAGACCTATTGTCGCAGCCGTAGGTACCCTTCTGCTCAACCGTATGTGTAAAACCTGCTGGATTTGCCAGGATGTGATGTAAAAGGTTGAGCCTAAAACGCGTCATATAAAATCTTTCTTGGGCATTATAAAATAGTGCTAAATAGGGTTCCATCCCCACTTCTGTTTTTAGTGCTCTATAGGCAAAGACTGTAACTTTTGATTCTTCTCTAACCACCCTGTGTGCAACAGCCTGCTCCCTAAATATATTTTTCACTCTTGCTTTATCAAAGGTAGTAATTTTTTCGGGGTTGACAAAGAGGTTCAGACAGCCCATGAACATCCCCTGGCTTAGATATGTAAAGACTACACATATCTTTACATATCTAAGCCAGGGGATGTTCATCCCCTTATCCCTTTTCAGGCAATCTAAACTAATTTGCCTGCTAAGAGCTGCCTCCCCATTGATCCAAATCTTCACCCAGGCTAAGAGCGGTCTAATCTTTATTAAATCTTCAATGAACTCAGCACCTAATTCATCGAGTGCGATGAGGGCCGATGTGCTCTGTGGCGTTTTTAATACCTTTCTGAGGTATTTGTTTTCTTCCACTTGTATCTTTTCAGTGTTCACAAACCCCCATACTTCTGCCCCATAAGTCACTTTAGAGCACCAGATTGATCTATAGAGATTCATCACTTGTTCGGGCGACCACCGTCCCAGCCTCCGCCCATAATTCATTATCGCCCCTGTAGCAGCCACCAATTTAGAGCAGTGTTTTTCGACTAACAAATTGAAGTTTAATAGCCCGTCAAACAATAAGCCCAGATAAGTAAAAGACTGAACCCGGTCTATTTTATGAGTACCTATCCTATACGTAAAATTTGTGCAGGCTTTGGCCCCTGCTACCATTACATAGGATTTATCCAAGTTTGCGTATAAATCAAGTGAGGACATGAAACTTAGGAACCCATCAATCAGCTTCTGCAGGGCCTTTGGGGTGCGGGCTAACAGCACCGCATCGTCCGCGTACAGCAGAACGGGAACAGGGCAAGAACCTATCTGAGGGGAGTCCGCTTTTAATTTGCCTAATTCCATATCCAGATTGTTAATGTATAAAGAAAACAAGAAGGGGGCTAAAATACAACCTTGCCTAACCCCGCTGTTACACAGGAAAGGCAATGTAAAATCTCCTTCTGCACTAAACCGCACTTTAGCTGTTGTATTCCAGTGCAAGGCTTTTAATATATTCACCAGGTCAGGTTCGACCCCAAGCTTTATCATCAGGGCCCACAATTTTTCTCTGTTTACATGATCGAAGGCGGCGGATAAGTCCATAAACCCCAGGTACACTGCCTCGTTACTTGCTATTGTGTACTTGGCAACCAAAAGGTAAAGATTTAGGCATTGATCCGTCGTGGACCTTCCTTCCCTGAACCCATATTGAGTCTCAGTGATAATATTATGTGTGTCAGCCCAGACCTTAAGGCGATTCAGCACCACACGCCCTAGTACCTTCGCCGTTACATCGATTAAGGATATCGGGTGATAACATTGAGGGTCGTCCCTATTCCCTTTTTTGAATATGGGAACTATTACTGCTGTTGACCACGAGCGTGGGAGGCCTGTCTCTGCTGCTGCGTTCAAAACCCTTGTTAATATGGGGCCCCATAGTTCCACCTTACTTAAGTATAGGTCAGGTGGTATTCCATCTGGACCTGGGGCCTTGTTTTTAGATAGGCCCTGTATTGCCCCTGCAATTTCTTCCAGTGTGAATTCCGACCTGGCAACTTACTGGTTGCCTGGCTTAGTGACCTCGTTGGACGCTCCTGTGTGGTTATACAAGTCTTTAAAATAAGTGTGCCATTGTTCAGGAAGAATTGTATTACATATCTTGGGGGCGTTTGTATCCTGAAAATATGGTTTATTAATAATTTTCCAGAATGCTTTGAGATCTCTATTCTCCGCCGCCTCCCTTAAATCCTCCCAGACTTGCAATTGGAGCGATTGTTTCCTAGTGTATAATACTTTCTTATAGGTGCTTCCACGTTGGGCGATGTGTAGCTTGTCCCTCGGGAGTGCTTTCAAGCTGTCTTTCAGGTTCTTGTGGGCCTGTGAACATGCTTTGTCAAACCATCTTGGGGCACTAACTGGACTTGCCTTTTTGGTGTTCGTTACTAAGCCCTCAATCAGGTGCGCTATTTCCTCAAAAGCATTTACCACAGCCACACCTTCTAGGGAAAGGTCAAGGCACACTTTAAAGGCGTCTCCCCCTTTATCCATTAACAATTTTAGAACCTTGCCCCATCTATTTTAGCCCACCTCAGGCGCCGCCCCTTGTCCGTAGCTCTTTCAATATTTTCCATAACCAGGGGAGCACTTTTGGTGGGCGGGCATATTAGCTCCAGCACTAGGGGATTGTGGTCACTATGTACATTCCACTCAATGTCCGCACCCTTCACCCAAGATCTAAACAGTCTAGAAACCACAGTAAAATCGATAAAGGAACGGCAACCTCTACCCTTAAAGGTGGGTGCGATCTCCTCTCCTTCTTCAGCTTTCACTAGATCAATAGTATGTATCAGGTTTTGGCCTTTCATCAACCTGTCCATTCCCATCCCATCTGTTGTATGCAGAAAGTGTGGCCCGTTCTCCAACGTGCAGCGGGACCAGTCTCTAGTAATAGGTCTAAGAGATGGACAAATGTGACAGTTAAAGTCACCCGCAATTATCCGGAATGGAGCCACTGCCCTTTTCCCTTGAACGGGCTCGGTGTTAAGGAAGTTATCAAGTTCTTTAATTATGGTTCCCTTCCCATTACTCCCCACTGCATTATAAAGATTAATTATAGTGAGGTTTAACCCTTTCATGTGTAGCCCCAGGGCCTGTAAGTTATGTGAAGGCCAATTGCGGTCCGCCCACACCCCTTCAATCTGCAAATCCACATAAGTGATCAAGCCTCCCATGGCTCTTCCTGATTGTGACTTCTGGGCAGGGATAGTAAAACACTTATAACCCGATAGAAAAAAAGGGCTATAATCAGTCACCCAGGTTTCTTGTAGGCATATTATCTGAAACCTCATAATATAATCCCTCCAGCCCTTGTTGTTAAATTTCACAGCCAGTCACGCTATATTCCCTGACAGGAGCTTTAGCCCCGTCTTGGTAGAGGACGTACTCATCGTATGTGTCTGGATACTATTTTTTACCATGTTCCCTTCCGAGGCGCCCTTACCCACTGATATCGAATACTGGGAAGATATATCATTGCTACCCTGACTTTTTATTTGGGGGTCTGCCGGAAGCCCTTCTTGTATCACCGCTCTAGGTTCGCCCACCTGGTCGCAGGGGGAGTCTAATAATACATTTGATGGGCTATACTGGGGACTCTCTTGGACCGAGCTGTTCTTCCCTAGTCAATCTAGTTCTTCCAGAGACATCAGTGGGTCAAATCTATTCATCAGGTATACAGCTCCTTGATTCCTGACCGGGGCATAAGGTGCAGATCGTCATGGTCCCACCCTGTTCCACTCACTCCTACTTTGCACTGCTGAGTCATAGTCTGAGCTAAGCGTACCCCTTGGATAGAAAAAATGTAAGGGCATGGCTCTAATATTGGTGTATTGTGTGGGTGACTCCCAATGTACAATTTTGTCAACAATACGTGGGTTCCTAAAGTTCACCACCACAGAATCCCCACTGATGTCTTTACACCTATTCCCCACCCAGTTCACCCTGCGTACTAACAAAACTTCCCCCTGCTCGTTCTCTTCACGGGGTCTAAACTTATTTAGCCAAAACATGACTTTATTTTTAAGCTCCTCGTGGGTCTCAGTCTGTTGTGGCCTTAGCTCCGGCACCCCTGTAAGGATGATTACATATGTGCCAGCTTGCGGGGGCAGATTTAGACAAGGTAGTATATTCTTGGTTGCCCTAGTTGGGATCTTACTGCCTGGTGCCTTGGCGGGGCGTCTATGGCGGTCTGCCTATGGACTATAGCCTGATGCATGATCTTAGGCCCCACCCGTTTTTCCTCCCTCGCGCTGGCCGTATTCTCCTTCACAACCTGGGTTATGAGTGGCCCCTGTGGACCAAACGGCATGGGCGGGGATGTAGTGAAGGTAACTAGTCCTAATGTAGGGTTACTATCTGTCACCTTCGTCAAATTTGTGGGGATAGTCTCCCCTACTGAAATACTATTTGGAATAGGGTGGTTACTCCCAGCGCCCAGCCCCTTTGCTTTTACCATGGACACCACCTTGTCCAATCTGCTAATAATTAGTTTCATTTGAGTATTAATGACACTTTCAAAGTGGGCCTGAAGGTCTGAAATCATTTGAGCAGCCCACCTGGGGGGGACTTGAGTGTGTGGTTGCTCCTCGATCCTTGGGGTGCTCACTCTACCAGGCTTATTACTCCCTGTTATAACTGAGGTAACCTTCCTCTGCTTTTTCGTGTGACTTAACATCTTCTTTTTTTTGCCCATTTGTGCTAGTACTCTCATATGAATCCCATGGGTAAGGATGTAAAATGTAAATCAACATTTGCTTTTTAAAGTTGCTGTTGTAAACAAAGGCATCAGTTGAACTTGGCATAACCTTATTGTCTTTATCCAAAACTGAAAGGCCCCGTTCTGTTGTACAATAGTTTCTAAGGTTACCTGATCTCATCATGTTTCTAGTATCGTGTCAGGTCAAGTGTTTACAATGCATAGTCTGTTAAAGAGCAGACTACAACTGTAAAATTATTGGTAGCTCGTGGTATCTCCTTATAATTTTGAACCAACTAAAGCATAGACTCTACTTTGAGTTGTATGGTATCCAGTTCTAAAAATGAAAAGAGAAAGGCTTTTTATCCAAGAAGAGAGAGCCACAATTTACGGTTACAGCTCGTTGTACCTTTATTTGCAATCTACTTATTTTTCTTTCTTGACAGAAAGCACCCAAACTCACCAAAATGAACTTAACAATCAGAGTTTTGTGTTATACAAACTACTGCCTCATGGTGATAAGTTCTCATTCTCTAAGGCCGAGAAGGCCTCCAGCAGCATGCTTCTCGTTTGGGTGATCGGTCACTCCTTCGTTTACAGAGCTCGAATGCTAACACTTGCCGAGTTGATAGGGGTATAGGATTGACTAAGGTGGATATTGCATAGATTGGCACATACGGAATAAAATGTTAGCAAAATGTTACCTTTGGTGGAAAGCAATTTGACATGGAAGTAATCTAACATAAAGACAGTGCACCGTAGAGGCAATTTAGTATTTAGGCACAATTGCTGGAGTTGTTTTATTTACTAAAATGTGAGAAACTTTTGCAAAACTGATTCATCTCTTCCCCCACACAGCCTCTGTATATTCAAACATTTGCCAGAGGCAAAAGTAGAAATGGTCTGATCAGTTTTATCCAGAAATTGACTAATTTCGTAAAGATGCCAACAAAGTGATTTCTTCTGAACTTTGGGATCACGAGATCGGATGTAACTTGACATTTCTACCCCAGTAACTTGCTCACTCTTCTCTAGAAGCGCTTAGAGACCTGATGGTGATTTGCGCTATATAAAAGTCATATAACATAACATAACATCAATAATATCCTTTTCATTTGACAGCAGAAGGAAGGCCCTGTACAATCCAATTCAAGGCCTTTGGCTAAACGCATCTGGAGTTGGCTGCCAAACTCTAAACCCAGCACTCTGTGAGTGGCCAGCCCAGACTGCGCACAGCCTCCATGGGTTTGGCTACAGGGCTCAACCTCCACAGGCCTCAAACCCCTACCGTACCTTGCACCCTGCCTGCCACTGGTAGTCAATACGCCTGTGCATAGCCTTCAATCAGGTGCAGGGGTGGTGGCCGCATTGTCTGACCTCCAACCAGCCCCTACGCATGGCCTGCCACAGGCGGCCAAACCCGCATTTGTGAATGCGGTGACAGACTCCATTTTAGTTAAGTTAAGTGAGCTTCTTTCACAATTTCTCGCCTACATATCTTTAGCCGAATGTGTGAAGGTCATGTTCATGTCTGCACAATTCTAACAGCCTGATTCATCAACGGGCCGTTTTGCGAGCCCCTAATAGCGAATCATAGTGATTCGCTACTAAGGACTCGCAAAACGGTAATCATGTAGGAATCGCATAATAAAATGCGATTCCTACTGATTCCTTATTTGCGATTAGCAAATTGCTAATCGCAAATAAGGAATAACTCGCCATTCATTCCTTTGGGCCAAAAGGCCCATAGGAATGAATGGGGAGTATTCCTTATTTGCGATTAGCAATTAGCTAATCGCAAATAAGATTGCGATTTGTAGGGTGCCAGGGGTGTCCACAGGACACCCTGTAGCACCCCTCAAAGGAAATTTCACACAGGTGTTGCACACACACGTGTCCAAAGGACATGTGTGTGTGTAACATGCAACTCAGAAAAATGCATTTAAATGCTTTTTTCTGAGTTTTCGCAATTTACCGCGAGGTCTGACCTCGCGGTAAATTGCGGCAAGAAATTGCGAATTCGCAAATTTAAATTGGATGTTGAATTGCATTTAAGGAATCTCTAATAGAGATTCCTCAAATGTAATTCCTCGCACATTTGCGACATCGCAATTAGCGATTTTTGCATTTGGGATGCTGAATCCCAAATGCAAAAATCGCACTCGCTAAGGGCCGGATTCTCAGAATCCGGCCCTTTGCGAGCGCAATTTCCTGTGATGAATCGGGCGGTTGGTTATTATCTTCAACGAAAGGTGCAACAATTCTAATAAGACCCCTCATTGAATAGATCTCAAAGTTTTAGTAATGTCTCCATAAAAGTCAACATGTGGACAAGGCTGGCACGTTCTGTGTCCTGCGGGCTCATATATCTCTGAACCTCATTTTATTTTGGTAAATACAAGATGAAATCAGTGATCAAACCCTATATAGAGTGCAGGATTTGACCACTGATTAGGAAAGGCTTCATGCTAAGATTATCACCAGAGAGCACTCCAGATTGCCAATCACCCACTCCCAGTTGGAGATTTTGGTCTGGAATTCTAGCAGAGGGGGCTCTTTTGCCTTGAGGACATTTCCTTCCCCAGCAGGACTCTGAAGAATGACAGCTGCATTAGCTCTCAAAAGGACTGACTTGTGATCATCCTTAGGAAATTCACGAGGCAAGTTTGATATCACATGCTAAAAAAGTTTGATATCACATGCTAAAAATATAGTGTGGCGCTTGGAAATAGATAAGGGGTATTAGGATGCTAGGAACTTCCTAAACATATTAGAGATGTCCATTTTACTCTTGCTGCTTGACATGCATGACTGCTTTTAGATTGTCATGCTGTGTGGTTACTATGCACACTTTAAGTACCACTCTAAGAGCCTGATTTAGATCTTGGCGGACAGCTTAATCTGTCACAACGTTGTTGGATATTCCGTCCACCAAAATATAAATCCCATTATATCTTATGGGATTTATATTTCCGCCGGACAGGATATCCGTCACCGTTGTCACGGAGTAACCGGTACGCCAAGATCTAAGTCCGGCCATAAGACTTTTAAGACTTTTACAATAAACGTTTTGAACAAATCCCTTTGGTCCTAGTATTCTGCTTAAATGTTTTGTTCAAGAGTGAAAGATTGTTTGGATCACCACTGTGTCCTGGAAAGTTGAACAGGACTCATAGGTAACCTGAAAACGCTGCCCGCACAGCACTACTTAGTAGGCTAGTGATAGGGCTGCGGTCCAAAGTGTATTTTTTTCTTAGTGTAGTGCATTCAACTAAGCCCTTGCACTCCTGGCATAAAAGTGTGACCCCTGAAAGTCTGGAAAATCATAGAATTTTTATAATTTGGTGCCTAACGCCAGCTTTTAGATTTTTATGAACATTTGAGTCGTTTTTGAATAAACACAGGTAAAAGAACTGAAAATTAGAAATACACAGAGACGTCCATTGTAATTGTGGTAACCTCCTTCAGATAATCAATCAATCAGCATTTGTAAAGCGCTACACTGTTACCCCTTGGGGGTATCTGGGTACTCTGGATGCAATGCCTCAGTCGAAAAGCCAGGTCTTACGTTGCTTTTTTAAGTCTGCCATGGGCGGTGCAGTTGGAAGATGAAGGGGCGGGTCGCTCCAGGTCTTGGCGGCAATGTAAGAGAAGAAGCGGCCCGCTGCGGCTGGGACAGATGTGTGGGATGCGCACGGGCTAGTGAATAAGAACAAAGGTGTCTTGCGGGTTGATGGAAAGTCAGTCGCGGGTTGATGTAAGCCAGTCCTTGGTTGTATAGAGCTTTGTAGACCTGCATGAGGATCTTGAATTGGCATCTCTTCTGGCTGGGGAATCAGTGGAGATTTCTGTAGTGGGGTTATGTGGGTCCATATGGGGAGGTCAAGGATGACTCTGGCTGCTGTGTTCTGTGTGGTCTGGAGTCTTCGGAGGAGCTGGGTTGCAATGCCAACATAGAGAGCATTGCCGCAGTTGAGGTGGCTGGTGACGAGGACCTGAGGGATGATTTTTCTAGTGTTGATTGGGATCCATTTGAGGTATTTGCAGAGCATGCGAAGGGTGTGGTAGCAGAAGGGGGCAACTGATTTGACTGGTCATTTCATGGTCAGTTTGCTGTCGAGGACGATGCCTAGGTCTTTTGGCGTGTGTTTTGGTCCAAGTTCTGCTGGCCATCAGCTGTGGTCCCATATGGAAGTGTTCTTCGCAAAGATGAGTACTTCTGTTTTGTCAGAGTTGAGTTTAAGGTAGTTGTCTCTCATCCAGTTGTCTACATTGGTCATGGCATCACAAAGTTGGTTCTGGTGGTGGAGCCGTCTTCGGTGAGTGAGAAGATGAGTTGTGTGTCATTTGCATATGAGAGTATGTTGAGGCCATGGGATCTGACAATGTCTGTGAGGTGGGTCATGTAGGTGTTGAACAAGGTGGGCTGAATGAAGATCCTCGGGGAACGCCGCAAGTGCGTCTTTGGGTTCGGACGTAAAGGCAGGCAGCTGGATGCTTTGAGTGTGTCCTGTGAGAAAGGAGGGGATCCACTTGAGGGCGTTTTGCTGTATGCTCTTTGGAATATTTATGTATGGACCTGACCTAGATTATCCTGGAAAGGTGGTGGAAGAGAAATAGTTTGACCCGACCAACATTCCCATATTTTATAGAGAGTCCAAGAAGCCAGAGACAAGCTATCTAATTTGAAGCGTTTAGAGTCTGCCACAGGCAAAGAAAAGGTTTTTCGAGCTGCTGCTGGGAGGATCCCAAAGTAGGTGATAAAGTTCAAGAAGAATATTTGGGCCATTTTTGTTCTTTGGGTAGAAGACACTGTACCGAAATCCTGCTTCTGGTGCCTGGTTCAACAATAATCATGAAGATGTCCAAAGATCACGTTAAAAAACACGTTGCAGCCAATTCTGTACAGCAGACCCCCTCTAACACCAAGGAGTCTTCAGAATAGAGCTTTCTACCCCTCCCTACTCTGAAGGAGCTATCCCAGAAAGAGTGCAGCGACAATGAAAGCTTGAGTCCCAATCCTGAAATTGTCAAGTCTGCTGTGCCTCCCGGTTCACACCAAGTAACAGATAACACAGGGGGGTCTGATGCTGTCATGTCTACAGTTGCAACAATTCCAACCAATACTTTGTCTGACTATAAACCGACGATAGTGCTGACATCAGTTGAAACAATGCATTTGCAAGAAAGCTTTATGATAATGACTGTGAATTTCAAACAGATGATTTACCAAAACACTCCACAGTCCCTCAACAGAATTGATTTCTCCTTGCTTATCTTTGGCTCATGACAGGCATTTAATACGACCATGGGCCTAATTCTGGATTGCTACACAGGTTTTTTCCTTGTTTATGTGGCTCATCAGTTAACTGTTTTTTTTGCTATTATTGATTGGACATTAAGTTCCTGATAAAACTTGATCACTGATAATAAGTAAATATATTCTCATGGGTTTGCTAAGAACATCTCCATACAAGGCTATGAGTTTTGGAAAGAAAATATTGAAGAGAAAAGAGTTTGGGTAGCAAACATTTGGCAGGTACAAGGTAAAGAATCCTTGTTTAGAGGATGTATAATACCCAGAGAAAGGATTTTCCTGTACAAACCATTCCAACAGACAACTTTTCTGGGATTAGGAACCATGGAAGATTTAAAACGCTTTCCAACAGAAAAGATGAGTTAACACAATTCCCGAATTAGCAAATGAAAGCAAACAAGACTGACATTAAATTAAATAGTATGTTTCGGAGTGGAACGCATAGCTCCGCTGTTAGACCGGGACCCGGAGGGTCGGGCGAGTACAGGGGGAGAGGCCTCCGGTGAGGGCCCTCTCCGGGAACCGTACAGACAAGTAACTTCCCCCCCACAGATAGACACCACGCAGAGATGAGTTCTGCACACTTTTATGTATCTCTTTTAGGCAAGGTAACTGACGATACAGTAGGACCAGGATGCGAGGGTCCTGTCAATTCTAGTCTCTTTAGGGAAAAGGGTAGTGGGACAGTCTGAGTACCGGTCCGGTACCGAAGCAGCAGAGGGCGAGCTCACAATCCTCGAGCTGTGTGGTTCGCAAGGAGGGCCGCGGCAGCGCCAGCAGGCCTTGAAGATGGTTTACGACGAGGAGGGCTGCGGCAGCGCCAGCAGGCCTTGAAGATAGTTTACGACGAGGAGAGCCGCGGCAGCGCCAGCAGGCCTTGAAGATGGTTCACGACGAGGAGGGCCGCGGCAGCGCCAGCAGGCCTTGAAGATGGTTCACGAAGAGGAGGGCCGCGGCAGCGCCAGCAGGCCTTGAAGATGGTTCACGAAGAGGAGCTGCGGCAACGCCAGCAGGCCTCCAAGGAGGAGTTTGTCTCGGTGTCTCTCGACTCCAGGATACAACTGCCTTCCTGCTCTGGAGCTGCCTCAGTTATAGGTCTGGCGCCCTTTGATGTCCGGACCCTCGCACTTGGAGGTCGGGAGGTCCGGGATGAGAGAGTCCAGACACCCAGCAGGGGGGTGGAGCCAGCGCCCGGGGAGGCTGGGGGCGATCGACACCTGGTGGAGGGGAGCCCTCGACACTCCTTCTCCCATTGACCTGCCAAGTGGTCTCTTCACCCCCTGGGTGGATGGTGGTGCCTCGATGTCGGGGCCTGGCTGGGCCCGAGGCCGGGTTCGACCCGAGGCCACGAGTCGTGTAGTGTCCAAAATGGCGGCTGGGCCGGCGACCGGGGTTCTGGAAGGGACCCGGGCCAGCCGATGCGGTGGTGTTCAGGAGCCAGGGTTCCGTCGGGGAAGGGCCGGGGGTTGCCCCGGCAGGTGGCAGGAGGGGTTCTTGTCCGGGGAACAGGAAGAGCAGGGGTCCGAGACCCGCCATGCGGGGAGGGGACGGCCGGCCACGAGGCCTGTCCAACATCCGCTAACTTGTATCCTAAAGTAATAGCCTTATGACCTCTTGATGCAGACAGATGCATGAAACGGTTTCTTTCCCACACTCCTGGTCCTTGATTTAATCACTCTATAAGAACAACCAGGAGCTTTTCAGGTCCAGCACACATGCTTCTAAATCATTACGATTCAGGTATATGGGTCTGCAGTTCCTAAAGACGTAAGAGACAGTACTACAGTTCCAGGGAAAGGAATGTGCTCCAATAGGTGCACAGACCCTCACACACCCAAAAGGGTGTCACGCTTCATCACTGGGCTCGCTCCTAATCAGACCGGTGCTGGAATGGCACTTACTAGGGGGCTCTTTGCCGGAGGTCTTTTTTATAGCTGTATGGTAAAGTGGGGGTGGGTGGGCTTTATGATATGTGTAAGGTGTTCTAAAGTGTGATTTAAAAATAGGTGATGTGATACTCAGTGTCAGAACTATTTAATGATTGAGATGACTAGCCTAATTAAAAGAATAATGTGCTAATTTAGGAAATAATTAACCTAATAGGCATTGTGAATTTAGTGATTTAAAACATCAGGCCAACAGATTTCATGCCGGAAATTGTCTTGATTTCGAACAATCCCTATCAGGAGAATATTTTATTCTGGCATCGATAGATTGACGATATCCTGATCTTTTGGCAGGGAAGCTGAGATACATGCAGTCTTTTTATAGAATGGGTGAATACACTAAATCCCTTCCTACACTTCACGGGCAACACTTCTGATACAGGATTGCCATTTGTGGATCTCATGATCCAATTGACAGGTGGAAAGCTGCATGCGAAGATATTTTTTTTAAAAAACTACTGACAGCCATAGCTTGCTTACATATGACAGCCATCACCTTTAGGCCCTAAGTAAAACCTTTCATATGGGCAATTCCTGTGACTTTGCCAGAACTGTAGTGGGATAAGGGACTACATAGAACAAGCCAAGGAGCTTACCGACCACCTTAGGCATGTCACCATCGTGTGAAATGTATTTCAACTGCGCAGAAACGCACACAACATAACAATAGGGAAGCTCTACTAAAATCCAGGGAAAGGCCCAAATCTGACATTCTCAGGTGTTACTACTTTTACCCCTGAATCCAACACAATTCAGAAAATCATAATAAAATGTTGGAAGATTCTGCAGATTGGTAACCCGGCAATACCCCTCAAAAGCTTTGCATTTAAAAGAACGGCCGATCTCAAGGACATGCTTGCCCATACTAGACCTAAAAACCTGCTGGTACTATACAAAAACAACTATGGAACCTACCTCCGGTAGTGGTCCACTATCCATGTAGGCAGTGTAATGTATGTGGCCTAATAGAAGCTAGCAAAACCATTCAGCTAAATAACACTTCCATATGGTCACAGAACAAACACACTAACAGTAATTAAAAAAAACTGTATTACATTATCACGTGCCTGTGCAAAATGATATAGATAGGCATGACGACAAGTGCAGTGAAGGTGAGGATCACTGAGCACCCCAGCAATATATGGTGCAAAAAACTAACCACAAAAATTAGCACATACTTTGTAACTGCGGGCCATTTTGCGGATGACCTGAAATGGACTGATTGAAAGCCCACCAGCACACAAGTCAAGTGATCCTTTCTAGAAAAGAGCAAAATTGGATCTTTCGGCTGTCGACACATACAATTGGCCTGAATGATGACATTCCATGGGTGGGATTAAACATGTAGTACACACATCAGATTTTATATGTTGGTATCACATATGGACCAAAGTGATACTGGTCATGGATAATAACAGTAACAACAATGAATCCCATTATAAATTTTAACAGTGTCTGTCAATCTGAATTACAAAATCAAGACATCAGTGCACATATGCCCATGGGTTATTTCTATTATTAACAATCACTTTCCCAACTGAATGACACTTATTCGTGCAAGCCATTCAGTCCCTAGGGAACAGGATAAAATTTAGTAAGAGGTTGCTTCTACCTGTTTTATTATTATGCTTTGCCCTAAAACGAGTTTAAGATAAATTAATAAATGCACATCATGTACCAATGTAAGGAGGTATGGATAGTACTTCCTTTACCTCAATGCGAAGTCTCAGTACTCTAAAAAAAAATCCCGACTGGGGTTAGCGTCCAATGCATGCATGTCGATGCTGCATTCATAAACACCACGCCTACCCGACTCTGCTCTCTTAGATACAGCAAAGCCGGGTTAGGTCTTGCGATGGACGCTGCCACGCGTCTGAGTAAGTATGAGGGCTCTAACCGAAGCATACAAAACAATGGTAAGACCTGCTTGGTACTGACAAGACCTGCTGCTGACTCAACTATTTAGGACGCTTATTGGGCATTACCTCTGCTTGTTTTCATGAGGCTTGATGCAATACCCAAATGAGGTAAGTGCGCCAAACAATCATTAGCAGAAGTATAAGTGCATGAGTAGGTATGAAAAATGCACAACTACTTCCTACATCATGAGTGTGAGTTACTTTTCGAGCTCTCATGCCTAACTCAAGACAGTCCCACATTCATATTCATATCTGCTTGCACAAACCCTCTAGGTCATTCACTCCTGTGTGATCCCATTACTTTGCATGTAATTTGTAAAACTTTAAAGCCAGGTCAGGTTGTACATTATCAATTGCACCTGTTCTATACTTCCTGACTCATCATATACTCTTGTATAATGGTTCATATCTAATAACAGCTAATGAAAGCTGTTGCAGAATGGCACATGGCCAACCCTATTTGATAAATGTATCAAAAGTGATAAAAAGTTCTTAGAATAGCCTTGTATCCCCCACCCTGTAGTGTGCTAAAAAATGTCCCTTGGCCTCGAATAGACACAGGCAATATGCGCTTTGATAAACTAAGCAAGCTTTTTGACATTTTGATACAAAAACAAACATTTGACTTACAGACAGCCTGCTTTGCTTCAGAGATTCAGAGACGTTTGCAGACACAGTATCTTATTCATTTCACAGACGGTGCACCTTCAAGTCCTCAGGCACAACGGGTAATGTGCACTTCTTCATAACCATTGGATCTGATCTGGTAACTAGATTTAAAGCTTTTTTGGACTGATTCCATTATTTTTTCACTCCTTGTTTTCAAGTCTCTTTGGCAGATGCCCTGCAGTCCTTTCATCACTGACTATGACATTCTCTTTATAGGAAAGAACATGTATCAGTTCCCTCAACAACATGGAGTCCACTTACCCAGCTGAGCAGATATGCAGAAAGCCCCCAGCATTTTATGTGGCTCTTGCCTCTTGGTACTGAGTGAGTACTGGGCTTTGTATTTTCGTGAAATGAATGCTCTGCAAGTGAGAGCCGTGATTTGGTGCATGAGCTGTGTGCAAGAAATCATTTTGGAGATGCCTTTGGAGATGCCTTCATGGGCATCAACAGAAAACAACTCCTACAACTGCAGAAGTTGCTTTAAACCTACTGCAAAGCAATGCACCTACCAATTACCGAATATGCTCAATATGATGGATTTTTCTCAACACTCAAATCATCTACAGCTATTGAATTAATGAACAAAGCAATATCACCACTTCTACAGCATCTGTTCCAATGTGTTTATACATCTCCGTCACTAGCACCGCCAAGTCAAAAGAGCTACATCATCGCATTGACAATACCTCACATGTTGCTACAAAGGCTCCAGGAAACTATGGAAACTATATACCACCATTATTGATTGGAAAAAAAAATATTTGGGGCCATATTACATTTATGGTGCACTTTCCCTGTTTGGGCCACGACACACTTTTTAATAAGTGCGCTGTGCGCAAACAGGCAGAGTGTACCGTATTAAAGTGAATGTGCTACCCCCAGGGCAGCCACAAACATGTGCTGACCTAGGCGCAGTGCATTCAAGTGAAATACGGAGCGGCTGCTTCAAAGCTGCTACGAGTTTCAATGTGCAGGCGGCAACAGTGATTGACTGCACCCGCCGCCAGGGGGAAGTCTTGAGGGTCCATGGAGCACTTTTCTCCACTTCAGAGGGCTGCCATCGGAGGGGGGAGTGATAGTGCACCAACTTGTTGTGGTGCACTTTCAGTGCGCCTCCTGACAGCTTCTTTGCCTTTGTACCCATGTCCATAATACGGAGCGGGCACAGAGGCAAAGTGATTTTCATGTTCGCGCCCCCGCAGACACACAAAGCGGGCATACATGCCCGTGGCGCCCCCAGGGCACTTTATGTAATATGGCCCCTGATCTATCTTCAACCTATAGGGAAAAGACAGTTTCTGCTTTCCTGAAACTAGATGCAGGAAAGTACCGTGGGACAGTTTCTGTACCTTTCTGGTTTTTATCTTTTTCCCTAGATGTATTTGTTAAAAACCCAATATAATACTTGGTTTGCTTATCATGAAAACACATCTTACATTATGCACAATATATTTTTGTATATATTAAGTTTTAGCATGTTTTATATGCATTTATGCCTGCACCCATCATTCATTTGTCAGAGACCCATATACTTCAACAAAAATCAGGTTTTATTCAGTTTTATATGCATTTTTCCTCTTAATGATTATCATGTATACACTGTTTATGTGTAGTGTCATCTTTAGGATTCACAAGCCTCTAAATGAGTAACCTCTACCCCTAAGTGGGGATGTCATGAACACTGTAACAGACTCAATTTTAGTAAAGTTAGCCTGTTTTTCAATTTCTCGACTGCATATCTTTAGCCTAATGTGTGAAGGTCTATCTCACTTCTTGTTTATTATCTGCAACGACAGGCGCCACAATTCTAGTATGGTCCTTCCCGATTCAGATCTCAAAGTTTTAATGATGGCCACTTGGAAATCAACATGTAGACAGAGGTGGGGCATTTTGGGTCCTGATAGCTTAGTCTGTTAAGAACTACAAGTCTCCGAGCCTCATTTTATTTTGTAAAAACAAGATAAAATCAGTGGAAGAAGCCTATGTAAAGTCCAGAATTTGACTATTGATTCGGAGAAAGTCTTTGTGCTAAGAATATCGCCAGAGGGCACGCCAAATTACGGGATCAGCCACTCTCAGACAGAAAGCTTGATCTAGTTACCTGGTAGAGGGTGTTTTAAGCAGTGAATTGGACAGGCAACCCAAACAACAATGGTCAATGGGCCTTATTTAGAGCTTGCCAGAGAGGATACTCCGTGACAAACATGACGCCTTATTACAAGTGCTTTACAGCCAATAACACTTGTAATATGGCGGACCGGACCGACAAACAAGGCCCGATGGTTGCCCTCCTACTCCTCCATCAGCTTGGTCTTCTACTTCATATCATTAGCAACCCAAGATGCTGTAGCCTGGCACGACCAGTATCACACATTACAGTCTTGTAAGGAAAGCAGTTACTAAAGTGAAAAGCTTCAAATATCTACTCTTTGGAGTAAATGAGAAATAAGTTAGTGTAACTTAAGCACCAAGCAAACCTCCCTGCAGAAAATCAGTACATCCATTTTCAACTCCAAGATTCGAAACAGCTGGAGATGTAGACATGTTTATCACTTTGGGGAGGAATGTGCAGAATTACATAATAACCTAGAAACATGTGAATACTTATGCTTACTGCATGATCCTCAAGCCTATGAAAGAACCACCTGGCATTGATAAAAGAATAATCTAAAACAGAATGAGTAATGGAAGGACCCTTGAGGAAGTTAATCAAGCCATCAATATTTGCTGTTCAGGTGAATGGTCAGGCTTTGTTACAAGCCAGATTCCAAAAGTATTTTCACACCTAAGTGACAAGTAAGTGCAAAGTTACCTTTATTCAGGAATACAAAATCACAGCTGTGATCCACAAAACAGCTAAAGAGCTTCTGACAACTTTGAAAAACTCTTGTAGACAATATTTCCTGTTACCTAGTGGTCACATGAACTTACGAAATGTTGTTCCGTCTCAGTATTTGGTTTTCTTGTCCTTGGTTTGTTTCCTCTCCTCTCCTTCTCTACTTTAGACAAACCACTTCTATTTTCTAGTATTACTACTGTCCTTACAAGGACAAACAGTATCATCAATTTATTTCTCAGTTGTCTTATTGTATACCTTGTGGTTTCTAAGAATAATATTAGACTTTCTAACACATTAATATGTATAACAGGACAACTCTGAACACTACATCAGCTTTTTACAGTTTTTTTAGGAACATTCAAAGGAAGTGGTTTGATCTTAGCATCACTTGTGTATACTTTTATAACTTTGAACCCACAGTTATTCTATCTCACTAACTGCACTCACCCCCGTAATCTTGAACAGAGAAGATACGCTGCATAGTTCGTCGTCAAGTAGTCCTTCCTGAATATAAAGAAGAGGAGAGAACATTAAAAATGAAAAAGAGCTAAGCACAACTTTCTAGAAGCATCCAAAGAAGCTCAGCATTCAATGCTGGTTGGTTCAACGTGTCACTAGTTTTAGACATTGAGGAGTATGGTGAATTAGTGGCCACCTGAGCAGGGAGGGTGTGGTGTTTATGGTTCTGTAGAGGATGAGGCACCCATCACTCTTATGGGGATTTTATGACCATTTTTGTCATCTTTATTTATTGGATTCCCAGATCTTCCTTTCTTTACAGACCCCTGTCGTATCTAGTTAGCCTTTGTCATGTCAACCCGTTTCCTGTTTTGATTTCACACTGGTCCAAATTGTCATTAGCGCTAGACAGTTTGGCAAACTGATCTTTCTATCTTTAATGTAAGCAGTGAGCAAGCACAGTAACCAGAACACCACAGCCAAATATCTGCTTCTGTCGGAAATACTGAAAATAATATCTATATATTTACAGACAGTCTACTTCGAAACCGCCCATCTACAAACACATTAATTGAGAACATATATTCAAAAGCAGCACACAAGAACCATGGAGTATGGTTTCTCTTTGCAAGTAATATATTTGTTTAGCGGTAGATAATTCACTACATGGACTGAAATTATCAAAACAAGGTGCTCTGTGTGCAGTGTAACAAGTACTCGGGAAGCAGTGAATGACAGTGGAAGGCTTAAAATACATAACATCGATTTGTTCTTATTGGAACTCATCGGTCCATCTCAATATGTAGTTCCGTTGGTGATGGATGCTAGTTTTCAAGAGTCCATTAGTTTATCCAGCCCCCTTAGAGTTGTACCCACTTAAATAGCATTGACGTTTCGGCCCCAAAGATTCAGTGTGATACTTTATCCTCAAATGGGATCTTCCTCAGAACAGCATACGGAAACACCCTAGTCATATGAGTGTACTCAAAGCAGATAATCGCCTCAAAAAGTTGTCATAACCTCCTCCAAAAACGCCCCAAATAGTCGCCAATGCTAGGATCGTGGTGGTGTTTTGGAGACTAACTAAATTAGATCCAGTAACTTAACATTGCATCGACAATGTGCACACACATTTCTCACTCAGACACGTACAGCATGAGCAAGCAATTTGAGGACACGTGGAGGAATAAGGGCTGGATAAAGTAATGGAGTCTTAAAAACCTATCAGGCATCAATGGATCCACATATTGGGGTTGACTGACGAGCACCTTGTTTTGATGAATTTTCACCTATGTAGTGAATTGAACTACTACTGCTAAGAGAAAACTATACTACATGGTTATTGCGCACCTTAGAACAGTGGTTCTTCACCTGTGATCCGGGGACACTCGGTGATCTGCAAAGCTTTCTCAGGGTGTCAGAGACTATAAAGTGAATACAAATAGAGAAGAAATGTACAATTGAAAATGTTAAAAATGTTCTGTAAATGTGAAGACATTTGAAACTGGAGGCTAAAAATTAAGTTAGTATCCTCAGTTTGATTCATGGGAGCAATGCAAGTGCATCAAACAGAATACAGTATGAGCGATAAGTAGCTCCTGTGTATTGTTTTGCGGTTCAAATCATTGAAAGTGCTTATGCTGGGGTCCTCAGCTTCCAGTAATGACTCAATAGGGGGTCCCAATAATGTTTCAATGGAAGTCCCTGGGTTCCGTGAATTATTATTATTAATATTATGAACTTTTAGTGCGCATAGCTATATTCGCAGGGTTTCCTGCGCAAGGCAGATAGGGGGAATGCAGAGAGCTAAGTAAGTTGGTTAGAAGAGCCAGGTCTTTAAGCCCGTGGAAAAAGCAGGAAGAGACACACAGTCCCTCAATGGAACTGGAAGGGAGCTCCAAAGTTGAGGGCCTAGACAGGCAAAAAAACAGTCTTTCATACTGGACAGGTGAAATCTCAGTACAATAAACTGGGTCTGTTGCGAAGATCAGAGAGGACAGGATGGGTGATATGGATTAACCAAATCCAAAATGTATTTGGGACCAACTCCGGCTTTTGCCTACATAGAGATTTAAACTTTATGCAATATGAGACAGTAAGCGAGTGCAGCTCACGGAGAAGGTTAGAAACGGAGGCAAATTTGGGTAACCGATAAGGAAGCCTAGCGGCAGCATTCTTCCCAAGCCGAAATTGCTGGATAGTGGTTTTATCAGCTCCCAGGTATAACACATTGCCGTAATCCAATCTAGAGATAATGAGAGCTTGAATTGCTTTCCTTTGTGCAGAGAAGGGGATCAGCCAAAGGATCTTTTTAGCCATTTAAGTACTGCAAAGCAGGTGGCCATCGCCCTACCCACTTGTGGTTTCATAGATAATGATTTGCCCACACTAAAGCTCAGGTTCTTAACCTTGTCCGAAGGTGTAGGTGGAACATCTAAAGCGACAGGCCAGTGACGAGGTACCCAAACATTGAGCTTCTTGCCCAATATCATGACCTCTGTTTTATCACCGTTGAGTTTGAGTAGGTGTTAAACGTCCAAAAGGAAATCTTACTCAAGCCCAAGCTAAGATCAGAAGACCCATGCCCCTGAGCAGATGACAAAGAGGAGATAATCTGTGTGTCATCGGCATGGGAAAAGAGAGACAGCCCACAGCTTTCGACCACCTCGGATGAGGGGTGGATATAAATGTTAAATACCATTGGACTCAGCACAGAGCCCCAGCGGAACTGCAGAAGAAAGGGCTTAGGAATTAGCCCTAGTGTCATATAGATACTTCTTTATATATACTGTGTTAAGTTAGCATGAGCTTATTACATGTTTAAACGCCATTTTTCCTTCGGCTTCAGTTTGCACACGACACATACTTGTTGTTGTAGCTTTCAACCTAGAAGAGCGATGTGATTTATTTGAGAATAATATGTTATTACTCTGATATCAGTTTTGCTTGGTACACTGTCTGAACAGTGAGTGCTAAACCCTCTAAGAATAACTCGATACAAGGTTGCTGGGAGGTCTGATCTTCGCACCACATTAGACATAACATAAATACAGTTGCTGCCAACATTGGGCTCTAAGCGGGTTTAAGATAGAGTTACAGGGAATGCAAGAACACACTTGATGATGCTTCGCATGCATAGAGCTGGTGGCAGATGATGTGATCCTCTCCTCCTGACATTTAGAGGTATGGGCCCGCCCTGCTAAAACCCAAAAGAGTCCTTCATAGATATAATATAATATGCTAAATAGGGAGGTGAGAAATAGGTGTTGTTAATTCCTATTCATTTCAGCATTATAATATGCTATCACCGTTTGCTTACTATGGACTAGTAACTATGCTGATAACTTTGATTCTTATAATCAGTTTGTTAGTATTATACAAGATACTGCGTTTGAGAACATTGCATTGATTATTAAATATTTCAAATATGCACGTGTCCTCATTTACTCCAAGTTCTGGTTTGAAATGATTAAAGAGCGAAAGAATGTTCATGTGTTCCACGATACCTGAGGTAACCTAAGTTCATGTTCTGGTTTGTCTAAGTCATTGGGAGTTTGTTATGACCAATGAGACACTGTAGCTAGCTCTTTAAGGGGATTTTGGATATTGAGGTGAGTTTTGGGTCACCCTAAGTCACTGAGGTTCTAGATCTCTATGCACAGTTCTGTAGGAGAACAGAATCCCTGCTACATGGCGCCCATACGTTGGTGGTCTTATATCATGACACTCGAGTAGTATATTATTCAAACCTTAACCCCTTCATTGCCATTTCCGGTAAACGGTGGTGTCGGAAAAACCTACCTATTTTTTAAAATAGAACTTTTCAAGCTTGAATCTATCTAAAACGGTTTCCTTGAATTACTACCCAGTTGTGCTACAAAGTACTCTTTGTCTCTTCAAGTTCCTGTGCGGTCATGGCTCAAGCCGTGGACATTCCGCAGCATAGTCGCATTGCGGTGCGTGATCATTTGCGGGCTTATAATGTTCCTTTGGATGGCTTGGCGGTGATAATGATGGTTAGTGCGGAACATGCTTATCCTTACGAATTGTTTTATTCTTGGGTGACGTTTCCGGCAGTGGACGCACATTCTGGAGTGTTCCACTCATACACTGCCTCTCCTGTACCTGCTGAGTATACTCAGTACAGGGCACAGGAAGTTCCTATTGATGTTTGGCAGCATGGAGTTTGGTTTGGTGGCGCCCTACCCCATTCTTTGACCGCTCCGAGATTAGGTCCTTTGTCCATTCCAGGCGTAAATTGGCCTGCTTTGGCTGGATTTACACCTCACCCTAATCACTGCAATTGTAACTTAGGTGAACTTAGGCGACTTCATGTTGTCGCTATTGCCGTGATTAGAGCGCTAGTGCATTACACAAGCCGTAATGTTCAGGATGCAGCCCCTGGAGGTGCGGCACTTCTGGCAGGGCAGGCTGGTTTGAAAATCAGTCCTGTCATGGTAAATTCCGTAATGGGCAAGAAGCCCCAGGATAAGGATGATTTTCCTTTCTGGCTTGCCGAGAAATTTGACCAGCTGGAAGCTGTGTTTCCTAATACGACTCCTGGTGAAAAACACCGTATTCTTACACTTAGTTTGCCAAAAGATTTTGCCCCTGAGCTTGTTGACTGTGAGACCTGGGGTAAGACGTTTGCCGCGGTCTATGCGCGGTGCTACGGCACCCCGTCTATGTCCGTGCTGTCTTCGGTCCTTAAGCGTGTTCAAGATGATTACGGACCGGAGTCTGCGGTAGAGTTGGGTATGCACCTGTGTGGCACCTTTGATGTGGTTTGCGATCTGATCCTTGCGAATGTCAAGGGGGATGCGGTGAACTTTCAGGTTGCTAACGCTTTGGCGGTGCTTCCCGAGGCAGAGAAACCCCGACAGTTAGCGAAGATTATTGTGGCGGCTTATAAGACCGTGGGTCGCAATTGTAAGGGTGTTAAGCCTTTTTCTGTTAAAGATAAAAAGCAGCCCCAGGGACAAACTTCGGAAACTGATGTTCTGCCCAGGTCCAAAAAACAAAATTGGCCTAAAAAACAGAAACAGGGAAAGCAACCTCAACAACAACAAACACAGGTTTCTCGCCCTGCGTCTCCGTTACCTACGCAGTCGGAACGTGTTTATGACTTGCGCGACCGCGCGACGATTAAGACTCCTGATCGAACGCTCTCCTCGTTCCTTTCAGGACTCATCGGCTCCGTCGACCGGTGGTGGAGGGGGCGGCAGAGGTCGGGGTGGCCAGCAAGGACGTGACCAGCCCCGCCCAAGGAACGGTGCAGAAAAGCAGGAAGGCTCTACGCCTAGGAGACCGCAGTTTGCCAAGAAGAAAGTCGCAGCCTTAACAGCGTATCGATATGCCCCAGATAGTGAGAACGCGGCTTCGGAATCTGACGTGGGCTCTGACCTTGCTCGACAGCGCGGCGGAGATTACCATAGTGAGAGAGGCGCTCCCTCCACTACTGAAGGTGACTGCGACTGAAACTTATGTTGTCATTGAAACAGCTGACACCAGAGTTGCTCCCCCTGATAGACTTTTTGAAATTGTCCTGTTGATTGAAGGTGACATACAGCGAACCATAAAAAGGGTATTTTGGGAAAATCTTTCGTCTACATATGACATTTTGCTTTCGGAGGCTGACTGGCCCCCACCTTTTGTGCTCGCACCTCCGCGAGGGGAAGAGGTGATCCTCCCCAGTTTCGCGAACACAGTCTCGAAAGAGGATGCGCTGCATTTTGCAAAAGAGTGGGCTCTAGCTCTGGCGCTGGCTGTGTACCGCAATCAGTGTGGTTGGGATAAATTGTCCCCGAGCCACGAAATTCCTTTCCGGTCTCAGCCGCAGCCTCAACCTCAATATCCTATACGACGTGAAGCGAAAGCTTCCGTCGCGGCAATCCTTGAACAATTGGAATATCAAGGTGTGATTGAAACGTGTGTGTCACCGATGAATAACCCTCTTTTTACTGTAAACAAGCCTGACCGTTAATATCGTTTGGTTTTGGATTACCAGCATTTAAACTCGCATTGCCGTAACTGTGCAGTACAGAATACTCACGGCTCTGCCCCAGTGAATAGTCTTGTGCGTAAGCGTTTCAAAACCACGCTAGACATTTCCAATGGTTTTTATGCCCATAGATTGGATGGTCTAAGTTCCCAATGGACCTCCTTCACATGCGGCGGTGTGCAAAAAATGTTTCGGCGTCTCCCTATGGGCTATAAGAACAGTCCTGGAGTTTTTTCCGCCCGCATTGTCTCTCTTTTGGAGAGAATCGACCCGGTTGCTTGTTCGTATGTGGATGACATTTATCTCACAGACGACGAACTTTGGGAGCATCTGTGTCGAGTTAATAGCATAATTTGTAACTTTGCAGACATGGGTTACAAGTTTAACTTTGCAAAATCGCACATTGCGGAGTACACAGTGTTGTTTCTGGGCTACGAGCTTAACAATGAAGGAAAGGGGCTAGCTCCTCATTTTCTGGAGAAATGCGCACAGTTGCGCTCTCCGACAACACTGAAAAAATTACAATCTTTGCTGGGCTTCTTAAATTTCGGGAGAACATACATTCCGGAATACGCCCAGCGTATCAAGCCTTTGTATGCTTTGATACAACCATCTTTTTCCAGATCATGCTGGCTGCCTGAGCATTCAGCTATTCTGCAATCTTTGCAAGCTGATCTGCTCGCTTCTGAGTATTTACAGACTCGTGATAACCAAACCAACCTGGTGATAAGAATTATCCCTGGGACGGTGGGTTTCACATACCTAACTTTTAATGAAGGAGATACAGTACCTATTGCTTACAAGTCACACTTGTACACTTTGGCTGAATTGCTACTTTCAACTATGGAGAAAGTTTTGACGGCTGTACAGATGGCAATCCTTAAGGAACGTGCCCTGTCACAGGGAAAACGCATGTTGGTTGTTACCCCGTGTCCTGCCTTGGAGGCAGTTACAAAAGCCAGTGTACCAAATTCCAAAGCTTTACACCCTCAGTGGATTCAATGGGCTGCATCCGTTACATCCCAGGATGTCACGTTTATTTTTGACGCCACTTTACGGTCGCAAGAGTACTTACAGTATGAATTTTTCATCCTGCTCTTTTAGCAATGCGGCCGTTGGAGGATTTCCATTGCATCCTTTACACTGATGGTTCGGCGCAGGTTGCGCATGGCTCTAAACATGCCTACGTTTCCGCGTGCGCCATTGTGGTCGGTGCCATGGTGAACGATGAGTTCAAGTCCAGTGTCGTGCACACGCAGACACTTGGGGACTGCACCGCACAATTAGCGGAACTACGTGCTCTTATGCTTGCATTGGAGTACGCTGATCCTTGTGTGACTACTTTGATCGTAAGTGATTCTTACTACTGTGTCCAGTCTTACAATGAGAACTTGTTCTTTTGGATTCAGAATGAATTTTGTGTTCCAAAGGTAGCACAATAAAACATAAAATGATCTGGGTCCGAGTGGCTGAACTTAAAGAAAAGTTACCACTCGTGTTTGTGATTCATACTCTTGGCCACCAGCGTATGGGAGTCCACGCTGTCGGTAATTCGCTTGCTGATGAGGCAGCGAAGTCAGCAGTATCAAAATACTTAGTTGCAGCTGTTACACGGTCCAAAAGTAAAATAGATGATGACATCTTGGCGGCTGTAGCTGCCACTGAGAAGGGAGGTAAATATCCTGCGGGGTTCCCTTCGAAGTACACATACCACTTAAGTCCTGATAAGGTTCCTTACGTGAAAATTCCTGGTGCTGGTGAACGTTTGATTTCCAACATGGTTCACAGAGCTACTTTGATTACAGCGGCGCATGAAGGTGTGGCGTCTGCGCATGCGGGCGTCTCAGCCACTGTAACTCAGCTACAACAAAGGTTCTGGTGGCGGGGACTGTACAAACAGACGCGCGATTATGTCCTTCAATGTGACATTTGCCAGCAGATTAAGCCTTCGACTGCTACGCGTCCGCCTCAGACACAGTTGTACATATCTAATAAACCGCTAGGTTGCGTTTATTTAGATCACTGCGGCCCTTTTTCTTCTGATACTGCGTATAAGTACATCTTAGTAGTAGTTGATTCATGCACACGCTTTGTGTGGGTATGGCCCCATCGCAGCGCTGATTCACGGACTGTCATAAGAGATTTGTGTGTCTTTGTAGGGATTTTTGCCTGTGGTACCTTCCATTCGGATCAGGGTCCGGCTTTCGCCTCTAAGGCGTATAAGGATGCTATGGTTTCGTTGGGGGTCCAAGTCAAGTTTTCGTCTCCATACAGACCTGAGGGTAATAGTATAGTGGAACGGATGAACCGTGACTTAAAGCAATCTTTGACAGCTCGAGTTATAGGCACTGGCAGAAACTGGTTGGCCCATCTCAATGGCGTGCAGCGTGCTCTTAATAATCTCCCTAGAAGGTCTCTGGGTGGCGGTCCCCATACGAAATGCTCTTTGGTATCAAGATGTATGTTCCTGACCTCGACGGTCTAGACTGCAAGGCCCAGGCCACGGCCTTTGACGTGGATGAACATTGCAATGTTTTACAGGATCTCAAAAGACCAGAGACAGTCTAGCTAAGGAATATTTGCCCTCCACCTCGGATGTTACATTGCAGATCCCGGTAGTTGGCTGGCTACCACAAGTTGGAGAACTGGTTCGAGAGAAGATCGATAACAATAAAGAATTTGGTCCTTCATATCTTGCACCGGTTCGGGTACTTGGAGTGAAGGGCACGAGAACAGTCATATTACCACCACTTCCAGGTCGTAAGGAAAACAGATTTATCTCAATTGACAATGTCAAGACACACAGGGTGGCCGATTCTTCATAGCATGACACCGGCAGTATCCTGTCCTTCCATGGTGAGACATTCTGTGTTGGCCATTACTTCTAGTGCTGAGCCAGCGGTGACCCTCGAGATGCCTGTTGTTTCCAGTCCTTTATTGAACACTTTTCCTATTAATGACAATGATGACCTGAATTATACCTATCCAACTGATTTATCAATGCCCGATTTACAGACTCGTTTGGCCACAGAATCCAGATTCTCCTTTGACTCTACTTCAACACATTCGAAAAAACCATCACGTTTAGCAACATATGTCACCTTATTTAAAAAACATTTTTTGATTCCCCCTTGGACATATATTTGGCTGGTGCTTTTTTCGATTTATCTTTTTATGTCAATTGGTTTTGTGTTTTATTTTTTCCGTCTGATCGATGGACACTATGTCAAAGAGAGAACAGGAATTCGACACCTTAATGGAACATTGGCCCCACTTTCCTCGTCACATTCAGCACACAGACTAAAAAGAGAGTTGAATACAGTTATCATCACTGCTTGGCCTGTCCTTGATGGGATTGTGTGGGATGCGGTTAGATTTCAAATCCATGGCCCCACTGAAGTGATTAATGTTCCGAATGTGCTTAGAGTGAATATGGGGATGTAGTGAAACAAAACATCCGTTCTGATGATTGGGATATTCAGGCCATGGAAGCATTATTCTCTGATTTGAAATATTATGCTGCCTTTGATGCTGAGGATTTATACTTAGATTCTATTAATTATGGTGATTTGTTTTGCTTTCAACATTATGGTAATCATTTTCTGCATAAAACAAGTTCCAGGAGGGGTAATGTGAATTACACACAGTGGGAACATTGCCCAGCTCCATTACAAGGCAGCTCCAGTACATTTCTGGAAAAATACACTTATTTTACAGACTTTAATCAATCAAATCCTGAGTCGTTTTATTTTAAAATGACACAAAAGTCCATGTCCAAAGTTAGACTTACCGATACTAAATTGCTGTATTCGAAGTCCTTTCTAGACAAGTTAGCTGTAGATGGCTACGAGCTATGGAAGGAAATAATTGACCTTAAATTGGTTAGGGGTACCAAAAATTGGCAGGTACAAGGCACTGAGGCTTTGCACCGTGCATGTCTCATCCCAATTCACATGTTGTTTCTAAATTCTACCATTTCACAAACAACATGCTTTGGATTGGCAACTTCTAAAAAATTAAATACACCAACTATCCCCGAATTGGAAGAATATTCAGGTTGGAGTAATTACACTAAATTGTCCATTCGTGATTTACAAGCACTATTGCACAATTCATCCTTTAATGTATCCAGTTTGGATCCAAAAGGTTGCCTGATGTGGCATAGAAGCTCTGATTCTTGCCAACGTCGTTTTCTGAGTTTGTCTGAAGGTTTTACACAAGTCAGACCTGATCCCCGTTTTGAGGCTGATCATATTGTTACTACTTACTCAGTGGGCAAATTGTGTCAGAATTGGCTACAACATTCCACATTAGCTGCTGTTAAACTACATCTGTCCCAGTTGAGTGATAATGTAGATCTAAATGATTTTATAAAAGGCCCAGCTAAGGGTAGAACTAAACGGTGGATTTATGCGATTTACAATGAGATTTGGAAATTTTCACAAATTGAAGCTGCTAAACGACTAAGGGCTATTGACCAAGCTAATTTGGAAAAAGTGCTTTCAGTGGTCGATAACAGTATTAACATGCTTTCTTCCCGAATTTACACGTTGAATAATATTGTTTCTTCTGTTGTTGACATTGTGCATGATGAGGTGTCTGTATTATACCATGGTCAAAATCAATTGCGTTCCGTAATGCAGTTTGCATGGACACTACAGACTCTTAAGGCGCGCCGTGTGCCCTAGAGTTACATGAACGTGTCTTCCCTCTTTGCCCCATTTAATTTGACTGAAAAGCAGCGCATGCTTTCAATGCGTGATGCATCATTTTCTATGTTACATATTGAAAGGTTAGAATCTTTACCGTTTTCTGTAGCTGAAGCCACTGCTGCAACGTGGCTTATCCATGGATTAATTACATTACCATTTGCTTTGTACAAGTTCACAAATTGTATGCGGTATATTGCAATAGGGCGATATGAACCACTAGGCAGCGCATTCCTCCATGAGGCATGGTCTTTGCCATACACATACAGATGTCTAAAGGATGGAAAGGAGGTGAATCTTAATGGTGAAGAATGCACGCAGTCGCCTGACCGTTCATTAATATGCCGACACATCCAGTTACACGGTTCTTGTAATCAGGACCGGCCTAATTTAGCTTGTGTTTTGAAAGGCACACCAGTTCCAGCGATAGTTCCCACATTTACATTATTGACAAATGGTAGTTATTTGCTTTTGAATAACGAGGAATGTTGTGGTTTAATTATCGGTATCGCTTATGTGGTAACTGTATCGGAACGTGTGGTGTGTTGCAAAAATGTTCTATATCCTCCCACACATGGGAATTCAGATGTTTCCATCTGGCCGCGCATCCCAACCTTGAAAGCGGAGTTCAATGGTATAAGTAGAATAAGAGCCCTTTTGTCTCAAAAAAGAAGTGGCCCTGAGCTCGGCCCGTGAAACTTATGTCCTTCACATAGCAAACACACGCACAGAGGTGCAGGCACTTTTAAAAACTGACTTGCCGTTTCATTTCTGCGAGCTGGTTCATCAAATCTTTAATGCCTCCTCCACGTCTGGTCTCGCTAATTTTTTTAAATTAGTTAGCAGTGGTCTCGTGACTACCTTTGAAAAAATATTTGGTGTCATCCCCGCGTTCTTTCATTCTATATTTTCAAGTTTGTTTGGCGGATTCCCTGTTTTGCTGGCTTTGGCTGCAGGCATTTTGATATTGTTTTGCTTTATAAAACATGGATGCCCGTCCTGCGCAAGAAGCCGTTCAACTGCTCCTGACACTGTTTCGTAACCGGATGCTTGATTACTATGGCACCCTGCCACTTGCAACTTTAAGCACGGCTTTTGGATTATCGTTTCGATTTTCCTATTTCACATGTGTCCAGCCTGTGTTTCATTGCCAGAGCTGCGATTTCGACTGGGCCATTGATTTGTGTCTCTGCTTGACGATATCTCCTGACGTCGATTTTAATCACCTGATGAGCCCCGTAGTTGCTCACAAGTTGGTTTGTTCTGGCGAAAGGATTATGGCCTTGGCAGCGATGCATGGACTAATGGGTCAGTGGGACATACCCGCAGCGGCGCATGAGTTTCTGGCACATAGCGTTCTTGAGAACCCACCGAGTTGTCCTCTGATGTTGCTAGAGGATCCGGTGCTGGAGGAGCACGTATGTTCTTTCCCATTACTTAATTGGATGGCTGAACTGTTTTCGGATGATGACAGTGATTTCATGTTGGAAGCTGTTGCTGCATATTTTGCATATTCTGTCCAATCATGAGATGCCTTGGAGACTTTCAATATTGTGGCACGTGACTTTTGTATTTTTAAGTGCCCTTTTTTCTTATAAACATTTGGATTTATGCAGCCTAGTCCTATATCCTTGTACTTCAGAGGCCTTGCTTTGCAGTCTTTTGATAAAATTTGTTTGGCCACTATAGGATTCATACGTATTTTTATATTTAGCTTAGCTCAATATTGTTGAACTCTGCTTTCATGTTATGTCTCGATTCTAGTGTTGGCTTTCCTTTTTTGACCGTGCTCGGATCATTGGGGGGGTGTCATATAGATACTTCTTTATATATACTGTGCTAAGTTAGCATGAGCTTATTACAAGTTTAAACACCATTTTTCCTTCGGCTTCAGTTTGGACACGACACATACTTGTTGTTGTAGCTTTCAACCTAGAAGAGCAATGTGATTTATTTGAGAATAATATGTTATTACTCTGATATCAGTTTTGCTTGGTACACTGTCTGAACAGTGAGTGCTGAACCCTCTAAGAATAACTCGATACAAGGTTGCTGGGAGGTCTGATCTTCGCACCACATTAGACATAACATAAATACAGTTGCTGCCAACATTGGGCTCTAAGCGGGTTTAAGATAGAGTTACAGGGAATGCAAGAACCCACTTGATGATGCTTCGCATGCATAGAGCTGGTGGCAGATGACGTGATCCTCTCCTCCTGACATTTAGAGGTACGGGCCCGCCCTGCTAAAACCCAAAAGAGATCTTCATAGATATAATATAATATGCTAAATAGTTAGGTGAGAAATAGGTGTTGTTAATTCCTATTCATTTCAGCATTATAACATGCTATCACCGTTTGCTTACTATGGACTAGTAACTATGCTGATAACTTTGATTCTTATAATCAGTTTGTTAGTATTATACAAGATACTGCGTTTGAGAACATTGCATTGATTAATAAATATTTCAAATATGCACATGTCCTCATTTACTCCAAGTTCTGGTTTGAAATTATTAAAGAGCGAAAGAGTGTTCATGTGTTCCACGATACCTGAGGTAACCTAAGTTCATGTTCTGGTTTGTCTAAGTCATTGGGAGTTTGTTATGACCAATGAGACACTGTAGCTAGCTCGGTAAGGGGATTTTGGATACTGAGGTGAGTTTTGGGTCACCCTAAGTCACTGAGGTTCTAGATCTCTATGCACAGTTCTGTAGGAGAACGGAATCCCTGCTACACTAGCAGATGAAGAAAAAAACCTCAAAGGATCGGTCTTTAAGGAAGGAACGGAACCACTCTAGGGCCACACCATCAAGACCGAGTTCCATCATTCCATCCAATAGGATGGAATGAGACACGCTGTCGAGGGCAGTACTGAGATGTAATAGGATGAGTGCTGCTGTTTCTCCCTCATCCAAGCGCTGCCTTAACAACTCGGTTACCCACAGAAGAGTGGAATCAATTGAGTAACCCGCCCTATAGCCGGACTGAGAAGAATAAAGGAAGTTCTGGGCTTTCACAAAAGAGATTAGCTGGTCATTAACATGTTTACCCATGATTTTAGAGAAGATAAGCAGCAAAGTAATAGGGCGGAAATTAGACAGATTAGTGGGATCTAAATTAGGTTTTTTTAGGAGAGGAAAGACCATCGCATGTTTGCACTACTAGGGAACCACCTCTTCATTCAGAGAGACCTTAAGATGGTCCATAACCATGGATAGTAAGCTGGGGTCAAGTTGACAAAGCAAATGAGGAGGAAGAGGAACTAGAGGGGAGCCTGTTTTAATGGACTGGAGAATACAATTAAGAGATGTAATGTACAGAGGGTACCAATTATTAAGTGCAGGTGAATGCCTAGAAATAGGCTCAGGGTTATGTCCATCACCAGGAGAGGAATTCTGAATGACGGCCAATATCTTGGCATCATTCGAGTGTACTCTCTGTAAATGGTCGCTAGCCAATTGGGGATAAGTATGGGAGAGAGGGAGAAGTTGGTGATGTACAGTTATCAGATATTTCCTTCACCACCTTAAAGAGTGTTATTGCACAATTTTGAGCGCCTAAGACTTTACTGGATTAGAAATCAGCTCAACCAGCTTTACAAAGTCCATGATATTTTCTTAGTGCTACTTTGTAGTTGGTTTTGGTGTCTCCAGAGCCTTTCAAGGACTTGACATTGTGTTTTCATAAATGTGGGCATTTCATTACACCAAGGAGCAGGAGGCAAAGACTGGCACAACATTTTACAGTGGCCCGTTAACATTTATCCACGGTCCCCAGGCCAATGATGGATATGGTTGTGGTCTAGGATCGACAGTTGTTTAATGTCTGGTTCGGCATCGTGAAGTCAATTATTAAAAGCCAGAAGGTTCAGCTTCGACCAGCTCCTTACAGGTCGGATAAGAGGGTACACAAGAAGATGCAATTCTCAGCTTAAAAGGCACTGCAGAGTGGTCCGACCAAAGTTGAGGGCAAGGGTAGTGGTAACCAAGTCAGACGGCTTAGAAAAGTTTGGGCCCAAAAGATGTCCTGCAGCATGTGTGGGAGTATTAATGATTAACTGAGGGCCAACAGAAGTCAAAAGGTTAAGAACCACTGCTTTCAAATATATTTGTATCAATTACTGTGTTTGGGAAGGACTGTTTGGAAGCAAACTACCTGTAAATATTTAATTACCGTTTTGAGTATTTCTGGCATGACCAAACCTATGGCTATGTACTGTATTTAGCCCAGATTGTGAGGAACACAGGGTGACTCCATACTTCCATGCAGTAACCAGATTGGGCTGTTTGCTCCAGAATCAGAAGAAACAATACATAGACGGTAGAAACGACCTGCATCATGTACTCAGAGATAGGTTGATTGTCTCCTTTGGTGTGCCTTCTTCGCAGGTGGAAAAGTATTCCAGAAGATTTTAATTTGCGGTAAACAAGTTTATTGCACATCTAAGCCTCGATTACGAACGCCTTCTTAATTCAGATGGAGCCAGTAATCAGAGTTAACAGGTTCCTCATAATTATTGTTTTGTGGTTTTATATAGCGCAAACGCGGTCCGAAGCTATTGGAGAGCTTTACAGGAGCACCAGTTACATAACACAAGGACACATTCATTTTTTTTTAGTAACGGGGAGATTAAGGGGTTTGACCAGAATCTGAGGATGTTGAGCCAATGCCGAGACTCGAACCAAGCTCCCTAGTTCCAAACTTGACTGCGCTTGTTTTTACGCCACATCCTCTCTACAAGGCCTGCGGTAAATCTGTAGACCTGAGGCTCCATCCACCAAGGTATTTTCACCCACGAGCTAAACAAACGCTTATGTCTGAAAATACCTACATTTATGACTGCCATGAATTCAACAAAGTTTTCTATCAGGTGGGAATGCAATTACAGCCACAGGTCTCTGCCATGATGAGTGCAGAGAAATCTGCAGGAGTAAATCTCGAGAAAGGACTATGAAGAGGACGTAACTTAGAGTGAGTTTGTGACTTCCTACAAATGTTCATCTATGTGCACTTTATAAGTCTAACCCGACACTGGCCCATCTTCAAAATGTCCAAAAGTTCTTGCAGTCAATGGCAGATTAACTGAGAGTCTAGGAGGAGGCCTTTCTCCCTGGGTACAAATGTCGTCTTCATTGAGTGCGACAAGTGCGTCTGCACAGATGGCTCCTTGCTTTCTGTGCTAAAATCTTTGCTGTGCACATTTCCGCAAAGGGGGAATAAGGCAGATGTAACATTACATTCCCAGTACCATGCCTGAAAACTGGCCCAAAAGTAGTAAACCTGTACCCATACAAAGGCATAAGTATCTGTGCAAATGTACTACCTTTTTGTGAATTGTGCCGCTGGTGTTCTACATCCAGGCATTTCTGAGGCCAAGGTTTCTGAGGGAAATGAGCAATTACTGGGGACAACGGGCCGGCATTACCAATTCTTCACTGTAGTTCCTCAATTTTAAGGTGAGTCTGAGGGTAGTATGGTAATTAGTGGCAAATAATCCGTTTCTTGCCCCCACAAAATAGTCCATGTTCAAGAAGCCTCGAGCAACTTGCACACACACTCAACAGCATGTTTGTTCAAATTGTCACAGAATCATGACTCACCAGTTGGCAGTCAAGATCTACAAAGTTGCACCTCACAATGGTTGCAGGAAGAAATTGGCAGATGTTAGGTGTGTTGGTAGATGTTAGATGTGTTGGTAGATGTTAGATGTGTTGGTAGATGTTAGGTGTCTTGGTAGATGTTAGATGCGTTGGCAGATGTTAGGTGTGTTGGTAGATGTTAGGTGTGTTGGTAGATGTTAGGTGTGTTGGTAGATGTTAGGTGTGTTGGTAGATGTTAGGTGTGTTGGTAGATGTTAGATGCGTTGGCAGATGTTAGGTGTGTTGGTAGATGTTAGGTGTGTTGGTAGATGTAAGGTGTGTTGGTAGATGTTAGATGCGTTGGCAGATGTTAGGTGTGTTGGTAGATGTTAGATGGGAGCTGCACATACTCCTGGTTTCAGAGAAGCAGCATCATAATTCATTGTATTGTCCTGGCTCTTCGTGGGTATCTTTGGAGGAAGCATCATACAAGCCACACTACAGTAGCAGCTACCAAGCACAATGTGGACCTCTTCGGTGGATCCAGTATACACTTCGGGGGATCTATTGAAGCAGTTAGTTCAACTACTAACATTGGACCGCATGTTACCAAAAGCAGCATTGTATTAAAATTAGGGGTTGGGGTCCTTGACAAAAACGTCCTGTTTTCACTAAGGTACAACTAGAATTCAATATGTGACTCATCCTAGCTGAAGAGTAGTCAACAACAATCCAAAGCATTGTGGGCATTGTAGGTCGACATGTTTCTGCAGTGGATATAGAGTCAAAAGATCTCCTCCTGCTTCCTCAGGACCTTAATATAATGCTACTGCATAGTATGAATGACGGTGAAGTAAAATAAACAATATCACCTGGGATTCGCCTGTGAAGATGGTCCATTGATCACCCAATATCAGTGAACGAAAAAAAACTAAAAAGACAAACAGACATTAAAGATATCCACTGCAGAAACATGTCGACCTACAACCAATCTTAGTAGTTATTTGTTCAACACTACTATGCACTGTTTTTAGCCTTGGGTGTGGATAGGATTCTATTAAAATTGTCCCTTCCATTTCCACAACCCAATCTTAACCAACATTTTTTTTGCACTTAGCACTGTTACTCTCTCACATTTTTTGCACTGCTAGTCAGTTTACCCCCTGATGCCATCTAATTTCGCACCTACATCAGAAATTTCTTCCATTAGATTAGGCTACAACCTACCTAATCTATAGTGGATAACACCACTTTCCTTCAGGGTGAAGGATCCCAAATGATGTAGGGCGGTACAGGACGGGAATCTGATGGGAAATATCATTTTTCACCACGATTTACTCTCTGTAGATTTCGTGGATGAGGGCAGTTGTCTCCCTGTTGTCCATCAGGGTCCTGATGTCGTCGGTGGCTGCGATGAGAGTTGTCTCAGTGTTGTGGTTGGCTCGAAATCCGGACTGGGATGGGTCGAGCGAGTTGTTTGCCTCGAGGAATGCAGTCAGCTGTTTATTGACGGTCTTCTCAATGACTTTGGCCGGGAAGGGAAGAAGAGAGATGGGGCGGAAGTCTTTAGGATCAGCTGTGGGTTTTTTCAGAAGGGCGTTGATCTCTGCGGGCTTCCAGCTCTCTGGGAAGGTGGCTGATGCGAAGGAGTTGTTTATGACGTTCCGGAGGTGGGGTGCGATGATGGCGTCTGCTTTTTTGTAGATGTGGTGGGGGCATGGGTCAGAGGGGGAGCCGGAGTGGATGGTGTTCATGACATGGGTGGTGTTTTCTGTGCTGATGGGGGTCCAGTCGCTTAGGGTGGTGGTGGGGGTTGTTGGTTTGGAGACTGGAGGCGGGGTCTGGGCGTCAAAGCTGTTGTGTATGTCTGCAATCTTGCGGTAGAAGAACGTGGCGAGGGAGTTGCAGAGGTCTTGTGATGGTGTGATGTTGTTGTTGCTGGCGTTGGGGTTGGAGAGCCCTTTAATGATGCTGAAGAGTTCCTTGCTGTTGTGGGTGTTGTTGTCCAGCCGCTCTTTGAACGATGTCCTTTTGGTGGTGCGGATCAGCTGGTGGTGTTTGCGAGTGGCGTTCTTGAGGGCTGTCATGTTTTCTGTCATCCGTTCGTGGCGCCTGGTTTTTTCGAGCGTGCGGCATGATTTCTTTGAGTCTTTGAGGGTGTCGGTGAACCATGTAGTTTTCCTGTTGCTGGTCTTGCCTGGGGGGTTCTTCAGCGGAGCGAGGTTGTCGGTGCAGTTGGTGATCCACTGTGCGAAATTGTGAGCTGCGTCGTTGGTGTCGGCTGGTGGGTTCTGGCTCAGTGATGTGGTGAGCTGGTCTGTGGTGACTTTGCTCCAGCATCTGCGGGGGATCTGTACCGTGTGGTGGTGTGTTGTAGTCTTCTTGTAGGTGAAATGGATGCAGCTGTGGTCGGTCCAGTGTAGTCCGGTGGAGTGGCTGAAGGAGACGTGGTTGCTGGCGGAGAAGATGGGGTCCAGCGTGTGGCCGGCGTAGTGGGTGGGGGTGTTCACTAGTTGCTTGGCCATATAAGAAGTAAAATAATACAATCAGAGCCTTAAAACTGATTATAAAACTAATTAACTACAGCAGCAGATGAAGAACACAACATTTAGGCCTCTCCATATTCAGGATATTATATGGTGACCTTTATACAGCACTTCTGTTTTGACAGATCTTCTATAGATACCTCCCCCCACAGTACCAGCAAATGTTAAGACCTAGAACATAGCCATATAGAGATCATACTATAAAGTGCATAGTGCAAAAAGCACAGATGTAAACCGATATAGAATCAGTATGACCATAGGAGCAAATAGGAAACAAGATTAACCAAAAATCTGCTACAAATGCCAACGAGGAACTACCCAACTTTTTGAATGTGAATAAGTATTTATCTTAGTAGCACCATACATTAGAACCTATCTGCAGCTCATTCACAGCCCACCAAAACTCAAGCTCAACTTCACAGAACAACTAATGGACTACATCACCCATAACCAGATCCTATTTCACATAAACATTTTATCAAAATGATTTAGGGTCTTAGATGTGCTACTCAACTATACAACTTAATAATGTAGGTAGCGGATAAACAAAAAACAGTCAGGAACATTCCAAATAAAATTATATTACTATGGCTGTCAAGATGGCCGACGAGCTGGAGCTCCCTGCTGAGGCTCCGGGGCTTGGGATCACTTGTAAGTGAATATCCCTGTTTTGCCCCCCCATCAACCCTTTACTCCTGTCTCATTTCAGATAGGGAGGCTAGGATGTACAGTGGGTGCCGTTTCAAAGCCCCCTCTACCCTTACGGGGATCAAAGGATGTGGATCCCCCTTCTCAGAGGCCTGATCGAGGGCCATTAAGAGAGTCTTACCGAACGGATTCGGTCGATGCGCCTGGAGTTTGCCCGGTATCTGCCTCGCTGGTGCGGTCCGGATCGGAGGGTGCGAATCGGAGCTGGCTGCCGGCAGGAGTGCTGGGGGAGGCTTGTCTGCACTCTTCGAGGGACGGCGGATTGAGCTATCGGCAAGGGAGTTCCTGGTGCTTGCTGGTGGACACGCGAGCATCTATTTCCTCAGATTGGCATTGCAGCGGTTCCAAGTGAGCAGCCGCTCGCTCCCTTCCGCTTTACCGGCGCGGGAGAGGGCTGACCACTTCGATAGCTACAACCACTGCCTCCCGGTCTACCTGAGTGTACGCGGGCCAGAGGCTGCACGTGTTTCGTTGTTTTACATCCGCTGTCCCTCGGTCAGCCTTAAGGTTCACAAGCCTGAGACTGTGCGCATATCACTGACCACATTTGCAGCATTTTTGTGAGTCCTAGTGAATACAGCACTTGTTGTGCCGGTTGTTCTGTTTTGGCAACTGGTAACCGGCGGATCCTTTCCGACTCTTTTCCTGTCTGGTGGACTTCCATGGAGAGACGAGATGGCGGAGTGCTCCTCGGCGGCGCTTGCTGTTTAGCGAACACGAGCCCAAGCCCAGCAGCAGTACTAGGATGCAGCAGGACGTGAGGCCGCAGTACTGGAATCCGAGGAGAAGATGCCCTCTGCAGAGATCGGAGTAGTTTGAGGGCGGTACTCGGCCGCGATTCCTGAAGCCCACGTGAGACCGAATGGAGCAGCCCGAGTCCAATTTAGGAAAAACAGCTGCCATACCTGTGAGCCTTTGTAAAAGGGTAAGCGCAGCAGAAACTCACCGGGTAATTAAACTGATGGTCTTGAGAGCGGGCGAGCCGTGAACAACGGAGATCGGTGCTGCCTGACTCTAAGATGGCGGCTGCCTGGGACAGAGCCCTGAGAACAGTGATCTACTATTACCTCCTGATGAAAGGCCCGGGCCCCGCATTTCCTGATGTTGCTGCACGCCTAGCCTTAATGAAGAGTGCACAGCTTTAACGTATTGGAGAGGCTGAGGTCATTGAGACTCAGACCCTACCATATTCTGCCAGAAACAGCCTGCCTTGAAAGAGAGGCAGCCTGCCAAATATCTCCCCACTTCACTGTTTGATCGCGCTGGAATACAAGAACTTTTGAGGGGGGCATGGAACGCGCTGCAGCATGGTCTGAGGAACCAGCTGGAAAAGCACCATGAGGCAAGCACCGCTGGATGTTTGAATCACACTAAGGGTTTCCCAGTAACAATGGGACTGGTGCGGCTGATGGAGCCATGACGAGGCCCCCGGGCAGAAACCATGAATATTGTACTTATCTTGGAGACTGAGCAATATGGCCGATGCCCGGTGGGGATGTTTATTTATTTATTTATTTATTTTTAATGTATTTAATACAATTTTCTATAGCGCAAACAATACCCAAAGGTGTCAGAGCGCTTTACAAAAGAACCAGTTGTGATACATAAGGACTTAGGATTACATGAGTTACATAAAAGATACAAACAGGAAAAAAAATTGCAAATGTGCAAGTTGTAAAGTCACACAGGGAAGAGATACAAATAGAAAAGATTGCAAATGTACAAGTTGTAAAGTGACTCAAGGAAGAGATACAAATGTATAAACTCTAAGAACCACATAGGAATGGTAGTCAGTACAAAGGTCTACTACATATACTAGTGGTAAGAGTTATCTCTATATAAATATATATATATATATACAAATAGTGGATTTTCTTAGGATTCCATTCTACCAGCGATTTGGCTTGGACAAGTATATATCACATATTTACAGAGTGAAAAGAGAAATAAAAAAAATAAAAAAATAAAATAATTAAAATAAAAAGGGGTAGAGTGCGGTATGTGGGGGAGAAGAGTTGGAGGATGAGATTGGTGAGAGGTGAGGGGGGGACCTGAGGGGAAGAAAGGCAGCCCAGCGTAAGAGAAATGTCTGAAGGTCAGCAGGATGGAATCTAAGGGACCAAAGGAAGGGACAAGACTCAACAAAATGGCGGACCTGGGTGGTGGGCATCGATGGAAACAATCTCAACATGGCAAGATGCACCCAGGGCAAGAGCGACAACAGGAGAGGGTCCCAAAATGGCGGGCGCACACGAGTTCCAGTCCAAAAGTTACGAAGGCAAAGTCCAAAGAAAACCAGGGAGCCGACCTAACAGAGGAAGAACAAGAGGGGAAAAGGATCCAGACAGTCAAAAGGAGGAGCATCTTCAGTATTTGCACCTCCTTTCACCACTGCTGCACACACATGATCCCTGGTCTAAATGCTCCCATACTCCTGTACTGGGCACCACAGTCCACCCGTGTCATTAGCTGGAGGGGTGTTAAAACAAGTCCCCAGGTCTCCACTCAGCTTTCATGCTCGACAAAAAGCTGATGTCTATCTTGGCTCACTCAGGGGGGCGTTAGCGGCTTCGTCATATGTAGGGGGTGAGCGTTGTAATTAAAATCCACTCCCGGTCGAGTAACCTGTCCCGCCCGTCCGCTGTGGCCACGGGCCCCCATCCACACACTGCGGTCGGTCCACACAGGCGGATGGAGGCTGCAGATCCGGCAATCACGGGCTGCACCAGCTGCGGGAGCCCGCTGGGGAAGATGAAAGCGCAGCAGGGGGCCTGCTCCTGATGTCGCGGCCCTCTGCTGGCGCATTGTTACCTCATAACGTGGGTCAGTTTCACCACAGCCCCCCCCGACTTCTACCTCTGTTTCACCTCGGGCGCCATCTTGAGGTGTTATCGCCAGGGGTGGATATTGCCCATATCACGGCAGAGCAGCCGCTGGAAATATCGGCGGCCCCAGCGGCAGACGCTCCAGATCATCTGATTTTGGCATTTGGCCCTTACTAGAGTTTGGCTCTAGTTCACCCCCTCGGCCGTCACCTACCCAGCCGGACATTGGACAAGTTTTTCTACGTCTCCATGTTGTGTTTCCTTCCCTCCACCACCTCCTCTATCCGTGATCCTGTGGCTACCTCCCCTTTCCAGCTGATACGTTAATATCTCTTGTTACTGAGTAATCACTGTTTTTCTCCTTACGTTTATTCTTGGCTCCTGTAACTGATGTAATTTTGTAACCTGTAACTCGATGATCCTCATGTAAAGCTGAGGTGCCCGAACAACTTTGGCTGATGCCCGGTGGAGCTGTCATATGCAGCTATAGAGGAGCTTGGCTCTGGTTCATCCCTCACTGGCACCTACCCAGCCAGACATCGGACATCGTTTTCCTCGCCTCCCCATTGTGTTTTTCTACCTGCATTCCCTACCCCCTTTTACCATTCCCCCTCTACCTCTTCAGTCGCCATAAGACGTGTGTTTGCGCTAATAATCTCACATTACTGTGTAATCTCATGTTTCTTCTTTTCTCTTATGTCTATACTTGTCTATGTAATTATGGAACCTGTTAATCACTGATCCTCATATAAAGCGCTCCAACACCTCCGGGTCTAGCTAGCACTATATAAAACTTTGCAAATAAATAAACAAAATACTGTCCATCAGAGAATGAATGGGATTATCAGTGTGTTTATTAGCGTGTCTTCTTTTAATCCGGTATGCTTTTTGATACATATGTGTGCGTGTGTGTGTGCATATATATATACATATATATGAACAGGATTCGCAGCCAACAGCTGCTTCATGCAGAAAAAGGACGAAGAGCGGACCCAAGGTTTCTTGTGCAAATCAAGTGACTTTTATTGCGTGCCCAGCAAGACCGCCATTACGCGTTTCGACCCCAACTCGGGTCTTGATCACATGACGCGTTGCCTATAGTTTGGTCGACATTTAAAGTGATACATGCAGGAAATGACATAATCAGTTCAAAGTGCATAGTAACTAAAGAGTTACTAACAGAAGCAATGGTTATCAATACATGTGCAAAACTTTACGCGTTGGAAATAAAAATGACAATAAATATATAAGTATATCAATATATTCACAAATACTATCATTAATTCACAAATGTATATAACATAAATAATTTGATAAATAATGCGTAAAAGCAATGGAAGTCATATTTGATGAAAACCAATGTTGATAACACTCAGGATGGCAAATGGCATTTAAAATCTTAATAAAACAACCCAATGGAATTATGCAAAGCTAAACATGCCTACTCTGATTTAATAAATTTGCCAAACTGGTGTACAGTCCATTGTATTTAACAATTCATAATATGCACATGAATTCATGGTATTATACTCTTTGCCGCAAAATGCAATTGCAATGAAGCCCAAGTGGGCCATCGTAAAGTATACTTTAATCAATAAATACCCTGCATAAAATCACTCAGTCGATCATTAATCAGTGCAAAATAGTGCTGAAAAAGGTGTAAAATACAAAAGAAATTATAAAAAACAGTTATCTTCTTAGTTTCATATATACACGAGGAGATGTGCCCTACATAACACATTCGTAGATAAAAAACACATTTCTTATATACATAGCAGCTGATTTTTCCACAAAGTACACTTCCTGACCAATTATCCAAAATTCATTACTTCAGAGACAGGTGTAAAAATCTACGCTGGCATTCAACCCTGATGGAAACTTGGTGTCCAACTCCAATATGTAACGTGTTTCCAGGAGGCGCAATTTCGCCTCCCGGTTTCCTCCTCTTTTGAGTGGTAAGATTGTATCTATTACAAAATACTGTAGATGTATTGCTCTCATGTTTTTGCTCAAAATGCCTAGCAACTGGATAGGCTTGATCTTTACCACTGAATACTCTTATGTGCTGGAGTATCTGTTTTTGGGCCAGCAGCTTAGTGCCGCCGATGTATCTTAGCCCACAAGGACACTCCAGCACATACACCGCAAATTCAGTTTTGTAGGTCAGTTTTTTGTTGAACGGAATGGGTTTGGATTTGAATGGGCTGCTGTAATGTGTTTTATTGCACCCAATCTTACAAGCTTTACAGCTAGGACATTTTCTAAACCCCTTGCACAGTGCCATCCAGGTAGTCGGTGAAAGCACTTCTGGACTGCTCCTAACTAGGGTATTACTCATTGACTTAGATTTCCTAAAAGTCAGGGCCGGCTTAGCTGGTACAAGCCTACCAAGAACTGGGTCACCTTGTACCAGGTTCCAATTTCGATAGAAGATTTTTCTAAGTGCCTGGTGTTGACTATTATAGATGAGTATAATCCTAGGTTGGAGTTCTGTGGTGGGTATGCTGTCTGAGATCTGCTTAGGTTTTGGTGAAAGTGCATCCCTGCTAGACAGATTCCTGGGATTATCAGTGTGTTTATTAGCGCGTCTTCTTTTAATCCAGTATGGTTTTGGATACATATGCCTGTGCGTGTGCATATATATACATATATATATATGTATAAAATCATGAATTAAAATTATTTGGTAACAATGAACAACAGCCCAGAACTGACTTGAAAGTAGAGACAAAAACCAAAGGAGCTGCTGCTCTCTGCCTATAAATGCAACAGGCTTTGTTTCGAATAGTAAACATACCACTGATAATGTATTTTATTTCATTAAATGAACTCACCCCTTCTTCATCTGGCAGACTAGTCAAGCTGTACGCCTTGTCTTTGGGTGTTATTCCCTGATTAAACAACAAGAATTGTGTGTGTCAACATTGAGAAAGGAAAATAAGCATTCTTGTACATTTTGCAGCTTTTAATGTTGATCTTCTCTGGATGTCGCTCATTTTAAAGTCAAATATGTTTTATTACAGATAATGAATACAGGTACTCATCCCACAACCCAGTCGGATTGGCAAGGAGAACACTTTTTTATTTTTTGATTAAAAGAAATGTATCATCTCTAAAGCGACCTCTAGCTTATTTCTGACTCCAAGCACCAGCAACACAATTAAAAAGTAAGGTCCCTGGACTGGCCCATTTTTCCACTCACACGCAATCGTCAATTGTTGTTCATGAGTCCTCGTGTTATCCACAACTACTTAATGAATGTGCAACGTACATTATCATCTAAACAAATCTTCCAGAACTATCTATGGGGGTCAAAGAAGATTACATGACATGGAAAAATAAGGCAATGTATTGGCTGAAAATGAACTCTGGATGAATGAGACATGTAAGAAGGGTGGCTGGGCTTGGCATACACCCAAAGGATAGAACAGGGGACTGTATTATTATCAACTTAAGGAGTCCCCCTTTAGTAGTAATGTTGTTACATGACCATGTCCAGATGACATCTCCCTCGTGTAAGATCAAAGCCCTCCCATTAGGGTTCTTTATAGACAAAGACCCTCCCTTAGACAAACACTCCCACGGCTCTGACCGTCTCAAGAGCAAGCCCAACACCCACATGCCAGACAATATGATGGACCCTGTTAGACCTGTCAGCCTTAGGGTGGTCTTTCCCTATTTTTTTTCGCCTTTGCCTCATTTTCCCCACCTTCTTTTTGGTTGGCCTTAGGTCTCTGGGCACCTTCCCATTGCTAATCAATGCTAAGGTGCAGGTGCTCTCTTCCCCCAACATGGCTGCCACTGACCCCTGCTACCGCAGCGTGGTCTTGTTAGACGCACTCTAGTAGCCAAGAGCTGGCTGGAACCCCTAAACATTGTAGCAATACCAGCCTCCCTGCCTGCCCATAGCGAGAGGGAGGAAGCTCCTGGAACCTTCCAGAATAGGGGAGTGGTCACCAACTGCCCACTGCCAACTGCCACTATAAAAGAAAAGAGAGGGAAACTTTCTAGTCAGTTGGGGCATCACTGACCTGGGGGACCCTACGCAGGAGACTTAGGCGGCAGGGCCTAGTCAGGAACTTATACCACTGGGGGTGACAGGGTTTAGGCGCTGCCCACCAAGCTGTGTGAGGAACACTGAACTAGCTCACTGATCTGGCCCGGCGGGAGGGGAGCCCAGGGACCACCTGAAGAGATCTCTGAAGAAACTTGACAAGCCTTCAACTCAAACCCCCCCTCTCTTCAAGTAACTTCAACCAAAGGGCGCCAGAACCAACAAGCGCCAAGAAGGAACTCCCCTGTGCTAACCAGGACTACTGGGGATCAGCCAGGTACTGTGCTGTGCCAATTCTGCCCCTCTGTCTGCCCTGTGGCCCCAGCGCTGTCCTGCCCATCTCCTCTGCTGTCTTGCCTGAACTGTCTGCTACGCGCTCTCATTCTCTAGCGCTAGCATCCTGAACTGCCTAGCCAGCTGTACTGCTTGTCCTGCGCAACCGAATTGTTGCTTCCCACTGTGCCTTGGAGAAGCGCTGGACCCCTGCAGCCTGCTGCCTGCTGAAGCGCCATTGCCTGCTGAAGCGCTATTGCCCATTGGAGCGCTGTGTCCCCCGAGGCGCTGTAAATTGGCCTCAAGCGCTCACCTGCTGGGTCCTGTGGAGCGCTGGTAGGGACAAACCCGTGAGGAACTTTCTAGCGCTCCTCTTTCCCGCGAGGCGCTGAAAAGATCGAGCGCTGTGGGCACTGTGAAACCCCCCTCCCGACTGGCATCTGCTCCGGCGGCCCCCGATGCCAGGAGAGGGCCGCCGCCGTGCTGTTGTGGGCCGTGCCCGGCCCGAGCGTGAAGTGTCCCCGCGGCGGCCCCCGGAGCCTTGGGGAAGGCCGCCGCGAACAGCAAGTCGCCGCCGTGAATTGCAGTCAAGCCGCCGCTACTACAGAGCGTGCCGCCCTAGGCCTGACGAAGCCGACAACCAACCCCACGTGACGGGGGGGCTCAGACCACGCCCCTATCAGGCGCCGCGCAGCGATAGGCTGAAGCTGCCGCGCCCTCCAGTACTGCCTGCTGATTGGCCGCTGTGGCAGAGCCTCCATTCGCGCCACGCACCTGATTGGTTCCCGGGCCGCCCGCGTCATCACTGACCCGGGAACAGGTCACCACCTCACCGGAGGGCTCGGGGAAGACCCGAGGGCCCTCCCCACTACGAGACATCGTCGTAAGGGGCCCGGAGAGGCCCGAAGACCAAGGTAACCCCACCCCCCCCACCCCCCCGGGGAGGAGGGCGGAAGGCCGGAGGAGGCCCGAGTTCGCCCCTCCCCTGGGGAAGACTGTTGCTGGGCCCCGTTGGCCCTAATTGGCCTATAATGTACTGGACCTGGGCCAGAGCCCTGCAGGACTCCCTTGAGGCCTGCGTTTGTTGGAAATAGCCCCTGTTGGGGAATGGATTGTTCACGCTTGCCTTGTGCTGGCCAAGAAGGTTATGATTATTTCTGGCCTGATGAAATGTTTATTCCTGATTAATTTTACCTAAGGCAATGGTTCACTTCTACTTATTGGAAGGTTATTCATCCCTGATGCAATGTTTATAATTACTTGGTGAAATGTTTCCTCTCGTCTAACAAGATGTGGCCTGGTATGTAGAGATCCGACTATTCCTAATTCATGGAATGTTATTTAAATGTCTTTCTAAGGAAATTTCTTGCAGGTGCTGACTAAGAGCAGGGCTGTTGCCAGGCCTACCGTTATTTAATATTTAATATTTATTTATTTAAGTATTTATGGCCGGGTAATGTAAAACATGTGCTTCTAAGGGAAGGGAATAAGTCAATACTGCTGTGATTTTTGATTGCCCTGATCTTGATCTTAGATAAAACTTATTTATTTGAATCAACCATACTGGTGTGGTCTCAGTCTTTGCGTGCATTCATTGTTTCAACGGATGAGTGTGCTGTGTAGTCACTTTACACCTAAGCTTCGGGTGCCTACCCGCTCGAGCCAGGCTACTCGCGGGGAACTGATGACCTAAGTTCCTACAGACTCCTTCTCCAGGATGGTTATTTTTACTCTCCCTTCGCAACATCAAATAGATTTACCACATTATGCCATCTTGATGAGCAGGACTGACGAAAGGAGTCAAAAGTGCAGAGTCCTTGTAGGAAGGCCCGAGTATGCCAGGATTGTACACAAAATGAGTCAGCTCGATTGGAATGAATGGATATTACCACAGATCACATGGTTATCAAATCCTGGAGTATTGCAGGGATAAAAAGCAAAACAGGGAATCCTGATTGGCTGAACCTCATAGACTCAACTCACATTATTTGTTCACAAGAAACCAATCAATCAATCAATCAAAGACATTTATAAAGCGCACTACTCACCCGGAGGGTCTCAAGGCGCATGGGGGGGGGGGGGGGGGGGGGGGTGCCGCTACTGCTCGAACAGCCAGGTCTTGAGCTTCTTTCTGAAGGAGAGGTGGTCTTGGGTCAGGAGCAGGTCAGTCGGGAGGGAGTTCCAGGTCTTGGCGGCCAAGTAGGAGAAGGACCTTCCTCCTGTTGTCGCTCTTCGGATGCAGGGGACAGCGGCGAGGGCGTGGCTGGTAGATCGGAGGTGGCGTTTGGGAGCGTAGAAGTTGAGGCGGTTGTTGAGGTAGCTCGGGCCTTGGTCGTGTAGGGCTTTGTGTGCGTGGGTGAGGAGACGGAAGGTGTTGACGGGGAGCCAGTGCAGGTTTCTCAGATGTCCGGAGATGTGGCTGCGTCGGGGGATGTCGAGGATGAGTCTGGCTGAGGCGTTCTGGATCCGCTGGAATCTCTTCTGGAGCTTGGCGGTGGTTCCGGCGTAGAGGGCGTTGCCGTAGTCCAGCCGGCTGGTGACGAGGGCCTGGGTGACCGTCTTCCTGGTCTCGGTGGGGATCCACCGGAAGATCTTCCGTAGCATGCGCAGGATGTTGAAGCACGACGAGGAGACGGCGTTGACTTGTCTGGTCATGGAGAGGGAGGAGTCCAGGATGAAGCCTAGGTTGCGTGCGTGGTCTATCGGTTTGGGTGCGGTGCCCAGGGCGGGGGGCCACCAGGAGTCGTCCCAGGCGGAGGGCGAGGAGCCCAGGATGAGGACTTCCGTCTTATCAGAGTTCAGTTTCAGGCGGCTGGTCGTCATCCACTCGGCTACGTCTTTCATCCCTTCGTGAAGGTTGGCTCTGGCGGCGGCGGGGTCGTTGGTCAGGGAGAGGATCAGCTGGGTGTCGTCAGCGTAGGAGATGATGTTGAGGTTGTGTTGGCGTGCGATGGCCGCGAGGGGGCTCATGTAGACGTTGAAGAGGGTGGGGCTGAGCGAGGATCCTTGAGGGACGCCGCAGATGACTTCGGTGGCCTCTGACTTGTACGGTGGTAGGCGGACTCTCTGTGTTCTTCCGTCGAGGAAGGAGATGATCCATTCCAGTGCCTTCTCCTGGACTCCGACGTTGCTGAGGCGCTGCGCTAGGGTGCGGTGGCAGACAGTGTCGAATGCCGCGGAGAGGTCTAGGAGGATGAGGGCCGCTGTTTCTCCGTTGTCCAGCAGGGCTCGGATGTCATCGGTGGCAGCGATGAGGGCGGTCTCGGTGCTGTGGTTGGCTCGGAAGCCAGACTGTGAGGGGTCGAGGGATCCATTCGTCTCGAGGAAGGCGGCCAGCTGTTTGTTGACGGTCTTCTCGATGACTTTGGCTGGAAACGGGAGGAGCGAGATGGGGCGGTAATTCTTGAGTTCGGTGGGGTCCGATGTTGGTTTCTTTAGTAGAGCGCTGAGTTCGGCGTGCTTCCAGCTCTCAGGGAAGGTGGCGGTGTCGAAGGAGGTGTTGATGATGTCCCGCAGGTGGGGTGCGATGACAGCGTCGGCCTTACATAGGGAAGATGTTCAGTTAAACGTTTTGTATCAATCGTAACCCTAGCTATTCCCTCTGGAAGCGAGTGAGAAAAGGGCGGATTGGCAACATTTATTTCAATTTTAGCTCCTATTGTAATTAGAAAACAATGTAATAGTTCCCCGTATTATCAGCTGGTGCACCTAGCATTAGAGCAGAATCTTGAGGTTTCAACTTCTATAACAATATTTTTAATAACTTGTGGAATATGGTTGTATTAGAATTGGGTAAGGACATTAGGTCTTTTGTGAATAAAAAAGGAACTGATTACATGTTTGTTTGAGCTGGGGATTTCAACAAGAGTAAATGTCAGCACCCCTACAGCTTAGTATGTGGCTACACAGAATGTTATGGGAACAACCAACCCCATGTTCCTCATGATTTGTAAGGGGAATCCTTAAATGAACTACTGTATAGCTTAGACATGGAATTGTTAGAGCAAGAAGGGGAGCCAAATGTAGTTCTGATACGTACTTTCCCCTGGAATGGGCACTGTTCCACCATAGACCATATGCTCATCTCTGAAACCAAGCCCTATTTGATCAGATCACTTAAGATAAAACCATCAGTACATAGTGACCATTCGGTGCTTAAGCTTACACTTAATATATTCTTCCGCAAGACAAAGTGTACTAAATAAGCAATATCCATTAGACCAGTGGATAGAAAAGGGGTCAGTTTAAAATGGGCAGGAATTAATGGAAATAGGCTATTATAATCCGTAGTTACGGAGAACATTGAAGATTTGACATCTGTACAAAATGGTAAGTGAACTATGATAATAGCTTTTCAGAACACTGCAGTCACAGTAGCAGATACGGAGGGTGTTGAAGCAGGAGGAAGTAACGGCGTTAACTTGACTGGTCATCGTGAGGGAGGAGTCAAGGATGAAGCCCAGGTTGCGTGGTCCGTGGGCTTGGGAGGGGAGCCCAGAGCAGGGGGCCACCAGGAGTCGTCCCAGGCGGAGATGGATGGGCCGAGGATGAGGACTTCCGTCTTGTCTGTTTCAGTTTCAGGCGGCTGAGCATCATCCAGTCCGCGATGTCTTTCATTCCGTCCTGGAAGCTGGCTTTGGCGGAGGAGGGGTCATTGGTGAGGGAAAGGATCAGTTGGGTATCGTCGGCATAGGAGATGATGTTGAGGTTGTGCTTGCGTGCGACGCCGCAGATGATCTTGGAGGCTTCTGCGAGGAAGGGCGGGAGACGCACTCTTTGGGTTCTGTCAGAGAGGAAGAAAGTGATCCATTCCAGGGCCTTTCCTTGGATCCCGGCGTGGCGGAGGTGGGTTGTCAGGGTGCGGTGGCAGACCGTGTCGAACGCAGCCGAAAGGTCGAGCAGGATGAGGGCGGTGGTTTCTCCGTTGTCGTGCAAGGTCCTGATGTCGTCGGTGGCTGCGATGAGGGCGGTCTCAGTGCTGTGGTTCGCTCAGAATCCGGACTGTGATGTGTCGAGGGAGCCGTTCGTCTCGAGGAAGGCTGTCAGCTGTTTGTTGACGCTTTTCTCGATGACTTTTGCGGGGAAGGGGAGGAGCGAGATGGGGCGGAAGTTCTTGAGGTCTGAGGGGTCTGCGGTGGGTTTCTTCAGGAGGGCGCTGATCTCTGCGTGCTTCCAGCTCTCTGGGAAGGTGGCGGACTCGAAGGAGTTGTTGATGATGTCCCGAAGTTTGGGTGCGATGATGGAGTCGGCTTTGTTGAAGATGTGGTGTGGGCAGGGATCGGCTGGGGAGCCCGAGTGGATGGTGTTCAACGTGTGGATGGTGTCTTCCGTGCTGACCGGGATCCAGGCGCGCAGGGTGGTGGTGGGGGGCGTAGGTTCGGCGGCAGGGTACGAGTTCTGGGCGCCAAAGCTGTCGTGTATGTCGACGATCTTACGGTGAAAGAAGGTGGCGAGAGAGTTGCAGAGGTCTTGTGAAGGCGTGATGTCGTTGTTGCTGGCGTTGGGGTTGGAGAGCTCTTTCACAATGTTGAAGAGTTCCTTGCTGTTATGGGTATTGTTGGCCAGTCGTTCTCTGAAGGATGACCTTTTGGTGATGCGGATCAGCTGGTGGCGTTTGCGGGTGGTGTTCTAGAGAGCGGTTATGTTTTCCGTTGACTGGTTGTGGTGCCAGGCTTTCTCGAGGTCACGGCAGGACTTCTTGGAGTCTTTGAGATCGTTGGTGAACCATGCGGCTTTCCTGCTGTCCAGGTTGCTAGGAGGGTTTTTAGTGGAGCAAGGGCATTGGCGCAGTCGGTGATCCACTGTGTGAGGTTGCGGGCTCCTTCGTTGGAGTCCGTGGTGTTGGTGGGAGGGTTATGGCGCAAGGAGGTGGTGAGTCGGTCGGTGGTGATCTTACTCCAGCATCTACGGGGGGGTTAGACGCGGGCGGTGGTGGGTCGTTGTCAGTGCTTAATTTGTAAAATATGAAGTCCAGGTGCTCAAATATTTGTCAGAGGCCACACCCACTTTTCCCCTGGCTCCGCCCACTTCCTCCACAGTGGGCCCTTTCCTCCCCATAGCCCCTCTGTTCCCTCCACCAGACCTGCAAACGCCCTTACAGCTCCCTCCCTCCTGCTGTCTCCACACACCTGCAAATTTTCCCCTCTTGCGCTCAGCCACTATCTAGGCAAGCTCTAACCCCCCCATCCCCTTCTGATGGCTCCAAGGCCTGTAAACTCACCGTCTTCTGCGGCGTGTCCCCATCTCTTCAGATATCTACTTGAGGCCTCCTCCCCCCTCAGCCCTGATCATGACTCCCCTTCCCCATGTCAAGTTCTCGCCTGGTTGTCCCCTACTTTCCTTGGGTCTTTTCGCTATGCCTGACACCTCCCCATCTTACACGCCCTTCTGAACCCCTCCCTCCCGCAGGCCTGCACACTTGCTCCTCTCTTCTGCTTTCTAAACATAGACTCGCCCCTCTTTCGTGCTCTCTCCTGCAAGGCTGTCCTGCCCCCCTTCTGGTCTCCAGTCTCCTGACATCACCTGCCCTCCTCAGCCCTCTCCAGGCAGGCCTCCAATCCACCATCTCTCCCGCTCTCTCCTCTGTCCATACTGGGAGGGATTTCCAGGACAGCCCCACCCCGCTGTTTAACCATCTCTAGGAATGCACTGCATACCTCCCTACAGGGAGGTGCCCCAATGTGACGTCAACTCACCGCCTCAGTCTACAGACTAACCACTCACCACCTGCCAACAAGCCTTTCACCCCCACCGACCCTCAAACTCCCCTGGAAGGCCGCAGCCAGGTCCGTGGACTGAGGCCTCGTGATTCTTGCAGTGTTCTTCACACCTCCCACACCGTGCAAATCACCTTAACAAAAAGAATATTTTCACACCGTTTATTCCTTTCATGGGTTTAATTTCTTTTGAGCCTAGCCAAATAAAAGTAAAATACGTCAAACATGTACAGAGCATGCTTGCCAACAAACCTTTCACCCCCACCACCCCTCAAACTCCCTTAGGGGCTGCAGCCAGGTCCCTGGGCGGAGGCCTCATGATTCTTGCACTGTTCTTGAGCTTAATTATTGTGCCAGGAACATTCTTGCATGGCTGGCCCGCCTGACCCCGTGGATGTAGGATGTATGCTTGTGAAAAGTTCAGTTGGTGGGATATTTGGGTATATTTTGTTTGCCTTTCTTTCAACCTGGTTATCGCCACGTAGGGTTAAAATTGTACATGTTAGACTGTACATTTCTGTATTTTGTGCAAGGAATATTGTTGTTCGAAAATAAATTTGAATAAACTGCTTGTGTAGACAATCAGAAGCAATAAGAAACATTTAGAAATGTGTCCAAGAGATAATCCTGTAGCTTCAGGGGAGATGATTTGGAAGAGGTTACACAAAGACAGTGAAACTACCCTTTACATAAATAAAATAAAGTAGGAAACGTTACCTTGAAAAGGGTGCTGCTGGGTTTTGCTGAAAGTAGAGAGCACTTGTGCATGCAGAATGGCGTAGGCCAGTCAGTCTACCTTAATTGTAGCGCTGATGCCGGGGCATGTGGCTCCTACCCCTCATAACCCTCACTGTCTTATGTAACGCATTCTTTATCTTGATGTACACACCTGATTTATTGCCAATGTAAATGTGATGTAAAGCACTCTGACAACCTGCAGAGGAATGAGTATTGCTAAAGTGCTTTAAAGAAATAAAAAAAATAGTGGTATTTAAATTGTTATTTTGTGTAAATACTGGGGCGACCAACACATCTGGCATTCTTACAGTGTATGCATATCTCATATAAACTGGGACCTAACAAAATCAAAAGCATTTCCTTGATAAATACCTGGACGATTTAAAATGTGGCCCAGCCAGGATACGCCAGGAAAAAAGAGACCTAATGCCCCCTTAATTTACGATTTTGTTATGGGCAAAGCAGTAATCTGATAAACCCTCTCCCACCCTGCACCTTGCTGCTGAGGACAAAAGCAGAACGTGCAGGCGCTGCTGAAAGTGTCAGGAAAAATACAACATGACCAGTTCTGCACATTTCTGTGGGGCCCAACGTCTTGGCACGCCCTGTCTACCCTCGACACGAGCCCTGCATTCATCTTTCACACATCCATCCTTATCTGAGCAGGAGTATTAAAGAAGTAGTCAGGAAGGGCAGGCTGCACAAAGTGAGCACCTTTGGCGGCCTTTGAGTGCTCTCTACGGACCTGGAACGGAGACATTACTTGCTTGCAGACGGAGCTACCAGAGCGGGGTGCCAAGGTGCATTCATTAAATAACGCATAACACTTGAGCAGACGCTGTGCAGGTGACATGACGTCTGCATTGTGTGTGAACTGCTTCGTGGTTGCGCCGCAGTTCTTGCGGAGAGGGGGCAGATTACAGTGACTCATACGTCGTTTAAAAAAAATATATTATTGCCTTAGCTCACCTGCTTTCTTCCCTGGGCACTGGGATGGTGTGCAATGATTGGACGGCACCTTCCTCAGGGCAGCTGCTCCAAAGGGTTGTTCAGGTTCACGCTTCACCACCGGTCTTGCTGGGCACGTTCACGCGACCCCCTCCTGACTCCTGTGAGTCCTGGGCAGGGCCGTCCTATGATGACAGACTGACTGGACTGTGGATATTTATTGAATTAAGCGTGGGAGAGGAAATAAATAACAGAAATGCCCGCCCAGTATAAATTATTATTAATTATTATTAATTAGTATTAATTATTATTATAAATTATTCGTATAAACAGTTCACAGCATGCAATAATCATGATTCATAGTTATTTACCACTTATAACAGCCAAATTCAGTCGGTAATAATATCACGACAGTTTGCCTATTAATCATCTCCCAAACAGTATACTATGCTGTGAACTGTTTATACGAATAATTTATTTAACTGTGAATTAATTTGAAACTCTCCATTTCGTGAATCTACCTGTATTTAAATAATTGATGAAGGTCTTTGTTCACACTTGAAACTGTGTGTAAATAACTGTTTCACATGAATTAAGAGAAATGAAAACATGAGGATGTAATTATTTGTCTCACCTTAACTCCGACTTTCTCATCTCCATCTACTACTATACTGTGGAATGAATGAGACCATGTAATCTATACGAACCCAAGATGAGAACTAAAACATTGGTGTAGATAGACTTTAGTAATTATTAATTAAATTGAACTGATAAATTTACATATTGTAGGATTAATATCCATTTGAATAATATAGAAATGAACCTACTACATGATGGCGCTTTAGATATAAGTATACCTACAGGAGTCCAACATGGCGCCCGAATGGGACGCCGGTCGAAAAAACGTTTGCATACTAACCCACTAAGCCACTACAAGATGGCGCGTGGTTTAAATAACATAGAAATGAACCTATTACATGATGGCGCTTTAGATATAAGTATACTTACAGGAGTCCTACATGGCGCCCGAATAGGACGCCGGTTGGATAATACGTTTGCATACTAACCCATTAAGCCACTACAAGATGGCGCGTGTTTTGGTAGGATATAAATAGGAATTCCAATATGGCGCTGGTGCAGAAAGCCAGATAGGGGAACGCGTTCGTGGATAGACGAACACGAAACGAGATAGAGGTATGTACGAGGAGTATTCTACCTGTGAAAGCTAAAAGTTAGAACTGAATAGTTTTAAGTATACAATTATAATAGGAACATTTGATCTTATACTCGATCATTATTACAGATCGAGAATATGGTAAACCGATTACGTTGGAAGATATGTAAAGACTCCTGTAGAGAATAAATTTAAAGAAGAAGGGTAAGTGTACGATTGAGAGTCACAGATGTTTTAGTTTGTTTACATAATAACTTGAGATACTTTTCTAATTGAAGTCTTTGGGATTCCTTAAATTGCAGGGTCTTATACTTCATATTCGAAGTACGAAGATATTGAGTAGTTCAACAGGAAACTTATCAATACATGTGGATTACGGTGAAGAACCCCTTATAATAATTTTTTGAAAATAGCGTTTAAGCACCCTAGTTGACCTTTGCTTTGGGTGGTGACTAAGAGTTTATATATACTCCAGAAAACATGAGATAGAACAATACGTGATTAAGTATTTTGAGATTAGGCATTACTCAAGATGTGGGCCGACCATCTAAAATATAGGAGTATGAGATAGCTGATCCCCAATGGGGCATTTTCCAATCTATATATGTTTATTCGATACGAGCAAGAGGATTTTGGGTTGCATATAATTAATACTTTGGACTGAATGCTTGAAATTTAATTGTATTATTTGGTGGTGGCTTGCTGAAGACGTGCACATATCGGGTGTATGTTTTTCCTGGTATTTTCTTGCCTGGTTCTTTTCTGCTCATCACGGGATTCTGGAAATTATTAGATTTATATGTTAATGAATAATAGTGATGCTTATTTGTATTATGATTTCAGCCCTGACGAAGTCGATGTGTAAATAATTAACAAGACGAAACACGTGTTGGCTGAATAATCTAATGACTTCTGTATGTGGAATGTGGAGGATTTGAATTTGGAAAAAAGAAAAAGAAAAATCCATGATTTGAAGGACTTTCGTTGATAAATTATTGTGGATTACCAACCTGGAACTGCTTCAGATAAATCCAGTGGAACTTTTTTATTTCTGATATTGAACTGTACAATTTGAGTGCTCAGGAAAATTAATAAGTCTTTTTTTTATTTCCCTTTGAACGTCCAGACAACAGCCCTTCTAGTGTGGTGATGGGTAGAGCCTTATTCCCCACCCCACAGTCCCACGATAACTGACGGCTTCTTTTTTCTCCCTTTTTCATAAGCCTCCGGGGTAACACCAACAAGACGGAAGAGCAACATCTAAACCCCACCCGAGAATCGAGAAGACAGACCAGGGAGACGAGGAAGGAGAAACATCCACAGTGATTTCGAATACCCTACATCCTGACAATAAAACACATTCTTTTGGAAAGTACATTCAGCCTCCACGTCTGTTTATCCGGCCCGCACTCCCACACCTTGGTTTAGGTATATATTTATTTATTTGAAAGGTTTAATATAGGGCTGGCTAGACCTATGGGTATCAGTGCGCTTTACAAGAGCAAAAACAGTACAATAGGTATAAACAATTGTTCAGGGAGAAGCATAAACAGACAAATACAACACAATAACTTGATTTAGATATAAAAATGGACAGGTACAAGCAAAATACATGAGAGGGGGCAAAAGGGAAAAACGAAAACAGTCAGATTAAAACACAGCAAGTGGTATGGAAATAAAAAGGGAGGGACAGGGTAATTAACATGGGAGGCGGGATGCGCATTTTTACAAAGGTAATAAGAGACCACAAGAAGGGCTCAGCAATATAGTGAGGTGGTGGGCCTACAATACGGAAGATTAACATGATATGAACGACTAAATAAAATAAATGGGGGGAGAACTAGTTAGGAATAGTAGGGAAAAGAAGGGTAGTGATGGGAGGTGAGAGATGGGGAAATGGGGAGAGGGTGGAGTGGGTGACAGGTACCAGAAAAATTGGCTGCTGACTAATAAAGTGGGGGGGGGGGCAGGAGAGATAAGGGATAAAGGCAAACAGGATCATTAATACAGGAGGAGAATAGAGAGTAGGGTCAGAGGAGGGATTGTGAACCAAGGTATTTGTTAAGGAGGTGGAATTTAAGGTCTTTTTTAAAGCTGAAGTAGGATGGGTTGCAGCGCAGGTCCTTAGAGATAGAGTTCCAGATGTTCGGGGCATTCCCAGAGGAGGAGCGAGATTGGGTACATTTCTTATTGAACAAAGGGGGTATGAGGAGAAGAGTGTTGGTGCTTCTCGTCGGTCAGGAGCACCCTGCTTTGTTGAGTTTATAGGTAAGGCAAAGCGGGGTTTGTTGTTGAAGAGCTTTGTGTGTAATGCAAGCAGTCTTGTAGAGACATCTGCCTTCAATGGGTAGCCAGTTGAGGACTTTGAGGGTCGTTGAGATGTGTTCAAATCGTTTGCAATCAGTGATAAAAGTGGAGCACGGATCTAAGGAGAGCTAGGTGTGCTTTAGGGGTTCCGGTGAGGATAGCGTTGCAACAGTCAAGTTTGGAGAGAACAAGAGATTGGACAACACATTTGAAGTCTTCTAAAGGAATGAAGGGTTTAATTTTCTTAAGGTGTCGGAGAGTAAAAAGAGCTCCTTTAGCAGAATTTTTTATATGGTCATTCAGGGTAGGGTTTTTGTCTAGGGCGAAACCAAGTGATTTGGCTGAGTGGGATAAGGAGAGTGAGCAATTAAGGGCATTGAGGTCAGAGATCCAGCTTTGGATGGGGAGTCAGTTATTTTTTGGGGAGAAGAGAATGATGTCTGTTTTTTCAGGTTCACTTTGAGATGGTTAGAGAAGAACCAGTCCTAGATCTTACTCAGGGCGTTATTGAGATGAAGCATGTCATAGTGGGATCTAATCTTGTAGTAGAGTTGTGTATCATCAGCATAGAGGTGTTAATTGATTCCAGCTTGTTTCAAAATGAGGGTAAGGGGTTCCATGAAGAGGTTAAAGAGGGAGGGGAGAGGATAGAGCCCTAGGGAACACCCAGGGAGACAGGTGTAGGGCTGGAGAGGCAGTCTTTGATTTTGATTTGTTGTGTTCTGTGCTGAAGGAAGGAGGAGAACCATTTGAGGATCAGACCATTAAGGCCAAATCAAGCTTTAAGTGAGTTCAGTAAGGCAGAATGGTTAACAGTATCAAAGGCTGCAGAGAGCTCAAGGAGTATAGGAAGGCAGGATTCATCATTATCGAGGGAACATTGAATGTCATCCACGATGTTTAGCATAGCAGTTTCAGTGCTACAACGTTTTCTGAAGCCAGCTTGAAGGGAGTCAAGTAAATTGAAATTCCCTATGTGTTTGTCAGTAGCGGCCCGTGGATGGAGTTCCGCGGGGCGGTGGGCGGAGAGGAGGAGGGGTAGGGTGTGGGGTAGTAAACTACAGAATACGGGCAAAGAGAGGTAAGTAAACAAATAAATAAATAAAACAAATTTCAATGCGCGCGCTGAGTTGCCAAATGCGATGACGCGCGTGCAGCGAAATAAGTTTTATTTATTTATTTGTTTACATACCTCCATTCGGCCCTATTCTGTAGTTTATTACCCGGTCTACAACTCAGGAGGGGAGGAAGGTGTTTGTTTTCTAACAATATGAACAGTTCGCCGGGCTGTTTTTTGGTACGCTCAAGTTGAGCTCGTAAAAAGGTTGCCTTTTCCGAGAAAATTTGTTTCTTGTAAATTGATCTGCCTGATCTGAAGAGGGAAAGGTGAGGGGCAAAGGGGTGTTTTCTCCATGATCTTTCAGCCAGTCTAAGTTGTCGTCTTTTGAGATGGAGTTCCGGCTTGAACCAAGATTTGGACAGAATTTTTATTTGGTGCTTAAGTTTAAGAGGGAATATTTGGTCCAGGGCGTCGCTAATGGTTTAATTAAAGTGCTCTGTGAGTTCATTAACATTTTGGGTGGGAGGCGAGAGAAGTTGTGCTTGGAGTTTAGATTCAAGAACACCAGGGGGGATTTGTTTGAGGTTTCTGGTCCACTTCAAGTGTTTGGTATTACTGGTAGGGAGTAGTAGGGCAATGAAAGTAATCAGAAAAAGAATGAGGTGATGGTCAGATCAGTCTATGGGGATGATGTCGGAAACGGAGAAAAGGTCAGTGCTGGAAATTATAGCATCAAGTATGGCCCCTTTGTTGTGGGTTGGTTTGCGAGAAAGTTGCTTAAGGTCTTTAATCTCTTGAAGGTTGGAGAGGATAGCCATTGGGTGTTCATTTAGCCAGGTTTCTGCCAGGAAGGCAATGTCATTAGCCTCAGAGAGGATGGCTTCAAATATTTCCATCACATGACGGACTGCAGATCGGCAATAAACAAGCATGCAAGATAGGAATTTGGGGTTGTAATTTTTAGGTTTGTAAGAGCGGATGGAGGTAAGTTGGGCTGCGGGTCGAGGAAAGATGGTAGAGGAAGGGATTCGTTTAATGCCCATAATCACTGGGACACTGGCAGTTTTGCTAGGGTGGATGCAGGAAAGTTGGGCTGGAGGTCAAGGAGAGATGGGAGAGGACGGTGTTCTGTTTATGCTCATAATCACTGGGTTGTTGGAGTAGGGGAGAGGGAGGTCAGTTGTTAAAGGCTTACGAAGGTAGGAGATAACTAGGTTGGTAATGTCAGAAGTGGAGAGATAGCTAGTAGCACGGACTGGTCTGTGAGTACGATTGTAGAGGGGGATAGTGGGCCACTGTATGTGACAGGAAATTATATGGTAAGGGCGAAATGAGTCAGTAAGATTAGAGATTTTTAAGGAAGTGGAAGAAAATTGTTGTGTTCGGGTCCCTGCAGGCATTCTACAATTCAGTAATAAGTTATTGCAAGGGACCAATATAACAAGGTTACTTGACTATCGTGAATAATAATAAGGACAGATTTTACCTGGCCAGGCTTCCAATTAATCCACCATATTGCTGCATTTCCTAAATCAAAGGCATGGTCCTCAAATTTACCCAAGTGCCCAAGCGATGAAAAAGCTGGTCAATCCACTATGAACTTCATGCTGTTCTGTACATTTTATAAAGTCATAAGATTAAGAGTATTCCATCCGTTATTTTTAGCCCAGGGTCTTATTTATTATAGGATGGCCTTTGATTTTCTTAGGAAATTGCCAGATGTTTACACCTGTCACTCCATTGTACCCTTTATTCAGAACGCAATCAGGAGACGCAAAACCTTAGGGCACCTAGATGGGCTGTGTTATGAGGCAGTTTAAATAATGGGCCAAGATCTTTATGCCTACTTCCTCAGACAAACTAACATGTAAAGCCCTTTGTGTAGCCCCAAATCAAATACTGAGTTTACAATAAGCTCTTTTTAGCTGGAGAGTTTTTAATTATTTCTCTCTGCTGTGCCTTTAACAATTATTTTTATTATTTATTTAAGAGTTTTGATTATTTCATTTTATTTTAGTTGTGCTCTAACGACTATATTACCACAAATTAGCTCATATGTACTATATAATATTTCTCACGCCTACAAGCTTCATATGGCATTAGGAGTAGGATTTTTAAAGCAATTGATATATATGTATGTTTCGTATAATTTTATGTTGATTTTGTTTTATATTGTTTTTTATGACATCGTAATATTTTATGCTGGCTATGGGTGAGAGTTTTTAATTTCTGCATTTGGTTTGTTGTACTTTTATGGATTTCTTGCTAAAATCTGAATATAGGGGTTGATTACGATGGTGGAAGGACTGCCAGCCATGCAGTGGTGGTCCTCCCATACGCCGACCGAGAGTTTGCCCCGCCAAATAAGAATGGCGGGGGGGAATCTCACCACAAAACTTCCAGAGGCAATCCTTACAACTGCCTGGCGGAGCGGTCTACACCCGTAAAATGGTGGCGGAGCCTAGCAGGCACCGTCCGCCAAATTACGATGATGGCTGGTGACAGCCATCATCAGAACCGCCATGGAAAGGCTGGCGGGATTGGATTTTGGGGCCTGTTGCGGGCCCCTCTTGTGTTGGGGGAGGCGAGGGTGCACTTGGGTACCCCCTACATTTCACAGCACTACGTGGCAGCCACTGTGTGGTGCCTGCCACCTAGTGCTGTGAAATGCACAACGTGGCATTTTAGCATCGCAGAGGGTGCTGCTGTCAACAGCAACCGCCGCAATGTTAACACGGTGGCGGTCGCATCCTGAAACGGTGTGCGGGACCACCGCATGCATGGCGGACGGTCCCGGTTTACCCCAGGATGGCAGACGGACTCCAGTCTGTCCGCCATCCTAATGAACCCCAAAGTTTGATTTGAATTGAATGAATGGATATATATATATATATTCATAAATTAATATTGTTTGGTGACAATAAGTAGAGAAGAAACCAGAGGAGCTGCCGATGTCTGCCTATAAATGCAACAACCTTTGCTCGAATAGTAAACATACCACTGATAATGTATTTTATTTCATTAAATGAACTCACCCCTTCCTCATCAGCCAGGGTGGTCAAACTGGGCACCTTGTGAACGTGTATCACTCCCTGAATAAAAAAACAAGAATTGTGTGCGTCAACATTGAGAAGAGCAGTCTAGTACATTTTTACGCTTTTAAAGTTGGTCTTCTCTAGTTGTCACTCATTTTATAGTCAAATATTTTTTATTACAGATAAGGAATACAGGAACTCTGCCCACAACCCAGCCAGGAGACCTCTTTTTTATCTTTTGAATAAAAGAAATGTATCATCTCCAAAACTACCACTAGCCTATTTCTGACCAAATGCACTACTGTGCAAGGGGAGAGGGAAAGGTGAAGGTATAAGGGGCATCATCAGCTATTACTCCAACCTTTAATGTCTATAAAAGCACATAAAACGCTACTCACAAGGTAGAGTAGATACGGGAATGCAAATTACACACAAGATCCTCCTAGGCGCAAGGGAGTTACCCAGTCTTGCTTATTACTACTTGGAGAACCCAAAGGAGGAGAAAACTCAGTCTTCAGCAATGCACTCCAAGAGCGTTAGGTCTCAGGTAATCCTGCCTGGTCATGTTGTTTTGTCTCCAGAAAGGCTTCTGCTGCTCCGACCTGTGTGAACACAAATTGAGGTTCTTTATTTCTGGCCTTCAGTTATTGCTGGCTGCCAAAGGGATGCCTCCATTTACTAACATAACAGGTCCTTCTTTATACACTGGCAATGGTTGGCCAATTATAATCTGGAAATACATATCCCTGTGGATTAATACTGTATTAATGCTGATTCTTTGTTAAGCCACTGCATGTGTACATGACACTATAGAGGGCTATTCAATTCCACAATCACCATGCTTTCCCAAGCTTTCGTTGGGAAGCTTGTAGGCCTTTTGGACCATTACTACCGCATGTGTTGCGCCTGCCAAGATATTCTTCTCCAGGACATTGTGGCACGGGGTCAAAAGAAGTCTGGCCTACTGAAAACTGTTCGCTTCTCTTAGCATTCAAATATTGGCTACTCTCAAAGTATTTCCTATAGTTTCATGCAGGGTCAGAAGCCATCCTGTTTTTGAAACTGAACTGGGCTTCCTTGCCTGCTTCCATTTCATGTACCATAGACTCCTTCTGTGACACTTGTGCTGTCACCCCTTGAAGTTCTCCCTCAGCCTTCAAGAGACTCTTTTGAAGTGAAATTATTGTAGCAACTATTGAGGTCACCTTTCGATCAATGTTTGCAGTCATTTTCGGATGGTCCTGCAGTGTCAATAAAGTGAGGGGTTCAGTGTCCAAATCCCCCACCTCCGTCTTCAGATCTCCACTACTTGTTTGCTGCACTTTGTCAACCATACCAGGCTGGGGTTGCAAGTTGTGGGCAAAAAAGTTTTTAATTTCTCCACTCTGCCTCTTTTGGCTTTCCACTTTAGGGAGTTCCCTCCTGGCAAAGCTTGCCACACTGAGTCCTTTCTTTGAAGTCTTCCCGGCTGGAGCTTTGCTTCACTAGGCACACCTCGCAGGCCGGCGGGAGTTTGAAAATCAGCAGTTCCAGGGGGCACTAACCTTCTCTCCTTTGGCGTGGACGGGGCATCACAGACGGCCACAGAAAGCTTCCCCAGTCCAGCAGGGAGGCCTCCCTGATTCCAGGATGTCCAGCCATCTCCTCAACTCCATTTCAGCTGCCGATCAGGGCCCCAAAAGATAGGGTTGTGCCAGAGATCTGGAAGACCAGGTACACATGGAAGTCTGGCTAGACCCTCACCCCCCCAGAGTCAAGAATTGTAGACACCATGACTTTGAAGAATCAAATTAGTGGTGAGAGATCTCGTGATTGGTGGCTTTTTGGAAGGAAAGGCACCCATCACTCCACTCATGTGGAAGACTTTATGATTAATTTCTACATCTTTACTTAGGGGCACTACCTTTGTCTATAAGGTGTATGCAGTCAAGTTTCTATTATGCTAGTTTCTATGTAAAGAAACATTGCCATACGTGTTTGTCCTTTGCTAAAATCCTTAAAGATTACAAGATCCAAAGATCAGTTAGATTCAATCTGCCAATTGAAAGGCTCTGGTCCCATTCGCCATCAAGAAGGAAATCCAAGTAAGCTAGGAGGAAATTTATTCCATTTACATCTGAAAAATCAAATTCCAGAAACACTGATCTTTTACTTTTGGGAGTCTACATCTGTGTTAATGTCACTGCACTTGAGCTTTGTATAGAGAACACTCTAGTTAACTGTATTCACCTCCTCCACCTGTGGTTGTTGAAGTAAGCTATCCGTCCTGCCTTCACCTTCGACTTCTTGAGTCTGAAAAATAAAACATGAGTATCAAACTCCACACAGTATAATGAGTTACCAGTTACAATAAACACTTCCCTGATGTAGCCAAGCAATGGAGGATCACCTGATACCTACACCAGGGGCTCCTATGCACCAAACACTAAGAGCAGAATTGCTTCTGTTTGTGACCCGGTTTGCTAAATCTGAGAATTGAAGACATTGGTAGATTAGTACATGCATGTCAGCCAAGGTTCCGCTGGGGACATTGGCGGGAGTGGGTTAGGGCAAACAAGCATATCAGCAAAAACATCTTTGTTTATTAAACCCCTGCCCCCAAACTGAAGTTGTCTCACAGCAGGAATGTGGTAAGGCATGCATAGAGCCTGTCCCTGTAACTTACACATACTTGACTCCCTTTATTAAACCCAATAACTGGGGGATTATCACCCAGGTTGGGTTCCCCAAGAAAGTGTATTCCTTATATCGTCAGGGAATATAATACAATTCCAATAGAGGGAAAAAGAAGACTGTATATATATATATATATATATATATATATATATATATATATATATATATATATATATATATATATATATATATATATATATATATATATAATTCGAAAAGAGTCACCTCTTAGGGAAGAGCCGCTTCAGGTAGGTTAAAAATCGCTTCTTTATTGTACACGAAGGCTGCATACAGGAGATGAAAGTCACATCCTAAATTGCACTGCTGAAATGCCAGACGCGTTTCAAGTCCGTTGGACCCTTTCTCAATGGCAGCAGTTTGAAAATGCATCACATTGCCGGTTTTGTGCAAACTACTTTATTCGACACTCTCCGCCCATATGGGCGTGGCCTCTTCACAGGCTTTCTGGTCTCTGTAGTTGTACTTGTTAAACTCCAGTGAGTCCGTTGATGTGGGGCATAATTAATTCATGATTAGCCACAGTGGGGGGGATGCACACCTTCAAAGCGCCCTGCTGCATGTTCGCTCCTCCGTGTAGAAGAACCACCGTCCTCACTGGCGATGTCTGTGAACTTCACCAACAGGATGCTGCACTTTACAGCTGGGCTCCTCCGCGACCGAGGCAGGCCGCAATACATAATTCGAAAAGAGTCACCTCTTAGGGAAGAGCCGCTTCAGGTAGGTTAAAAATCGCTTCTTTATTGTACACGAAGGCTGCATACAGGAGATGAAAGTCACATCCTAAATTGCACTGCTGAAATGCCAGACGCGTTTCAAGTCCGTTGGACCCTTTCTCAATGGCAGCAGTTTGAAAATGCATCACATTGCCGGTTTTGTGCAAACTACTTTATTCGACACTCTCCGCCCATATGGGCGTGGCCTCTTCACAGGCTTTCTGGTCTCTTTAGTTGTACTTGTTAAACTCCAGTGAGTCCGTTGATGTGGGGCATAATTAATTCATGATTAGCCACAGTGGGGGGGATGCACACCTTCAAAGCGCCCTGCTGCATGTTCGCTCCTCCGTGTAGAAGAACCACCGTCCTCACTGGCGATGTCTGTGAACTTCACCAACAGGATGCTGCACTTTACAGCTGGGCTCCTCCGCGACCGAGGCAGGCCGCAATACATAATTCGAAAAGAGTCACCTCTTAGGGAAGAGCCGCTTCAGGTAGGTTAAAAATCGCTTCTTTATTGTACACGAAGGCTGCATACAGGAGATGAAAGTCACATCCTAAATTGCACTGCTGAAATGCCAGACGCGTTTCAAGTCCGTTGGACCCTTTCTCAATGGCAGCAGTTTGAAAATGCATCACATTGCCGGTTTTGTGCAAACTACTTTATTCGACACTCTCCGCCCATATGGGCGTGGCCTCTTCACAGGCTTTCTGGTCTCTGTAGTTGTACTTGTTAAACTCCAGTGAGTCCGTTGATGTGGGGCATAATTAATTCATGATTAGCCACAGTGGGGGGGATGCACACCTTCAAAGCGCCCTGCTGCATGTTCGCTCCTCCGTGTAGAAGAACCACCGTCCTCACTGGCGATGTCTGTGAACTTCACCAACAGGATGCTGCACTTTACAGCTGGGCTCCTCCGCGACCGAGGCAGGCCGCAATACATAATTCGAAAAGAGTCACCTCTTAGGGAAGAGCCGCTTCAGGTAGGTTAAAAATCGCTTCTTTATTGTACACGAAGGCTGCATACAGGAGATGAAAGTCACATCCTAAATTGCACTGCTGAAATGCCAGACGCGTTTCAAGTCCGTTGGACCCTTTCTCAATGGCAGCAGTTTGAAAATGCATCACATTGCCGGTTTTGTGCAAACTACTTTATTCGACACTCTCCGCCCATATGGGCGTGGCCTCTTCACAGGCTTTCTGGTCTCTGTAGTTGTACTTGTTAAACTCCAGTGAGTCCGTTGATGTGGGGCATAATTAATTCATGATTAGCCACAGTGGGGGGGATGCACACCTTCAAAGCGCCCTGCTGCATGTTCGCTCCTCCGTGTAGAAGAACCACCGTCCTCACTGGCGATGTCTGTGAACTTCACCAACAGGATGCTGCACTTTACAGCTGGGCTCCTCCGCGACCGAGGCAGGCCGCAATACATAATTCGAAAAGAGTCACCTCTTAGGGAAGAGCCGCTTCAGGTAGGTTAAAAATCGCTTCTTTATTGTACACGAAGGCTGCATACAGGAGATGAAAGTCACATCCTAAATTGCACTGCTGAAATGCCAGACGCGTTTCAAGTCCGTTGGACCCTTTCTCAATGGCAGCAGTTTGAAAATGCATCACATTGCCGGTTTTGTGCAAACTACTTTATTCGACACTCTCCACCCATATGGGCGTGGCCTCTTCACAGGCTTTCTGGTCTCTGTAGTTGTACTTGTTAAACTCCAGTGAGTCCGTTGATGTGGGGCAAAATTAATTCATGATTAGCCACAGTGGGGGGGATGCACACCTTCAAAGCGCCCTGCTGCATGTTCGCTCCTCCATGTAGAAGAACCACCGTCCTCACTGGCGATGTCTGTGAACTTCACCAACAGGATGCTGCACTTTACAGCTGGGCTCCTCCGCGACCGAGGCAGGCCGCAATACATAATTCGAAAAGAGTCACCTCTTAGGGAAGAGCCGCTTCAGGTAGGTTAAAAATCGCTTCTTTATTGTACACGAAGGCTGCATACAGGAGATGAAAGTCACATCCTAAATTGCACTGCTGAAATGCCAGACGCGTTTCAAGTCCGTTGGACCCTTTCTCAATGGCAGCAGTTTGAAAATGCATCACATTGCCGGTTTTGTGCAAACTACTTTATTCGACACTCTCCGCCCATATGGGCGTGGCCTCTTCACAGGCTTTCTGGTCTCTGTAGTTGTACTTGTTAAACTCCAGTGAGTCCGTTGATGTGGGGCAAAATTAATTCATGATTAGCCACAGTGGGGGGGATGCACACCTTCAAAGCGCCCTGCTGCATGTTCGCTCCTCCGTGTAGAAGAACCACCGTCCTCACTGGCGATGTCTGTGAACTTCACCAACAGGATGCTGCACTTTACAGCTGGGCTCCTCCGCGACCGAGGCTGGCCGCAATACATAATTCGAAAAGAGGATCACCTGATACCTACACCAGGGGCTCCTATGCACCAAACACTAAGAGCAGAATTGCTTCTGTTTGTGACCCGGTTTGCTAAATCTGAGAATTGAAGACATTGGTAGATTAGTACATGCATGTCAGCCAAGGTTCTGCTGGGGACATTGGCGGGAGTGGGTTAGGGCAAACAAGCATATCAGCAAAAACATCTTTGTTTATTAAACCCCCGCCCCCAAACTGAAGTTGTCTCACAGCAGGAATGTGGTAAGGCATGCATAGAGCCTGTCCCTGTAACTTACACATATATATATATATATATATATATATATATATATATATATACATATATATATATATATATATATATATATATATATATATATATATTACATCTAATGGGCTTCTTCCGACAATTGATGAATTTAATAGCTTCACAACCGTATGAGGAGGCGACTTACATTTTATAGCCTACTCATCCTTTGACAGCTTCGAAGGTGTAATTTGTAGACTAGCCTATTCATTGGTGTACATGTGATGTCAGATCTATCCACTGACTCATCAATATTCTTTTTAGTTGTCTGTTCACAACATAAGCAAAAGACTACAGGATCTCCTAATTATTACTGGAACAGGGGGGGTTACAAAGAATGTTGACTATGCGTGCAGAACTATTTCTGATCATAAATCCTTGCTGCTTACTCGGAAATGAGGAAATCCACTTATATGTGTCTGACATGGCAACTGTGGGTATTGTTTGGTATTATTTTCACAGTTTTATATAGCACAAACAGACTAAGGGCATTAGAGCACCAAAATACAATACACACCGGCAGATTCACTTTTTTGTTTTTGTTTTTAAAGCACGGGGATACCTACTCCAGGGGCTCCTACGCACCAAACACTAAGAGCAGAATTGCTTCTGTTTGTGACCCGGTTTGCTAAATCTGAGAATTGAAGACATTGGTAGATTAGTACATGCATGTCAGCCAAGGTTCTGCTGGGGCCATTGGCGGGAGTGGGTTAGGGCAAACAAGCATATCAGCAAAAACATCTTTGTTTATTAAACCCCCGCCCCCAAACTGAAGTTGTCTCACAGCAGGAATGTGGTAAGGCATGCATAGAGCCTGTCCCTGTAACTTACACATAATTGACTCCCTTTATTAAACCCAATAACTGGGGGATTATCACCCAAGTTGGGTTCCCCAAGAAAGTGTATTCCTTATATCGTCAGGGAATATAATACAATTCCAATAGAGGGAAAAAGAAGACTGTATATATATATATATATATAAATATATATATATATATATATATTTGATCAAAACGGGTAAACGGAGCAATTCCCTTACTGTGCCCAATTCTCTTTACCAGGTGACAAGAGTACCTGTCAGAGAAATATAACACCGGACTAAGTGCGGATACCTACAACACGGAACGCCCGAGGGGGCACTGGTAGGACCGCGCCAAATTTCTTTTTAGCGGTAAGCCCCCAGCGAACTTACTTAATAGACATAGTTTAGTATATATAGAAATGGGGAGCTTATTGTTTTTCCATCCTCCACAGGCCCTACTCAGAACACCAGCCTGATAGACAGCCAATACTACTTCTGACCACCACAAGACACTAGGTGAGTCCAATGACATGCAGATTTAAGAACTACCTGGAGTCATTTACCCTTGGGAGAGGGTTCCTGACCCAGTACTCTTTTTCTGCCCAATAGGTGACCCATCCATTAGAAGCGTGGACGGAGGTCCATACTCATACTACTTCACTGGTAATGTACCCATACCCACCATTAACCACACTTGTAAATATGTTGCACCTAGTTTCTAAAACCTATCTCATTCGTGTACTATAGGTGTATAATCCAGACGATCTGTTGGATAACGGCCCAGCTACTTCGCCGCTTCTCCTTCCCCCCCCCCTCCCACTGTCCTGAAGAAGACCCGCAGCTGAGGTCCTCAATATCCCAAGAGCATCATGGTCGAAACGTCGACGCTTACCAATTGACCTGCCTGTATCCCTCTTAGTTTTCTTTTCCCCCCCTACCCCCCAATTGACAACCATAGGGGACAGGCCTACTAGATAGTGGAAGCTATCCCGCTTTGTATTGTGTAAATAATATAACTGTTTATCACCTTTGTCTTTTTCTCCATTCTCCTCATCACTTGAGCACCCCTTTCCCTTCCTCACTGACTATACTCTTGATAGTCCACTGCGCCGTTTAGACAACTGTTTTATCTCATTGTAAATAAATAATTGAATTTTTGATATAACAAATATACATAGTGTGGTTATACTTTGATTGCTTTTTCAATTACCCGGTTCTTCCAAGTCAATTGTGTCAAACTTTTTGGGTTTTGTCTACTACTGAATACATCTCTCCCACTGTTTTGATTGAATCAATGTATGCGAATTTAACTGCATAACCGAAAAACAAATGAAATTCATTTAAGTGTTTGCTTAAATCATAGTCAAGGACCATCTTTATTTGAGATACCATCAGGAAACAGGAGTACAGAATGGGAGGTGTTTAGGGTGGTGGTGAGAGGGGCACACAGTAAGGAAGTGATAGGTGCAAAAACGTGGTGGTCTCTAATATGACGATGAATAAATGTTATGTTATGTTATGTTATGTTATGCGTTTTTATTTGGCGCACAGATGCTCCAGCTAAGGAGCGTCCTGGCGCCCGACAAGGCAGCTGCACAACACAACTAAACAATAAAAAACCAACATATATATACAAACTAAGGAAATAAAAAGGTTTTCACCGCACGGCGAAAGGAAAGCAAATCGCTCATAGCGCGAATTGCCGGGGGCAAGGAGTTCCACAGAGCAGCTGCGCGCACTCGAAACGAGCGTCCACCGGCCCTACTCCGCTTGAAGCGCGGCACAACGGCCAGTTCAAGGTCTGCAGATCTTAAGGGTCGCGCTGGGATGTAATTGGCCAGGAGGGCCGTAAGGATCGTTGCTGGGGACCCCTTCAGAATTTTATAGGCGACGCAGAGGACCTTAAACTGGATCCGCTGGGCCACCGGATGCCAATGCAGTGACCGCAGGGTACTGGAAGTAGGACAGAATCTTGGGAGGCCTACCACCGCTCAAGCTGCGGCGTTCTGAATCCTCTGTAAGCGCCCGATCTCTGCCAGATTCAGACCGGCCAACAAGGAACTCGCATAATCCAGCCTGGAGATGACAGTAGCTTGGATCATGAGTTGCCTGGTAGGGGCATCGAAGAACTTAAGCACAGGACGGAGCCCGCGCAGGATGCCAAAGCAGCATGCAGCCGTGCGTTTGGTATGGCACACAAACGTGAGGGAGGGGTCCAGCCAGACCCCGAGGTTCTTAAGCTCGGCGACTGGGATGGGAGCAGGACCCAAATCCCCCGGCCACCATCTCTCTCCCCACAGTTCCGGCTGTCTGCCAAAAACCATGACCTCGGTCTTGCTAGCGTTCAGCTGGAGACAGTTGGACGTCATCCAGCTGGCGACCGCCCGCAGTCCTTGTTGAAACCTGGGGGCATCGACTTCGGCATCCCCGCTGATCGTGACCGCCAGCTGGGTGTCATCGGCATATGACACCATGGTCATACCCCATTGTTTGACAACCTCAGCTAGCGGCCTTACGTACAGATTAAACAACGTAGGGCTCAGCGAGGAGCCTTGGGGGACCCCCAGGTTTAACGGATGGAATTTGGACTGATAAGGTGGGACGGTCACGCTAAAGGCCCGGTTGGTTAAGAACGACCGGAACCACTCGAGAGCGGTGCCGGTGACACCAGCCTCCTCTAGGCGCAGCAGAAGGATAGGGTGCGAGACGGTGTCAAAGGCAGCGCTTATATCTAATAACACAAGCGCTGCCGTTTGTCCCGCGTCAAGCACGGAGCGAAGATGCTCCACCATGTAAAGCAGAGCCGTCTCCGTGCTGTGACCAGCCCTAAACCCATTCTGCGTAGCGTCGAGGATATCTGCGCGGTAAAGATGTTCCGAGAGGACGGCATTTAAGTGTGCCTCCATAACCTTAGCCGGCCACGGCAGGAGTGAAATCGGCCGGTAGCTCTCCGGCTTGCTCCCGTCCAGGCTGGGTTTCTTGAGAATAGGCCGAACCATGGCTCGCTTCCACTTCAGTGGGACTTTGCCAGATGTTAGTGACAAATTGATCAAGGAACATAGCGGTGAGATATCGTGTACCGCTAGGTCCTTGAACACATCAGGGCAAAGTGGATCCTCTGGGGACCCAGACTTCACTCTGTGGGCCAATGTGTCTAGGCTATCAGATGTTAGCATAGGTAAGGAGTGTAGTCCCTCAGATGGTAACGGCTTAGAAGATGGATTAGCCGAGGGAGTGACCGAAGGAAAGGCCCGATAGATGGCATTCACCTTTTCCAAGAAAAACTCTGCCAATTTTTCACAATGCTCAACAGAGCTCTGGTGTGACGTTGTGACTTTTTTGGCAGTGAGGTCTTTCAGTACCTTGAAAATAGCCTTAGATGGGTTCGAGCTATTCCTGAATTGTGCAGCATAAAATGCGGCACGAGTTCTACATACCGCCCGATGGTACACTTTCACAGTCGACAGATATAGAACTTTCTTCGTGCTGTTATAGGCTTTACGCCACGCCCGCTCTGCGCGCCTGCAGGAGACCTTCAGAGCTCGCAGTGAGTCGTCGTACCAGGGGCTGGCCTTACCAGCTCCAGTTTTACAGGTTACCAAGGGAATAAGGGTGTCCAAAGCCCTGGAGACCCAGTTGCAAAACCTGTCATAGACCTGATCAGGCGATCCCAAGATGTCAAGCGGGTCAGCCGATAGGAGGTGGAAAAACTCATCCAGCTTAAGTTTGTTCCAGCGTCGTCTTGGAACCGAGCACACCACTGGCTTAGGTTGAATAGCCACAATAGGGCAGTGGATCTGTATCAAATAATGATCAGTCCATGCCAGAGGTGTGTAGCTGGTGACGCAGGCTTCCGTAAGATTAGTGAAAAACGGATCAAGGGTATGACCCCCTGAATGGGTGGGCTGTGCCACCAGCTGATTCAGCTGGAGCGCCTCGAGGTCTGCCAAGAAACTGGATACTGAGGGACTGATGGAGTTGTCAAAATGCAGATTTAAGTCTCCAATGATGGAAAAATTGGAGCACCCCGTAGCCAATTCACTAATGGCGTCAGGTAGCGCTGCTCTAAAGGCCACTTCGCTCCCCGGGGGCCGATAGATCAGTAGTCCCGACAGGGTGAAGTTAGATGTAATGGCAACCTTAAACAAAGCGCTTTCGCAACCCGGGATTTTTTGCCCATGCCACGTGCAGGAATAGCAGGATTTGACAGCGAGAGCTATCCCACCGCCTCTTGAAGTACGGTTCAAGGTGAATACCGAGTATTCCGGCGGGAAGGCCAGATTGACAATGGCCGAGTCGGCATCCTGCAGCCTGGTCTCTGTCACACAGAATAGGTCAGGCAACTCCCCACCTAGCAGATCGTAAATGTCAAGATGGTGCTTAACAAGCGACCTAGCATTAAGATTCCATACACAAATACTAGGCAGTGGGCTTGGGGGCGCACGAGGGGCATCCCTGCAGCTCCTGCTTACGGGGGCGGACAAGGTGAAGCATCCGCAACCACACGAAAACGGGCCGCATAGGGGGTCCACCCTGGATGTAGTACAGGTCGACCAGGACCTGTTAATGGCAACCAGACTGTCTCTGGTATAGCACCGCATGATGTAAAATAGTACGGCCAGGAAGGGGGTCAGAGCCCAGCCACGTCCAGCACGTCCTGTCGCGGACGGGCGCAGACGGGCAGGACTCTGGCACGACTCCGGCCACGCGAGGACGCGCCCGCTCCGCGATCCCGCTCCGGAAGGGAAGAGCATTTAGTAGGCGTCCCCTCACACACACATGCGCAGTCACGCGCTGGCAAAGGAAGCTGCTCTGCCCCTAACAAGTATGGCGCCCACCCCGGGAACCAAGCCCGCCAAGCGGCGGTGGGGGGCACAATTTACGGTGAGGGTAAGAGGACTGATTTTAAACTACCCACCTGTCTGCGCGCAACACAAAACAATTTACAGCTAGCAAATTTTTAAAAACGCGGTAAAACACGCAGCGCGCTTCAGCAACACAGCGCTCGCTACCTTGTCAGCAGGGAAACGCCAGAGACTCGCCTTTAGTAGGCGTCCCCTCACACACACATGCGCAGTCACGCGCTGGCAAAGGAAGCTGCTCTGCCCCTAACAAGTATGGCGCCCACCCCGGGAACCAAGCCCGCCAAGCGGCGGTGGGGGGCACAATTTACGGTGAGGGTAAGAGGACTGATTTTAAACTACCCACCTGTCTGCGCGCAACACAAAACAATTTACAGCTAGCAAATTTTTAAAAACGCGGTAAAACACGCAGCGCGCTTCAGCAACACAGCGCTCGCTACCTTGTCAGCAGGGAAACGCCAGGGACTCGCCTTTAGTAGGCGTCCCCTCACACACACATGCGCAGTCACGCGCTGGCAAAGGAAGCTGCTCTGCCCCTAACAAGTATGGCGCCCACCCCGGGAACCAAGCCCGCCAAGCGGCGGTGGGGGGCACAATTTACGGTGAGGGTAAGAGGACTGATTTTAAACTACCCACCTGTCTGCGCGCAACACAAAACAATTTACAGCTAGCAAATTTTTTAAAACGCGGTAAAACGCTGTAAAACACGCAGCGCGCTTCAGCAACACAGCGCTCGCTACCTTGTCAGCAGGGAAACGCCAGGGACTCGCCTTTAGTAGGCGTCCCCTCACACACACATGCGCAGTCACGCGCTGGCAAAGGAAGCTGCTCTGCCCCTAACAAGTATGGCGCCCACCCCGGGAACCAAGCCCGCCAAGCCGCGGTGGGGGGCACAATTTACGGTGAGGGTAAGAGGACTGATTTTAAACTACCCACCTGTCTGCGCGCAACACAAAACAATTTACAGCTAGCAAATTTTTAAAAACGCGGTAAAACACGCAGCGTGCTTCAGCAACACAGCGCTCGCTACCTTGTCAGCAGGGAAACGCCAGGGACTCGCCTTTAGTAGGCGTCCCCTCACACACACATGCGCAGTCACGCGCTGGCAAAGGAAGCTGCTCTGCCCCTAACAAGTATGGCGCCCACCCCGGGAACCAAGCCCACCAAGCGGCGGTGTCCCCAACATGCTAAGAAACATGTACCAGATTGTAAGGGATACTCTATTTTGTTTTACAACAACACATTCTCTCTCTGGGAGTCTTTGTTTGTAAAATAGAAAACTTTGCTACGCAGGTGCATCTAACATGGGGTCAGCACAGTAAAGTACAGTGCCTTCCGCAGAGCAGCTGTAGTGGCATCTTCTGCTCAAAGATCTTCATCAGGCAAGCGGAAGTCTCTAAATATGACAGGCTGTAGTGCACCAGGACAACTGAGTACATCCTTTCGTTGCTTTAGGGGATTGGAGTAGAGCCTTCCATGAAGTAACTAAGGCTCCAAATTGCAACATTGTGGGTGCTCACACTGCTTGCACTCTACTCCCCCGAACCTCCGGTGGAACACTCAATTACTCACACTTTTGTATCTTACTATAGCATAATTATCCTGTAGCAGATATTTGGACATATAAAAATCTGCATATTCTGCCTTTGGCAATCTGAATTTTGCATGTACATTTGAAATGTATTTTCAAATTTAACTTGCTGCTTCCTTGGGAAAACAAATGGTGTTCTGACCCTAGTATACTAGGGTTACATTATTCAACAAGGCCGACGCTGTCATCGCACCCCACCTGCGAGACATCATCAACACCTCCTTCGACACCGCCACCTTCCCTGAGAGCTGGAAGCACGCCGAACTCAGCGCTCTTCTCAAGAAACCCACAGCGGACCCCACCGAACTCAAGAATTACCGCCCCATCTCGCTCCTCCCGTTTCCAGCCAAAGTCATCGAGAAGACCGTCAACAAGCAGCTGGCCGCCTTCCTTGAGACGAATGGATCCCTCGACCCATCACAGTCTGGCTTCCGAGCCAACCACAGCACCGAGACCGCCCTCATCGCCGCCACCGATGACATCCGAGCCCTGATGGACAACGGAGAAACAGCGGCCCTCATCCTCCTAGACCTCTCCGCGGCATTCGACACTGTCTGCCACCGCACCCTAGTACAGCGCCTCAGCAACGTCGGAATCCAGGAGAAGGCTCTGGAATGGATCATCTCCTTCCTCGACGGAAGAACACAGAGAGTCCGCCTACCACCGTACAAGTCAGAGGCCACCGAAGTCATCTGCGGCGTCCCTCAAGGATCCTCGCTGAGCCCCACCCTCTTCAACGTCTACATGAGCCCCCTCGCGGCCATCGCACACCAACACAACCTCAACATAATCTCCTACGCCGACGACACCCAGCTGATCCTCTCCCTGACCAACGACCCCGCCGCCGCCAGAGCCAACCTGCACGAAGGGATGAAAGAGGTAGCCGAGTGGATGACGACCAGCCGCCTGAAACTGAACTCAGACAAGACGGAGGTCCTCATCCTGGGCTCTTCACCCTCCGCCTGGGACGACTCCTGGTGGCCTCCCGCCCTGGGCACCGCACCCAAACCGACAGACCACGCACGCAACCTGGGCTTCATCCTGGACTCCTCCCTCTCCATGACCAGGCAAGTCAACAACGTCTCCTCGGCATGCTTCAACATCCTACGCATGCTACGGAAGATCTTCTGGTGGATCCCCACCGAGACCAGGAAGACCGTCACCCAGGCCCTCGTCACCAGCCGACTGGACTACGGCAACGCCCTCTACGCCGGTACCACCGCCAAGCTCCAGAAGAGACTCCAGCGGATCCAGAACGCCTCAGCCAGACTCATCCTCGACATCCCACAAACCAGCCACATCTCCGGACATCTGAGAGACCTGCATTGGCTCCCCGTCAACAAAAGAATCACCTTCCGCCTCCTCACCCACGCACACAAAGCCCTACACGACCAAGGCCCGAGCTACCTCAACAACCGAATCAACTTCTACGGTCCCAAACGCCACCTCCGATCAGCCAACCACGCCCTCGCCGCCATCCCCCGCATCCGAAGAGCGACAACAGGAGGAAGGTCCTTCTCCTACCTGGCCGCCAAGACCTGGAACTCCCTCCCGACCGACCTGCGCCTGACCCAAGACCACCTCTCCTTCAGGAAGAAGCTGAATACCTGGCTGTTCGAGGAGTAACGGCACCCCCCTCCCCCCAGCGCCTTGAGACCCTACGGGTAAGTAGTGCGCTCTATAAATGTCTTTGATTGATTGATTGATTGGTGTGTGCTACCAAATAGATGGATATTTCACATGTATTTGATTGTTAAATTTGTACAGGATATCAAATATAATGGTTTGAAAGTTTCTGACATCAATCTGCATTTCTATTGTGCCAAGGGTATCCCTGAAGGGGAATTATCCTGGAAACCAATATAAGGAAAACTCATCTGTACTCTTCAAAACTCTGCTTCAACGTTAAGCACAGCAAAGATAAACTCAGTAAGACAATCTTTTTAGGAAAGTAGTAAATTGTTAATTATACTCACTTCAACCTCCAGGGGCAGCCAAGGCAAACCATCTACATTTTCTTCTGCTGTAACTTCCCCAGTCTGAAAGTAAAAGTTTAAAGTTAAATGCAAGAACAGAGAAGCTGCCTGCGACAATGTTCTCACAGTGACCACCACACATCAGTTTCTTGTCTGATTCTCTTGTGACACTGCAGGCTATTATATTTTTCTGTAGTCTTTGGTCATGAACGTTAGTGGAGAGTGTAAGGTTCCTGTCTGTAAACAGCCAGCAATGGACCTGCACTGGTGACATTGTGGCTGCCTCCGCCGTGCTGTCCTGCAGGGCCCCACCTAGCATTTGGTCTTCAGCAAGGATATCCGCGCTTCATTTGAAATGTCTATATTTACAAAAGGCATCAGGGGTAACTCATGTACCTCTGTAGAATTCATTTGCATGTCTATGGGCCCAGATATTGTAGTATATTTACACACACACCTTGAGGACACAAATAATTGTTTAATAAAACTTCTTAAAGTAACTAAGTATACTGTCTTACTAATAATACAAATCTTGAAACATGCTTTGCACCCTACATGTATTATGAGTGATACATGTACTGTCTGCACAAGCAGTTTTACCCCACACCACCCCCTAGCATGCAAACAAATCTTGGTTAATGCCAGACTGAAGAGTCCAACATAATACATCGGAAAATAAAAGTAACAGAAATGGCACAGCAGACCTGTACATAAGAAGGTGTGCCCTAAAAGAAGGTTGTTTCAGTGGAATAAAATGAAGCCAGTCTGGCAGAAATCTTGAAACCTAAGCAGAAATTTAAAACATTTCATTGATTTCCAAACTAACTGTAACCTTAGTTTGCATTATCATTTTATATTCCTTTAAATAAAGAGGAGCATCTCTGTAGATAAGCTAACAGGTCACTTCTTTGATGCTGGATAGCTTGCTTCCTCAAGCCAGGGATCTCAGTATATTTAATTGTGTTTTGAATGAGCATATTCTATTCTATTCTATTAAAAATATTTATACAGCGCACTATCACCGTCGGTTTCTTGGCGCTCTTGATAAAGATAGCGGAGGTCCAGGGGTGGATTAGTCGTATGCATCTTGAAAGAGCAGAGTTTTCAGGAGAGTACGGAAACTATCGTACTTAGAACACAGACGGAGAGATAGGGGCAGGGAGTTCCAAGTAGAGGGAGCCAAAACAGAGAAGCTCAGGCCTCCGTGCTTTTTCCTTTTAAATCTGGGGACCTCAAGAAGGTTCAGAGATGCCGAGCGCAGAGCTCTGGCAGGAACATGACGGGACACAGCTGATGTAATGAACTTAGGGGCTGCGTCTTCTAAGGCCTTAAAGGTGGTGCATGCCAGTTTAAAAATACACCGTTTTGAGACAGGGAGCCAGTGTAAACTGCGGAGTAGGGGAGAGACATGTTGGTGTCTGGGCTGGCAGAAGATCAAGCGAGCAGCTTGATTCTGCACCAACTGAAGTCGATGAAGGTGACATGCGGGAATACCTGCATACAAGATGTTGGCGTAGTCGAGCCTGGAGGTGATGAGGGCAATGACTACTTGGGTCAGGGCTTCTTTATTCAGAAACCTATTGATCTTGCGAATACGCCTAAGATGGAAGAAGCAGGCAGAAGTTACCGCGTTGATGTGGGGTCTCATAGAGAGATCTTGAGAAATGGTCACCCCCAGGCTTTTGACAGAGCTCACGGGAGTTGGTGCCGTCCCCAGAGATGCAGGCCAAAAGGAAGCGTTCCATGGGTGATTGGGGCCACCCACCAAGACGAGCTCAGTTTTGGTGGGGTTTAGTTTTAGGTGACTATGGTACATCCACTCAGCTATGGTTAGCATGGTGGACTGAAAGTTAGTGCAGGAGGAGGGGAGGGAGTCGACAGGGAAAATTAACTGCAGATCATCAGCATAATTGTAAGTTGTGACCGGGAAGTTGCGGAGAGTGACAAGCAATGGTTGGAGATATAAATTAAAAAGAAGAGGGGATAGTGCCGAGCCTTGAGGGACACCACAGTGAAGGGGAGAATAGGGCGCAGAGAAGGTGGAAAGGTGGACGGACTGTGAGCGCTGGTATAAGAAGGATTTGAGCCAGTCAAGGGCCACTCCTTGGATCCCGGCGTTGGCGACACGGTCGATCAAGATGGAGTGATCGACCGTGTCGAATGCCGCAGAGAGATCCAAAAGGACAAGGGCTTGGGCGATGTTCTTGTCAGCTCCTTTCCTGAGGGTGTCCATGACTGCCACTATGACCGCCTCAGTGGAGTGGAGGGGTCTAAATCCAGCTTGTTGAGGGTCTAGGAACAGTGATTGTTCTATGAAGGAGCTCAGACAGCGGGTCACATAAGTTTCCAGAATCTTGCCTAGGTAGGGAAGGAGGGAAATGGGTCTATAATTGCTGAGGATGGTAGGGTCAGCATTAGGTTTCTTCAAAATAGGTAGAACGGCAGCTTGCTTGAAGGAAGATGGTACCACTCCGGTAGCAAGAGAGTTATTAAGTAGTGCAAGCGGGGGACCTGGGCAAGCAAGAAAGGCTCCTTTGAGGACCTGCGGGGGGCAGCAGTCATTAGGGGATCCCGAACTTACTTTGTGGAGGAGTGATGAGAATTCTTGTAGAGAAATCGGTGGGAATGTGGTCAAGGTACTGGTGTTGGGGGGAGGCAGAGGGGGAGGCATAGGAGATGCAGGGGTAGGGATGTTATGCTTTATGGTTATTATTTTTTCTGTAAAATAGGAATTGAGTGAGTCGCATAAAGCTTGTGACGGCAAAGGTTGAGGAGTGACTCGATCAGGGAGGGAGAGCTCATTTACGATAGAGAAGATGTCTTTTGTTTTGTTATTTGAATTTAGAATTTTTTGTGAGAAATAAGCTGTCTTGGCTTCCAGAATAGATTTTTTATAGGTTTTTAAGGACTCAGTGTATATGAGTTTGAGTTGAGGGTCGTAGTGGCGACGCCAGCGGCGCTCGGTTTGCCGCAAGGCGAGTTTGTCTGCTTTAAGTTGGTCCGTATACCAGCGTTGAGCATCGTGGGGGCGCATTGTTTTGATTTTTTTCAGGGGGGCAGCTGTATCGCTGGCCCGGCGTAGCCATTCATTGAGTTTCTCAGCCTGATTCTCTACTGAAAATAGCGGCAATGGTGCCGAGGCTGCCAGTGAGGTGTGAAAGTCGAGAAGGTTAGCCCTTTTCCAATTGCGAGCCATCTTGTTCTTAGTGCGGGTGAGAGGACACAGGGTGTGAAGATGAAGGTGAAAAGAGATGAAATGGTGATCTGACCAAGAGCATGGGGAGACTGAGGGGGGTGAGATGTCGAGGTTGGAAGTCCAGAGTTGGTCTAGCGTGTGACCTTTCAGATGGGTGGGGGAGTGAATGTGTTGTGAGAGGTTCATGCCTTTGAGAAGTTCAGTGAATTCCACAGATAAGTGGCTTTCATGGCATAGCAGATCTTTGTGGCACCAGTTGCAGTTGTCTTCCTTCATGACCTAGTTTGTGGCTTCTAACTATTCCAAGGTTACTTTAAAGCCCATAAATATTAATTTAAAGTGTAGTACAGGCTGATCATCAATAAAACAGGAGCATGCATTTCAAGGGACGTTTGCCTCACCTGACTTCCACATGTAAGACTTTTCCTTATGCCCTACGAATGCAGTTGTTTCTACTTATGCCTTCAATGTGAATTCACTAGCATCCTAAACAGTCCCAGATGGACAAGAATACATAAGATCATCACCCTACAGATAGTGCGTAATTTGTGCCGGTGGTTGCTGGTGTGGGGCATCATCACTTATTTTTGGGGACTAGACATCTACTGATAACAAGAGAGGGAAAAACACAAAGTGAAAAGACAGAGGAAGAGAAAGATGGGAAAACCATCATAAAGGGAGAAAGCAGTAACCTGCAAGAGTGACACAAAGGGGCAATAAGTGTCTGGTGGAGGATTAAAGAGGCCCAAGAAGCTTTCAAGACTTTGCAGCCTTGGTAACTTGTGTATCAACATAAAACTACGCCAACTGCGGGCTTCTAAGCACAGCTTTGGGCACGGGCATTAATTTATTTACAAATGAACCACTGCCTACAGTTTAGGGTTTTACGTAAAGAATGAAACATATAGCTAGCATCAAACACATTTGGGGACTCCTGAAGTCTTTTCACATAACTGTAACACGAGAAGGATGGAGCGCTTGGCAAACTAGAGTGGCGGGGGCTGCTGGAGGGCGGCAATGAGAGGAAATTGCAGTGATAATATAATGTTTTACTCCCTTCTCCGCTGGGGGCGGCTTAGCTGTAAGCAACTGTGTCTGGGCTGGTGGACTGTGCTATGGAGCAGCTCCAGAATTGAGGAGATGGAAATCCCTGAGGGAACCCATTCACTGGATCGGTCCCGGTGCAATGTGTTTTTGTCTTGACTATGTGCTACAAAGTTTTTTACATTTTGGTACTGTATCAAATGATATTCCATTAAAAAAATGAACAATAAACAGAAGGCTCTGCATCTCTTCCAGGTATTTGTAACAACCATGTTATGAAAAAGGGCACCAGCACCTCTCAGTAGCAGCAGCTGCTCTGAAAGTACTCTCTTGAATAGAGCTCATAGCTTGGGTTTCATTCTGAGTTTTTACTTGATTACGCCTACTACCCCTCCTGGGGTATGGGCCATCAACTAGGGCTCTCCAGCCATATCTGTCCTGGATTTTATTTCAGTCTGACTCAAGGTGTAACCCATATCCTTGCAGTCAGCCAGGGGTCCTCGATGCCAGGTGTTTCTTGGGATTCCTCTTTTCCTTTTCCCTTGAGGGTTCCAGGTGAGGGTATGCATGGTGTTGTTTGATGTGACCTTGCGGAGGTTACATATCCACCCTAGCATCTTTTCATGATTTCTTCCTGAGCAGGGAGTTGGAAAGTCTGCTGTCATAGGTTGTTGTTGCTAATAGTGTTTGACAGTTTGGGCTTTTTTAGTGGAGGTCACTGTTGTCTTGCAATGTTCTTCTTCATAGAGAAGGACCGATTTTACCATGGTGTTTTTGTTGCCTTAGGTCCTTGGAGCTCCATATCTTCTTTAGCTGATTGAAGGCAGCCCTTGCTTTGCCAATTCCTGCCTTGACGTCAGCATCTGTGCCGCCCTACTTATCTATGACACTGGCCAGGTAGAAGAAGGTCTCAACCTCTTCTAGTGCATGGCTTTCACGAATGACTGCAGTTGTGCTGCCCGTGTTAGCCTTCATGATCTTAGTTTTTCCCCTGTGGATTTTGAGGCCAACTTGTGCTGATGAGACTGCCACTTTCACAGTCTTCTCTTTTTTTTTCTTCTAACATGCTTGTTTTTTTTTTATTGTTTTTATTGTTGCATTGTTGTTCCAAATATAGACATATAAACAGTACCACATTATTGTACAACGTGTCATTTCTTTGGTTTGAACAGAAAAAGCAGAACAGTGCAATTTTCACTTTTATCTTCTTTTCTTCTCATAACTAAAACTTATATTAACTCCCTCCCACCCTCCCTCCTCAGCACTTACTGAGCACACAATTCTTAGTCTTTCAGGCAATGTCCCATGTCTTTATATCCGTACAATTTTCATAACTGACAACCTTCCTCTCCTTACATTACGTATGTTATTTATCATGCTAACAGGTTCCGCATCCCGTCCTGTAAGTGAACCGGGTACGTGTTCTTCGTTACCAATACAAAGATGCCATAGGGTATTGAGCTTGGGTGCAAAGTTCCAGATACCTTTTTCTACCTTAGATACTCACTCAAAGTGTGCTTTGGCGTATGTTTCAAACTCCATCAGTATCGAGTTCCAGTCTAGTGAAATGTGTGTTTTTCTAAGGCCTCTACGTTCACTTTCACAGTCTTCTCTTGCATCTGCAGATGGGTATGAGAAAGTAGGGCCAGGTCGTCTGCAAAGTCCAAGTCATCAAGCTGCGTCAAAGGTATCCACTGGATCGCATTTCTTTTCCTTGTTGGCAATTTCTTCATGATCCTGTCAATGGCCAGCAGAAAGAGAAAAGGCGAGAGCAGACAAACCCGTGACTCCTGTCCTCCCTTCCAAGGCTTCCATGAGTTGTCCTCCATAAACAATCTTTCAGGAACTTCCCTCGTAACAGTTCCCGATGATTCTCAAGAGGTGGGAAAGGGGGGGAGTTCTATTCCATCAACTGCTAAATATTATTGCAAAGCGTTTTTACTCCACCTATGAACAGGGCCACTGGAATTATGTGATTTTGCTGCGTGTTAGACCTGACATCATTGGCTTGAGTCTCTCCTCCATTTTTTCTGTTTGCCTCCACTGTTTTACGATGTTTTGCTGGTAAATGCTTTGGGCACTGTGCCACTGCTGATCAGTGCCACAGTGCAAGTGCTCCCTATGTTAAATTACTGTATTGATTGAATTCCATGTTTGGCTTATTTGGTTTACTGTCAGTCCCTAGTCTAGTGCACCAGGAGTGCCAGGGCGTGTAAATGCAAATGCCGCTCGTGGGCTTGCAGCACATGTTGTGCCACCCACAAGAGCGGCCTAGTAAAAGTATGTCTGAGCGTCTGCCGTTGCCAGACCCACGTGCAGTCTAGTACTGTCACGCTGACTGCGCAAATACACCTACTTGCCAGTCCCTAAACCTTCCCTTAACTTCACGTTAGTCACCCCTATGGTAGGCCTACGGGCAGGGTGCATTGTAAGTATAAGGTAGGACAGGCCTGACCAAGTTGGCATGTCCTAATAGTGAATCACCGCCATATTAGTTTTCACTATTGCGAGGTAACCTGCTCTCCATTAGTTAGAATGGGCTGCCGGGATTTTTTATGCTATAATCCTAGCTGGCTCGGGGAGCATGGTGCAATGTCGAGTTTGGTATCCCTGAACTCGGAGTTTAATTACACATCCGTTTGTGTGGATGGTTTTTGGACTCTGGGTTTGAAAATAGCACTTTTAGAAAGTGGCTATTTTCTTGTCTAACTATTTCTGGTTTCTGCTGGTTTGGTGTGTGTGTGTGTGACAGGAGCTGGGTGGCTCCAGAGATCTGATGAGTCAGTGTGGGATGAGTGGGACATTGCGTTGAGAGTAGGGGGAGAGAAGTTGCTGATAGCCTGCCCTGCCTGATACAATGCTGGCTCCACCTCCTGCCGGGCGACTGATGGCTCTGTGCCTGCCATGGACGATCCTGGCCCCACCTCCTACCAGGAGGCCGATAGCTCTGTTCCTGCCAGTGACAATGCTGGCTCCACCTCCTGCTGGGCGTCTGAGGACCCAGCCCTGCTCAGTGAATAGGCCAGGTGCCTCTGCCTGGCTCCACCCACAACAGACCCAGGATGTTGGGAAATCCCCCTGCATGGACAAAGGGGATCAAAGCCAAAAAGGGGTATAAGAGAAGGACCCCTGAACCAAGAATTTAGATCACTTCTGACAAGGAACCCTGAAACCAAGGACAAGAAGCCTGCTGATCCAAGGACTTGCCTACCCCTTCTGCCAGTTTGCTGTTTGCTGGGGGGAATCCTGCATTGCTTCTTTATTTTTGCCAAGGAACCAGGAGAGAGGAACTGTGTGTGTACTCTCACGCTTTGCTAAGAAAATCTCCAAGGACTGGAAGAGTGCCAGTCTCCTGTTGAAGTCACAGGGCTAAAGGACTTCATCTGCTTAAAGTGCTATTTGCTGGAACCTGTGAATCCAGCACCTCTGAAAGAACCAGCAATCTCGACGCCGACGGACGTCGCCGAATCCAACTCGACATCGTGAGTAACGGCTCCAGTGTCCCGCTTCCTCGATGCCGGCCGCCGGGCCCGATCGACGCCAGCAGCAACGCCAGTGAGTAGTGAGTTCGGCTCCAGCTCCAAGGGACCTCGTGTCTGCACCGCTGCTGATCGCATCGACTTCGAAGCCCTCTCGACGCCGTGAGCGCTGCTCACTCTTGCAACAGCATCATCGACATCGACGACTACTGAGGCCTGATCGACACCGACGACGCGACACCGGATTGCTCGACGCCGCTGATCATCGTGTGCTTCATTTTCCTAAGGTACTGTGTTGTTGGGGGGTCCGTGTGACTCTGGGCTCGACGTAGCGCTCCTCGCGGTCGACGCCGAACCTTTTGGATTAACTTTGCCTCGACGTCGTGTGACTCCCGTGTGGGTTACATTGTTGCCAAGAACTGTGTTCCCAGGAAGAAGAGTTGCTTTTGATTCGAAAAACTTTTGTGCTAAGAAGAAACTACCTTTGAACTAATATTTTCCCTTCCAAGAGTATTTATTAAGATTGTGTATATTTTTGTCGTTATTTGGTCTTGTGCTAAGCCTTATATAAAAATCCTTATTTTTATAATACTACTTTGTCGTGTCCATTTGTAGTGTATTCACTTTATTACTGTATGTGGTCATAAATGCTTAACGCACAGCCTCTGAGATAAGCCTGTCTGCTCTGCCAAGCTACCAAGGGGGTGAGCAGGGGTTATCAAAGGGTGTGACCCCCTTGCCCTGACTAGAAAAGGTGTGTCCCTATTTGTCAGAAGTGTATACCTCTGCCAACTAGAGACAGCTGGTTCTAACACTGGTGGCAGCGGTGGGATTTGAACTTTGCATTTATGACCCATGTGCAGTGGTTAGTGTGCACTACATAGTGAAAGCAGACCATAGCGCAGCCACAATCTAATTTGGAAGGATCCTATTTTTGTTCTCCGCTTTTCTGAAACTTGATTTTTTGAACACTGCCAGTTTTGACCATGAGTGACACCGGAGTCACTGCCCCTGTTGTTGTTGTGGAGGAATTCGATAGAAGCAAGATCGAGGATTACACGTTAAATCAGCTGAAATCCTTTTGCAAGCAGTTTAAAGTTCCTACCAAATGCCTCAAGATTAAGGAAAACTATCTCAAAGCATTGAAGGCCTGGTTGGAGTCTAGAGATCCCACTGATCCGGTGGTGGTACCGCCAGTGGAAGGGGCTGAGGAGATGCCAGTGAATGGGCCTGTGTCCTCTCCTGGTAGCAGTGTTTCCTCCAAAGGTCTTTCCCCTGAAGAAAGAGAAGAAAGGGCGAGAGAGCGAGCATACAACATGGAAATGGCAAGGCTTAAGATAAATGGGCAGTTGGAGTTAGAAAATGCAAGAGGTAGGAGAGAAGCTGATTTGGAGACCAAAAGGTTGGATTTTGAAAGAGAGAAGTTAGCTTTGGAGCGTGATACCAAGTTGAGGGAGTTGGAGATCCAAGCTAAGAAGTTAGAATTGAATCCCTCTGGTGGCAGCATCCCCTCTGAGCCTGCAGAAAGTAGGTTTAATTTCCCTAAAGATGTGATAAAAGATTATCATAGGAATGAAGATATTGGTCAATGGTTTAAAGCATATGAGTTAGCATTGTTGGCCCACCGGGTCCCTGAGAAGGATTGGGGAGCGGGGTTGTGGGGTCGCTTTGTGAATGAAGGGAGAGATACCCTGTTAGACATGCCTTTTGAGGATAGGATGTCTTATGCTCATATGAAAGATGCTTTAATGTTGCGGTATGGCCTAACCCCCGAGAAGTACAGACAAGCTTTTAGAGAATGTAAGAAGTTGCCTGGTACGACGTGGGTTGAATATGTGTCTTATTTTTGCAGAGCCATGGATGGTTGGGTAAAGGGCAGCAAAGTGGAAAGTTATGATGCTCTTTATGATTTGTTTGCTTGGGAGCATTTGTCTAATAACTGTTTTCCAGAGCTGCGCCAGCACCTTATCGATAGCAAGATATCTAACCCTAGAAAACTTGCTGAGGAGGCGGACCGCTGGGTCAGTACAAGGGTCCACAAGGGTCCAGTGGGAGACTCAGCCAAAGGTGGGCAGGGTCCCCAGCAGAAGAGTGGGGGGGACAAGGGTAAACAGAAGGAGTCCCAGAAAGGGCCCCAAAGTAATCCCCAAGGGAACCAAGGGAAGGGTTCCCAGCCTCAACTTGAGAAGAAGCCAGGGGCCCCGACGGGTAAACCTGTTCATATGGGCCCCCTGACCTGCTACGTTTGTGGGCAGGTGGGACACCGGTATTATGACCCCCAGTGTCCCACCAAGAATTCAAATGCACCGCCGCGTGCACCCCCCGTCAGTTGGCGAGTGTAGCCCTGGGTGGGGAGGAGATGGTTGTACCTGGTGGGAGGGGTCCCGCAGAAATGTCCCTGGTCTCCCTAGGAGACATGGAAATGGTCCCTCCACCCCCTCTGCCTAGTAACATTAAGAAATATAGGCAGTGGGTGACCATTAATGGCCATAGAGTGGAAGCTCTCAGAGACACCGGAGCGAGTGTGACAGCTGTCAAGTGTCACTTGGTGTCCAGAGAGCAGGTGGTTCCCCACGCATTCTACCCTGTGATAGCTGCTGACAACTCCCAGAAAGAGTGTGAGGTAGCTCAGGTTTCCTTTGAATGGGGGGGGAGTTTCAGGTACTCTTCAAGTTGCTGTAAGGCCCGCCATGCCTGTTGATTGTCTCCTGGGCAATGATTTAGAAGACTCCCCTTGGGCTAAGGTGGAGAGGGAGACCCACGTGAAAATGTTGGGTGTGCCAGAGTGGGTGTGTGCAACCACTTGATCCATGACAGCAAGTAAGGGTGTTGATGGGGTCCCGGAGCCTGAAAGTATGGCCCAGGACCCAGCTGTGAAGAGAAGAGGCAGGAGGCGCGGGAAACCGGCCTCCATAGTTCCCGTGGTCCAGGAGGAGGTAGACCCTGAGGGGGATGCCCTGGAGCCCACAGGGGAACAAGTGGCCGAACTGGGAGACCTGCCCGAGCTGACCCACTGGCAGCAGGCTGGTGGTCCCTCCAGGGAGGAATTCTGTGCGGAACAGAAAGTGTGCCCTTCTCTTGTGGGTATGAGGCAGCAGGCCTCAGCCCAAATTTCAGGTGATCAGTCAGGGTCACATTTTGTTTACTGGGAGAACGACCTCCTGTATAGCGAGCCTAAGGCTGCTGAGCCTGGGTCAGCCCGTGTGCTGGTGGTACCCCAGCGCTTCAGAGCCTTCCTACTGGGTTTGGCTCATGACGTTCCGTTAGCTGGACATCTGGGGCAGGACAAGACCTATGACAGGCTTGTCACCCATTTTTATTGGCCCCAGATGCGAAGGGATGTAGACATCGATTGTAAGACTTGTCACACTTGCCAGGCAAGTGGGAAAAGCGGAAGGAAGCAGAAGGCTCCCCTCCAACCTTTTCCAGTGGTCAGTACCCCCTTTGACCGGGTGGGGATTGACATTGTTGGGCCCCTGGACCCCAAGACAGCCCTGGGCAACAGGTTTATCCTGGTCTTGGTGGACCATGCCACACGGTACCCGGAAGCCATCCCTCTCCGAACAGTGACGGCCCCCGTGGTGGGACGGGCACTGATGGTTGTTTTCTCCCGGATGGGGTTCCCCAGAGAGGTGGTGTCAGACCGGGGCACCAACTTCATTTCCAATTACATGAAGTCTCTGTGGAAGGAGTGTGGGGTAACCTACAAGTTCACCACTCCTTACCACCCTCAAGGTAATGGGCTGGTTGAGAGATTCAACCGGACCCTTAAAGGCATGATCATGGGTCTTGAAGAACCAATGAGGCGTAAATGGGACGTCCTCTTGCCATGCCTGCTGTTTGCTTACCGAGAGGTGCCGCAGAAATCTCTAGGGTTCAGCCCCTTTGAGCTTTTGTATGGTCACCCGGTAAGAGGACCTTTGAGTCTGGTCAAAGAAGGCTGGGAGCAATCTCCCAGGAAACCTCCCCAGGATGTATACAGTTACATGCTGGCCTTCAGGAACCAGACTAGGCGCTTCAGAGATCTTGCTCAGGCAAATCTGGAGGCCAGCCAGGAAGAGATGAAGCGTTGGTACGACCGGAATGCCACTCTGGTAGAGCTTCAGCCTGGTCAGGAAGTTTGGGTCATGTCCCCTGTGGAACCTTGTGCGCTCAAGGACAGGTGGACTGGACCGTTTAAGGTTGTGGAGAAGAAGAGCGATGTCACCTACTTGGTGGACTTGAAATCTCCCAGAAACCCCTTGAGGGTCCTGCATGTCAACCGGTTGAAGCCCCACTTAGAAAGGTCCGAAGTGGGCATGCTCCTAGCTACAGATGCTGGAATGGAGGAGGAGAGTGAGCCTCTTCCTGACCTCCTGTGTGCTAAAGAGCAAGATGGGTCAGTGGATGGTGTTGTCCTCTCTGACACACTGACCCTTGAGCAGAAGCAGGATTGTCGCCAACTGTTGGGACAATTCCCTGATCTGTTTTCCTTGGTTCCGGGTGTCACTCATTGGTGTGTCCATGATGTTGACACCGGAGACAGCCCTCCTGTGAAGCACAAGGCTTACAGGGTGACTGACAAGGTCAGAGCATACATTAAGGAGGAGGTCTCCAAAATGTTTGCCTTAGGGGTGGTTGAGTCCTCTAGCAGTCCTTGGGCCAGCCCAGTGGTCTTGGTCCCGAAGGCTGCAGCGCCTGGTGCTTCACCAGAGCTTCGGTTCTGTGTGGATTACCGAGGACTCAATTCAGTCACCAAGACTGACGCGCACCCCATCCCCAGAGCGGATGAGCTCATCGATCGGTTGGGGGCTGCTCGGTACCTTAGCACGTTTGATCTAACGCCTGGGTACTGGCAGATCGCCTTAACTGATGGGGCAAAGGAGAGGTCAGCATTCTCCACACCAGATGGGCTATACCAGTTCCGGGTGATGCCCTTTGGGATGAAGAATGCCCCTGCCACCTTCCAGAGGTTGGTCAACCAGGTCTTGGCTGGGCTGGAGGATTTCAGTGCCGCCTACCTGGACGATATCGCAGTGTTCAGCGCCAGCTGGGAGGAACACTTGCGCCACCTCCAGGAGGTGTTGTTGGCCCTGCGCAGAGCAGGCCTCACAATCAAAGCCAGTAAGTGCCAGATTGGGCAGGGTTCTGTGGTGTACTTGGGGCACCAAGTAGGGAGCGGCAAGGTTGCCCCCCTGCAACCCAAGATTGATACCATCCTGGCTTGGGCGCCGCCCAAGACCCAAACTCAGGTGAGAGCCTTCTTAGGTCTCACGGGTTACTACAGGAGGTTTGTCAAGGATTATGGTAACATTGTGCACCCCTTGACTTCGCTGACTTCCAGGAAGCAGCCACGAAATGTGATCTGGACTGACGCCTGTCAAACGGCCTTTGACACCCTGAAAACTGCAATGTGCACAGCACCTATACTCCAGGCACCTGACTTTTCTAAAGAATGTATTGTCCAGACGGACGCTTCAGAGCATGGCGTGGGGGCTGTTCTAGCTCAGGTGAATGAAGAGGGCCGAGACTTGCCTGTAGCCTTCATCAGCCGGAGGTTACTTCCCAGGGAAACGAGGTGGAGTGCGATAGAGCGAAAAGCATTTGCTGTGGTCTGGGCGCTGAAGAAGCTAAGACCCTACCTGTTTGGGACTCACTTCCGGGTTCAGACAGACCACAGGCCCCTCAGATGGTTGATGCAGATGAGGGGTGAGAATCCAAAACTGTTGAGGTGGTCCATTTCCCTACAGGGGATGGACTTTACGGTGGAACACCGCCCTGGTACAGATCACGCCAATGCTGATGGTCTGTCCAGATTTTTCCGCCTTAGTGATGAGGACTCCCTAGGTCAAGGGTAGTTCTCCCCCCATTTCAGCTGGAGGGGACACGTGTTAGACCTGACATCATTGGCTTGAGTCTCTCCTCCATTTTTTCTGTTTGCCTCCACTGTTTTACAATGTTTTGCTGGTAAATGCTTTGGGCACTGTGCCACTGCTGATCAGTGCCACAGTGCAAGTGCTCCCTATGTTAAATTACTGTATTGATTGAATTCCATGTTTGGCTTATTTGGTTTACTGTCAGTCCCTAGTCTAGTGCACCAGGAGTGCCAGGGCGTGTAAATGCAAATGCCGCTCGTGGGCTTGCAGCACATGTTGTGCCACCCACAAGAGCGGCCTAGTAAAAGTATGTCTGAGGGTCTGCCGTTGCCAGACCCACGTGCAGTCTAGTACTGTCACGCTGACTGCGCAAATACACCTACTTGCCAGTCCCTAAACCTTCCCTTAACTTCACGTTAGTCACCCCAATGGTAGGCCCACGGGCAGGGTGCGTTGTAAGTATAAGGTAGGACAGGCCTGACCAAGTTGGCATGTCCTAATAGTGAATCACCGCCATATACGTTTTCACTATTGCGAGGTAACCTGCTCTCCATTAGGTAGAATGGGCTGCCGGGATTATTAATGCTATAATCCTAGCTGGCTCGGGGAGCATGGTGCAATGTCGAGTTTGGCATCCCTGAACTCGGAGTTTAATTACGCATCCGTTTGTGTGGATGGTTTTTGGGCTCTGGGTTTGAAAATAGCACTTTTAGAAAGTGGCTATTTTCTTGTCTAACTATTTCTGGTTTCTGCTGCTTTGGTGTGTGTGTGACAGGAGCTGGGTGGCTCCAGAGATCTGATGAGTCAGTGTGGGATGAGTGGGACATTGCGTTGAGAGTAGGGGGAGAGTAGTTGCTGATAGCCTGCCCTGCCTGATACAATGCTGGCTCCACCTCCTGCCGGGCGACTGATGGCTCTGTGCCTGCCATGGACGATCCTGGCCCCACCTCCTACCAGGAGGCCGATAGCTCTGCTCCTGCCAGTGACAATGCTGGCTCCACCTCCTGCTGGGCATCTGAGGACCCAGCCCTGCTCAGTGAATAGGCCAGGTGCCTCTGCCTGGCTCCACCCACAACAGACCCAGGATGTTGGGAAATCCCCCTGCATGGACAAAGGGGATCAAAGCCAAAAAGGGGTATAAGAGAAGGACCCCTGAACCAAGAATTTAGATCACTTCTGACAAGGAACCCTGAAACCAAGGACAAGAAGCCTGCTGATGCAAGGACTTGCCTACCCCTTCTGCCAGTGTGCTGTTTGCTGGGGGGAATCCTGCATTGCTTCTTTATTTTTGCCAAGTAACCAGGAGAGAGGAACTGTGTGTGTACTCTCACGCTTTGCTAAGAAAATCTCCAAGGACTGGAAGAGTGCCAGTCTCCTGTTGAAGTCACAGGGCTAAAGGACTTCATCTGCTTAAAGTGCTATTTGCTGGAACCTGTGAATCCAGCACCTCTGAAAGAACCAGCAATCTCGACGCCGACGGACGTCGCCGAATCCAGCTCGACATCGTGAGTAACAGCTCCAGTGTCCCGCTTCCTCGACGCGGCCGCCGTGCCCGATCGACGCCAGCAGCAACGCCAGTGAGTAGTGAGTTCGGCTCCAGCTCCAAGGGACCTCATGTCTGCACCGCTGCTGATCGCATCGACTTCGAAGCCCTCTCGGCGCCGTGAGTGCTGCTCACTCTTGCAACAGCATCATCGACATCGACGACTACTGAGGCCTGATCGACACCGACGACGCGACGCCGGATTGCTCGACGCCGCTGATCATCGTGTGCTTCATTTTCCTAAGGTACTGTGTTGTTGGGGGGTCAGTGTGACTCTGGGCTCGACGTAGCGCTCCTCGCGGTCGACGCCGAACCTTTTGGATTAACTTTGCCTCGACGTCGTGTGACTCCCGTGTGGGTTACATTGTTGCCAAGAACTGTGTTCCCAGGAAGAAGAGTTGCTTTTGATACGAAAAACTTTTGGGCTAAGAAGAAACTACCTTTGAACTATTATTTTCCCTTCCAAGAGTATTTATTAAGATTGTGTATATTTTTGTCGTTATTTGGTCTTGTGCTAAGCCTTATATAAAAATCCTTATTTTTATAATACTACTGTGTCGTGTCCATTTGTAGTGTATTCACTTTATTACTGTATGTGGTCATAAATGCTTAACGCACAGCCTCTGAGATAAGCCTGTCTGCTCTGCCAAGCTACCAAGGGGGTGAGCAGGGGTTATCAAAGGGTGTGATCCCCTTGCCCTGACTAGAAAAGGTGTGTCCCTATTTGTCAGAAGTGTATACCTTTGCCAACTAGAGACAGCCGGTTCTAACACTGCCACAGCGTTTTTCCACATAATTATGGATGTTCTGCATTTTCCACACCATCCATCATCTTCTGCGTAATCTGCAGACTTTGGGAAAAAAATTATTCTTGCTCACATGGATCAAAAGTTACTAAAAACGGAGCAGTCGTTGTGGCACAGTGTAAGTTTATTCACATAGGTTGCCTGATAGCCTGGTAATCTGTTGTTTATAGCTGTATTTGAGTATTTGAGTGTTATGCTTCTACTAATGAGGCGAATTCTTAAGGAATAAGGAATAAGGAAGTAATACTATCTCAAAATCTCCTACATTATGCAGCCAAACTTTACTTTTCTAGCCACATAAGAAATTGTTTACTTACTGTAACCCCAGTTTTCCAACACTGGCATCTTTTATATATTCAAATCCTTCAATCATTCCCTGTCGTCAGACTGGTCATCCCTGGTGCACTAAAATAGCAGTATACAGTGTAAAAATAGACAACTTGTAGTGTATAATGCTTAAGCACCCCTCCTCTACCTAGAGACCACCATAAATGTGAGAATAAAATACAATGAGCGTCTAACCGGGAGGAGGGAGGGTTGCATGTGAATATCTAAAAGATATTTCAAAATGTGGGGCGCATGTCGCCCCACCCCCAGCCGCACTGCTGACATCCGGATTGAACTAAAAGTGATTAAAAAGTGAAACATTATGAAACTTGAATATATGGATTAACAGAAGAAAGTTGGAATACATAAGCGCGTAAAATAAGTAGCGCATGTCAGCAGTGCGGCTGGGGTGGGGCGACATGCACCCCACATTTTGAAATATGTGTTAAAAGTCGCAGTGTTGATTGGGCAAGGCACTTACTCCAGCTACGCACGCATTCTTGTGATGAAAAGATTAGAATACTTTGGATAAAACAGGTGTGTATCCTAGAACCCTTTTGACCATTAACATGAATATTTAAAAGATACCAGTTTTGGAGAACTGGAGTTACAGGTAAGTAACGAATTTCCTCTCCAACATTGGATCTTTTATACATTTGCATGCTTGAATCAGCCTAGCAAGCAGTATAAATTATGAAATACAACAAAGCGAGAAGTAGGCTCACCATTAAATGAAACAGGTTCCTTATGACTGCCTGTCTCATTGCTGCGTCAGCCTCTGTGTCCATATATAGACAGTAGTGGTTTGTGAACGTATGCCTGATCCTCCAACTGGCTGCATGGCAGATGTCCTTCAAGGGCACCTCAGCATGGTATGCACCTGTTACAACGCATTTTTTACTCCGCACTACCACTACAACGCAGGCATTACAACGCATACCGTTACAACGCATTGCGCTGGGGGGCGCTCTAGGATAAGAGGTAAGTTTAATTTACTATCCAACACCTTCCCTAGGGTCCACGGGGACTGGAGTTAGAATAGTAAATTATACTTACCACTATCCAGCACCCCAAAGCGCTATGCGTTGTAGCGGTATGCGTTGTAAATACCGTGTTGTAATGGTATGCGGAGTAAAAGTATGCGTTGTAACGACATACATCCCCTCAGCATAGAGGGCTGCAGTTGAAGCCAAACCCCTGGTGGACTACACTCTCACCTTTCCATGGAGAGGACGGTTGGCCTTGGCATGACAGAAAGCGATGCAGGCTGAGAGTCAGTGGGTTACACCCAGTTTGTGCAGGGCTGGACCTTTTCTTGGTTGACGAAACAACACAAACAGCTGGTCTGATGTGTGTATGACCATTGGCTTGTCTAGATGTAATTTGAGATATCTCCATGAGTCTAAAGAATGTAACAATCCTTCTGCAGATGTAGATGGGTTTGGAAAGAAACATATTAGAATGACAGGCTCAATCAGCGAAAAATCAGTTGGAACCTTTGAAATAAATTTAGGGTTGGTTTTGAGAATCTCCCTGTCCTCCATGAACCGAAGAAAATGTTCCCTGATGGTGAATACTTGAATCTCTCACATTCTCCTGGCAGATGTTAGAGCCAGGAGAAGAGCTGCTTTCCAAGAAACAAGGTTTAAGTCTGCTTTATGGATAGGCTCAAAATGAGGTAACATCAATTGACTGAGGACTGTCTTAGTGTTGCCAGGGAACCTGAGGAAGTCAAAGCGGTGGAAACACTCAGAAGAGACCTCTTATAAATTGTTTAATGATCCTTTGGAAAAAAAGAGTAGACCTCGAACTGTCAGTTCAACTAAATCTGGAGATAGAAGCCAGATGAACTCTAACTGAAGAATATTTGAGACCTCTTTTGGCAAAGCTTAACAAATATGGCAGGATCCGAGAAGGCTTTATTGAAGCAGATGATGACCTTCATTCCTGCACCAGACACAAAAACACTTCCACTTAGAGTTGTAAGTCTTATTGGTAGGTGGAGCACAAGTCTGCACCAGAATGTGGTTACATTCTTGTGGAAGATCCAGATGGACAAATTCTGGTGGTCAGGTACCATGCTGTCAATGTCAGAGACTTGGGATTGTGGTAAAAATCTCTCCTTGATGCCGGGACAATATCCTGGGAGGCAACTTCATGGGAATGGCTGGATGTGCTCAGAAACGCCTCGCTATACCAATTCTGGCGAGGCCACACCGGAGAAATGAGGATCAGATTGCAATGGTCTATCTTTGCTTTCTTCAACAGCTTGCAGATCAGGGGCAAAGGAGGAAAGGCCTAGGCAAAATTATTGGACCAGGGGGCGTGCCCAAGATGGCGGCGGACTAGGACGTGTCTCCGAGTCCCTACGGTGCCACGTTTTATATAGCGTTGCCTTGCACCATCGCCGGGACGTGACCAGCACGGTAAACCCTGCCGATAGCTCACCGTTACTGTGGGCGTCCTTCCGGTGGCTTTGTGTGACTCCCCGGGCCCGGGGCACCGAGATCGGAGAAACGACCGGCCTTGCTAACGGAGGCCTGGTCGCGGCTGGGCGGGCGGAGAGCTGTGACGAAGGCCGAGCTGGGTCTCCCTGCAGAGGTGCACACACCCTTGGTGCCCCGCGGCGATAAAGTTCCTGCAGCACAGCAGCGCCCGTGACGGAGGTGACCCGTGGGGAGAAGGTGCACCAGGCGGGGTGCGGACAACGGCCCGAGTCAGCGTGGAGGAGGAGCGGCGGCGGGGCCTAGGTGAGCCAGAGGCTCCGGGGCCTACGGAGCTCTTGCGGACAAGACAGCAACGGTTCCCCGGCGATCGCCTGACGGGACCTCCGCTCCAGACTGCCGAGTGTACAGAGGCGGAGACGGGCCGGTAAGACAAGAGCCCCGTGACACGTGGTGAGCCTGTCGGGCGTTTTTCTCCTGTGGAGGATCTGGCCTGAGGCAGTGGGACGGGGACGTCGGCCCCACATGACTTGCGGCAGCAAGAACTGGTAGTGAAGGACGCTGAGCAGAGGCGCCCTAGCAGCCGTTGGAGAGGTGTGGCAGCGCCCTGATCTAAGCGCTCTTGGCGCATTCTACGAGAGGGGTGTCCCCGGCGACCTTCAGAGCTAGAGTGAGGCAAATTGACTGGCCACAGCACATTGCCTCGTGGGAGCCACAGTGTTGCCTTGGGAAAGAGCGAGTCGGTGACCCTGCACGGCGTTGGCATCTGTAAGGTGAGGCCTGTGGGCCTGGGTGTTTCGGAGTGGGACCCCTTTCCTGCAGTTGAGCCTGCAACGACGGTGCCGACTTCTGCTAGGTGAGGCGATTGGAGTGCCTTTATTGGCCGTATCCCCCCCCCTCCTCGCTGCCAGAGTGCCCAGCATCAGCTCCGGTCTCCTGACCCACCCCCTTCTTCGCCTTGAAAGGACATTGGGCCTGAGGCGCCGACACCCTGGACTGCGGCGCCGCGCACCGAGACCTCCGGGTGGACGGGTGAGGCTGCTACCGCCATCTTTGCTGCCTGTGTCTGCTGCCGCCACGACCCTGGCCGTGCTGGCCGGTCTGGCTGTGCGGCATTTACTTTGAGGGGTGGCGGTTGAGGCCGGAAGACAGCGCTCCAGTGGACTTTGGGTCCGGTGGGCTCTGGCGGTGTTGCCGGCCGCGACTGGAGTCTTCTAGGTCATGGGGGAGCTGAGCCGATCCCTAGATCACCCTGTGGGGTCCACCCTGGCTCCGCATCGGCTGGGCCCACACCGCACTGGCTTCGACACAACATTGATGGCGCACTAGGACTCCCTGCTTCCAGAGCACGTCTAGGCGGGGGTTGGCTGGCCCCACCGCCTGAGGTGGCCTGCACCACACCAGCCCCAGCGCGAAGCTCCGGGGTGGCCCTTGGCGACCCACGCCTGCAGTGTAGGCTCGACTCTGACGCTCCATCAGGTGCAGGGGGGCGGTTAAGGAAGGCGCAATGATCACCAAACTCCGTAAAGACAAGCAGGGCAAAGATGGCCCTTCGAGGGGGCCCAGCAGGCGACATCCCCCGGTCCCAGTGTCTCACCCAAATTGAGAGATGATGAGGCGCCCGCCGCTAAGGCCTTCATGCTGGAACTTTTCTCGGCCATTAAGGAGGACATTTCGGAGCTCCGCTACCAGCTTGCTTCGGATCTCCGCGAGGTGAGGAGAGACGTGGATGGCATCGGAGAGCGAGTGGCCACACTGGAAGAACATGGCTTGGGTATGGCGGACGAGGTGCACCAGCTCCAACAAGATGTGATCCGGCTCACGGAGCAGAACTTAGATCTCCAGGCCCACGCAGAGGACTTGGAAGACAGATCCCGCCGGAACAATATCCGCATCCGAGCCGTGCCCTGGGACGGGGAGCCTGGAGACTTGAGGGGCTACGTGGAGGCCCTCTTCCTGCAGATCCTGGGAAAGGAGGACCTCAGCGAGATCCGTATGGATAGGGTCCATAGAGTTGGTCTGCCAAGATGCGGTGGGGATCCACCCCCTGATATCCTGGTTTGCGTCCATGATTTCCAGCTGAAGGAACGCATACTTCGAAAAGCCCAAAGGATTTCCTCCCTGCAATTTCGGGGCCATCATCCCCAGCTGTTCCAGGACCTGGCGACTTCGACACTCCAGAAGAGGCGTGAGTTTCGGCCTGTGACCGCCTTCTTGCGTGACCAGAATGTGGCCTACTCCTGGGGCCATCACTTTCGCCTTATCTTCAGATGGCAAAACAAGTTGGTTCAGGTCAGATCCCTGCAAGCCGCCAAAGATCTCCTGGGCATGGATGACGCTGCCCCCTCTCCGAGAGGCGGGAGCTCCCCGTCGAGGAGGAGACAGCGCTCCCCGTCTTGGCAAAGAGTGGGCCAGGCGACTGCATCGAGAAGGCCGGACCCTGCGACTAGCCTGCAGGAGAGAGGTGCTGCAGTTGCCTCTGTCACATCAGTGACAGATGCACCGTCGCAGGATAGCTCTGGAGCGGCTTAAGTCCTGGGAGGACGGTTAGTTGGCGTCGGAGGGACACCTCCCTTTCAGGTAGCGTGGGTTCTTATGTACTTTTGGGAAGACACCCCAGACCTGACCTCTGGGGAGACGTTAACTGTTGCCACGACCCTCGTCCCCTGGGGGTGCCTTCAGCCGTCCACATATTGGGACTGTCAGACCCTATATTCTTTATTGTGTGTTTTTTTCTATCTGTTGCTTTTGATTCTGTTGGCGTTTTGGTAAAGTTCTTGGGTCCTGAGAGGGGAGGGGGTCTGGGTGGTCTAATGGGGGGTTGGGGGAGTTGGGGAGTGGGGGGGGCAGTGGTGGTGACCAAGTTGTATGGTTCTGTGCAGCTTCCGGCATGTGGGGCGATGTATCTTTGCCTTCTGGCTGGTCAGGGCTGAGCGCTGGGGAACTGTGTGCCTGCAATGATGACTTCGCTGTGTTGATGGCAGTGCGGGGTTGGAGTCCTGGTACGCTTGGAGGCGGGGAGGCGGGGTGGGACTCTCGAATGCTCGGGGTTGGGTCGGGGAGGGTGTGAGGGGAGGGGTGTGAGGCTTGGGGTCCAGGGAGGGGGAACTACGAGATGTTGGCTGGGGTGCGTTCTCCGGGCAACTGTTTCCTATGGCAATATTCACTGTGGTACACTGACACGACTTGAACATTGGCAATTTATGGTGGGGGAGATTGAAAGGTTTCTTGACGGTATGCCAGTAGCAGAGGGGAGGGTCTCTACTTCGTAATGCCACTCAGCATAGGGACATGGAATGTGAAAGGTTTAAACTCACCGCAGAAACGCCAGAAAGTTTGGAAGTATATAAACGACCACCAACTGGATGTGGTGGGTCTTCAGGAGACTCATTTGGCGCACAGGGATGAGACTCGCCTAAAACATAAGCACTTCCCCCTTATCTATAGATCGTCCACTTCCACGAAGCATAGTGGGTTGGCCCTTCTCTTTCGCTCTGCCCTCCACTTCCAGCCCATGGGTATGCGAAGCGACAAGGAAGGTCGTCGGTTGATGGTCAAGGGTCTGATGCATGGTAAACTGTGCACCTTTGTAGTTCTCTATGCCCCGAATGCAGGCCAAAATAGCTACATCCAGGACCTGCTGCGGAAGGTGGAGGACTTTGTTGAGGGTGTCCTGTTTTTGATGGGGGATTTTAACTTGGTATAGCATAGGGAGCAGGATAGCTCTCATCATCAGAGATCCAATACTGGTTTGTTCTCCGCTGAGACACAGCGACTGGTGGGAGACTTGGGTCTGGTGGATGGGTGGTGACTTTACCTTCTTCTCCCATGTCCATCACTCCTATTCCCGCCTGGACCACATATTTTTAAGTCAAGCCCTTAGAGGAGATGTCCGTGATGCCAGTATATTCCCGCTCTCTGTTTCTGATCATAGCCTACTCGTGCTCTGTCTACGCTGGTCGGCGAGGGGAGACGGCCAGCGCAAGTGGTACTTCCCGGCCTCACTGATCCGGGATGAGCCCTCATGTAAGGAGCTGCGTAAGGCCGTCCGGGAATTTTTTGATCTCAACCCAATAACCGATACGTCGGTATTCACAACATGGGACGCTTTTAAGGCATCGGTGAGGGGCACCTGCTTAGCCCTCAATGCTAACCTCAATAAGCTGCGGCGGAGGGAGCGGGAGGAGCTGGAAGGGCAGCTCGCCACTCTTGAGCAAGCGCATAAACAGAACCCTACCAGATTAACCCTTCGCCCATTGACAGTGGTTAGGGGGAAGCTTAGGGCCCACTATAACAACAGAGCGGAATTTACTCTGCTGAAACTGCGGCACCTATCCTACTCCCAGGGGAACAAAGTGGGAAGACACCTAGCTCAACATCTCCGGCACAAGAGGGAGAAGGAATATATAGGGGGTATTCGAGATGGAATGGGGTCTATTCAGCATCGGAACAAGGCCAAAACTGATCTCTTTGGACGTTTCTATGCCGCACTCTATGCAGGAGAGGCCCTTGATCCTGAGAAACAACGAGACTACCTAGGCGGCCTTCCTCTGCCCCAGGTCTCTAAGAAGGAGTGGAATAAGTTACTCGCTGCCCCATTTACCAGAGCTGAAGTCTTGGACGCCATTAGAGCTCTGAAGCCCCATAAGGCTCCTGGGCCGGATGGCTATACAGCTCTTTTCTACCAGACCTTCGCGACCGAGGTGAGCGACTATCTGGTTTGCCTTTTTAATGACATGGCAGAATCCGGGATAACGTCGGGTTCAATGGCCGAGGCCGTGATTTCGATTATCCCCAAGTCGGGGAAAGACCCGTCCAAATGCTCCTCATATAGACCTCAATATAGACGCCAAGCTGTATTCCTTCATCATTGCAGGCAGGCTCCAAGACCTCAAGCCGGCGCTCATTCATCCAGACCAATCTGGGTTCATTAAGGGGCGTCAGACCCATGATAATACCAGGAGAGTCATACATTTATTAGAGAAGGCTAATAGATTCAGAATCCCGGCAGTCCTGGTGGGCCTTGATGCAGAAAAAGCCTTTGACCGGGTGGACTGGGGCTTCCAGTTTCATACCTTGGCCGCCTTTGGCTTCTCGGCTAAATTTCTATCGATGGTGAGAGCGAACTACAGCAGCCCCCGATCTAGAGTGACGATTAATGGCCACCTGTCAGCATTTTTCTCGCATTCCCGAGGCACCAGACAGGGCTGCCCCCTCTCCCCCCTGCTCTTCGCTCTGAGTATTGAGCCATTGGTGCTGGCTGCACGGGAGCACGAGGGGATTCATGGTCTTCCCTTTATGGGGGAGCAGCACAAGATTACCCTATTTACTGATGACTCTATTACGGATCCAGCTCACTCTCTCCCTCACGTCCAGGAGGTCCTGTTGCGCTTCGAGAAGGTGGCCGGCTTCAGGGTTAACTATGATAAATCTTACGTTCTCAACCTCACGCTCTCTTCGGCGGAGGTGAACCGACTGCGGCCGCTCACTCCCCTGCCATGGACCTCCAACTCCATCCTGTACCTGGGGATCCATCTGACCCCTACGATAGGGAAATTGTACTCCGCGAACTTCCCCCCATTACTGGGGAAGATTCGGGGAGACCTGGAGCGCTGGAAGCCAAAGTACATATCGTGGCTGGGTAGAATTCATGCGCTTAAAATGGTTCTTCTCCCCAAGTTCTTATACCTCTTCCAGGCGCTCCCTATACACTTGGAGATGGACTTCTTCCGGCGTCTCAAAACACAGCTACTTCATTACGTCTGACAGGGGGGTCGGGCGCGTTTTTCCTTTACTACTCTCCTTCGGCCGCGGAGGGAGGGGGGAGTGGGCCTCCCCAACATGCATCTATACTACAAAGCCGCACAGTTACGGGTCTTGGTGGAGTGGTCCCAACAGACCTCGGAGAAACACTGGCTGCATATGGACAGAAGTGTGGCGGGGAGAACGATATGGGATTTGCCGTGGAAACCTAAGGGAGACAGGTCCCGGAACGCGTACATTAGTACCCCCACCGGCACTACCCTGAAGGTCTGGGACTCGGTGTCTGGTGATGAGTGATGGACTTCGTTCCCGTCTCCCTTTTCGCCAATCTACTTTAACCCAGCCTTTCCGCCGGCGCTACAGGAGGGCCCTTTCGATGTCTGGAGAGAAGGGGGTTGCCGTGCCCTCACACACTTGTTTCATGGCCATACCCCGCTCACCTTTGACAACTGTATGCGGGACTACGGAGTCCCACTGTCTGAACGATTCCACCACGTACAACTGCTCCATTGGGCCTTATCGCCCGCGGTCGGCGATGCGGCCACGAGGCCTCCCGCCCCCTTCGAGGCCTTCCTCTTGCGGACCTCCACCATGAGGGGTGCTATCTCCTTCATTTATAACCTCCTACTTGATTCCGCTGTGTAACCGCGTCCTCGTTATATGGGTATCTGGGAGGAGTTCCTCGGGCGAGACATTTCGGATGTGGAGTGGTCGCACCTGTGGCGGGACATCGCTGCGCATAATCACTCGGTGGAGCTACGGGAGGCCCATCTTAAGACCCTCATGGACTGGTACTTGTACCCTGCCAAATTACATCGAATCTTCCCGACCTCCTCTGATAGATGCTGGAGGGGCTGTGGCCTGCTGGGGGATTTCCGCCACATCTGGTAGGACTGCCCGGTCATCCGCCCATATTGGGAGGAGATCCTGTCCCATATCAAAGAGATTTTGGGATACCCGATAGCTGACTCAATGGCCCATGTCCTGCTGGGTCTTCGGGACCCAGAGCTTGAGCACCAGACTCGATCGGACAAAAAGATCTGGTGGCTGTGTATCGGAGCGGCCAAACTCACTCTAGCTGCAGCTTGGAGGAAACCAGAGGCTCCAGCGATCTCCCTGTGGCATGCGAGACTGTGGAAACTGTTGAGCATGGAACGCATGGAGGACATTTTTTTGGGCAATTTCAAAAACTTTATGTTCCGCTGGGGCCCTTTGGTCCGCTTCCTTTCCAGGGTTCTACCGTCCGCAGTTTACCCATCCAAGGTGCGAGCTCTCCATCTATTTCAGGTTTGAGTGTTGCGATCTGGAAGATTGACTGAGAGGATGTTGTCACCACCACTGGGGGGAGGGATGGGAGGAGGGTGTTATTTTTTCTTCTTTGATTTGTGTTCTAGTGACTTCCTAAACAATAGCTGAGGCACAAAGAGACCCAACGCAACATGCGATACGTGTCCGTTTTGCTAATTCTGGCCTCAATGAGCTACCCACCCAACCTTGACTCTTGATCTGTGGCTCCTCTTCAACCATGAACTGGGAATGTCTTACTGCTTATTTGGACTGCTCTTTCGGGCTAGATTGTGATAGCTCTCTAACCTTCTGCCTTCCTGTTTCCTGCCTCTATGATTGCCCCCTGCGTGGGAAGTTGAGCGGGAATGTCGCATGTTTTCTTCTCTTTTGTGTCCTTTTACAAAATAAAGTTAAAAAAAAATGATTGGACCAAAAGATCGAAAGAGCATTGCCCATAATTTCTGGATGCCAGAATCATGGTCATTTTTTTGTTGTTCCTAGTGGCAAACAGGTTGATTGTGGGGTGACCTCACTGGTTGAAAATGTAATCCACCTGTTTCTGTTCCATTCTCCACACGTGGCAATCTGTCATTTCCAGGCTAAGGTCATCCACCTGATTGTTCTGGCAGTCCGTCAGATGTTCCACAGCAATGTCTATACTGTGAGAAATGGCCCAGTTTTACTACAGTTGAGATTCTTCTAAAATGATCCTAAACCGGGTTCCTCCTTGCTTGGCTATGTAGAACATGGATGTTGTATTGTCTGTTCTGACTAGGACCAGCTGACCTGCTAATCTGGGAAGGAACACTTGTAAACCCATTCTTATGGCATGGAGTTCCAACAGATTGTTGAGGAGCTTTTCTTCTCTGCATTTGACCAAAGGCCTCTTGTTGAAAGCTCTTGCAGGTGGGCTCCCCCTCCGTCCATGGATGCATCCGTGGTGAGTAATAAATAGCCTTTCTGTTATTGGAAGAAAAGAGAGACTTGCAGTTATGTTTTCTAGAATTCTCTACCAGATCAGAACTTGTTTCCTTGTGGCGCCGATCATATCTTCCCATGAGCTTTCCACCTGCCTCCATTGTAATTCCAGCTCTTGCTGAACAGGTCTCATATGAAGCCTGCAATATGGAATGAGACCTAAACAAGATGGCATCAGACCTATTAGGGACTTATATTGCATCACTTTGATTGATTGCTTTCCAGCAAGTCTTTGACATTGACGGTAACTTTCTTATTCTATCTGCTGATGGAAAAGCCTTCCCAACTGAGTTTCTTTGACGGTATGCTCATCGCAATTAATATTATGGTCCTCGACGGTATGGCCATTGTTGTGGACAGTATAGTCATCATCCTCAAAAGCAGGGTCGTCATCATCGACGCTATGGTTGTCGTCGACGGAATGGTTGTATTCAACGATATGGTTGTCATCCACAAAATGGTCTTAGCAGTCGCTGAAATAGTGGTCGTTGATGGCATGGTCTTCGCCGTCAACTGTGCCTTTATCGAATGAAGGCTCGACGTCGACAGTGTTGTTGGCGTCGACGGTGAACCCATCATCGACATCTCCGACGTTGATGATGAAGCCAAAGACTTTGCTGTTGGTGGTCTGGAAGTAGACTATATTTCCTGCGGAGCGCTTAGACTCAGGTTTGTCAGCAGAGGAGGTGGCTGCAAGAGCTATACCAAATAAATCATGCTCAGGAAACTGTAGAAGTCTCCTCTAGTGCGCTGCCTTCATGGAAGTGCATGGGAGGACACTTCTCATGGAATCTTCCCCTGAAGAGGGGGCATCACCTTTCGAAGGAGGAAAATTCTCTTTATTCATCAGAAATAATGCCAAGCTCAGTACTCTGTCCTTAAGAGTCTTAGTGGAGAAAGACTGACACATCTTGAAATTTGCTGATTTATGTTTAGGATAAAGGCAATAAATACACAGAGTTTGGATTATCAGTGTAAATCTTCTTTTACTGCTACAAGATAAACAGGTTTTAAAAAGAGATCTCTTCCCTTTGTCAACCATGGGGACAGTTGCTTGTCAGACCAAAGATCTCCATGGTTCAGAAATTGCAACACTCTTTCCCTAAAAACAACGCACAGTACAGTAGAGCTAAAAAAAAAAGGTCTGGTTCAAATCCAAGGCAGACCAAATTAGTAGAAATCTGAGCTATGGTGGCCTCTAGTGGGAGTAGGGGTGCTTAGGCTGTCACCCCTTTGTATGAAATTTGGGTTCCTTCAAATGAGGGGTATATGTTACTAAAGATACTGTGTTGTTTCAGGCCTATGGCCTTTTTGCATTATATACAATATGTTGTATATTTTCACACAGTATATGCTATTTTAATATAAAGTGGTTTCCCAGCCTGACGACGATTTAAGCATGTGAATATATAAATGATCTAATGTTGGAGAATTTAGAAAGCACTGTCACATACTTTGGTTCTCCCATGATGCCTATTTCTACTGGCTGAAGGAGGGATTTAAATGTTGCATCCCCAAAACCAATCAGAAAATGTGCCAACATACTGTACATAATACTTTATGTGCACTCTAATACATATAGCAATAGAAAGCTTTTCACTTGTGAGCATGAATCAAAAAAGTAATTGTAAATATACACCTATCTATACCTACGTTTTGGTTTAAGGTTATAATTTGTATGTATTGTGAAACAATTCCAGGACTGCATCTGGGATGCTGCAACAGTCACAGATTTTCAGGAATACTCACAATCACGAAGTGGTTCCACATGTGTTGGGTAAGTGCAAGTGGTGTCATTTAGGTATGTGTAAATGCTTATCAAAAGAGCCTTTTACATGCTATATTTTCCTCCTCAGAAGAATTATGCTTCCCTATGGAAAACCTCTTCCCCTACACACCAGCCAATTTTGAGGGTACTCCCGCCCATAGACTCTGGAAATGGATTAATTACTATCCTTAGCATGAGTAATTTTCCATTTGTTTTCAAGGAGGGAATGGGCAGAGAAATAGAGTGTGATTGCCCACAAACTCACATGTTTGTGAGGGTGCTAACCTTAAAACCTTAAAACGCCCCCTTCCAGCCCACTGAACCCGATGCACTCTCACATAAGGGGCCTCCAACCTTTTCTGTACTGAGAGATTCTTATGTTCACTGAAACGCATTGAAAGCTACTTATAATACTAGCGTTGTATAATTTCAATTTTGTAATATGTATTTTAATTCAACCAAGCAAAAGATTTCTAATTTAATCAACTAGGCTGCACACAGGTGAGCTACTCAGAGGTAGCTCACGAGCTACTGGTTGGAGGGCCACCATTCTGGTGCAATATCACAAGACAGTAGATGGATCTATGAATGTTAATACAAAATGTGAATCAGCATCTGTAAATTCATCCATTTGCACATATATGTTGAACACACACGTGTAGAAGGCTAGCTCTTTATATGAAGTATCAAAATGAGATATATCATGTAAAAAGTCCAGGGGTTCCCGTATAAGTGGACAGGGGCTCGCTCTAGCAAACCAAAGGTACTCTTCTAGGGGATAGTGTGGTCGAGCAGCCTTAGGCTTATCATAGAGGAGTGCAGGACTTTGCAAATACACACAATAGTCAATAAATGATACATACGACTCAAGAAGGAGATCCTTACCACTTATTAAAAATAACCAGTATCGTTATATATGTTAGGCGCCAGAATCAATTCATTCAGCCAAGTATGTTTTTCAAAAGAAATACTTTTGGTTAAAAAAGTCAGCACAGTGCAATTTCTAGAAGCGGCCATGTTATCCTGTGGGAGAAAAAGAAAATGTGGCATTCAGGTACAGTACAGAGACTTACGGAACCAATCTCCAGGAGTCAAGATGAGTGGTAGGCAAGGCCCAAGGCAGCACCAGTAGAACACACCCAACTGCACTGGGGCGGCCGGGAGCAAGGGTGCAAAACAGCATCGGGTGCCAAATGTTACTCTATCTGGATCAGTCTTTGCATAAAGAGGCTGCGGGCTCGCACTGGCAGGCCAGTCGGGATTAACCAACAGGGGGGCTCAGGCCTCATGATGCCTGGGGGTGTAGGAACACCTTTGGTCCTCTTCTCCATGGTCCTGGGGTGACGGGTGCAGAAGTGTCCTTAGGTGTTGGGGTTTCTTTACTGGGAGCAGTCGTAGTGGATGGGGCCTGCGTGCAGAGGCTGCAGGCGCTGTCCGGGAGTCCACAAGAGATGACACCACAATGTTCTCGGTCTCTGGAGAGGTGGTGGACCACGCTGACACAGTAGGCCTACTTCAACTAAGGCTTGGAGTGACAGGTGCAGTGATGTCTTCAGGCATCTGGTTTCTGCTGTTACAAAGTCCTCTCAGGAGTCTTTGGATGCCTGCAGGATGAAGCGAAGCAGGTCCACTAGTCCTCAGGAGTTCTTGGTGTCTGGGTGAAGTGCTGGCAGGTCTCCCAGACTCTGAGGACTCAGCAGCTGAAGGGCAAGTTGTCTTTCTGGGCTATTGTCAAAGTCAGTAGACAGGCCGGCAAGGTTGGTGCCAAGTCAGTTGCTGGATCATCTGTTCTTGCTGTTGTGACTCTTCACACCCATTTTCTTCTTTCAGGTTGGTAGGGGATGATTTTCTGGTGTCAAATACTCCCCTAAATGCTGAAGTTAGGGGAGTGTAGTGTTGTAGCCAATGAGCTACCTACTTCTGGGGTCACTACGCCCCCTATATGACCACTTCCTGTGAGAAGTAGGCATACCCTGTCCCAGAGTTCCTAAGTGTGCCAACACAGAGATGGCCACCTCTGAAGATTCACACCCACATCAGTTTAGGCCACCTTAGGAGAGGTACTAGCCTGGGGGTGGGCACGCCTACCTAACTAGCTAGTTTTTCCCACCTGTGCAGGTGCTAAAGGGCTCTGGACAAAGGGAGTCAGCTTCCTCTCCAGTGAAGGGAGCGAGATTCACATTTCAAAGTTGGCACTTCTTTGAAGCTAGCCGGCCTAGGAAGGCCATCCAGTGGGAGGGGGTGTGACAGCCTCTTCCCGGACAGGCTTGGTTCCTGACCTCCTGAGATCAAAAGGCTCTCATCCTAGGGAGGTCAGAAACTTGTCTTGGGTGGCCAGCCAACACATCAGAGGCTGGTAGGTTTTCAGGGGGCACCTCTAATGTGCCCTCTGGGTGCAGGTATTAATAAATCCATCATTGGAATCAATGTGGGTTTATTAATATGAGATGTTTGATATTAAACATCCCTATTCTCAGTGAGGCCATCTTGTTGCTGACAAACTCGTTTTCACCATTATCCAGCACATGTTCTAAAGTGGCTTCCCTGTTCACTTGCAATGGCAGTAATGGAACTGACCAGCACAGGGGCATATCTATGTCCTTACATGTCATATAAAGCTTAGGGCTGTAAAGCCTGGTGTAGGGGTGGCTTACAATTATTACAGGGTATGGGGACATGGCACACAGGGATGTGTGTCATGTTGTGGTTTCACTTTTGTCTGCACCAAAACACGCAGCCTGCGATGTCAAGCTGCATGCGTTTGGTGAGGGGTCCCTTAGGGTGGCACAATTCGTGCTGCAGCCCTCAGGGGACCCTCTTTAGTACCTCAGGCCAAAGGTACAAGGGGTACCATTTACTAGGGATTTACAGTGGGTGTTAAAGATATTGCCGATTGGGGAAACAATTGTACAGTTTTGGGAAAGAGGTCTAGCACTGGGAACCTGGTTATCAGTAACCCAGTGCACTCCCAGTCGAAATTACATTAAATACCAGGCAAAAAGAGGTGACCATGTAAAAAAAGGGGCACTTTCCTACAACACTCAAATGGCACTGTGAATGGGTTTTGATTGAGGTCTTAACAAAGTACCTGAGATACATTTGTAGGATATTGGGTTTTTGGTAGAGGAGGGTGAAGACTCTTTTCAAGCAGCATCCACGATCCCTGTCAGGGTGAACCACAAAAGTCACCAAATGAACCTGTGCTTAAATCTCTGGTAGCTTGACACAAAGTTTTTCAGGCTTTACTTAGAGGCAATGTGTAAAGTATTTATGCAGCAAGCAAACAGTAATAAAGTTAAAACACAACACTCCAAAAATCCCACACCAATTTAGAAGAATAGAGTACATTTAAATTAAAAAAACAATACCAGAGCAAAAAAGGTCCAATCATTAGCACCGGAGAAATGCAATTTCAAACTTTTAGGTGAGTATAGCGCGTAAAAGTACAAAGCCCACTGGCAGTCATCTAATCATGCTAGACCAGGGAAAAAACACAGGTTCTGTCCAACTGCGATGGAGCATGGCATTTAGGCAACAGATTAGTCCCACTGAAAAAGTTACCTTTTCATAGTATGGCACGAAGAGTTCTGTTCACAATGTAGGAGGCAGCAAGGAGCAGGGAGATTGTGGCAGATGGTTGTTGCTGTTGCTCAAAGATCTAGTCGGGCATCACAACAGTCATTGTTGGTGCTTCGAGTTGATGGTCACTGAAGCTGCTATTGCTCAACCGTGAAGTGCTTATCTTGTGTTGACGGTCCTCGCTGGCAGTTCACATATCTCAAAGAGTCGTGCTCACCGGAGTTTTGCGGTGGAGGTCATCCTGTGCGGCAGAATCTTGGAGTATATGGGCCTGTTTGCAATTGCAAAGGGCCCAAAACTTCAGGATTTCACCTTTGTTTCTAGAGGACTGAATTCTTCTGCCAGCCAAGGGTCCAGGGATTCACTCTAGAATAGACAACCATGGCTCAGGCCCCCTCTCTCATTCTAGTCTCAATGTTCCTATGCTATCCTTAAACGGCAGTGTGCATCAGGCATGGCTATTCAGGGACTGGTTTCTTGCAATTATTAAATATATTGTACTGTGGCTAAGCACTCTTCTATCCATCTATTGAAGGAGTAACTTCATTGCCTCCCTCGCTGCATTAGAAACGATGGTAAAGAGGTAATTACCAAAACAATGCTCAAGCCTTATTTTACCACATTCTTTACTGTCATGTTTTTAGCCCGGAGTAACGTTGGTCAGTCATTGCTAAAATTTAAGAGAGAAACAGCATGTGAGAGAGAGAGAAAAAGAGAGAAATGGGTGGGTAAGGCCTAGGAAGTAGACCAATTTGAAAGAGACAGCCTATTAGATCATAAACCTTGTACCTCTAAAACATGATGCTCCAATGTGGAGTCAGTTGGACAGTGTTTTATCACGAGGGTTGATTATGAAGGACCACCGGTATGAAACAATTGGAGACAAGTCTTCGAATATGCTCTATCCATATGTTCTAGCATCATCCTTTATAGACCAACAGTTAACGTCTTTATAGTGAAAAACAGAAGGTGTTGCTAAATGTGTGAATCTTGTGCATCTTGTGAATGCCCAAAGGCATCTTGGTGCTAGTGAATCCACCTGTCAAGCCTCATTCTAGTCCAAAATGCTGCAAAGGCCTATAAGGAAAGTGAAAACAGCCAGGATTTTAGCTGCTTGTGAAGCATAACAAATTCAACTGGCTTCTGAGATGTTTGGGTATTTTGTTGCAGAATTGACTAGCATTGTAAACAAAGCTGCGACCTCCCCAAGATGCTTTCTTTATTCTGGGGATAATCACTGGTCTTACAATTGCGGCTCGCAAAGGTCTTTTTGGGGAGTACCAACTAAATTTGTTTATTAGGTACACAGGACCGATTCTGTGCAGTGCTTTATGCGCCAAGCACAGGGCTTTGGTTTTGCTTTGATTGGAGTACCACTACCAAGAGACAGACAATGACACAGAGTACTAGGAATAAGGTGTTCAGAATTGTGCTTAACTTGCATTAAAGGATTTTGCCACCGCTGATGATGTTTTAATTGATACCCTATTTTATACAGAAAGGTAATGCATTTACTTTACAAAATTCTCTCTATGTTCCAAGAGTCACATGTATTGCATCCACCATGGTAGTTTTGCAAACGTGCTACTCACCTGTTCGTATGCAGTTACTAGCGGTACAGAGTCTTCCTTTACAATAGTGTCGAAGTCAGAGGCCTGAGAAAAGGAAGGAGACAAATATTACTTAAGAAACCATAAGACATATGTCATATACTCTCATATGGTAAAGATGCGTGTGAATTTAGTAGTTGATCACGTTTAATTCACAGCACTTCACAGTAACCACCCTCAGCTTGTAATACATGCCGGTTTAAGTAGCAATATAAAGATCATGAAATCTGAAAAATCATCTGAGATGCAAGATCTGGCCTCCTAAAGTGGACTCTGTTCAAGGATTACCCACTGTACCTTATGAATGATGTACCTGTGGAAGATAGCCTTTCTGTTTGGCAGCTGAAAACAACTCCTGCATTCAGGGTTCCAATAGGTCCATATAAGTTTGATGCAATTCTGCAAGAAGGCTAGCAGATCAGTGGTCTTCCCTTTAGCTGGGGCATCACATTTTTCACTCTACTCTTTTGTCAGTGTCATCATCAACCTAGCTTAGCAGAGATATTGTCTCAGACTTTCAGTATCTAGTGTGTCAACACTGGACTACAACCATTAGTAGTCAAAAAAGTTTAAATGTGAAATATAGAAATGAGCTATTGTCCCTTTACCCTGCTCCAGTTTCACATACTTTTTAAAATCAATTAGATACATTCTAAGCAGTAAGGATTCAGGTGACTACAGAAAGAGTTAATGTTTGCAGCTGCTCATTGGGGTGTAGAGAGACAATGTGTTATGATTGGTTTTGGACATCTTCCACACAGAATATGACCAAGCTAGAGAATGAGGGGTTGGTTACAGGCAGACAGAAAAAGGCATTAAATGAGCAGTGTCTAGAGACACACCATGACCTGATGCCCCGATAGAACCATGCTCTAACAATCCCTGGTGAAGTGTGAAAGGCTTGAAGCTGCACAGAGCCTAACTGCCAGGGAAGGTCCAGGATCAGTACATCACAAGTGTATCGCGGGCCTCACTTGTTTCGAGCTCTACGCTTATAAATCTGAATGTTATGCAATTACTTAGAATAAATTCTATAGCACAATTTAATTGGAACACTTAATTCTCGTTAGGTGCTTGAAAATGGACACTCAACAGAAAATTCAGGACTCCTAAATCAGTTTCATCATATATATATATATATATATATATATATATATATATATATATATATATATATATATATATATATATATATATATATATATATATATATTACCTACTGGCGGTCGCCAGTAGGCATATATAGTTAGGATTTTTTCTCTATGGGATTTTTGAAAATTCTATGTCTAATAACTTTGGCGTTTGTGGACGGAATTGGCTGAAATTTTCAGGAAAATGGAACATTTTGTTTCTGAGCAGCCCCTGACAGTTTGGGGGGGTTTCATCAAGGGGGGGGCGAGAAAAAAGGGGGGTCCCAATACGCGTTTTTCCCATGTTAATTTCCATAGGGCGGTTGGCCTCACTTTTAGCTCGAACGGCTGAATGGATTTGCACGAAACTTGGCAAAATTGTAGGGACTGTTAGCCCGATGTGCCTTTGCTAGGTCTCAATATATGTGCTCCAGTGGATTTTGAGTAATTTAGGTTCAAAAAAAGATATATATCTGGGCGGAGCCTAACCACACATCTGATCTGATTGGCTGTCAGCACTTCATCCAAGAAGTGTTGGCAGCCATCTTGGGACCAATATACATGATAGCACCTCATTAAAAAGCATTGTAGTTAATAGAGGGTTTTAGGACTTTAGTTACATTATAAATCATTTGTTGATGGTACCATACTCGTTTTAGGAATTGTGGTGGGTTCTAAGGTGATTTTACCATGTGAAAAAACCTTCTGCTGTGATATCATGAATATTGTTTGAAAGAAAACTAATATCTCATGATTTTCCCACAGTGGTTTGGAAGGGGATCTATAAGCTAAACTGAAAGCATATTTTCTGTAAATTCACATTATCTTTCTCAGTCATGTGAAAATGAAGTCTGACATTCTCAGTAAAACATGTACATCCAACAAGGACAGAGACTGTCAGTTGATTCCTTTGTGTTCTACTGCAGCCTCCTAGAGTGTTCTAAAGAACAATTAGAGCGCTAACAGTCCTACTTATTACAAAGGTATGGCACACCTGAAGCCATCTTGATTGGAATAAAGTGGTAACTCTTAAAACATTTAATTTAAAAAGAAACAACATGAGGGGGTATATTTTGCCATAGAAAGTATGATTAGTGCTGCAGAATGAAAAATTAGGGCACATTTTGAGTGACTTCTCAAATCCTTTTCTATTTCATTAAAACATTCTGACATGCAGTCTTCCAAAATGGCCACCAGAGACAAAAGAGCCCAAATGTAGCCCAAATATCACCCAGATGCAGCCCAAGTATAGCCCAATGACAGAATGTCCCAGAGTATTCTAAAGAACAACTAGAGCGCTAACAGTCCTACTTATTACAAAGGTATGGCACACCTGAAGCCATCTTGATTGGAATAAAGTAGTAACTCTTAAAACATTTAATTTAAAAAGAAACAACATGAGGGGGTATATTTTGCCATAGAAAGTATGATTAGTGCTGCAGAATGAAAAATTAGGGCACATTTTGAGTGACTTCTCAAATCCTTTTCTATTTCATTAAAACATTCTGACATGCAGTCTCCCAAAATGGCCACCAGAGACAAAAGAGCCCAAATGTAGCCCAAATATCACCCAGATGTAGCCCAAGTATAGCCCAATGACAGAATGTCCCAGAGTGTTCTAAAGAACAACTAGAGCGCTAACAGTCCTACTTATTACAAAGGTATAGCACACCTGGAGCCATCGTGATGGGAATAAAGTGGTAACTCCTAAAACATTTAATTTAAAAAGGAACAAAATGAGGGGGTATATTATGCAATAGAAGGTATTATTAGTGCTGCAGAAAGAAAAATTAGGGCACATTTTGAGTGACTATTCAAATCCTCTTCTATTTCATTAAAAAATTCTGACATGCAGTCTCCCAAAATGGCCACCAGAGACAAAAGAGCCCAAATGTAGCCCAAATATCACCCAGATGTAGCCCAAGTATAGCCCAATGACAGAATGTCCCAGAGTGTTCTAAAGAACAACTAGAGCGCTAACAGTCCTACTTATTACAAAGGTATGGCACACCTGAAGCCATCTTGATTGGAATAAAGTGGTAACTCTTAAAACATTTAATTTAAAAAGGAACAAAATGAGGGGGTATATTTTGCCATATGAATTATGATTAGTGCTGCAGAAAGAAAAATTAGGGCACATTTTGAGTGACTTCTCAAACCCTCTTCAATTTCATAAAAAAATTCTGACATACAGTCTCCCAAGATGGCCACCAGAGACAAAAGAGCCTAAATGTAGCCCAAATATCACCCAGATGTACCCCAAGTATAGCCCAATGACAGAATGTCCCAGAGTGTTCTAAAGAACAACTAGAGCGCTAACAGTCTTACTTATGACAAAAGTATGGCACACCAGAAGCCATCTTGATTGGAATGAAGTGGTAAGTCTGAAAACACTCAATTTAAAAAGGAACAACATGAGGGGGTTAATTTTGCCATAGAAAGTATGATTAGTGCTTCAGAAAGAAAAATTAGGGATCATTTTGAGTGACTTCTCAAATCCTCTTCTATTTCATTAAAAAAATTCTGACATGCAGACTGAAACATGCACTTTGAATACCAGCAGCAGACGTCCCTGGTGAGCAGTAGCTTTACTACAGTGATCTAATGTGCAACTAGAGTGCTAACATTCAGAATTTATGGCAAATGTGTGACACATCTGAATGCCTTCTTGATGGAACCAAAGTAAACAAGCATTGAAAATGCAATAGATCTCGCCCTCGTTTAAGTTAAAGCCATTCTGTTTGTAATGAGGTGGCTTTTTAGCTTTGCTTTTATTAGTGTTTTTTCAACTTTCATGTAAATAACATGCATCTGTATGCATATAAGTATATGTATGCATGCATTTATGTTTGTATTTATATAGATATACAGATGATATATGTTTATATATGTATGAATATATATATATTCACTGAAAAAACCATAGGCTATAGACCATATATAGTTAGGAATTAGCTTTTACAAAACCTTGAAAATTCACTGAAAAAACCATAGGTTATAGACCATATATAGTTAGGAATTAGCATTTACAAAACCTTGAAAATTCACTGAAAAAACCATAGGTTATAGACCATATATAGTTAGGAATTCGCATTTACAAAACCTTATTTTACTCACACAAAACCATTGAAAGTCCATATATAGTTAGTTGTACTAACTATATATCGCGCACCCGCAATCCACTGCTGATGATGTCACATATTACATCATTCATGAGATGGTCAGTGACATCACTGATGACATCACTGATGACATCTCAAATGACATCACTGATGACATCACTGATGACAACATCCAGTGACTGTATGTTTCTGTAAAGTTAAAATATGTCTTACATATTGAAGAATGAGTGGATGTATAAGTGTCTGGATGAAGGATTTAGTAGGTGCATGACTGACTGTATGAGTGAGTGATTAAATGTGTCTCACTGAGTGCATGGGTTAGTGACTAAACTGTCTTAATTTGTGCATCATTATGTCTGTTGTTCTGTAAACTGTTGCATGTGTTGATAAGTAGCTATATGAGTAACTATATGGGTTATTGATTGGTTGCCCAAGTATTTGTATGGGAGACTGAGTGTGTGTGTGGGTGGCTGGGAGGTGTATGACTCTGTGCATAGATGTGTGAGCAGTTGATTCACTAGATGTATGGTTTCAAAAGTGCATGTGGAAACAGCTGTATGGGCGGTTGACTGTGTGCATGAGTGTATTGGTGAGTGAATGGATATCTCAGTGCTACATGTCAAAGTAAGTACATATGTAAAACACAGTACATGTGAGAGTTGACATATATAAATAACTGTGCATAAGAGCCAGTGAATGTGTGAGTGGCTGTATGGATCATTGTGAACTTGTATCAGGGATTGTATAAGAGAGTAAATATGTGTTAGTATATGTTTGAATAAGTAAAGTTTGTATAACTGTATAGTTGAGGAAATGGAGGTGTGATTGATTCTTTGCATGACTGACTAGGTGTGTGAGTAACTCCATGGATGAGTGACAGTCTGTGAGTGTCTGTTTACACTGATTGTATCTAAGGTTATATTAGAGTCTGAAGAGGTTCATCGTATTATCACATGAATGATATCATCAGTGATGTGATCAGTAATGTCAAATGAGATGTCATCAGTGATGTCATCAGTGATGTCATTTGAGATGTCATCAGTGATGTCATTTGAGATGTCATCAGTGATGTCATCAGTGATGTCACTGACCATGTCATGAATGATGTAATATGTGACATCATCAGCAGTGGACTGCGGGTGCGCGATATATAGTTAGTGCAACTAACTATATATGGAATTTCAATGGTTTTGTGTGAGTAAAATAAGGTTTTGTAAATGTGAATTCCTAACTATATATGGTCTATAACCTATGGTTTTTTCAGTGAATATATATATATATATTCCAACAAAAGTGCCCGCTGCTTAAGGACGCCACTCCACGAAAAATAAGTTCACAGAACCATTTATTTTCTGAAACCAGCTCAGCTTTCCAATTGTTCACTACCTTCCCTGATGCGTTTCAAAGCAACATGCTTCTTTTTCAAAGGGAAAACACAGTCTGTCAGCCACAGATCAGCACAGCACACCCTCCAGCCTTCAGTTCGTTTTTTTCTTTTTCAATTAACCTCTCCAGAGGCCTCACTTAAACAGGTGTGGAAATTCGTGTGCATTCTGGGGTTTGAAGTTTTTGTGCTGTGCCCAATTCTTCCACTCCAGTGGGGTCCGTGTAATGTGCTTGCAGATGAAATATTTTAAAACAGTGTTCATTTTCCGGTTATTTTAAGCCCTCCATTGGGCCTCAGAAAGACATGCCAGTTCCTTTTCTTTATTTTATTCCTCGTGCTGCAGACAGGTTAAGCACAGTTCCAAACCTTGCAGACCCATCATTTAATGGCGGTGCATCCTCCACGGTGAGGAATAAAATAAAGAAAAGGAACTGGCATGTCTTTCTGAGGCCCAATGGAGGGCTTAAAATAACCGGAAAATGAACACGGTTTTAAAATATTTCATCTGCAAGCAAATTACACAGACCCCACTGGAGGGGAAGAATTGGGCACAGCACAAAAACTTCAAACCCCAGAATGCACACGAATTTCCACACCTGTTTAAGTGAGGCCTCTGGAGAGGTTAATTGAAAAAGAAAAAAACGAACTGAAGGCTGGAGGGTGTGCTGTGCTGATCTGTGGCTGACAGACTGTGTTTTCCCTTTGAAAAAGAAGCATGTTGCTTTGAAACGCGTCAGGGAAGGTAGTGAACAATTGGAAAGCTGAGCTGGTTTCAGAAAATAAATGGTTCTGTGAACTTATTTTTCGTGGAGTGGCGTCCTTAAGCAGCGGGCACTTTTGTTGAAATATATATATATATATATATATATATATATATATATATATATATATATATATATATATATATAAAACAATCTCAGCTTTCTCTCGCCTGGAGCCCAATCACGGATACCGACGGCGCAGAAATAGAGAGGAGACCCAGGTGCAGGTGAGCAGTAGTTTATTCAATCGTGATGAAGGCGCACCTCAGCATAACGTTTCGGCCTTCACAGAGGCCTTGGTCACCAAATATATATATATATTCGCAGCTCACGCCCTTGCGCTGGCATCAATTCCTACCTGTAAGTGCTTCCCCACCTAGCGGCAACTTTTTCTTTCCATATACATATATATATATATATATATGGAAAGAAAAAGTTGCCGCGCAAGGGCGCGAGCTGCGAACAGAGTCCCTTTCCTACCAGACGCGTTTCAGGCCAACGCCCTCTTCAGTGGCAGCACATTTGACATGACAGCAAGCTGCAGGCACCAGTAAATACCCTCAGTAATTATGCACCGGTGTAAAACCTGAAGCAATGCTCTCTGGGACTGGTGGTTCCGTAAAACCCAAGTGGGTCACCGCCGCCATTCGCATGCAAAAAACAAATGTTGTTAAAGGAATTGCCAATGTCCCCGCAAGCACCCCACAAGTAAAGGCACCTCCTGTACCACAGAAAGCTGCCCAAGTAAGGCAGCTGTGGACCCGCAGTTGTAAGCGGTAGTGCAACCCCGCGACCAGGCAGGCCGCAAAAAATGGAAAGAAAAAGTTGCCGCTAGGTGGGGAAGCACTTACAGGTAGGAATTGATGGCAGCGCAAGGGCACTAGCTGCGAACAGAGTCCCTTTCCTACCGGACGCGTTTCGGGCCAACGCCCTCTTCAGTGGCAGCACATGTGACATGACGGCAAGCTGCAGGCACCAGTAAATACCCTCAGTAATTATGCACCGGTGTAAAACCTGAAGCAATGCTCTCTGGGACTGGTGGTTCCGTAAAACCCAAGTGGGTCGCCGCCGCCATTCGCATGCAAAAAAAAAATGTTGTTAAAGGGATTGCCAATGTCCCCGCAAGCACCCCGCAAGTAAAGGCACCTCCTGTACCACAGAAAGCTGCCCAAGTAAGGCAGCCGTGGACCCGCAGTTGTAAGCGGTAGTGCAACCCCAGAGCCTTTACAAGGCCGCAAAAAATGGAAAGAAAAAGTTGCCGCTAGGTGGGGAAGCACTTACAGGTAGGAATTGATGCCAGCGCAAGGGCGCGAGCTGCGAACAGAGTCCCTTTCCTACCAGATGCGTTTCAGGCCAACGCCCTCTTCAGTGGCAGCACATGTGACATGACGGCAAGCTGCAGGCACCAGTAAATACCCTCAGTAATTATGCACCGGTGTAAAACCTGAAGCAATGCGCTCTGGGACTGGTGATTCCGTAAAACCCAAATGGGTCACCGCCGCCATTCGCATGCAAAAAAAAAATGTTGTTAAAGGGATTGCCAATGTCCCCGCAAGCACCCCGCAAGTAAAGGTACCTCCTGTACCACAGAAAGCTGCCCAAGTAAGGCAGCTGTGGACCCGCAGTTGTAAGCGGTAGTGCAACCCCGCGACCGGGCAGGCCGCAAAAAATGGAAAGAAAAAGTTGCCGCTAGGTGGGGAAGCACTTACAGGTAGGAATTGATGCCAGCGCAAGGGCGCGAGCTGCGAACAGAGTCCCTTTCCTACCATTTGATTGGTATTGTGAAAAACAAAGGTTTGAAAGACACTTGCTGCAGCATTACACAAAAGAGGAGGTGAATGAGAAACGAAAGCTGCGTCGTATTAACTTACCGGGAGACTCCCGTCACTGTTCGTGCCCTCCGGCACTTTCAGTCGGCGCTCGACCGGCAGGTTCGAAGTCAATTACACCTCCAATTGTTGTTTCAACATCAAGCTGCGAATCGTCCGGGTGTGTCACAGATGGCGGCTTGCATTTAAGAACAGTTCCGTTTTGCCGCTTCTCTCGGGGCTTTTCAAAATACGTGCTCCAAATTTCAAAACACGTTCGCGCTGTCTCGCTGTCAATGTTGGTGATGCCAGACTCTCCCCCGTGTAGTAAAACTCACGAGCAAATGTCACAAAGCGGGGGGAGCAACTTGAAGCCTGTGCTTGCGCGTGAGGATCGGGACATCCTCGCTGTTACTTGCTGGAGCAAATAATTCTTCAGTAAAGAAGACGCCGCACACCACTTTGGATTACGTTGATTTGTTTATTCTCCTGTAGGTTTTACCCCACCTACGCGTTTCGGATTGTTACAAGTCCCTAATCACTGTTTACAAACATTTGTCCTTTGTTTATGTTGCATATTTATACTGTTTAACCCAGTGAGCACATTATGATGCATTGTGGGAACAGTAGGCAAATTGATTACTTGTTAATGTTGTTAGCATGGTCACTGTGTAGTAATGTCGCTGTTTGGCGCTTTGCATTATTTTATTTTAGGATGTTGACCCAAGGATTTAACCTTGATATGTGCATTAGATTGGTGTTTAGTACGTCAATATCCAATTAACATAAGGCGTTATAGATTGAAATAATGCTTAGACATATTAATATCATGTCTTTAGGTAGTTTGGCTGAGTGCCAAATTTAGTTCCTATATATGCATGCGTCAACCTATACAGCATCACCACATTGTGACATTCCTCTTCTCCCATTAGGAGCTATTAGGAGTGTCTACATTGGCACCTTGTAAAGATGAATTTAATGCAGGATAGAAAGATAAAGTTGATCTTTATTAGTTAGAAGTAAAGAGACCTCCAGCTCCTTCCACAGCTTCCTCTGTACTGTCTGCTATTCATATCACAACATTCCAACCTCCTAGCAACATGCCCACAATTCCAAGAATCATAGATCCCAACACATCTCCCCCCATTACAATATCACAAGAATATATGCAAATGAAGCAAATAAAAATGAAACAAACAGGAGCAAATACAATCTATGGAGCATTACACTTTGCAACATTGCCACAGCTCCAAGCAGAACCATCATTTAGGATAAGAAAATTTTTCTTCACAAACTTTACTTGTTTAGGCTGAGAATATTTACTTTCTCCCTTAGTTACAATACCACATTTCTTTGTCACAACCCAATCACCAACATGTATATTCGAATCTTTCACCCTCATCCTTAGATTGTACAAATGTGTAGAATCACGCTGTCTACTGACAACACTATCTTTCACACTCGATCGGTCAACCCACACACATTCCTTATTCTTCAGCCAACCCGGAACTTCCTTCAAACCTGGCTCACGCCCTTTAAGAGAAACAAATGGAGAGATACCAGTGACCGAATGTGGAGTTATTCTATAAGACCAGACCATCTTCTTAAGCTCCTCAGCCCACACCAAACCATTCGCTAAGGATAACTGAATGTTCTCCATCAACAATCTATTGATCCTTTCCACAAGGCCATTGGCCTGTGGTCTAAACAACGCAACCTTCTCATGAAAAATCCACATGCTTGTGTTTGGGATTTTATACTAGACTCCGATTCTTTTACTACATTATCTTTTGATATTATAGAACCAGAGCATGTATCCATCTCTTTTATCCATAAGTCAGTATTTTCTATAGCTTTAACAATCTCAATAGCCTCTTCTAAATTACAATCCTTACTAAGTAACTTCTCTCGCACTCTTTTATTATTAGTGCACCTGACGATTTGATCACGAATCAGAGAATCTGTCAAATCCTTAAATTGACAATTAAGTGACAATCCCCGTAAGGCTGGCACATAAGTTGCAACATCCTCATCAACCTTTTGAACGTGACAGAAAAACTTATGCCTCTCTAAAAGAGTATTAATTTTTGTAATGAACCTTTTCTCCAACATTAACATACTCATATCAAAGACATTTGCAGCATGACCGTCTCCCACACCTAAAGATATATCAGGCAAATCTTCGTACAACCTTCTACCTTCCACTCCCAAATTATGAAGAAGAATGGCTTGTTTGCAAACAGGACAATATTTGTCCGCACCAGATGCTACAATATAAGTGAGGAATAACTTTTTCCATTCTTTCCAAGGTATTGCAGGTTCACCAGGAGTAGGTAGGAAGGAAGGAGGAGTAGAAAAGGTTTGATCACCCATTGTATCAATAACACACTTTTGTAGAACAGTCAAAATTAATATAGCATATATGTAAATAAAAGAAAAATGTCTATTGTAAAATTACTCAAGTCAGAGGCAAAAACGTTGCAGCATTCCAATCCTACACGCAAGAAACGAATCTGAAGTGTTCAGCAGTTGAGGTGAGTGTTCAGCAGTTGAGGTGAGTGTTCAGCAGTTGACTGTTGAAGAAGGACCTTCAAAACGATAACGCGGTAACCAAACTACAATCGGCAAAGAACCACAAGAAGGATGGTCTCCCACATCGAATTACGTGAATGAAGTTTTCCGGACAACCAAGATGGCCCCCACGTTGGATCACGCAAGTGACGCTCTCACGTTGATGCTTAACCAAAACGTGAATGATCCCAAGCCAAGATGGCCCCCACATTGGATCACGCAAGTGACGTTTTTAACATCACGCAGGTGCGCAATCCCGCTGGTGATGTCCAAAGGTTCCGAGGCGGCGGCTTCCAAGGCGGCGGTTTCAAAATCCAAAGGATCGCGCGAGCAAGTAAGCAAGGCTAATTCAAAAGATGCGATTTTTGGAAGGATGTAGATGATTACATCAAATTGTCAAATCCAGTATAAAATGCCCAGCGTCAGCGATTTTAAGTTAAAACGCCTCAGAAATGGTGAGGAATAAAGCGCAAATGTGGCAAGAATAACAAAATGTAAATTCCTGTCGCACAGATGGCAGGCAAAGAATCCGAAATTCGAATAAAGCTCTATCTTCTCCAGAATTCAGATAGAGAGCAGTAATTAAAATAAAATGTACATACCACAAGGTTGCTGCCGCCTTGGGAAGAAAAGTATGAAACCAAGTTGGAGGAGTAAATTGTATACTACAGTCAATTCCAGTAGTAGTATCATCCAGGGGTGGAGGTCAATTTCAGTCTCTGCCCCTGCCAGAGTGTTGGATCCCATCCTCGTCGCCAATGTAAAGATAAATTCAATGCAGGATAGATAGATAAAGTTGATCTTTATTAGTTAGAAGTAAAGAGACCTCCAGCTCCTTCCACAGCTTCCTCTGTACTGTCTGCTATTCATATCACAACAGTCCAACCTCCTAGCAACATGCCCACAATTCCAAGAAGCATAGATCCCAACACACCTGGGTCAAAATCAAACTAACATCAAAGACAAAAAATCCACACCAACAAAGGCATATGCTGATAACACCATCTTATTGAACAAATAGCAATCAGATTGCAAAGGTCATTGAATGTACTGGCTACATACAGCCACATCAATTCCATCCAAATAAATATAGAAAAATCTAAGATCATGATCTTTGGCCACAAAATAAACAAAAAAGGAAGATGGCACATTCACAATGTGGAAATAGAAAGGGTAACCTCCCACAAATATCTAGGAGTTTGATTTGATGAAAGATGGCACACATTGGGGCGCATAAAAGCATCTCAAGAATACCATACAGTCTTCAAATATTGCGTTCCTCTGCCTTTTGAGGAATGTGATGGGACCAGACATGTTATTGATAAGTAAAGTTATAGGATGCAAATGAATGCCGACACTGCCATATGGAATGGTAACGTTTAGCAACCGCCTTAGCAAATGGCTTAATAAAGTCCAGTACAATACGTACCGGCTCCTTTTATGCTCTCAGATTCCACTGGCCAATCACACCTAAGTACAGAATTTACTCTAAGGAGACAAAACCTTATGCTAAAAGCAAGCTATTTAACTTACTGTGCAAACCTAAAGGTAGCTGTTCTGAACACCCTGAAGAATTATCTATGGATTTTTCTAAACAAGGACTCTTCATGGAAATCTTTTTTGAATAGTGTTTGCATGCTTTCGAACAAGGCTTGACTGATTTCAGGCAGTCAAGCAAAATGGAACTACAATTAGACCTGTTTCAATCACTGGCAACTCACCAGGCAAAAATTGGATCCAAATTTAACCTTCTGGTATCTGAGGTAAAACTCCTTGAGAAAGACAAACCCTGCCCATAGTCCCCAGTCATCAACAAGTTAAGGTGCTTAACCTATTGATGACTGGGGACCTGAGATGTTGGGAACACTTGTGGGTGCAATCAAGGAACACACAATAAGTAAAGTACCACAGGCTAAGATATTAAATGCCACTACAGTGGAGGATGTCTATCAAATGAATTATGCCTAAACGTGTAGCCAATGGGTCATTGGTTACATCCCCTCCAGGCACACTTGTGTTGGTTCCTCTCAAATGAAGACTCCAACTGTGTTTCTTAATTCTGTACTTTTATTAGTTGTGCTTTTGCTTTTGCTTTTTAACGATTATTCTCATCGTGATTTCTCTTTCATTATTTACGTATATTCTTCAGGTGTTTGTTTAAACATAATTCATTCACAGGTACATTTTGCTTTGTGAGCTCCAATGCATTTCGGGCATTGTTTGCCCTTCCTCAGGGAGCAAAATCTGTTGAGAACGTAAAATATAACCATAATCACAATCTACAATCATTGTGTACATGTATTACATAATAACATCATATGGTGGGGTTCAAACCATGCATAAATCTCATCATTGTGCTTGTGTTAGTCGGGGTGGATGCAGCGCAATGTGCAGTGTATATAACCTGTGATTAGTCCCGTGTCGGTATAGCAATGTATTATGAGCGACGCACTTACGTGTGAGCTGCTGAATGTAAAGACTCCGAACGCTGTAAAAAAATTAGATGTCTGTCAGTTCAATGTTCGTACTGACTGCTGGCATGCTAATGTGTCCCAATGCTGGGAGGTTATCACTGACCTGTGTTTCGGTTGAAATGTTCCCTCGCCCCTCATTTGAGAGGAACCAACACAAGTATGCCTGGAGGGGATGTAACCAATGACCCATTGGCTACACGTTTAGTTATTGTTAAAGGGCGCCACGGAAGGGAGAGCGTCACCCAACAGCAGCACCTTAACCTATGAACTACAACAAAATTATTCACATACAGGAGCTGTGCATCAATCCCAATTTCCAAAGTATCAAATGAATTATGGCATAACTAAAACAGCTACCCCCTCAGAAGTTTCTCATCAACCACCCAACATACAGAAACAGGCTATCTGTATTTCTCCAGTTACCAAGCCAATGGATCAACATAGGAAGACCACTTTGACATGAGACATGGCGGAAAAAGCAAGAAGGGCCACACATGTCATCCGAAATCGGAACAGCTACCGAGCCTCTCTCAAAATCCAGCCTGACAAGAAGGACAAAAATAGGTTAAAAAAACAAACAAAACAGCACTGTTTAGTAAACAAAGTTACACCATCACATAAGCCAGCCAAGAGCAATAAAGAGGAAGAAGCCAAGAATCCTGGCAAACTCTTTCCAATCTATTGGCAGCTCCGATACAGACAAAATCTCAGTCCCCATTCTCCATTAGTACATCCACCGCTGGTTCTATAGCCGTACCTGCACTCTCCGAAGGGGACGAGATACTCCCAAACAGTGGAGCCCCGGAAATTGCCAGCCAGATGGTGCAAAATACAATTCGAAAAGTTGAACTCTTTGGAGTGTGAAGAGGTGGGACAAGGGCCTCCACCCTTAACCGGGGAGGTGATCCAATAGGAGCGGGTGGGATGCCAGGCACACAGAGTGTAAGAATGGACCAAGGTATCCAATCCTAATAGGAGTCCCAGGAAATACCAGATTCCAATCCACTGGGTCCTAAAAGGAGCCCATCAACTTGCAGGAGCACAGCAGAACTCCAAGTGGTCAGAAGGGAGAGACCACAACCGTGCTGGAGCATAGCTACACCCCCAGTGGTCGGACGTAAGAGACCACAATGGTACATGGAAAACATAGGGCCCCAATTGGACTCCACTTGCTGGGAAGTCTTATTTTGTCAGCAGCAGATTGGCTATTACCTACAGTACTTTTGTGCTTGCCTATCAGCTCAGCCCAGGGATTCCAAAGAGGCCTCTCTACAGCCCAGCTGGAGGAGCAGCAAGTCACCAGCTAGCATAAGTGTGAGGAGTAGGAGCGTACAAAGCTAAAACTGCTCTTTATTCCCCGATACACCAGTAGGGCCCCAAGGACACCCTAAACAGAGGGAACTTGTTGTGGCTGTTTACTCATATCTCTGCATTAAAGAGCATAACCTCAGATGACTTGGACTGAGTTAAATTCGGGCCACCTCTGTTAAATTCAACTGGGGATGTTACTATGATAATCTGGAAAAGAATGGGACATCGGAACGGTGTATGGGCCAAAATAGCCACTTTTGAAGAATGGGGTATCGAATGTCACATCCCCGCTCCAGTGAAATATCTGTTTGTTCTCTCAATACCACATTAGGCTGAAACACCAACCGGCGTGTAGAATGGCGACATTTGGGGGTAACCACGCCTGGGCCTCTGCACTAGGTGCCATAGCGCCCTTACAATTCACTTAAGGCATGGCCAGAGGGAGGTATGTTCTGACATAACAGGAAGGTACACGGCATTCAGGGGCGGCAGCTGCTGGTCAAGCCCAACAGACAGTGCTATCACCCATAACATCATGCGATGCCTTAAAGATTCAGTCTCAGGTTCCAAGTCTTTGCTAACAGTCATCTCTTAGAATGTAGTAGTTCTCAGAAGTATCATACCGAATAAGGAAGCAATTATGTATTTGGAATCATGTGACATCCTGTGTCTCCAGGAAACTCGCCCCCATCACTCTGTCAGGCTTTGAGATTTTTAAAGAAGCATTACGACCAAGTCTGGTCGCCCTTCAGGTGGGCTATGACTCAAGCAATTTATTGGCTGCACCACCGGTCATTACCAGCCTCACTACCCAATCGGCCTCTATCACCGGCTTGAAACTCAATCAGAGAACTGCCAATCTAATACTGGTTAACTGTTATCTCAGGTTTGCCTAGAATGCCAAGATGTCAACAGCCAGCGAGCTGCTGGACAGCTTGGAATCACTTATGTTAGACCACACCGGCCACGTCTTCGTAATAGTGGGGGTTTTCACACTCGTGACAGGGGGCACTGCCTGATAGTGGCAATCAGGAGCAAGCAGGGCACCTAATTCAGGAATTGATGTCAACTTATAAACTTGGTTTCCCCCCACCTGCAAAGGCCACTCAACAATCAACCAAGTCTTTCTTTCCAAGTGCCTAGCCTCGCAGCTAGCTATCTTTGACATGGAAGAAAGGCCTGAAAGGCCTGAAAGCAATCACAATCCCCTAAAGTGTGCCCTTCCTTAACTTGCTATTTCAATTGTGCATGGAATGCAGACACACGGGCAGGTCGACAGGGGAAGAAAAGGTTGAACTAGTCAGAAGTAGGGTACACAACATCAATCAGAGCTTGGATAAGCAAACAAGAGCTGGCTTTAAAAGCGGGCATCTAGTCTCAGTATACCAGTGGTGGAAGGGCTGTGTGGATAAGCTCATATTGCTCTTCATGCAGGATGGATTCAGGCCTGCCGCAAAGCAACTAGGAGGCGGCAGACGTTCAGGGACTCAATTTGATAAAGCCACGAGGGCCTCTAGGAAGGACCTCCGCAGAGCCGAGCGGTCCTACAAGGAAAACCTAACAGCACTCGCAGGCGTGACGTGAAAACAAATGCGCTCAATCCACAAAAAACTGGGACCATTAGCGGGCAAGAAATCAAAAGGAATAGACAATCTTATTCCATCTGTTAGGAGATCAGAATGAAGCAGGATTCTGGGAGTATGTTAGCCATATGAAGAACAGCAAGGGAACTAGAGTGAATGGCATTCCAGAAACAGCCTAGATAAGACAGTAATTAGAACTTTAGATAGGTAATCAGGCAGCCCAGCTGGTAATCATCCACCATGAAGCACCAGTTGATAGGCAAATCTTTACAGAGATAATACCTACTTAAGAGTCATCCACCGGCACGCTGAGAAGTGCCAATATAAGGATGCCATCAATATCTCACTCCGAGGAGGACAAGTGCACAGTTGCGGGTCAAATAAGCTACAAGAAGGTCAAACTAACTATCATCAGGCAATTGAGAAAAGATGGAGCCCCTGGTCCAAATTATCTAATTGCAAGCGTGTTCACATGTGCACCAGATACCTGAAAACTGCACTTTACAAACAGTGACGGTTCCAGAAGCCTGGAGAGGTTCGATTGTCTGCCCTATATTCATCAAGCATTGGCATAGCCAATAGGTCTCGCCTTTGGGACCTTATAAGTATTTAGTTATGCAGCATAATATCCTTGGTGCAACAAAATTAACTATTGCATGGCTAAACAGTTATAAGGTCCCAAAGGCGAGACCTATTGGCTATGTCAATGCTTGTTTCAGTCGCAGCGGAGGGGCGGGACTGATGCACCCATGCAGTCCTTTCAAGATATGACTATTTACAATGTACGGCCTCTGGGAGCAGGGCCGGACTGGCCATAGGGGGCACGGGCAATCCCCTGGTGCGCCACACAGGTAGGGGTGGTATTGGGCCCCTGGGGGCCGTTTTTGTTACAGAACCGTTTTTGCAGCATAGCTGCAAAATCGGCCCTGTACCAAAATCGGCCGACAACCGCCCCGGCAAAGAGCTCGGCAGCACCTCCAATTATCCTCCCCCCCCCCCCTCCCGAGTGGGGAGGGGGGGCCGGCCGAGCACATTTTTCAGGGCCGGTTGTGGATCCCAGTCCGGCCCTGTTTGGGAGGGGTGTAAATAAACAGGAGAGGCAATAAGGAAGTCTAAGTAGATGCATACATGTGACACGTATGGAGTTTAAATACATATACAAAGAAGTCCTGCTCATGGATGGAAAGATGGGCAAAGGAGGGCCTTCAGAAGGCGAGGAGATTACAGCTGAACCCCTCTGAGCTGACGTCACCGCTGCTGTAAAAAAGAGCCCATTGACTCAATTATTGGAAGCGCAAACAAATGAGGGCGATAAAAAACAATGACCACCCTTAAGTGCTCCTCCGCACACACGTTCTCTGCTGACCCAACAATCGCGTTCGCTTGTCAGAGAGGGTCAGTAAATACCATTATCAGATGACCTTTGATATGTTAACCATCATATCGCCACCTCATCTCCTGCTTGTTCTGGAATATTCGAGACATGGACAGTCCAATGAGTTATTCAGCCACGGTCATTGTCTTTTTACATAACTGCCAGACAACAGATGAGATTTATTATTTGACACTGCACGGTAGTTTAAATAAAACACAACTGTTAGTGGCGTTCTCAACCTCATAAACAAGAACAAAGCAGGTTGTACCATAAATGTAAGTTACTGTAGTATTTATATAGTACTTAAACCACAGGTGGGTTGCTGACGTGCTGGCATGCAGGTAGCATGCTGCTATACATCGTGCAGGATGTGAGGTTGGAAGTGTTGCGTTAGCACTGGGTATGACGCAGTGCTTAGCAGAGTGTTGTGAATTAAATGAGTGCGACGGATAGAAGCAGGGCCTAGGTTTGAGATAAACTGGCAGCATTGGTTAAGTCTACAGGCACCTGAGTGATTTTTGATCGGCTCAAATGCTAAATAAAACAAACAAGGGGTATGTAATAAAGAGAACTGGTAGTGATTTGCAAGAACACTTCAAGCTTGAACCAGACTGAAATTGACCCATTATTCACAAATCAGACAACAACCGACCCACGGACCAAGGTCGATTAGAACGTGTGTGAAACAAACAAGGCATCAGACGAACCCTACCAGTAGGACTTGTTAAATGAGCCTGGACTCCCCCACCCTCTCTTCACAGCACTGCTCCATGTCGAGAATCCTCTGGCAGGCAGCTAGATGGTACTGAAATGCAGGCCGTCAGCTCTGATTCAGGGAGGCAAAGGCTGTGCTCTGCCGACCACACATCTCCCCACCTTCACGGATGCAACAGCGCTTCCAGCCATAACAGGGATGTGTGCAACCAGCTTTTGTGCCAAACCCTCATGTACACGTTCAACACAATGCTTGGTTATTGTAATGCCTTTATTTATTCGTCCCTGGCATGTTGGTAACTAGTATGCACACGCGTCGACGGACCTTGGCAGCAGTTATAACAAATTGCACAATGTTTACGGAATGCTATTGAGTGGGGATTATGCTGTACCAAGGTATTGTGGAGACTACAGGGTCATGTTGGGCACTAATATACAGAACAAAAACAAACAAGGAGGCACGTCTGGCGAGTGGTGTGCGATGTGTGCGCGCTGTAAAGGTGCCCGTGAGCGATGCGCTTAATGAGCCATGACAAGAGAGGAAAGCCAGATGGAGCCTGTGCGCGTAACTGCCCCCTGACTAAAAGTCTTGCCAGAGCAGCCCATGCGCTAGCTCAGACGAGACCTAAAAAGGGAGACCAGTGGCTGGCTGCAAATTACAGTCTAGTTGCACTCCTCGACGTGGAAGCTAAAGCCTACACCTGTATTCTGTTGGAGTAGCTAGATATGTGGGTGCTAGAGCAGGAAATGTTATCATTTTTTCAAACGGGCTTTAGGGCCGGGGCCTCTACTGAGGACAATATCATTGCTGTATCTTATCTAAGGAATCAGGCCGCTCAAAAGAACAACCTCCCGCTAATTTGTTGCTCTATCAATTACAGTGCGGCATTGATAGAGTTCATAAGCAACCTTATGGAGGAAGCTGGACGAATGGGGTTTACCCCCATGCTGCTGAGAGCCATATTCTGGCTGTATACTGACCCATGGGTCCAAGTGCGAAGAGGCCCTTTGCTTGGTCCTTGCAAAATTAGCACAAATCGTGGCCTAAAGCAGGATTGTGTCTTGGCCCAATTGCTTTTCAATCTGTACACAGGCGAAATAGGTAAAACCTTGGCATTTGCAGCCTGGTTCTGCCCAACAAAGTAACATCAAGCTCCAAATAATTCAATACACAGACAATATAGTGATCATGGATTGCATGAAAACTGGGCTGAAACAGGTATTAAATGCTCTGAACTCCTTTAACCTGCCCAACTATCTCGAGGTGAACCTGGACAAAACAAAGGTCTTAATATTTGGCAGGCACAAGAACAAAAAAAATGCATTCTGGCATCTGGTCAGCAACACGATCATCACAGCAAGAAAGTATAATTACCTGGGTGTGAGGTTCAGCGAAAACAGCATCTCACTGGCCCAGGCTAATGACCTATCGAAACAGAGGGATGTATTACAGAAGCAATATTAAGTGTAATTAAGGTGACTCTTTTGCCAGCTGCACAATATGGTCATCATGCCTACCAGGGTGCCCTAGATTCAACTTTGGAACAGTAGAACGGTAGAGCATATAGAAACATCTTTCAACAACCATGTTATGCTCGTTGGTCCAGGCAAAGGCTGGAACTGGGCCAGGCGATCAAAAAACTGGACTGCCAAGCCTCCATGTTGAAATATTGCAGCAGGATCACGAGGGCACAGTCTGAATCATTAAAAAGTCGCCTAAAATGTATCTTTAAAATTCCTGGCAACCTTTGGCAATCCCAAACAAGAGATGCAATTAAGTCACACAAGATCGAAGAAACAGTGCTCCAAACTAGGGATGTCCCATTTAACACCTGGAAGAAGGCCATTAACCAGCAAGTAAAAAGAGGCCTCAAGGGAGCACGACTTACTATCCGTAGACAACTCAGCATTGGTCCAACCCCTAAATAACTATCATCTTCCAGGAAAACCATAAATGTACCTCAATGAAGCCATAAATGGTTTTACTCAACGGCAGATATGGTACATGAAATTACTGGTAATGCCCATAAAAGACTTTAATCCGGCCGAGGGGGTGATAAAAATAAATGCGGATTTTGTTCTTGCCAATCAGAATCATGGATGTATCTGTTATGCTGTTATCTTGTGTTAGACCTGGAGAGGAGACTACTAATTAGACTAGTCTTCCTGGCTTTTGGGGCGAAAACCTACCAGGTGGTATCTTTTATCTGTCTCAAGAGCATTGGCCAGTGGGTTCTAGCAAGTTGGGCCAAATTTGCCAGTATACTTAGGCAGTGCCTTTCTCCTGCAAATGCAATTGATCGCACGCATGGGCAACTACTAAGAATAAATTTACAAAATGGGTATCTCTCCTTGCTTTCCATTGAAGGACATTGTTTGGAGCCAATTTCATCGAAGTTAGGAAGTGGGCTTGCCAGCGGATACCGTACATGTGCGTAATGCAGCAATTGCACACCCCCAATCCCGGAACCACATTGTTAGATCCTACTCTTGAGCAACAGCTGCTACAAACTATTTGCTTTATTTATTGTCTATAGTATTTGTACAGATTGTAAGAGGTTTCAATAATCACAGATTCAACTATTTATGGTTTTATTTCCTAATTTTTAAACTACTACTACCATAGGGTATTGGCATGGAAAGTACTTTACTGTTGGACTTTGTAAGGGAAGTCGGGCAACATCCTGAATCATTGTCCACTCTCACAAAGCACTTTCGCCATGTAGCACTTTCGGCCTTGGTGGCTACTGAGAAACTGTGACCCACTGGGGCACAGTAAGATGTAGGTAGTAATGCGCATTTAGGGGTTTAGCTGCAGGGAAGGCAGAAGAATATAATTTACGGGGATTATCAGATTCACCCTGGGGTAATGAATTTAAGCATAATTATAGGTACATTAATGTAATGATTTTGAGTGATTGAAGATTACTGATAAGATATTCTGCCTGATGGACTGATTTTTAACTCATATTTATGTGGTATGTTGTGTAATGGTTTTAATCAAATAAACATCAATAAAATATCATATCATTAGTTTAAATAAGATTGCATAAAGAAACAATTAATCCACTGACAATCGACTGTAGAGGAGCTATCGCATCCCCACTCTCCCCCGGCCTTAAATTAATAAACTAAACCACTGGAAACATCAGAACCAAATCTACCATGCTATTACATCCATCAATATAATCCTCCAGAAGAAAATAACTAATTGCGATTAGACATTACAAGAAAAAAATATAACGACTGTGAAAATAGATTGAATTTGCACTAGTCAATGAACAGTCTTTAGTTAAACACTTGATCGAAATCTTCGGTCTTATCACCCATTTTGGCCTCGAAATATTTTTCATTACTAAGCCTGGAAGCGAATGAGAAATATGTAGGATAGGGTTTTCGGATTTGTTATTAAGTGTAGTATATTCATGTTTTTGCTTATGTCCGTCACCTCTAATCTAGATGTGCTACACTAAAATACAATATAATAAATATATATTTATAGTCTGCGCTGAGAGTTATATATTGATTGTTAAAGGTCCTCAACCCATATTATAGGCCAAAGCCGTAAGTGAGGGCTTATAACGACGGATGGAGCCTTCACAGCCCGTGGCAGAAGACCTATAAGGTGATTAGAATGTTCCACTCACTGAGGGTATAATATTCAAAAATTAAAAAGGGAGACACATAAAGACGAACACTGGAACATTGGAGCAGAAGTCTTATACCAGCGATTATATGCCCTGAGTCGCGTCATTGTTTTCAGTAGAGCTTCCAACATTCTAATGTTAAGGATAATTGGCTGAGAAAAGAGTTCCAGATTGTGGGAGCAAAACCGGAGAATGATTGCCTTTGAGTAAGTGATGTTTTGAAAATAGGAAATTCTAGCTGTAGGGAAACTTGTTGCGAGATTTTATAGATGTCACGTTAAGTACCGATAGTAGGTTATGTATTGTAGCTTAGCTAGATATGGTAGATCGCTAGATGTGGTTCGTGGGTTAGGTGTGGTAAGCAGGTTAGGAGGGATTGGTAGGTATGGTAGTAAAGAAATTGGGTTATTGGTTGAGGGGGGTGGATGCACTATTAAGGCTAAAACCACAATCCTTGTCAGGGTGAACCACAAATAGTGACTAAATTAACCTGTGGTTAACCCTTTAGTAGCTTGCTACATAAGAAGTCAGGTTTAACTTGTAGGCAAACTATATAGTATTCATGCAGCACATCAAAAGTAATAAAGTGAAAACACAGTACAAGAAAAATCCCAAACCAATTAAGAAAATAGACTAAATTTTAATACATAAACTGGTCCCACAATGACAAAAATCCAATCAGCAGAACCAGAGATATTTCCTTTAGAAGTTTTCAGTGAAAACAGTGCCTAAAAGCACAAAGCACTTCTTGTGGTTAACGGTTTGCACTAAAATGGGGGAAAGTCATAGGTTCCGGCCATCCCTGATGGAGCGCGTGTCAGATACAGGGGCAAGGTTAGCCATGCTGAAAAGTTACCTTATAAGTCCGGCACAAAGGTTTCTGTTCTCTTTGCAGGAGGCCACGAGGAGCAGGCTCAGTGTCAGGGATGGTCAGTGTTGTAGTGCAAAGAGCTGGTCGAGCTTTGTGGACAATCGTTGCTGTAGCTGCACGTTGAATATCGTCACAGGTGGCGGAGTCTTCGAGAACAGGTACGTTTGCATGACAAGGAGCCCAAACTTTAGGAATGTCACCTTTTTGTTCAGGAGGAGCTTCAACTAATGCAAGTCAAGAGCCCAGGACCTGGAAGGCACTTCTTCGGGATCAGGACTCACTCCGGGAGAGGCCAGCAGCAGGGCTCAGGCAGGTCCAGTTGGAGGTCAAAGCAGGTTCAGTTGCAATAGTATCGAGGTCAACTAGGCAGTTGCAGGGAGGCCTCTGAAGCTTGTTGTGACCCTGTAGCTCACACAGAAGTTCAGCCTTGGACCCTTGGAGTGACTCTGGGTAGCCTGGGATGAAGGCAGCAGGTCCTGTCTTCTTTTTCAGACAGCAAGGCAGTTCTTAAAGCAGCAGGACAGTACTTCTTCTGTAACTTCAGCAGATCTGTTACTTTATGCCAATATTTATACCTGTTTCCAGCTTTTGTGTAGGTGGACTCCCTGTTCTATCCCTCATCTGGTTATAGAATGTTCTTCCGTGTCCCCAGTCAAGGCTCCAAACTATCAGTGGGAGACAAAAGGTAGGGCACGCCTCGTGTCACATTTCTTAGTGTGCAGGAGTTAAAGCTCTTTGAAGTGTAAGTGGGACTGGGAAAAACCTCTTCCCAGTCCTCCCGTCAGAATGGCCCATCCTGTCAACACCCAAGCCCCCTTTATGTTACTGTCAGGAAGAATATGCAAACCCCAACAGAGAGCCGTTCACAGCCATGTGACCCAGGACATTTGCAGAAGGAACAGATGGTTAGGTCAAGCAAATGCTACCTTTCTAAGGGCCAGATGTAGGTAAAGTAAATTTACGGATTCTAAAATACTGAATTTTACCGATTTGGTATTTTAGAATCGGTATATGCCATGTAGCAAAAAAATCAGTAAACATTACCGATGGTTTAACGACCACCTGAAAGAGCTTAAACTGAGCGCCCGACGAGCGGAGAGGCAATGGAGGAAACATTACTGTCCCTTATCAAAAACCCACTTTCTCACATCACTGGCCAAATACAAAACAGCAATCCTCGCCGCAAAAACCACCTACTTCTCAACAAAAATAACGTCTGCTGTAAACAAACCCAGGGAAATCTTTGGCATAGTGAATGACCTGGCATTCTCAGATCGAACCTCACCCCAAATCCCTCCATCCCAGCCTCTTTGTGATCAACTCAACACCTATTTCTTGGACAAGATCGTGACCATCAAGGCCAACATCCCACCACCCTCGTCTGCTTTTGTTGATCCCCCCCCCCCACCGTTCAATGCCTTCTCACCTCCATTCCCCCCTCACTCAGGAATCATTTCTGGAGATACTCCCCAAAGTGAAGTCGGGGTCTCCGGCGGACGTCTGCCCGGCACGAATCCTGCAGCAAATTTACTCCGGCTGTCCTGAACCCCCCATCGCTTTCCTCAATAGTGCCCTAGCACAGGGTGTAGTGACCCCTGTGCTAAAGGCAGCCACCATAGTGCCCATCTTGAAGAAACCTGGCGCGGACCCTTCCATCTCGGCCAACTACCGCCCCATCTCCCTGCTGCCCTTTCTGGGCAAGGTGATGGAACGTCACGTCACCGCGGTACTCAGCGCCCATATTGAGGCGAACGGGGGGCTGGCATCCCGCCAGGCCGGCTTCCGTCCCAGGCATTCGACCGAATCGGTTGTGGTCTCAGTCTTAGACAACCTCAGAAAGGGTATGGATGATAACAAATACCAGGCACTGGTCCTCCTTGATCTTTCCGCCGCCTTTGACACGGTGGACCATACCATCTTACTTTCCCGTGTCAAGGCGGCCGGAATCGGGGGATCAGCTCTGGTTTGGCTCTCCTCCTTTCTGAGGGACCGCACCCAGGCGGTCCGGCTAGGCGACTTCACTACCACTCCTCTCCCTGTCACTTGTGGTGTTCCCCAGGGATCCTCTCTCTCTCCCTTACTTTTCAATCTTTATATCTTTCCTCTTATCTTCGCACTCCAGCAGCTGGAGGTCACCGTGTACAACTACGCGGATGATCTCCAGCTCATCTTTGATCTGTCCTCTTCTTCCCTCTCTGTCTCTAACTTCCAGTCAACAATGACATTCATCAGGGACTGGATGAACCACAACCACCTTAAGCTGAACCCGGATAAAACCGAATTGGTTCTCACCGGTGGTTCATCCAGCCCCTGGAACTCCCTCTTCTGGCCCCCTTCTCTTGGTCCTGCACCCTCCCCCGCAACCACGGTCAAAACACTGGGTGTCAAAATGAATAATCAGCTCACCCTCCATTCACAAATCAGTTCCGTGGTCTCCTCCTGTTTCCTCATTCTCCGAACCATCCGCTCTGTCTCCCGCTTCTTCTCCCCTCAGGCACTTAAGATTATCATGGCCGCCTTGGTGATATCGCGGCTGGACTACGCCAACGCTCTCTATCATGGCATCCCAGCTTACAGCCTGCGAAGACTCCAGACGATCCAGAACCAGGCGGCCCGGCTGGTCTATGGCCTCCCACGTTATCACCACTCCACCCCCCTTCTCAGGGAGCTTCACTGGCTTCCCGTAAAAGAACGCTCCCTTTTCAAGACCGGCTGCATGGTCTTCCAGGCCCGCCAGGGCACTGCCCCCGCCTTCATCTCTTCATTAATAAAACCTTATGTTCCCACAAGAGAGCTCCGGTCTTCCTCTAAGTCCCTTCTTCAGATCCCACGCTTTACACGCAAAAAGTGGGGTGGGTCCAACTTTTCCACCCTGGCTCCAACATTTTGGAACTCCCTCCCTGACCATCTCCATTCTGCTACCCAGTATCTCTCCTTTCGCAAAGACCTGAAAACTTTCCTCTTCAAATAGGCCTTCCCCGCTTAATTTTCCATACCTTTCCCTCTGGTCTTTTCCCTCAGCTGCCGAACCCCCACTAGCGCCAAGAAACCGCAAGGTGTACGCTGCGCTCTAGAAATGTTTTAAATTAGAAATTAGGGGGGCGTGGCCAAGATGGCGGGGTGAGCGGACGCTTCCTCCCGTAGCTCCTCCGGCCCGGCTCAGCTCGAGCCCCGTTTGATCCTACTTTGACTCCTATCGCCCCGGAGGAAGTACCTCGAAAGTTTGCTCAAAGATCGGAGCACGGAGGAGAGCCTAGGAGGCGGAGCGAATTGCAGTGCTGTCCAGGCGCCTCGGCTGGGCCTGGTGCTGAAAGCTTGCGATCCCGAGGGATCGGACCTGCCGCGCTCCGAGGAATACCGGAGCCCTCCGGCCGAAGCCTACGCGACCGGTGTCGCCGATACACAGCGGACTTTGGACCTTAGCTGTCGCTTTGGCCCTTCACTACCGACGATGGTGCGGCGCGGACCCCGGATCTGGTGGCGAAGGCCGGAGGCATCCACACGGCAGCCGGCCTGAGTGGGCCCTCCGGTGCAACTGTGGGACACTGGCTGCGGACTTTCCTTGATTATTGTGCCCCGGGGACCGCCGGTGGTGTCGCCGGCCCGGGCCGCTCTCCCTGGCCCCGCCCTGCCGCCATCTTATCCCTGAAGAGCTGGAGTTGGCGACCTCCACCCGTGCCTCTTGCGGGCGGGTGCCTACTTTCGCCTTGACTTCTGAACTAATTCCCCGAGGGGTGCACTGCTGAGAGACCCTGCCTTTGGCCCCCGGTCGCCACCCTGGTCGGAACCACGACTGTCTCGCCCCGGCCTGGGCCGCCATTTTGTCGCCTGTGACGCAGCACCCTTGTCTTCGGCGGGGTCTCCACATCTGGTGCCCACGGACGACTGGACGCATCTGCGGCGGCCGGCCCCGAGCCTTGCCCACTGCAGCGGCCACGATGACGGGGAGGGGAGGCTCGAAGAGGGGAGATCGCACCCTGCCGGACATGCTCAGCAGGGCCCAGCAGCTGCGGTACAGAACACAACCGTCGCCGGGATCCTCCCGGGCCTCGGCGGACGCACCTGGAGGCGAACCGCCGGTCATGAGGTCCTTTATGGAGGACTTATTTAGCTCCCTCAAGGAAGACTTCCAGACACTAAAGAAGGAAGTGGCCAGCGAGGTCCGAGAAGTGCGCAGGGAAGTGGAGGGCCTTGGCGAGCGTGTTGATACGGTGGAAACAGCGGGCCAGCGCCGAGATGAGGAGATAGTGCATCTCCAACAGGACGTTCTCCGCCTCCGGGAGCAGTGTGTCGAGCTCCAGGCCCACTCTGAGGATCTCGAGAACAGGTCCAGACGGAACAACATCCGGGTGCGGGGTGTCCCGTCCGCAGACGAGGGGACAGATTTAGTGGCCTATCTACAGGAGTTGTTCCGGGAGATTTTGGGGGAAGATGCAGATTTCCCGATCCGCATAGACAGAGCGCATAGAGTGGGCCGACAGCGCCAGTCATCAGCACCCCCTCCGGACATTCTGGCGTTCTTGCCCGACTCTCCCTTGAAGGAGCGCATCATGGCAGAGGCCCGCAGGAAGCAGCCTTTAACTTTCAGAGAGCGGCCTGTGGCGCTCTACCAGGACCTGTCCGCCATCACGCTGCAGAAGCGCAGGTCCTTCAGGATCGCCACAGACTTTCTGCGGGAACATGAGACGCCCTACTCCTGGGGACACCCCTTCCGTCTGATCTTTAGATGGAATGGAGTGCTACACCAGCTGCGCTCCCTCCAAGACATCTGCGGAGTGTTGGGACTCACGGCCACGGAAGAAGACGGCGCGACGCCCACATGGAGACGCTCAGAGAGACGGAGCCGGCGGAGATCGACCAGGAGACAATCACCGGCGAATGCGAGTCGCCCTGATTCCCCTACCATCAGGGCGGATATGGCGGAAGCTCTGAGAACGGCGGCCAGGACCTTGCCTGACTCCAACGGTGTGGCCATGACGGCCTAACTTCACTCCGGGGGGAGAGATTCTTAGCCTCTACGATGCTGGGTTGGGGCTGGGGGTTGGGAGGGAGCGGCTGGAGGTGAGTGGCTGAACGTCCACTTGATTGGTTTCTACGGACTTGCCCGTTCGGGCTGGACTGAGACAATGGGGTGTTTTTATTTGTTTGTGGTTTTGGCTAGTTGCCAGGGGTTGGTTTTGGGTGGGCTTGAGAGTTGTTTTGCTGTTGGTGGGGTCCCGTCCGACATTGCCCAAGCACACGCGTGGCCTGTCTTGGCCTTCCCCGCGCGCCTGCCCCACGCGCCCCCTCCGCTGATCCCTCGCTTGCTACACTCTGAACAAGTGAACTGAACAACCCTGTGAAGCGCAGAGCGATCCTATCCCTGTTAGAGGGGACGCAAGCGGACATATGCCTTCTGCAGGAAACTCATCTGCTACCCAAAGATTGTCATAGGCTGCGCTCTGCCAAGTTCCCCACCCAATTCTTCTCTTCGGCAGCGTCCAAGACTGCAGGCGTAGCCATTCTTTTAGCTAGCTCCTTCAGGGGCGAGGTGTTGTACAAATATGCCGAACAAAAGGGGAGGCTCCTAGCATATCGCATGCGACTGGGGGGTATTGCCTTCACGGTTGGCTCCGTTTATAGTCCGAATGATCACCAGGATCGCTTCCTGGATTCAGTGTTGGTGGACGTCACTGCCTCGCCCGATCGCCATATTGTCTTGGGGGGAGACCTGAACATTGTCTTTGACTCGGCTATGGATAGGTCTGGACAGCGCTCCCCACAGGCGGGGGAGCTTTCCCGCGCGGTACAAGACCGGATTGCAGAGATGGATCTGCACGACCTCTGGCGCGCTATGCACCCTACCGATAGGGACTATTCCTATTTCTCCCATGCGCACCGCACTTATTCGCGGTTGGACTACCTCCTGGTGAGTGGCCCGCTACGCACAGCCGCCACGGCGGCGGACATCGGGGTCCTGTCTCTGTCCGATCATGCGCCGGTTTCTGGCGTCTTTGCATGGCCGGCGGCCTCCCCCTCTCGAGGGATGTGGCGGCTTCGTGATACTCTTCTACATAAGAAGTTGGTTGTGAGGCGAGTGGGGGAGGTCATTCAGGATTATTTGGTCCACAATGGCAACTCCGACACGTCTCAAGCGACGCAGTGGGCAGCCTTGAAGGCGGTCCTCAGGGGGGAATTTATCTCCATTTCCTCGGCCGAGAACAGGGAGCGGCAAAGTAAGAGGGACGAACTGACTGCGCAGGTCAGGGAACTTGAGCAGGTTCACCGCCGTACAGGGGCTCCTCGAGTTTGGAGGCAGCTGAAGGCGGCGAGGAAACTCCTTTCTGCGCTGGACCTAGATCGGGCGGAATATGCTGCGTTGCGTCTGAAGCATGCCTTTTACACGGGCGGGGACAGATGTGGTAGGCTCCTGGCCCATCGGCTCAGGGCTGCACAGCAACGCAATGTGGTGAAGGAGCTAGTGGGGGCAGACGGGGTTACTGTTTCCGGTGACGCGGAGGTGGCGGACTCCTTCCGTAGCTTCTACGAAGCGTTATATGCCGCGGAGCCCTCCTCGCCGAGGGACGCTGAGGACTATCTGGAGTCTGTGACCCTCCCATTGCTAGAGCCCGCCCAGGAGGACCACCTGGAGAGGTATATCCATGTGGAAGAAGTCATCTCCGCTATAGCGCGATTGAAACATGGTAAGGCCCCGGGCCCGGATGGTTACACGGCCTTGTTCTACAAGACCTTCTGCTCCACTGTGGCACCAATCCTGGCTCGCCTGTTCAACTCCTTCTCCGAACCGGGCGCTATCCCGCCGGACCTTCTTTCCGCGACTGTGTCGGTTATTCCGAAACCCGGAAAGGATCGGACCTTGTGTGGTTCGTATAGGCCTATTTCGCTTCTGAATGTGGATCTTAAGCTCTATACGGGGATTCTGGCGTCCAGGCTTGGACTGCACCTACCGGGCCTGGTGGAGGCGGACCAGGCTGGCTTTGTACCCGGTAGACAGACAGTTGACAACACCAAGAGAGTGACGCACATATTAGAAAAGGCCTCGCGCGTCCCGGGGGAGCGGATGTTGCTGTCGGTCGATGCGGAGAAGGCCTTTGATAGAGTTCATTGGCCGTACCTTGAGCTGGTTCTCAGGAAACTGGGAATCGGCGAGAAGTTCCGCACCATGGTCTTCAATTGTTATAAAAGACCATCAGCATCGGTACGGGTCAATGGGCACAGCTCTGGTAGTTTTGTCATTGAGCGCGGCACGAGACAGGGCTGCCCCCTCTCGCCGCTTTTGTTCGCCCTCTACATGGAGCCGTTCGCCCAGAGGATTCGCGATAATCCGGACGCTATTGGGGTTAAGATGGGTCAGTATACCCATACTGTTAGCCTTTATGCGGACGATGTCCTGCTGACCCTGGACGACCCCAGGAGGTCACTCCCTGCTTGCGTCCAGGAACTGAACGCCTTTGCACACGTGGCCGGCTTTAAAATGAATATGGCCAAATCGGCTGCCCTGGACGTGTCGCTCGCCGCGGACACCAGGAGAGACCTCCAGCGTCTCTTCCCCATGCAGTGGTCCTCGTCCACGGTGCCATACCTGGGGATCCTGCTAGCGCCTTCGCTGCCTGAAATGGTTAATGCTAACTATTCTTCCCTTAGCAAGAAGATTAAGGAGGAACTCGGCCGATGGAGCAAGGGCCTGCTTTCGTGGCTGGGCTGTATCGCAGCGGTGAAGATGACGGTGCTGCCTCAGATCCTATACCTTTTTCGCGCCCTACCTCTCCAGCCCCCTGTGGGTTGGATACAGCAAGCGCAGGCTGACATCTCCCGTTTTGTTTGGCAAGGCCGCAGGCCTCGGATGAAGAGGGTTCTCTCCACGCTTGCTCCGGAGGCGGGGGGTCTTGGTATCCCGGATCTCCGGAAGTATTTTCAGGCAGCGCAACTCCGATATTTGGTGGAATGGAGCAGGTGGGAATCTGATAAGCACTGGCTCTTTCAGGATCAGGCGGAGGCGGGCCGTACCCTTCAGGAGGTTCCATTCCTGCGGCGCGCGCATCGCCCAGCTAATCTTTACGCCTCCTTTGTCACCCGGGTCCCCCTGCGGGTGTGGGATGCGGTTTGCGAGCCCCGCGAATTAACTACCTTCCCATCACCGTTTACGCCCATAGTTGGTAACCCGGACTTTACTCCGGGCTTAGAGCCGGGAGCTTTTTCCCACTGGGTGAGTGCAGGTTGCAGGGCACTTTTTCAGATTTACGGGCCGGAAGGCGTGCTTCCTTTCCAGCAACTCCGACAGGAGTTTGGCTTGACGGAGGCAGACAGATTGCGCTACATGCAGGTCCGCCACTGGGCTCTCCAACCCTAAGTGCGCGACTTTGCGGCCCGTCAAATCACACCTTATGAGCGGTGGCTAGTGACCCGGACCTCGGACGCCAAGCTCATTACCGATCTGTACAAATTTCTCCAACCCCCGACGTTTCACTATCATAACCCGGGGAGGGAGCGCTGGCATAGAGAGTTGGGCAGGACCCTGAGTCACAAGGAGTGGGACAAGATCGCATATCGGGCGAGGCACTCTGCGTACCACACTGGGCTAACGGAGACCTTTACTAAGGTGTCCACCTACTGGTATTACACCCCGGAGAGGCTCTACGAAATGCACAAGCTCACCGACAAGGGATGTTGGCGGGGCTGCGGACAGGAGGGTACTCTATCGCACATTCTTTGGGATTGCCCGGTACTGACTGCTTACTGGAAAGAGGTCTTGGATGAGGTGGACAGACATTTTGAGATTGAACTGCCGCGCTTCCCGGCGTATGTTTTGCTAGGCCTTCCCAACGACCTAATGTACCCGCTGAAGTCCCGCAGGGGTAGACAGATTGCTATTGCGCTAGGCTCAGCGGTCCAAAATATCCTTGTCCACTGGCGCACCTCCACTGCCCCCTCTATCACTGGTTGGTTACATAGACTCTGGCAGGTACTGGGTATGGAGAAGATGTCGCTTACAGTCGCTGGAAATGTAGATCAGTTCGAGGAGCTATGGCACCCCTTCCTGGCACTACTGTCCACAGAATTCCGGGAGCTCACATGCCCGAGGTACCTGCGCCTTCTTAGGCTGACGCCACCAATGGCCCCGGCGGATTAGGATGAATGGGGATGGGGGGATTGGGGATGGGGGTAGGCTGTTTGGGGCGGATTTTTCTATTACGGGCTATTGGATGGGGTTGTTGGGGTATTGTTTCCTTCTTTTTCCTTTTTTCTGGGGACCGGGGGTTCGGAGGGACTGCGTTGTGTCTTACTGTATTGCTGGAAGCTACTTGCGCTTAGCTTTGGTTGGGGGGTTGGGGAATATGGGAGGGTTGTGCGCACTGCCTTATTGCCTTACAATTGATGTCTTCCCTTCCCCTCCTGGACCGCCGACCTCCCCTTTTTGACCAGCACTGCAGCCACTCGTCTTTTTTCTTTACACTGTATTGTATGTAACCTTGACCTCCTACTTCCCTTCCCCATGTTTCTTTTGTTTTAATAAAAATGCTTTAAACCTAAATTAGAAATTAGAAATTAGAATCAGGAGGCCCATAGGAATGAATGGCAATTACCGAATCGGTAAATTCCGATTCGGTAAAATGGGGGAAACATTCAAGGGTGCCAGGGTGTCACTTTGACACCCTGTTGCACCCCTGAATCGTGCTTGTGTGCAGATGTGGCACACATACATGCCCTAAGGGCATGTATTTCTGCCACATGGCACAGTTGAAAATGCACAGATTTGCATTTTTAAAGGTATTCGTTATTTACCACCAACTTATAGTTGGTGGTAAATAACGAATCCTAAAACGGGAAAAGCACTCATTTGAGTGCTCCCTACATTGCAAATTCAGTAATTTGCCGATTCGGTATTTTAAAGAATCGGTAATTTACCAATTCCTTAAAATACCGAAACGGTAAATTACTGAATTTGCTATTTAGGCCACCTACATCTCAGTAGCCAAATACTGGTCGGTAACGGACGAAATTTGGTAATTTCGGCCGTTATCGACCGGTATTAGGCGACCTACATCTGGCCCTAAAAGTGGTATTTTCAGAATTGCGAATTAAAATCCTAATTTACGAGGGGGGCGCTAGGGTCGCACACAAAGTATGGCCGCTTGTAAGTGAGGCTCCTGCTGCCTGGACCATTAATCCTTTAATTATCCTTTACAACTGGTGTGCCGAGAGTCTGTAACACCGCTAAGCTGCCCTATTAGGTATGATACACACTCGGTGCAACTTTGAGATTGAAAGGAGGAGGTGTGTGCAATCGCCGACCGGGTCAAATTCAGCCCGGTGACTGCCCTGCTGAGCGGTGGCGGCGGAGTGCGGGGAAGCATTCCAGGCAAGGCCGGGGACTGAGCTGTGGAGGAAACGGGAGGGTGCAGCACACGAGAAGAGACAGCTGCGGCGGCTCGGTCCACGGAGGCACTGCACTGCGGAGCCACTAAGGCGGGCAAATCAGTATCCAGAGTCCATAAAGTGGGCAGGTTCCGCCGTGAAGGCAGTGAGTGGAGGCAGCAGTATGAACAAGAGCCCCATCGCGTGAGAAGTGTAGCGGACTGTGTCAACAGTCAGCAGCAACGGAGCGTGAAAGCAGCGCTGGTATCCGGGAGTGTATCGGAGGGGCAGAGGACAAATAGCGGGACATTGTGGTGAAGAACGCTGCGCAACACGAAAACCGGGACATAACGTGCGGTGAGCCAGGGGCCCAACTGAGGCGGTGGTCTTAGTCCGCCACATTGGTGACTACGGGGACAGTGGCAGCATAGAGAAAAGGCGGGCTCCGCTGGCCCAGCTGGTGGAGGTAGACCCTGCTTCCCCCCCCCCCACTGTCCCCCCTCGCCCACCCAGAGAGACGATCTGCAGCAGCGCTACATGATAGTGGAGGTGCACAACAACAAGGGTGCTCACAAGAGCGTGCTGAGTGGGCCATGAACTGGAGAGGCAGCCCATAGTCTGTGGGAATCTGGAATGTGTGCTGTGGGCCTGAATTTGGGGGCGAAAAACCACGTACAGCCTCCCCGAGTCAGAGGGTGCATGTGATATTGAAACGTGCGGCAAAGGAGATGGTGACAGACCTGTATTAGAGACAGGGTAGAAGTGAAGGCCCCCCACAGACAAGAGGATTGCTTGCCCATTCGGAGGCAATAGTGCTACATGACCGGTGGTGTCCTGCATAGCGGAAGCCAGAAGTGTGAGGTCCATGCGGAGGGGTGCAGTACGCAGTGGGACCTGGGCCGCTTGCACTACAAAAATTGCACTGTAACATGACTGGCCAGGCGAAGTATTGATGATATGGTGAAGGATGACCTTGGTGACAGCGGTTAAAGCCGGTCTCCATAACATTTAGATGACGGGCAGCGTCAGACTCAGGATACACGTGGTGGTGCAGAGGCCTGCTTAGGACTTTCAGCCGATTACAAGCAGAGGAGAGATTCACTCCCCTGAGACCGATCACTTCGGGATCGACTTCCTCCAAGCGCCGGACCGCGATCATCCTCTACCGGCCAGCCACAACGGGCCTTTGAGATACGCACCGGATTGTCCACAGCGAACCTCCGCTGCCATTGGACTCCACAGTGGACCATTGTTGCCACCGCACCGTCTTCAATCCATCCTTGTCCTGAAGATGATCCTGAGTTTTGTGGATCGAAACGCAGTCGACACACCAGCGCAATCATAGGCGCTTCTTCACAAAGTGGTTCATGAACAATGAAATAGAATTGTGATATAACCGGACCTGCTCAATCTATCAGAACCACACTGTGATAACTACTCACTGTATATATCTCTACACTAGTCACGTTGCGCCGTTCACGCTGCTCACACTGTCACCAGAACTGCTACCTTGGTTTTCACTCACAAACCACGAGCACCTTGTGCCACTTGGGTTAATCCAATTACTTTCATTTATGTACTACAGTGCTGTTATAACTGTATTATCCACCTTGTTTCCTTACCAATTTACCTTAAATTGTTTCTATAAATGATGCCAAGAGCACATACTAGACCTAAATAGAGGCTCCTTGTTTTTCCTTGTGGATAATGTTGCTTGCATATCCTTAATATTTGCCTATGAATGATACCAGTTGGGATATCTGTTGTTTATATTACTTCTGACCCCAATCCCAACAGGGTTGATGGGTTATGCTCCTGTTGTTTGTTATAGGACTTTCCTGCGGCGCCCTGCGGAGTGGGACTGGAGACAGAGTCGGATTCCGCTGGGCAGTGCCATTTTTAGACCGTTGTAAACTCCTGCGACACTAGCGAGGGGCGACTACGAAGGAGGGACCACGTTGTACCCCATAGTAGCAGGAAACCTGGTGGCAGAATGTGGAAACCTGATACTCGACAGCCGAAGCTCAACTTTGAGTCAGCCAAGTATGTAAACACGCACAAGCAAAGTGAACAGGAGCCTGAGGCGGAAGATTGTGGCAATGGCGGCAACACATAGCAAAACGTTGACATGCTTAACATATTGCAAGAAATGAGGAAGGGCTTTGCGACCGTGGTGGGAAAAGTTGATCGCATGTCCTCCAGAATGGACGACATAGCACACAAACTGGATGCGCATGAGGAGCGTATAGCAGATACGGAAAGGCGAATATCCGACAATGATGACACCGCGGCAGGCCACACAGCACAACTCACGCGGATGGATAAAATTCTGAGAATAATAGCAGCAAAGAATGAGGATTTGGAAGCCCACAGCCGCCGAAACAACATACAGGTAGTAGGAATTCCGGAGACAACCAACACTGGTGAAATGGAGGAATACGTGGAGAAACTGTTGAAGGCTACTGTAGGGGCAGAGGCGTTTTCATCGCAGTTTCTTGTTGAACGGGCCCACAGATCACTTGGACCAAGACAAGCACCTGGAGCTCCACCTAGGCCCATAATCGTGCGATTATTGAACTACCGTGACAGAGATGTGGCACTAGGGGCAGCCAGGATCCAACAGTCCATGAACTTTGAAGGTAATACATTTTCGGTCTATCCGGACTTTACACCCATAGTGCAGGAGGAACATAGGAAATGTATTGAAGTAAAGAAATAGCTGCGCGTGGCGCAAAAAAACTACGCCCTACTATACCCGACGAAGTTAAGGGTCACGCACAAAGGCAAACAAAGATTCTTCGCTAACCCTCACCAAGTGGAGGAATTTCTTAGCACTGTAAAAAGAATGCAAAGAGATGGAGAAGGTCGTAGCAATTCTCAAAGATCCTCCCCTGCACGAGATGAGGAAAACCTGCAATGACAGCGATGAGAGCAAGGAACAGATGTTGTTCTGGACATGGAGAGCACATATGAGTATTGTAGAGATGCGTAGGTGAGACTCTATAAGATACACCAGTTGTATAAAGTAGTTGAGAGCCAGGCCCGTCTCCCCCCTGAAACAAGGTCCTAGCGAGTTACATCAAAGAGGGCCTAATAGGGGAGGCTTGTCTGAGTAGGCCTCTAGATATGCCCCCCAGAGGGCGTACCCCTGAACTGGAACTGCTGTGAAACCAGAGACTTTTTTGTTCAGTTTGTAAGGGTGGTGGGAGGGGGGGAGGGCGAGGGATACTGGCAAGATTGGGTTGCTTCAGTGGGAGGTGGGTAAGGGGAGGGGTAAGGGGGGTGTTGTTTGGTGGAGTTGTGTTGAGTTCATGGTACACATTAGTAACGATGATGGGGTTCGGAAAAGACAATATGTACAGCCTATACATTGCACTACAGCTCAGAAAGGTAAACATGCAATAGGGAAGGGATGTCATCCCAAGATGATACTCCTTACAAGGCATACAATTGGAAAATATGGCTGATACAGCGGTGCATACGCTAAACATCCTTACACGGAATGTGCGGGACCTGGGGGATCCCAGAAAGAGAAGGCAGGTCTTGTCTTATCTAGATAGGCATAATGTGCACATCGCTATGCTACAGGAGACACACTGTCCGCGAAATGCGCCAATAACCTTTGCTAGTAAATGGGTGAAGACTAGAATCTTCTCTTCCTACTCTACATATGCTAGAGGAACTGCGATATTGATTAAGAAACAGTCCCCCTTTCAGATGGCAGGTGCTTCATGGGACTCGGAAGGCAGGTATAGCGTGGGGGCAGCTGGGATCAGTCACATTGGCCTGTTGTTATGGGCCAAACCTGGACGTACCAGGGTTCTTTGATGTATTTTGGGCTAAGATTTTTGAGACAGAATCTACACATGTCATTTGGGGAGGATATTTCAATGTCACATATGGTCCCAGCATGGACAGATCCCATTCATCACCGCACCACTACACTAAAGCTCAGGCAGTGGTGAAGGAAATTAAGACGATATATCGGTTGATAGACGCATGGAGACATGTACATCCACAACAATGAGAGGGTACACACTTCACTGCACACGCACAAACATGGGCTAGGCTGGACTATTTCTTGGTAACTAGGGGTCTTGCCCCTGCAATAGCTGACACACGACACCTAGCTAGAACGTATTCAGATCATGCACCAGTGCTACTGACGCTCTCCTCGGCGGATTCTAATATACCCCGTAGCCCCTGGAGGCTTTATGGTCCTATCCTACTTGATACAGTCTTCCAGGAGGAATTAAGAGAGGAGATCAGTGATTTTTTTAGGCACAATAAGGACTCGGTTGCCAGTGTGGAAGTGGTCTGGGAGGCAATTAAGGTGACGATGCGAGGGTACTGGATAGCGAAAGGGTCAGGTGTTCTTAAGGATATATAAGTCCACAATATGTACGCTGGGTGAGGATCTGAAATGGCTGGAAGCTGAACTCACAGTGACACCAAGCGGAATGGCACAGGCGGCCTTCCGAGAAAAACTTACTCTGTACATGGAGGAAGCGCAGAGGGAAGCGAGATTTAAAAGTAAACACTGGGTGGCTAGGAATTTTGGGGAGGGAGATAGACCTGACCGGATACTAGCACAAAAGGTGAGGCAGCTACGCTGCACCACGTACATAACAGAAGGGAGAAGCGCGTGTGGGGAGGTCTGCCGGGATACGCACACTATACTAAATGCATTCCTGGAGCATTACAGCACACTATATACCACAACAGGGCAAGAAAATATGGAATTGGATGACTTTCTTGGAGATGTGGCCCTGGGTTGGCTTAGTGATGGGCAGAGGGCTTTTTTATGTGCGCCATTCGAACTGGATGAGGTGCGAGAGGCGATCATGAGTATGCAGTCAGGCAAGGCTACGGGTACGGATGGGATACCAGATGAATTCTATAAGACCTACATTGACATCATGGCACCCGTGCTTAGGGAAGTATATGAAGAGGCGCTGGAAGTGGGACATCTACCCCCTACTATGAAAGAGGCCCTCATAATATCGCCGTTGAAACCGGGTAAGGCACCGGACCTCTGCAATTCTTATAGGCCGCTATCGCTTCTTAATTACGATGTTAAAATATTGGCCAAACTCATTGCAACGAGACCGAGCCTCCTCATGGAAAACCTGGTTTTACCAGACCAATCAGGCTTTGTCCCTGGAAGGGCCACATCTTAAAATCTGAGAACGCTTTTTGCTATCTTGAAAATGGTGTCTCCGGACCTCCCTATGGCGGCGATTTTCCTAGATGCCACCAAGGCGTTCGACTCCGTGGAATGGAGGTATATCTTTGGAGTTATGAAGAGAATGGGGTTCCCGCCTTTGTTTTTATCATGGATCAGATTGCTTCATACTGAACCGGTAGCAAAAATCCTTATTAATGGACACGTGTCACAAACATTCGATATATAACGAGAGGCACTAGAGAGGGGTGCCCATTGTCATCTTTATTATTTGCACTGGCTGTGGAACCGCTTACGGTGAAACTGCGGCAATGGCACAAAGGCACTGCAGTGTTATCAGCGCCAAATCCTCTTATCCCTATATGCAGATGACATCACTTTGTATGTCAGATACCCACAACAGAACCTGAACCCGATATTGAGGGAATTCGTAGTCTTTGGGAGACTCTGGGGTACAGATTAACTGGGGGAAGTCTAGCCTCTTCCCACTCACGGACGCCACACAGCGCTTCGTGTTGGATTACCCATTGGAATGGTGTGCAGACGACTTAAAATACTTAGGGATCAGGATCACAAAAGACATAGGGGAACTTCTGAGATTGAATTATGGCACGACCATGGCTAAAATGGCGGAGAATGTGACAAGGTGGGTGGCTTTACCTTTGTCCATGGCTGGACGCGCGTCTTTAATAAAAATGGTGATTCTGCCACAGCTTCTATATCTTTTTCTGAATATCCCATACTACCCAGGTTCGCATTTTTTTTAAAACACTCAAGTCAGAGATGATACGACTTGTATGGGGTGGCAAACAGCCCAGACAGCAATGGGAAGTAATGACAAGACCTTACTCACAGGGTGGGTTCGGAATCCCAGATTTTGAACTCTACTTTAACGCAGCGCAAGGCACTTTGTATGGTATTGGATTAAGCAACCACGCTATATGCCGCAATTGACAGCAGAACATTGGTTGGCACACCCTATACCTATAGATGGAGCACTATACATGAGATCAAAGCCTGGCAGAGTATTGCACACATGCTGGAGGTGCCATGGTTGTATTCACCGCTATTGCCATTAACATATCACCCTGACATCCCACTGCTGCAGGAAGAGATATTTCATAATTTTAAATGGAAGGCTAATATAGCCACTTGGGGAGACCTGTATTATGAGAACAAATTTTGAGCCATTGACCATATGTTACCGTCAACACAGAGGACCCCGCTGGATGTCTTTCTGTACATTAGACTAAGACAAAGTATAAGATCACTAATTCCAGGGTTCAAGCAGGAACCTGAGGTACTGTCTCCCTTACACCTTATACTGGAAAAGGCCAAACCCATGAGGTTAGTCTCCCTGATATACAAAACAGTGCATGCACAGAGAGAGCTGCCCGCTGCACGGGCTCGTGAGAAATGGGGGGAGGAACTAGGGACTGCCCCGACCAATGATCAATGGGAGACATGTTGCTTACAGATGGAGAAAGTATCAGCGAGTAGCAGACTCCGAATTATACACTATAAGTTTTCGCACAGGATATATTACACGCCAGCTAAGATGTATGGATACAAGCTTAGAACGGAGGATAGATGTGATAGATGTAAAGCTGAGGGAGCTGATTTTCTGCATTTAGCGTGGGATTGCCCGAGTGTTAAGTGATACTGGTCTTAAGTGTTTAATGCATTGCAGAAAATAATATATGCCCCTTTGGAACCTGACCCACTGCTGGCCTTACTAGGATATGTTAAACCAATAAGAGCTGAACACCGTAGATTCATGGCGATAGCGCTTTTAATGGCCAAAAGGAGGTTGGCCAGCAAGTGGGGTAGAGGAAGGGCGCCAAGACGTGGCTGGACGCCCTAATAATGTGTCAGGAGAGGCTAGCTGTATATGCGGAATTACTACCAGTATCTTCTAGACCTAATTATAGATGGGCTCCACTGACGTGCTATCTGGTTAACAACCCGAGAGATAAGCCATAAAATGGAGTAGATGACTACGAACTGGGTGACAATGAGAGAGATCGCCATCGATTCCTTGCAAGTTGGTTAAAGTCTGTTTAAGCCCCCATAGTCTCGCAAGCTCAATGCGCATGCGCATTGACAGGCGAGACCTAAAAATGAAGGTTTAGGCTGGGCAAAAGGTTTACTTTGCCAAGTCAAAATGGTCCTAAGGTGAACAAAATGGATAAAAGCTCTACAGGTGAACAAAATGGATAAAAGCTCTACAAGTAGACTACACCTTGACCAACATTCATTTTTTAAAATATTTTTATTGAGTAATTTTCTGATTTTATGCAGACAACTAACAGGCAGAGCAGCTTATGACATAAGCATACACAGGAGAAACAGAAGAAAAAAAAGAAGAACCAGAGCAGCATATTATACATTATAACAAAACAAGAAATTCGATATATTTACATGATGTGGAATATTAAGAGATCAATCAGGATAAAAAAAGACCCTAAAGTAAGTAAGAGGAATTGAGAGGAGAAATAACAAGCATTTACAATGCAACGGTTTCGCCTTTGCCTTTGCAAAAGTTTGAGCTATTGGCATTGTAAATGACAAACTTTTTATTTATGTGTTGGTTTTGAAAACAGATAAATAAATAGCATTGTCATTTACAATGGCAATAGCCTAATCTCTCGCAAATGCGAGACCTATTGCATTTTCAATGCAATAGGTCACGTATTTACGCAAGTTTGTACTATTGACATTGCAAATAATTTGTTTTATTTATGTTTTAAAAACCAAAACATAAATAAAAGGTCTCACACTGCTGTCTCTCTCGCACTGCTGACTCTGCCTTGAAAACACCCACTGCTGTCTCTCTCACACACACTGCTGTTTCTCACACACTGCTGTCTTTCATACACACACTGCTGTCTCTCATACACACTGTCTCTCACACTGCAGGTGTGGGTTGTTTCCAGCTCATCCCGGCTCTCACAGGCACCGCCTCCGGGGATTGATAAACATGCAGGAACGCGTCTGCTTCGTGGGAGAGCAGACCAGCGGGATGTGCTAGCACTGAGAAGCCATGTGACGAAGGATGCGCCTACCATGTAATCAAAGGTCGAAGTGCATTGAAAAGTACGGGAAGTGTGGGGGGGAGGGAGTGGGTGCAGGGTCAAAGGCGTGGGTAAAAACACAAACTAGTGGGACCCTGGTGCAAAAAAAGGACAGTCTCGACCCCGGTGCCACTGAACCTGCCGCTCATTAATAGCTTTGCTCCTGAACACAGGACTTGTGATGATGGTATAAAACACATAGAAGGAAGTGGAGGCGAAAGCAGGCCGTGGGCTTGTATTTACGAAAAATGGGGCCTTGATGGGTTTGCAGGGATGTGTCAGTGTCATTAACAACAAACAACCAGAACGGGGGACTTTGAGATGGCTTCTTGGATTTGCGCCACTGAACCAATCCCTTGGTTTCATAAAACGATCAGATGGGTGGAGATGCAGCTCATGGAAGTGTATTCAGTAAATATAGCTAAGAAAAAACAAAGTTCTGTAAGGTAGGACTGCCTTATCAGGTCTACTCACTGGAGCCTTGTGGCCTTTGTCTTTGAGTGACGGGACAAAACATGTAAAATAATCATTCTAATATAGACGGGTGAGCCATTTTGACACGCAAACCAGAGTGAAATTCCAAAATTAAACCTTGTTTGCTATAGTACAATTTTAGGTTAATGTGAAAGAAGCACTGAATAACTTCACTAGAGTAAGGTAATTAAAGTCTAATAAAGATTCCAACCCCCCAGACATGCTAATGTTGCACTCTGTCCTACCTCTGCGGCTTCTCGGTAGAGCTGCTGTGCTCAGGAGCTTCCAGCCTTGTTGCAGAATCTCTTGAGGTAACCCTGTGATTCTCGGCGCGTGCATGCACAACTTTCACGGCGCAGGCGACATGGCCGTTCCCTGGGCCCTCCAGCTGCCCACCTGCGTGGGTCTGAGTGGTCACCCCACACATTGCACAAGCCGCCTCTCACTCCAGCTCCCTGGGCGACTACCTCGCGTGCGTGCTCATCTCTTCAACTGAGTTTCTGCAGAGCCACCAACAGCTGAAACACCGTGCTTCAAAAGCAAGAGGCATGTAGCAAATGGGAGTTTACTATGTGCAGGTAGGTCTGCAATCAGAGGAAAACCCATAGAATTCCCAAAAAACGTGCACTAGAACGGTAAAAAAAAACTGCAACCAGTTACGTGCACCGACACGCTGATGGAGTGGCTGGCAGATGAGACCTAGAGCGAGAAAGTGATGTGGTGTATTGAAAGTGGATAGCAGGCAAATAGGAGGACAGAGGCGTGAGACGGAGGGGAGGCTAGAAGGGGGTGGGACAGCAGGCGGTGAGGCGGGGACAGGTAGTCACTGGGTAGAAGGCGAGTTAAGAGGATGGAACAACGGGGGCAGAGAGCCAGGGAGAGGGCGGAGAAGGAGAAAAAGAGGGCTGGTTAGATTCCCATTGATGAAGTGCCTCCACCAGCCAGGGCTGGCGGATTTCTGGTACACAACCTAAAATGTCACTGCCTTTCAGGGTGAGGAGTACCCATTGAGACAGAGTGTTAGTCCGAACAACACAAAGCTAAACAGCTCATTGTCATGCTTAAAATGGCAATAGGTCTTCCAAACCTGCCACAATATGAGGCACACAAACACTACCACCCCTAGCCCCTCAGGTACGCCTCAGAGAGGTCATTTATTGAAATAACCTAACAGATCAGAAAGTAGCCCTGGTCGGGGGAGGAAAGGGTAAATGGATGAGGACAGGCAAGGTCTGTGGTGAGGACTGGTGAGAGACGAAGGTGGTCAGCGAGGAATTTCTGGTGTTTCATTCATCCCCCACAGTGCAGGCCTCTCCTGAGCTTCAGCTAAGTGTAGCATAACAATAGGTAAGGTAGCAGCCATCTCACAGGCGGAGAAAAGAACAGCCTCTCACTTCCCATATCGCACCCTCTCACTTTTTGCAGAAAGGCTGCTCCTTTCCCATTGAAAAGCCTTTCACCCCCAACAAAGAGGCCTCATTTCCCACAAAGGCCACGTATGTCACATTAGAGAAGTCTATCAATCCACAGTAACCTTACTGGACTCAGAAGCCTCTTACTACCTAGTCCTAAACATTACCTTAATCTCTTTTTCTTTTTATGTCACATTTCGTTTTTATTATCAGAAACTAAAACCTTAATGTATCCAGTGTTTTATTATAGGAAGTTTTCTTAGCATTTTATTATTTGTCATTTGCGTGAACCCTGATATATACATACCCAGTGGGTGCACAGCTCTGCCAGGATACAAGAACCAGGATCTGCGTGCCACCTGTGCACATAGTGTATCAATGCACGCCAACCATCGCTTGCCCATGCCCTGTGCCTATACAGTTCTGCTAGGGTAATTAACAAACTGTTTAAACACTGCACACAGTGCTAGTGTGCTTCAACACTCACCTGCGTATACCTAGTGCATGCACAGCCCTGCCCCATAACACAACCATGACCTGCACATAACATGCACACACATCTCTGGTATCAGGGATACTGTACTGGGCCCTGAACCGGAAGTAGGCTGCCGATGCGGAGACAGTATGATACGAGGGACAGAAAAATCAGCTTGGAGCTCTCAGGAACCCAAAAGGGAAGCCCCCACTCCACACCGCCTGTCCCCAGACCAGTAATGATGAGGCAGCAAGGGGAGGGGTGATCCTGACCAGAAACAAAGGCTGGTGATAGGAGACGACAGGAGGACAGCGGGGGAGACTGACGCTGCAAAGCTTTCTTCACTCGGGCGACGGCCTCTCCTCATAATATGTAAATAGTGGTATCCCGCCTCCCCACACTTCCACGCTGAAACCTTTCCTGCACGGGTCACATCACACTTTGCTGGACCTCTCGTCTTTTTTGCAGGCTGCTAATCTATTAGCTCATAGTTACCACGTCCTTCATGACGCACTTTTCTCAAAACAGTGCACAAATAAACCAACACGAAAAAGACAAGCGCAGCTAGGGAAAACAAGCAACAGGGGGGCGGGGGTGAGAAAACAAGCAACAGGGGGGCGGGGTGAAACAAAACGCGGGGTGAAAAAAAACGCGAGCCCAGCAAGGAGAACGAGGCAACAATGATAAAACCGCACGCACCAAAAAAAAGCCGGCACTGCAGAGCAGCTTCGCAAGTAAGCTACTGCCCGGGCGCCATCTTCGGAGAAATGACCAAAACAAACCTTTAACAAAAATTTAAAAAACACCGCCCACCGCCGCATGACGTTCTAAAAGGGGCGGGATGAGAAAATATCTACGGAACTCCCACGAATCTGGTCAGAGAATAACGGACAGATCTCTTTTCCAATGGCTAGCCTCCATTTATGGAGCTAGCCAATGGAAGAGACAGGCGGGACAAAGCCCCGTACTGCCTAACAAAAGATTTCATCTGCGCGAACACTGCTGCGTAGTGGACGCCAGGCGAAACCTAAAAAGAAAGAAGCGATAACAAGTTTTACGCTTTACACCATTCCATCACAGGTGCCCATATTTTCATTCCCATGTTCCTTTTCCTACTACCCTTGGTCCGGTTTATAGCCAGCTCAAGATTGTATTTAGCAAGTAACCCCGCCCACCAGGTCTCAAAAAAGGGGGGGGGGGCAATGCTGATCCAATCACGCGTAATACAAGAGCGTGTAACCGCCATACAGATAAACAAAAACTGTTTCCTCTTTTCAGGAGCTGCATCTGATGTTACCCCGATCAGTACCATTTCCCCAGTAATTCATACTACCGTCTGCAGCAAGATGGTCAAAAAATTTTCAATAGAGGAGAATATTTCCTTCAATTTTGGGCATGAGAAAAACATATGTACGGATCTGCAGAGTACTCCCCACATCTGCTGCAAGTTGAGCCCACCATTGTCCCCCACTTCGAGATTTAACCGGGGGTATAATAAAGATCAAATATTGCCATATAGTGTTGTGCTCTTGAGCGACCGGTCGTTAAAATTTCATTAGCTAATCTAATTGATTCCTGTATATTAACTAAATCCCGGTCTAGTTTTGCTGCCCATTTACTTTGATATATCTCCATATCGTCCTGACATGATGCCAACAAAATTTTGTAATATATTCCAATTGACGTTTTCCTAAACATAGAATCAATAATAGGGATTCTCTTTAAGTGTGATTCTAATTTATTAATATAGCTATGGATCTGTAAGTACTTGAAATAATCAGAGCCAGATAAATACATTTTTTCTTGAAGGGCACAAAAGGAAAGAAGAGATCCATCGCAAATTAAATCACCTAAGCAGTAAATACCCTTCATACGCCATCTATATATCACTTTATCGCAACAAATTGATGGTAGAATATCTGGTGCATTAAAAGGTGTATACAGTGTTACTTTTGGGATTCCTATATGCCGTTTACTTAATCTCCATGCAGTATACGCTGATTTTAATATCTTGAATCTAGTTTTTTTAAATAGCTAGGCTCAATTATTTTGATCAGGCAGCCCCTACAGTCCGCTCCCAAAGCAAATTCATAAGTAGAAGGCGAGTGATTCGTAAATAATCTTGCCTTTTCACCAATCACTTAAGGGGAGAAATTTTGTAAGACAGAGGCCAAATAATAATACAAAAAATAGGGTATGCCCCAACCTCCTCTTTCTTTAGACAATATCATTTTTTATACGCACGTCTATGTCGCTTGTAGCTCCATAAGAACCTTGCAGACATTCTGTCTAACTAAGAGGAAATTCAAGCGGTAAAGCGCGAAACATGTATAAGAACTTGGGGAGAACCGCCATTTTTAAAATATTAGCCCGACCTGTTAGTGAGAAATGAAGATGATCTATTCTTTCCAACATTGAATTTGTCTTTTTTAGAACTGCATTAAAATTTAAGTCTGTAATTTAGATAATGGGATTCCTATTTTAATACCTAAATATATGGCCTCTGTCATTGTTGTTATGTGTGTGTGTGTGGGGGGGGGGGCGGGAGATCTTGTGCTAAATATAGTGTTTGTGTTTTTGAAATGTTCAGTTTATAGCCTGAAAAAGGTCCAAATTTAGTTGCTAAATCTTCAATTGTCGGGATTGTCCTATGGATATCTGTTGTTACTACTACAATATCGTCAGCATATGCCAATGCTCTATAATCCATCCGGGAAACTTGAACTGGCTTTATGTTATCAGCGCTATTCAATTTATTTAAAAATACATCAATATACAGGACAAATAATAGTGGGTAACATGCCGGGTTCCTCGAAGTATCGAAAAGGAGACAGACTCCTGCCCTGCTAATTTAATGGATGCTGTTGGAGAAATATATAGCGCTTTCAGCGCCAAAATCATCTTTGGGCCAAAACCATTCTGGCTTAACACATCCCACAGATACGGCCATGCTACCCTGTCGAATGCCTTTTCAGCATCCTATAGGGTAATTCTCATGGTCGTCTTAGTCACCTGGGCCCAGTCCATAAGAGGGATAAGCCGATGAATATGATCTGTAGTATCCCTATTAGGGATGAATCCATGTTGAAAATTTGAGACAATAGATGGTATTATGCCAATATCCTAGAAGCTAGAATCTTCAAACAGATCTTACTATCGGCATAAATAAAAGATATTGGCCTATAAAAGGCCGGTAAAGTGGGTGGTTTATCTTTCTTCAGGAATGCCATAATTATTGAGTGTCTCCATGACTCTGGTGCTCTGCCTTTCTGTGCTTCTGAGAATGTGAGCAGTATATCTTGTTTCAATATATGTCGAAACATCCTATAAAACTCTAATGGGATGCCATCAGGTCCCGTAACCTTTCCTAGTGCAAGGGATAGAATTGCAGCTTCTGTTCCCTCCCAGGTTATATCTTTCTCAAGGGATACGATCTGCTCTGTTGTTAGCTTAGTCATAGTTCTATTATTATTAAAGTTCAAGAAGCATTCTGATGAGTAATTAGTTGTTTCCTCCTTGTATAAGTTACTATAATACTGTCTAAAGACCTCCAATATCTCATCTATTTTTTCAAAACTTTGTCCTGTCGGATCCTTAATACATTTTATTAAGTTAGTAGCCTCCTTTTGACAAATTTTCTTAGCTAAGATTCGGCCTATGTTTTCTCCCACCTCATAGACTTTCGCCTGATTAACGGCTATCGGTTCTGCAATTTTCTCCGCAAAATTCTCATATAATCTTGATTTATAAATGGCTAAGTCGGACATTATATCTTCAGTGTCTTGAGAGAGTCTCATAGCTGTTATGAACTTAAATACGCATTCCTGTAGCTTTTTAAATTGTAAAGCCATATGATCTCGGGATTGTTTTTGATTATTTACGGAATATGACAATGTCTCACCCCGTACCCCCAACTTAAATGCATTCCAGACCATTTGCGGTGAAGTGGAACCGCGATTATATTCTAAAAAATCGTTTATCCATTCCCCATGTGTTCTATATAGCGCTTGTCTGCTAGTAGTTTCCGTTCAAATGTCCATGAATTTCGTGCAACAGTACCTATACCGTCTATCACCAATTCTATCATATTAGGATTATGATCCAATATTATTTTAGGATGAATATAATAATTAAGGTCCGTGATAACTCTAGGAGTTATAAAAAAATAATCTAAACGTACAAATTTCTGATGGGGAGCCGAAATAAACATATATCCAGGGGCACCCATATTTTTAGCATAGCCGACATCTACCAGACCGAATTCCCTAACCAGTCCTCTTAAAACTTCATAAACTTTAACGTTCCTGCCTGAATATCCTACATCACTAGTTACGTCAAATTGTCCCTCCAGATGAATATTAAAGTCTCCACATAGTATAAGCGGGGAAGACCATCCGGCAAGCTTGATACTAAGAAAGTTTAATATTTCCGGATCGCCCTAGTTTGAGCCATAAATAGCACAAATAGTCCAAGATTTATCCCCTATCCAAAATTCCGTAATCACCCACCTTCCAAAGGGATCAGTTTTTAGTCGTTTACTTCTTCAATATTACTACTCCTCTAGTTGTAGAGCCTTGTCTGGAGGACCCTACCAAGCCATACCTAAGTCCATGAGCAGATGTCTATTACTCCATGGCAAGTGGGTTTCTTGTAGGCATAGAACATCACATTTCAAGACCTGTATAATTTGTGCCGCTATTCCTTTTTTTCCTGTCATTTAATCCACAGACTTTCCACGAACAAATACTTAACTTAATCATTATCAAAAATCATATAATTTGACAGTATATATCCATATATACTACTATTATAAAGAGAGAAGTGTGTCCTTTGAGCCAGGTAAACTCGAAAACTACACCACCAATCCAAACACCCAAAACATCCTTGAAAACGTCAGGGCAAGCAGATGGACATAGGCTATATTAAAAAAAAATAAGTTCTTTAAAAAATTAATATAAAAAAAAGTAGTCCCTAGGAAGAAGCGCCGGCCGCGACATGCGTGCTGACATCACGAGCGCGGGGAGGAGCGGAGTACAGGAGCAAGAGGAAGAGCGGGGGATGTGAGCGCGGAGAGGACTGGCGGACAAGCGGGGAGGAGAGGTGACGACCGGTGAGGAGCGGCAGAGCGGGGAACTCAGGAGCAGATAAGAAAGACTCCCACTGCTCAGGAGCCCTGAAGCAGGCTTAACGTCGGGGCGGGCGGGCGGGGCCCTGAAGCAGCCTTAACGTCGGAGCGGGTGGGGTGACGACCGGCGAGGAGCGGCAGAGCGGAGAACTCAGGAGCAGGTAAGAAAGACTCCCACTGCTCAGGGGCCTGAAGCAGCCTTAACGTCGGGCGGGCAGGGCCTTGAAGCAGCCTTAACGTCGGGGTGGGCAGGGGCCCAGAAGCAGCCTTAACGTCGGGGCGGGCGGGGGCCTAGAAGCAGCCTTTTGCTCCCGGACAATGTCGGGACGGGCTGCTAGTAACATATAAAGTTTCTTCTAAAAATCACACTGCTATTCTCCAAAATGCATATATATTTGATCATCATCTTGATACATCTGTTTGTTAATATAGATTCTGCTCTGCTCTTGTTCTTCCCCCCACCCTCAACCCATAAATCACTCTCACCCACCCAGATTCCCTCCCACAAAAGGCAAAGGGACAAAATAGTCCCTGTATGTGATGGGTAGATAGGCATGGTGTGTGTCTCTCTGTTCACATCCGGTCCCCTGACAGCAAAAGAAAAAAAAAAAGCAGGAGAAACAGAAAGTAGAAGCAATTGCCATAACTAGAAAAAAAAGACAAACATGACGTCCCTGACTCCTGCATTCCCATTCTATACATACCCAATCCCCCTGTGTTATATCATGAATAAGACACAGGCATTTAGCAAAGAAAAAGACAATTAGGGGGCCTCCATGGATAATAAAAGCCTGTTTCCCTCTAAAATAGGGACTAATATATAGGGGATGGGTGTGTATAATTAATTTTATAACTATATTAAACTATCTAACAATTACAGAGAAGCCAGGTACTCCTTAGCCCTACTCTCAGAAGTAAGAAATTGTGTTTTCTCCTTATATATGATCTTAAGCTTAGCAGGCTTAAGCAAAAATGCCTGTGCCCCTTTGGCCTGAAAGAGAGGAATGAGCTGGCACAATTGCCATCTCTGCTGTACTGTCACTTGACAATAGTCAGGTCTCACGAAAAATTCTATTCCTTTCCCCTTCCGCTTTCGATCACGTCTAGCTAGGTCGTACAATGCTTCACGTGCAAGAAAGTTATTCAAGCATATCAATATAGCTATTAGCTTTGCATTCATAGTTCCTCTAGGGTCTTTCAGATGAAATGGAAATCTATGAGCCCTTTGGACTTCTACGTCCCACTGCCACTGGGTTAACTTTGAACTTTGAAAAGGTCGTAATATACTGGCGTATATTTTTTCCCTCACTTCCCTCCGGGATACCCAGGACACGGAAGTTGTTTCTTCTGGACCTGTTCACCAAGTCGACAAGTTTCCAATCAATATCTTCCCGTAGGGTCATTAGAGAAGAAATCTGCATTTTATGCTGAATCATTTCATCTTCAATTGATGAGATCCTTCCTTCTGCCTCTACCACTCTAGAAACCAATTCATTACAGGTTTTGGCTACTCTTCGCACCGTGTTTTGAAGCCAACGAACCGCACCTTGTGTTCGCAGATTTTCCAGCTTAGTATCTTCGCGGTGCTGTAGCATTACTTGGTAGATGGTTTCTAATGTGACATCAACGTTTTTAGTGGTTTCTGTGGTGTGATTCTGTATTGGTGATCCTGCATTTTCAGCACTATCAGGCAACGTAGTAGGAAGATGATCACTCACAATTTTACGCACTGTGCCTTCCTCGAAGGGCCATTCCTCCCTCTTTGATGATGTAACGTCCTCATCATCCTCTTCTTCTTGTATAGAACCCGTAGTACTAACCAAGCTTCTATCATCCCTCCATTCTTCTTCCCCCTCTATTCTCTCCGTCTCTAGAGCATTAGAGAGGTCTGACATTGAATAGAAATTACCTGCAGAATCAATGGACTCTGTGTCTCCAATACATTCTACCACGGTTTCTGCAGGAGTTATCTGCTCCTCAGATCCAACAGAACGCAAATTTCCATCATGAGAATCTGAAATGTCCCGTGTATTACTTATATATAAAGCCATTTCCGAGCCTGGAGGGTCCACAGCTCTAGAATGTAATGCTGCAACTTGAATTGTTTGAGGAGCTAAGGCTGCATCAGTTTTGGCACTTGCCTCCCCATTTAAGTTCTTAGATATTTTTAAATTATCAGGCAATTGTTGCTTACCTTTGGGTAAGTTTTTCTTTTTAAACATCCTCAGGATTTTCGGGGTGGCCCCTTCTCCCGTCCCCGTTCTTCTGGAGTCTGTCTCAGACATTGGAAGCTTCATTTGAGGGTTAATAGACTCCACAGCCGCTCCAGTGGTCTTATGCTGTGTTATGCTTTCTTGCGCAGAAGTATTTTCACCCGCGCTCTCCGTTGTGATCTCTGTTGCGGCTACAACTGCTTGTGTCTGTGGTATCCCCCCTTTAGGTTGTACATTTGAATTGGTATTCTTTGGTGGCATATTTAAATTTCCTCCCCGCCGACCAGCACACGACCAACACGCCGATTAATTCGTTTCACGGCTTTTCTCAGCATTCACAGCGCTCCCAGCGCTTGCAAAACTCTCGGCGTTCGAACAGTCATGGCAGGGCGCCGCCTTCAACAAGACGTTTAGTCCGGATACAGCCTGCCTCGATCCTCCGCTACGCACACCTGTGGAGCTCCTAACGGTGAGGTGCGAGAAACACCATACGCTGCGGAGAGATTGCTGATGAAAGCGAACCCAATCCAAAATCATCCCCGGTTACTTGACCCTTTCGCCTTTCGATTCTCGTGAGAAAGCAAAAACGCCGTCAGGTAGGAGAGGAGTGAACAGAGGTAAAACACTCCACGAACTTCTCACTCGGATGCGCACGCATCCGCCATCTTGCCCCAGTCTCCCCGTTCTTCTATTTGAACAACATTCATTCCTGTGCTGTGGAGACACTGACATGAGGCTTACAGAGGCTTGGCATTACAGAATTTGAAGAGCATTTCACGTCTGGCTGCCTGGTGTTCAATTGATTGTATTTCATGCAGAATATAGGGAAGAAGGCACAAATAAAATGTAATTACAGAGCTTAACCATCATCATATAAAGCAGCAATATCTAGCCACTTGCCATTCTTTGCGAGGAATGGGGTATTTTTTCTTCATACCATGAAGGTGACTATTTGCTGTATTAGATGTAGTCATCATCCTAATCAAAACTTTATTTGATTTTAAAAATAAAATCATATAAGTACAGCAGAAAAATGGAAAATATTACAATTATACAACAAAGCATACAAGAAATGTAAATATTGACATAAAATTATATAAAAACATCAAGAGCCTGATCACTAATAACTACCCCTGTTGAGCTGATCTATAAACCCCCATGAGAAACATTGATACACTATAACAGATTCATGAGAACCAACAAATTGTTGATATAGAAGAGCAGGCCTAGCCTGATAAAAGTCCAAGGATAAAAAAGAGGTTTTAAAAACTAGTGCTGAAGAAATTTATAAAAAGGACATATCAATACAATGTGCAAGTTGTCACATTTAGAAAAAAGATCACAAATACATGTAGGTGGATCAGAATACTTATAGCAATTACTCTTGGGATAGAACAGCTGATAAAACAAACCCAATCTGAAAAAAGTCAAGCGACAACGCTGATGGGTAGGCATTTCAAAAAGAAGATTTAGCTCTTTCCTAGGTACTGTTTTGACCAAAACAAATTTTTGGTAAAGAGGCTTGGATAATGCTAAAGATTTTCTTTCCGCTGTTATTCCGCTGATTCTTTTAATCATGCAACATCTTTCTTAGTAATAATTAGAGGATTATAATATAACTCTGGCCTCCCCAAAACTCTAAAATTCTCCCTAATGTATACCAACCAGGCAAAGTTATACATGCTGTCCAATTTCATACAATCTAAAATAAGTACCCTGTTCAGATGTACAGCAACCTTTTGCCAACAGCACACCATAACAAGAGAGGTCGCAGCTGGATGTTATTTACAATAACGCATACCTAGCTCTTCATGTATCATTTCACTTGGGGTGTATTGTTCCAGCCCTAAAAGACTCCTAAGGTATTTATTCTCTGCTAACCTTAGAGGATCTAGCATCACATATCCCCAAATCTCACACCCAAAGGTAGAGATGGGCATACATTTGGCTTCATAAACCTCCAGCATGATTTTTAATGGCTTAAGACCCGTTGTCATAAGCCATTAAAAGCTTGTGCCAGTTATTTACTCCGGCACAAGCTCTCTTGAGATTACAGTTTTTTTTATTAGGGGTTGCCAGCTCAATCTTGAGTCTATTAACCCCTTCAGTGCTGATGACGGCCCCCAGCCATCATGCATCCCAGTGCTCGTCTGCTGATGACAGCTGGGGGCCGTCATGAACCTGCCCACTCATTAAAAGCGCCGCACAGGAGCAGAATCGCGGCCGCGCCCAAGGGGTTAAAATATCTAAACATGTATAGTTATCAAACTTGCTTATAGTACATCCTTGAGCAGAAAGTGTAGCACTTTTTGTGCTTTTAAGCCACAGGATCATCACATGTGATTTGTTAAAATTAGTACGCAAATCCATGCTACTCATAAAATCATCAAAAGCATCCAAAAGCCGTTGCAGGCTTCTAGCAGTGCAAGCGAATAAAACAGAATCATCAGCATACAAAAGATCCAGGAGCAATCTGCCTCTGGCTCTTGGCAGGTCTATGCCCGGGACAAGGAGTGCATTCACTAGCCGATTAACGTACAGGATAAAAAGAAAGGGAGCCAAAATACAACCTTACCGGACCCCCTTCTAAGAGCAAAGTGCTTAGTGCAGTCCCCGTTGCTACCATAGCAGACCAAAGCCATCAGCCCACGATGGAGATCCCTGAGAAAGCTTACCCGTGTCACATCCACCAGAATGGCCCCCAGCTCTGCCCAGACATTCTCTCTGTTAACCATATCGAACGGAGAACTGAGGTCCATGAACGATAAATGGAGGGATCCCTTTTTTGACCGATCATATTTGTTGGTTAAAAGATAGATATTACGTTTCTGCTCCACAGTGCCCCTCCCCAGGCGAAACCTATATAGAATGTCAGTCAGTATGTGCGATTCCTCAGCCCACTGGCTAAAGCGTTTCAGTATGACCCTACCTATGATCTTAACTATTAAAAAAAAATAATGAAGAGCATTTATATAGCATAACGTTCACTCCAAGGAGTATCTTGGCGCTGTATGCAGAGAAAAGGGCACCTGATAGGAGAAGAGCTGGCGCAGACTAAGATGTCAGAGCTTTAGATAAGAGACAAAACAGCGTTATCTGGGATCTCAAAGATCCAGGTTTTTAAGAACTTCCTAAAATTGAGTTCTGTTTGTGTGTGTCTAATTTGTGTTGGCAAGGAGTTCCAGGCTTTGGTCCATCGGACCGCCAATCTCTTCCCACCCCTAGTTTTAAGTTTAAAGTTGCGTACTATCTATCTCGATTAGAGAAATGGGTCTATAATAGGGAGGGTCAGTCCCATTCTCTTTTTAGAACATGGGTATAATGACAGAATTACGCTATGACTCTAGGAGGGAACAACTGATAGCATCAATAATATATTGTCAAGCACCTTATCCTCCCTAGCAAAAGGGTGGTTGACCACTTTCCAGAACTGGGTGCTATCTTTGGAGGTGCTTGCCAAGAGAAGGTCCTCCCCCAGCTCTGTATTTAGTTCCTTCTTTCTGGTATTAACAGCTGATTTATACAATGCCCAGTGTTCTCTTACCTCCCCACTATCCCTAGGATTGTGTTTTAGCTTTGCTAAAAGTGCCTTACGTGCATGAGTACAGTTATTATCAAGCCAGTGACAAGGTGCCAACATGTTCTTCTCAGCTGGCCTTGAATGGGCAGTATCAATACAAGACCCAATCTTATCCTATACTAGAAGGCTACTATGACAGGAGGCCTTTGTATACAAGCAGGTCTGAATTTTTAACAGGCAGGTGTAACTAACTGAGTGAGGAAAGTCTCTGGGATCATTTTTGGTAGTCTGCGCTCCTGATCAACTGCCTTAACCTGAGATTTAAAGTAAGAATAGGATTCTATCAGCCCTGCTTTCCAGTGGAAGCTAGCAAGAAGTGGGTTACGGTCGCTGGCTACATTCCAGTATAGTGAGAAAAAGTTAAGAGATGAGAACAGCCCCGCTGATACATAGATATGATCAATATAAGATCCCTTGCCAGAACCCTTGGAAGTAGGGGCACTATCCCCTGTGCTCAGGCTCTCTAAGCTCATAAAATTCCAAAGACAAATCATTCATTATATCTCCCTGTGGAGTATGCTTAAGATGAATTTGGTCCTGGTGATCATCTTCATTAAAATTCCATCCCCTATATAAAGAACAGCCACTACAGTGGTGTACATTAAGACACCCATGGATCAGCAAATTAATGTGGAAACTTCAACAACCCAAAGCAAAGGAGCACAGAAAGTTACTAAGTGAAAACATCACATTCTCAGAACCCCTCCTGTGAACTGCGCTATAAACATGTATACACAGAATTCTGGTGCTGTTATTAAAAGATAGAAGATGCCAATAATATCAGCAGAAAAATCCATAATCTCTTTCACTTTATAGGCCAAATCCAATTTAACAAGAGTCACAAAGCCCCCACTAACTCTTCCACTGGGTGAAGAGGAAGCCTTGATGGAGAATGAGACAGAACCATCCAAGTAAAGCCCTCCTCCTTGTGTCCCAACTCTCCTGTAATGATGTAATATTATACATGGCAGGGGTCTTGGAACAATCAGAATCAGAAAGTTTCTCCTGTAAACCTGATGTTCCAGGACATAACCCTGAGAACTCTTACAGGTAACGAGCCCCTGTAGGTGTAGTGTAGTTCCTATTTTCCCAATAGGCTCTGCGCATTGGAATAACATCAACAGCAGTGTAGACAGACGTAGGACTGAGGTCATCTAGGTCTCTACTGACTAGTTACACTTAATTTAGGTTTGCGCCCGCTAGCTCAGAGGTCACTGGAAACTTTCTTGAATGAATAGGGAGGGATGAACTTCCCTGGCTCAGACAAGTAGGGATTCAGTTTCCGACAACCGCATAAACATGACAACTTTGCTCCCTCAGAATAAGAGTGTATCTCTAGAGTCGTGTGAAAACAATAGACAGTCACCCGTGCATACTTAGTTTCACCAGAGTGCAGAGAAATAGAGAGACGGGCGTTTTCAATAAAAGGTGTTATTTATTGAGCAGTCTTCTTTCTCATGCAAGAGAAATTAATTGCCACAATTGCAATACTTAAAGTAAAGTAAAGTGCGTACAGTAAAAGTAGTATTAGTAAATAATACTGTAAAAGCATTGATATGGTTTCTTAGCCATATGATACTTTAAAATGGATAAAATATATACATACATAAATACATTGACTAACGTACTCAACTGGTGCTTCTAACTAAGCCTACCCCGGTGTACCTGACCTAAGTCTAATACTTGAGAAGGGATGGGTAAGTAGCAGTTTAAGTTAAGTTGGTTAAGATTGTTTTGCCAAGAATCTGCATCAAGAATTCTCTTAAGGGTTTAGTCATCTCTGTACCTTGGTAATAGAATGTGGGAGGTCTGGTATCTCTTTCCTCAGGACTCGATCCCCCAGCAACCCGCAAGGGTAGGCTGGAAACACCGGAGCTGGATTTTCTCGGCTGGAGAAAAAGACAGCGTCTCTCTCAGTGCGTCAAACGGGAGGGGCGGCTTCCGTGGGCTCTCGCATCAGCTGGGCTCTCGGGCAAGTAGATGGCCGCTCTGCTCCAAACCACTGTGTCTTTGCTTAAGGCAACTGTTGGTTTTTTATACCTGGAAGGTGCCGGGTTTGACGTAAGGTTGGACATAAGACGTCACTAAGAACTAACAGTTCTTTCTGGACTTCAGGAGTTCTTTTTCAAATCAAAACAAAAGCAGGGGGGATTTTCCCGGGCTGCTGTAGGCTTGGTTTGTTTAAAGAACGCGTTGTGCTTTCTAGGAGTCGATGGGAGTAGCCGTGCTGTGCTTTGGACTGCATGGGCTATTACTGAATATGGATCTGATTCTTATGCCTTTATCAGGATATTATTGATTACAACCGCACAAGGGCATAAATCGGAAATATTGAATTAGGGTACTAAATATAAACACAACATAGGTAACACTTGAAACAGACTTCACTCCCTGATCTAGAACAGATTCTAGAAGCATTAGACCAGGGGCTACAGACAGTGAGAGCCTCCCAAGAGGCTCTTCAAACTATATCATCAACTAAACAGACACTCTCCCTACCGGGCTGTCAATCAATATCTTCCAATCTTTCAAGGACTGCAAATCTATTTTGTAGAGAAATCGATGGTTGTAAAAGAGGCATGTTAGGGGACTGGTTCGAGACCTGGGGCCCACCAGGCCTAGGAGAGGCTAATGACATGTGTCTGTAAAAGAAACCCAATTTCAAATTCTTAATCTGGCTTTATTTTATCATTCCTGCCCAGGCTAAACACAATACTTTCCCCACAACCATAAGATTCTGAAAATGTATCACTATAACATCATCATTAAATTAATTTTCTTAATGGCCAATACCCTATGCCAGTTGGGAAAAAAAGATCTCTTGACAAAAGTGTCAATGAACGCACACAGTTTATGTTCAACCAGAGAATAACTTTGTTCATGAGAGACCTTGTAGATTCCGGTCTATCAGCTAGTTTCCTTGCTACGTTGGCAAACACAACAACATAAGGGCATGATGCTTGGGGTTGATCAATCAGTCTAATCTGCAATTTCTCCTTCCTACCTGTAAAAGGGGGAGCTGGAAGAACGTGATTGCCTTTAATCTGCGCAGTCATGGCTAAATCTGATCCAGTAGCTGTAACCAGGTGATGAGTATTAATGACAGCTCTATCCCCTGAATTACCAGCCAGATGTAACAAGGTCCATGTCACAGGATTGAGTGGAGGGTTGGGCCCCGTAGCTAAGGTAAACTGAGACTTCTGGGCGCTGACAGATCCACTTTCCTACTTATGACCAACTTTGCCAAGGTAGCTTCAATGTTGGCAAGCCGGTCATATACCTGTCATAGTTTGGCATCCAACAGCTCACTTAGGTGAGTACTCATACTATTCCAGAGGTCAAAAGGAAGTACAATTTCATTCACAGTCGTAATAACTGCCTTCGCCCTCATACGTGTTACAGGTTTAGACTCCGGCTCCAAGGGTTTGGATTTTTGGGACTTTTTACTGCGTTTGACCACAGGACCTGCCTCAAGATTAAGATCCAGGGGAGGGCATTGAATACATTTCCATAGTCCTTGACATTCCCTCCAACCCTGACAATCAGATCACTAATGTCAGGCCCCTGGCCGCGTACACTTTCATTAGTGCTATGTCTCTATGGCGAATTTACAAAGCAGGCCACGTATACCCCAGAAGATGAATGCTCTAAACTGCATGTACAAATGGGGCAAGAATTAGAGAACAATGGCAGTAGGTCAAGCTCCTCGTAAGTGAGCGAAAGAAGTTTCTCCGCCAATTTAATTTAATTAGAAACCAAATCCACATCTCACATAAAAATGTTTAGATGATCTTAGTTAAGCTGTTGAATTGGAACTGTATGATATAAAGTGCCCAGTGGGTGCAAAGGGTGTGTTTGGATGCTTTCTGCACCACAATGGCACTTTGGTATCAGAGAAGCAGCCGTGCCAACACTTCTGCAGGCCCTTCTATAATACAGATAGAGCTAAAGCACATATACTTTTGACGAAGTCCTAAAGCAGTATTTCCTCATTTGTGTGAGGGTTTGGCCTCATGCAAAAGAGAGAAACACTTTGCCTATCTTCACCCATGCTATATTCAGACGCAAACAAAGAGGCAAAGAGGTTGTAAGAATGGGCAATGACTGTGCGTCACAAAGAGGAGGCGCACAGTCAATCTGTCCCTCTCTGATGTCGCTCTCTGAAAGTGGCAAAAGTGATTCTAAGAAGACCATCAAACATCCTTCTGTGGTTGGGTGCAATTACTCACTGGATCGACCAGCAGTAGGATCACTGTCCTCCTTGAAAGTGTAGGTCGGATGCCACCTGTACTGAGACGTAAGGACTGGCTTAAGGACTGGCTTCTTCAAACATCCTATCTGCCTTTCACTTATGAGCTGCCCTCAGCGTAGGTGCAAGTTTGCGGATGCCTTGGGGTGAACACATTATCAGCATTAAGGTGCACTGTTCCTGTTGTGCCTGGTGCACCTAGTTAAAGGTGTGCTTTGGCACAAACAGGGACTGTGCACCCACAGCATATTATAGCCCTTTATTTTGCCATGTAGTGGAAGGGAATCGTGTAACAGCTGAGGTACGGGCAGCCAGTCTATGTGGCATAATCAAAAATATCTCCAAGCATGGTCTCACCAATCTTGGTCTTCGCTCCAACGTGGTTACCCAAAATGCACCAGTCCCATCTATACTTTTCAGATCAGATCCAGCCAAGCATGTAGTGTTTAAGCTGTTGACACAGCCTTGGACTTGATTGTATGGACATTATTATCATCTGGGAGTAAAAGCCCCTTAGTGTGTAGGAATTTTTGGGGGGTCCTCATATGAATTTCAGATGCTCTCTATGGAATCGTAATCTATCAACCGTCCAGATTCCTGAGCCACTTCGTTGAATGGAAAGTTGTTTTATGGTATAGTCCCAAGAGATTTATCTATAAATGAGGCATAATTAAATTATATTTGTAGCCATTCTTTTTGCCAAAATAGAGTGGTTATAACCATTCACCATGGTTGTTAACGTTTGAACATTGCATTGTCTTGAACTAGTATCGAAATTGGACGTATTTTATTAGCCTGTACCCAGTGTCTCACCTAGGGCAGAGCTTTTTTTATCTAATGCCTGTAGATTTATTGTCAAGCTTTTAGTATTAAATAAAATACTAAGGGCCGTATGTAGGTAATCCATTTTTACCTATTCTAAAATACCGAATTTTACCGATTCGGTATTTTAGAATCGGTAAATGGAATGTAGATAATAATTCGGAAAATTTTACCGAATCGGTAGGATTCGGTATTTTAGAATCAGTATTTACCGATTCGGTAATTCCCATTCATTCCTAAGGGCCTGGAGGCCCATAGGAATGAATGGGAAGCCATTCACTATTACCGATTCAGTAAATACCGAATCGGTAATAAGGGGAACTCATTCAAGGGTCGCATGGTGTCACATTGAAACAATGTTGCACCCCTGAATAGTGCTTGTGTGCACAAGTAGGGCAAGAACAAAGGTTTGGGTCCTGTATCTGAACTGGCTTGGACCACTCTAATATGCTCAACAAACAAAGGGGCCAGACAGATTTGTTTTTTAGAAGATTTCTGATCCCACCCAGCGATTTATTTCTGGACGGTCATCTATTTTATTTTAGTTTTTTAGTATTTTTAGAAAAACATTGAACCATTTGATTATATATGTCATCAAACGAACAGTCAGCGAGCAGTGAAAAAATACATACAGACAAGTGAAGTGTGCAGTAATGTACAAGTGCTATACAAGTAATAAAATATATATATACATATAGTCAGTTTATACAGGCAACACCAAAAATCATGAATCAAATACCTAACAGTAAATTGACATTGGGAACCAGTCCTTTGTATTAAACACAAGAAGACAGGCGGACTAACCGTTCAATGGCACTGCCTGCCTGTCTTACTAAACCAAGGATACAGAAATTAATTAGGGGGTTACAAAACTAGGGATAACACTGTATAGATTTAAACGGCCCTAGTGGCACCCTTGTTCTTTTTTCCAAGGCTTAGGGTCAACGAGTTTCGAACCACAACGTTAGTATGGGTTCTCCTCAGGACACGGACTGGATGGAGCCGTAACTGGGCACGGCAGGTGAATATCACTGATACGTAGTTGCAGTAAAATAGATGGCCTCACGCTGTTCAGGGTTCTGTGTAGCGGTGCGATGTGAAGAAGGATAGTGAAGATCTGTTAGGGGACCCGTATTTATGGGCAATGTCCGGCAGGAGCCTACTTATTCACGGGCGACCAGCGCCATGGCTCCGGGATCCCCAGTGCACCTTCAAGTGCTTCTCTATTAGTCCACAGTTCTCAGCGCAAAATTATTATTTAGACTAGTCTGTCCCGGCGGTCTGCTCTCATCGCTCGGCTGCGGCTTTTTTTATCTAATACCTGTAGATTTATTGTCAAGCTTTTAGTATTAAATAAAATACTAAGGGCCGTATGTAGGTAATCCATTTTTACCTATTCTAAAATACCGAATTTTACCGATTCGGTATTTTAGAATCGGTAAATGGAATGTAGATAATAATTTGGAAAATGTTACCGAATCGGTAGGATTCGGTATTTTAGAATCAGTATTTACCGATTCGGTAATTCCCATTCATTCCTAAGGGCCTGGAGGCCCGTAGGAATGAATGGGAAGCCATTCACTATTACTGACTCGGTAAATACCTAATCGGTAATAGGGGGAACTCATTCAAGGGTCGCAGGGTGTCACATTGAAACAATGTTGCACCCCTGAATAGTGCTTGTGTGCACAAGTGGCACACATACATGCCCTAAGGGCATGTATGTCTGCCACAATGCACTGTTGAAAATGCACAGAACTGCATTTTCAAAGGTATTCAGAATTTACCACCAACTTATAGTTGGTGGTAAATAACGAATCCTTAAAGCACATAAGCACTCTTAAAAGTGCTTATGTGCCATTTACAATACCGAATTGGTAAATAATGATTCGGTAAATACAGAATCGGTAAATACCGATTCGGTATTTACCGAATCATCACCTACATGGCAAATGCCTCAATACCGGTCGGTAAGCCTGAAATTTACAGAATTTTGGGTTTACCGACCGGTAATGAGCCACCTACACTGGGTCCAAATTGTATTTACTGACTGCCAAATACAAATACCGACTCAGTATACCAAAAAATACAAAAGGGCTGCCTACATCTGTAGCCACACTAACTATGTTGGCAATACTAGTACTTCAGTTTGTCAGAAAGTATGGGGAGCTGTAGATTGCAAAATATATGCAGCTAACTGGCACCTGTTCGTTGCACATTAAGCATGCTATTAGTCAGTCAGTCAGTCGAAATTCATGTTACTTTAGATCGAAGGTCTTTAAACGAATCACAACTTTATAACCATAATCACTGTATATATATTCCTTTCATTTTAAAAGACATTAATATCCATCATTAAATTTCATCTAATAAAATCTTATTAAGGCCCATTCATTAAAATATGCTTTCAAATAAAATGCTGAACCTTATTATACAATCTTATATGGTGCTTAGAACACTAACATAACATAACATTTTTAACTGCCATCATAAACCTCCCTATGGCACAAGCTATATCCAGAAAACGCATATCATTTACAAGTTCTACAGCTTGCTAATGGCACATAATTCCATATTTAAAAAATATTGGGCGTAAAAATTGTCTTTGCTGCTGTGTAATCTTTAAATAGGCCAATAAAATGTGCACAATATTGCATTTGGTATTAGATCACAGGTGCAGTTACCTCCTGGTCGGAACATCTTGAGTTTTATCATGTCGTTTATATGACAGGGATTGATTCAGATCCTCATTCTCAATAATTAACTTTTTATCAAATGGTTATTTATTCTGCCAAGATTTTAACATAAATTGTACCGATTATTCCCCACTTAAATACTTCACCTTCATATCCTCACAGACTACCTCAAAAATGAATTCTGACACTTTTTCCCAATTCAGATCACTTTGCAGAATTTCGTTTTTACATCTCTAAGAAACATTCTGTTCCTACCCGCACCCAATCTTTTTGAGAATCTTATAAGAGCCACTTGGGCTAGTATAATCAATGATATCATACCGGTTTCCATTCTTACCACTTGAATCATGGCGGAGCTGGGAAGGGACAGAAATGTCTTCAAACATTTCCCCTCCTCAACTTCCCACCTCTTCTTGCCACTAATATATAGCAGCTTGGATCAATATTGCAGTTACACAGGCTTTTAGAATGGGTCAATATGACATTTCTCCAAAGTCCTTATTGAATTTTGTTTCAGGCCACTCACGAGGCCCCTGCCCTGACCTCTAGGATTTCATATGTGTCTTCCATTCCAGGGACCTCTCTAACCAGGCCCCAAGAAACATATATTCATTAACTGGTTCTAGCTTAGTAGGTCCTAAATAGCATCTGAATTACTTTCTTGCTTACCAACGCACAGCACACTGGTTTTGTCCATAGTTACCATTAGATTTTTATAGTGACACTATTACCTAAACGCGTCCAGTTTCCTTTTCAGACCTATTTCTGTCTGATCTAGAATTACAAGATGATCTGCATACAGGAGGCATGCCATGTGTTTACAATTTACTCTGGGGCTAAACCCTTTGGCATTCGATAGTACAGTGGACAGATCCGCCACAAATAAAGAAAAGAGTAAGGGGGCTAATACAAACACCTGCCTCAGCCTGTTATAAATGTTTATTTTGTGTGTCAATGTCCCCTCCATATCCATAATGACCTGAGCCCAATTACTCTTGTGTAGCTCCTGAATTAGCCATAAGAGGTACTTTGGAATATTGTATTATACCAATGCTTCCCACAGACAATCCCGGTCTACCAAATCAAAGGCTGCATGGAAGTCTTCAAAACAGCAGAATAAATTCCCCCTATATTCGACAGACTTCCGCACTATAGTCCAGAGCGCAAAACAATGGTTAATATTCCTTGAACCCCCCCTGTTCTGGGGGCACAACATGATTCAAATCAACCCATTCTTTCAACATCCCCAAGATAATTATTGTTATTATTCTAAAAGATTGAAAAACCAATAACTTGGGGGGGTGGGGAGGGTGGAGGGGCGAGGGTGTATATCTCCCTTTTTTGGATGAGTCTAATAATTGCACCTCTCCAAATTTCAGGGATCTCCCCTGTATATAAAATCTCAGAAAACATCTTATACAGAAGGTCTGCCCACCACTCTGGGTGGGTTTTTCATAATTATTGCAGGGAGCTTATCGGGACTGGCTGCGCAAGTCAAGGTTAAACCTACAATGATACTTCTAATATTGCATATGAAAATTGGGACCTCATCCACTTTCTCCCAGAGAATTGGTCTTCTTCTTACTGACTCCTCTTTTTTACCATATATCTCCTCCAGATATTTCTTTCAAGCCTCTTCTTCCACCACACTTTCTTCCTGACCCTTCTTGTACTAATTTCCTAAAACATTTTGAGTTTTTCGTTTCTATTGCTTCTAGCTATTGTCCCCAACACTGGTCTCTATAGGCTGTTTTCTGGCCCCTATAAATTCTCTTTAGCTTCTTAAGGGCGTTATAACTTTTTGATTCAAATCTTACTTTGAGGTTTCTTTCCCCTTTCGTGATCTGCGGCTTGAAATTTACATAGGGCATGCTATTACTCAAGCCTTCCTAAAATTCACCAAAATAGGCTGCAAATTCCAATGTGGCCAGTGATTATATAGGTCAGATATCTCAGCTCTCCAGTGTATGAACATATTCCTGCCTGACCTTTGGGGGCTTCAAGTTGGCCTTAGTGATGTATTTCAGGAGACTGTACCACTTAGCCAGCTTTCTGACTGGATGGCTTTGCCCACAAACTGAAGAGTAGGCTAATCTGTTTGTAATGTTCCATCCTCATTCTACTAGATCTCCCTGCTGCTTTCCCACCTCGTATGAATAGCGACTCAGAGACATTATTATGCAAGATGGTTCCAGAGATTCACCTCATAAATATTTGGGTTTCAAAATAGCCTGCAGAGTGGTTATTTGTTTCCTAATAAATATATTGGCATTCCTGAAAGTTGTGTTGTGTACCCTGATTTGGGAGTTAGGTTTACCTGCCACCCAGAGTTGTCAATATAGCCACCCCCCTGTGGAGAAAGACAAACAGGTACCTCTAAAAAAAACTCCCTGTGGAGTTTACACATTAGTAGGAGAGAAGTTTGGACGAATAGAAACCTGACGCCGACATCCACGACAGCTTCAACTCCCGAACTGCAACAGACCCTACCCCGAACGACACCTGCACCAACCAGCTGACCTCCTGGTCCAATGTCAACGACGAAGAGACACGCAAGGTCATGAACTCCATCCACTCAGGATCCCTGTCAGACCCCTGCCCACTTCACATTTTCAACAAAGCTGACGCAACCATCGCACCCCAACTACGGAAGGTCATCAACATCTCCTTCGACACAGCGACATTCCCAGAAAGCTGGAAGCCCGCCAAATTAAACGCCCTTCTCAAGAATCCCATGGTGGACCCCAAAGACCTCAAGAACTTCTGGCCCATCTCCCTGCTGCCCTTCCCGGCAAAGGTCATCGAGAAAATCGCCAACATGCAGCTGACCCACCACCTCGAGGACAACAACATCCTAGACCCATCCCAATCTGGATTCAGACGCAACCACAGCACCGAGACTGCCCTCATTGTCGCCACAGACGACATCAGGCGCCAGCTAGACAACGGCGAGACCTCAGCCCTCATCCTCCTGGACCTGTCAGCCGCTTTCAACACGGTCTGCCACCGCACACTAAAACACGCCTCCAAGAAGCCGGAATCCAGCAAAAGGCCCTGGACTGGACCACGTCCTTCCTCTCCGGCATAACCCAGAGAGTCCGCCTCCCACCCTTCCGATCTGAAGCCTCCGACATCATCTGTGGCGTCCTTCTGGGCTCATCCCTCAGCCCGACCCTGTTCCACGTCTACATGGCCCCCCTCGCACAAGTGGCCCGCAAGTATGACCTGAACATCATCTCATACGCCGACGACACCCAGCTCATCCTCTCCCTCAACAAGAACCTGCACATCGCCAAACCCAACCTCCATGAGGGAATGAAGGCTGTCGCTGAGTAGATGAGGAGCAGCCATCTGAAGCTGAACTCGGACAAGACTGAGGTCCTCATCATAGGTCCCACCCGATCTGCGTGGGACGATTCCAGGTGGCGGACTTCACTGGGAGCAGCTCCAAACCCCGCGTACCACGCACGCAACCTAGGATTCACCCTCGACTCCTCCCTCTCCATGTCAAAGCAGGTCAACTCCATCTCCTCCTCCTGCTACAACACCCTCTGCATGCTTCACAGGATTTACAAGTGGATCCTGACCGAAACAAGAAGAACAGTGACCAAAGCCCCTGTCAAAAGCAGACTGGACTACGGCAATGCACTCTACGCAGGGATCCCGGCCAAACACCTGCGACGACTACAGAGCATCCAAAATGCCTCCGCCCGACCGATCCTCAACGTCCCCTGCCACAGCCACACCACCTCCCACCTAAGAGACCTGTACTGGCTCCCCGTCAACAAGAGGATCACCTTCAAGATCCTCACACACGCACACAAAGCGCTCCACAACACCGGACCAGCCTACCTGAACAACAGACTCAACTTCTACACCCCTGCCCGCCAGCTCCGCTCCACTAGCTCGCCCTTGCCGCTGTCCCACGCATCCAACATACAAACTCCGGCGGCAGATCCTTCTCTTTCCTCGCCGCCAAGACCTGGAATACCCTCCCCACCCATCTGCAGCAGACCCAAGACCTGCTCACCTTCAGGAGGCTCCTCAAGACCTGGCCCTTCGAGCAGTAGCAGCACCGCCCCCCTTCACCCCCCCCCTCCCCCCAGCGCCTTGAGACCCTCACGGGTAAGCTGCACGCAGTACAAATTCTTTGATTGATTGATTGGATTGACTAAGGGGCTCATTGCAAGTCCGCCCGCCATCGTTGCATTGTTCGGGACTGCCCGCCAGACATGCAGCGGTCGCACTACTGCAATTAGGATGTGCCCGCCATACTGGCATGCGCATCCAGGGTATTTATCATTACGGCTGGTGCTGCTGGCTGCAGCACAGTACGTAATGTTAATATGGCATGCACTGCATTTCCCTGTACTACGTGGCAGGCACCAGGTGGTTTCTTGCACTTAGTGCATGGAAATGCAGAGGGGGTACCATGGGTACCCCCCCCAGTGCACCACACCCAACACAGAGGGGGCCCACAACGGGCCCCCGAATCCAGCCTCCGCCAGCCTTTCCATGGCAGTTCCACCACCATGGAAAGGCTGGCTGACGCCAGCATTGTAATCTGCCTGCTAGGCTCCACCGCCATTTCATGCCCCATTGTCCATCCACCAAGCAATCAGACTGATTGCTTCTGATGGACCAGTGGCGGACTGACTTTCCGTCAGCCGCGGACTGATTGGGATTCCCACTGCCATCCTAATTTGGCGGTGGGAATATCACTGTGTGATGGCGGAAGGACCGCCATCGCCGGCCCGGCGGTGGTGGTCCTTCCACTATCCCAATCGGCCCCTAAGAACTCACTCATAGATTTTGTGAGAGACTTCCAGCATTCGTGGACCATTCTCAAATCATCATGATCGTCAACATCATCATCAAAACAAAAGCATACACTCTCTCTCTCCTCTCCCTCTCTTTTTTTGTCTTTGATATTAGAAATTACAATTAGCTCCTCACATTGTCTCCTTCAGAAAGCTTTTCAAGGCTTTGCTATAAAAATAAAATGTCTATCACTGTTTCAGTTGATCTGCCCCTTTCTCAAACTTTGCCAGTGTTCCTCTTCTCCGTATGTACAACAGTGAACCACTATATTGTTGCATCAGTTACCCACTCACTTGTACCGCTCCCAGTACCTCCAAACCCATTCCCTCACTGTATGTTCTGCCTGCTGTTTAGTATGAAGCTACTTGTACACATATTATCTTAGGTACTATGTATCCTTGTTACATTTTACAGGGATCTAATACCACTTGGTCAAGAAGAAGCATTATAGAAAAACACTAACTAAATAAATGAAATGAATACCTATCCTAGTACTGAACATAACCTACCATATCTAACCTACAAAAAATACCAACCCTATCTGACAATGCTCACCTACCTGTCTACATATTTATCATACCTAGCTCCCTACCATACCATCCCTTCCACCTACCACTTCAACCCACCATACCTAACCTAACATACCTACCACACTTACGTATGCCTCCCTACCACACCTACCCAACCCACCATCCATATTTTACTTACCATACCAAACCTGCCGAACTACCTGCAATTCCTACTTACCATAACTACCTAACCCACCATAACAAACATCTTACTATAGAAAACAAACCATACCTACCTACCATACATATCTTACTAGCCCCCTTATCATACATGAATATGGGTACAATGAAAGATAACAAGTATATACCTACATAGTATATAATTAAAAATAAATCTTAATTTGCTTTCAATTCCTTTTAAAAGTCTTGCAATTCTTTTGTATTATGTATATTCTAATGTTTTAAGTGCGTATATAAATTACAATTCAAATATGTTGTACAAATAAATACAAATCAGATCCTTCTGTTTTAGTAATTGTTTTAACAAAATTAACAATTACTACGTACAGCATAAATAGCAATCAAGACCAATTGGCTTGGCTAGTGCTTGTATTTTGTGTCACTAACATTCTCATCTATTTGTAGCTGGAGTAAAGGTCCATACTAAGCACAGGGCCAAATTAGTACCAGCAGCACCTCTTAGTGTCAGCCGAGATCGGGAGGCAAACGTAACACTGCGGGCCAGAGTCACCTCAGTGACAATACTGTATATTCTAGCCTTAAGAAAATTACATTTTTTAAACTTAAATACTGCTGATGCTCTGCAAAATACAGGGTTTTCCACTAAAAACATTTCTGACCAAATATAGCACAAAAATCAACAGCCTCTCGGTAAGTAGATCCCTGAATGTATGGGTCATGGGAGCAGTTTTGGACTATTTGACCATATACCTGAAGACTCTGACTATTGTAGCATATTACAAGTGTTTATAAGCCATGAAATACCTTCTCTTCTTGAAAGAGTGTGGATTCGCTTCTTAACTTCTCCTGCTCCTCCTGGCCTGGTGTTTGGTCTTCACTGGTTGTAAGCCCCTCTACCTCAAGTGGATGATCACTTGCTCGTAGCTCCTCCAGAGATGCTGGCCGATGGTCACTGCTGGTTATGACCCCTTCCTCCTCAGGTGCCGGTTGATCGTCTCTGCTGGTTGTGTCACCTTCCTCGTGGGGAGCTGGCTGATCGTGCCTGCTGGTCATGTCCCCTTCCTCCTGGGATGGTTGAGTATCCTCATTCTGGGGTGGTGGAGGCTCACTGAGTGCCTCCGGCTCATGGGGCTCCTCTTGAGATACTGTTGGTTCACCTTGAGGCACTGCTGGTTCATCGCTGCTTTCAACTGCTTCCTCTGCTGGTTCATCTCCGGCTCTCACTCCTTCCTCAATCAGCGCTGGCTCTTCATTAGTTTTCACCTCTTCCTCTTGGGATGTTGCAGGATCACTGCTTGTTTTCACTACATTAGATTTAGATTTAGATGGTGATGGTGATGATGATTGATCACCGGTATGCTCTGGTTTATCCATATTTTAAACCACCTGTGACAAAGTGAGAGAAAATTACTAAGTATAAAAGAGTCTTGCAGCGTAATCTTTAGGTACACATACAAAACACAGACGCGCTACCAAAACTTTGTTTACTCAGTATTGAATAGGGCTATCAACATTTCTGATTTATTACACTTTTATTGTGCACGCTAGGAACAAAAAAGTCTCAAGGCATTTTAGATTGCTACTATGACAATCAACAAGGCTCGCTACATATACCCTGAAATGTTCTCGTACACTGAAGCAATAGTGGGGTGGATGGGTTGGTATTTCTTGTCACAACTCTCGGTTGACTGCAAAAAGTTGGGGCTACCAGCAGGTGATGAGAAGCAGCATTTGACATGGTCTAGAGTAGGTGAACATCAGAGCAGGGATGGGTAGTCAGATCTGTGTTTTTTAGAACATTTTCAGCTTTTGTGAAGGACATTAGCAAAAGACTCTCCCTTAAGTGCATGGAGTCTATTCAAGTATTTGAAGGGCTGAATGGTGCAATTACTCTCAATTTTTAACATATTTGTAGTAAGAGTTCTTACTATGTTTAGGTTGGACGAGCACAGAGGACGGTTTTTGTCCAGGGGTTTAACTTATGGAAGAGCTACTCGGGCAGTGAGCGGGCCCATGAGATGCTTTTATTGTGCACACTAGGAACAGGAGTCTCTGTCTGTCTAATCTCCCTTTCCTCTCTCTAATTCTACCCTTTCTCTATCAAATCTATGTCATCACTATGGGCCAAATGTATGAAGCTCAAATGGGTTTGCAAACGCCGAAATTTGCACTCATTTGAGCAAAATGGTGTGTATGTAGCAAATTTCACTGCAAAATAAGGAATCGCAAACTTGCGATTCCTTATTTTACGATTGCATGTAAGGAATCGCAAATTACCACCAGCTTCAAGTTGGTGGTAATTTGCGAATTTCTTGAAAAATGCTAATTTTTGCATTTTTTAAAGTTTCATTTGATGTACATCGATGTACGTAGTTTCAACGCAGGTTGTAACAACGCATACCTTTACCACGCAGCCGCTACATCGCAAGTCGTTACCACGACTTGCGTTGGAGGGCGCGGATTTAGGATTTTTATAATTTTATATTCCAACACCAGTCCCCGTAACAGTAGGGAAGGTGTTGGAATATAAATTTATAAAATTCCTTATCCCACAGCGCCCTCCAGCGCAAGTCGTGGTAACGACTTGCGTTGTAACGGCCGCGTGGTAAAGGTACCGCATGGTAAAAACTTTGTGGTAAAGGTTGTTTACCGATGCACATACATGCCCTTAGGGCATGTATGTGCACCACATGTGCACCCATGCTTATTTCAGGGGTGCAACAGGGTGTCATTTGGACACGGTAGCAGCCTTGAAATTATTCTCAATTTGCGATTAGCAAATTGCGAATCGCAAATTGAGAATAATTTCACATTCATTCCTATGGGTCTCCTGGCCCATAGAAATGAATGGGAAATTATTCCTTAATTGAGATTAGCAATTTGCTAATCGCAATTAAGGAATTTTAAGAAATCGCTAAAAAATAGCAAATTTCTACATACATATCATTTTGCAATTCTCAAATAGCGATTCCTTAAAAATCTCTATTTGAGAATCGCAAAAGTGTATCTTGATACATCTGGCCCTATGCTTCTCTACTATTCGGCTCGTTTATTATTTCAGACCTCAATTGTCACCTTTCTCTACCGATCCCATTTTTTTTTTACATTTGTTTTATTCAAATTTTCAATTTGTTGCATTTAAAGAACACAACTACAAAACAAACCACCCTCATTCTGATGACAGCTATTACCCAGCAATCATGTGTAAAGCCACTTGGCTACTGTGCTAATGAAATTCATTCCCTAGATTAACCCATTGACCAAGTGTGTCTGGTGTTGTCCCAACAGTATTCTAATTGTCTCTTTTAATCCTTTTCCCTCCCCTCTTGAGACCTATCGCCTTTTGTTTATTCTTATCACCTTCCTTCCTTTTTTCTCTTCTTTCTATGTTTCACAACCCTTTTTTCCTCTTTTTTCCTCAGCATTTCTTGCTTATTAATTTCTTCCTTTTTACTGTCTCACTCCCTTAGTTTATCACCTCCATTCATGCCCCCTTTTCTCTCTACACTCAAATCTCCCCTTTCCCCTCGCCCTCTCCTCCAAATCTTCTCTATTCATCTTTCTATTATTTCTGTCTTTCCTATTATTCTGTTTTTCTATCCTGCACCTTTATTTTCTTTCCAGTCCCCATTCTTATCTTCTCTCCTTTTCTCTACTGTCCCATCTTTACTTTCATTATGTCTCTCCTACATCCTTTGTGAATTTTATAATGCAGTGACTCCCCTGCCTTAATTCTCCCTCTACTTCGTGTCCCATTCTCACCTACTCTTCTATGTCCCTCCAACATTCCTCTCCTCCATAGTTGCCCACTCCTCCTCCCAACCTCTTTCTATCCAGTTCTATTCCGTTCCATACTACTGTTTTTCTTGATTTCCATTGCCTTTTCACCTCATCTGTCAAGTTCCACCCTGTCTGCTTGTCCTCTTTTGTTTTCTACCTCATGACAAGCTCCTACACAAACCCAGTGAGGGAACGTTTCTGATGGGTAGCCACTCTTACATGGCATGGCCCACACTCTTGCACCTTCTGACCCCAGGTTGCCTGCTTCCAACTATTCTAGGAATATAGGGACTAGGTTGCAAGATGGCTCCCGTTGGCCACAATGCATCTGCGGCCACCCTCAGCATGTGCCAAGCCTCGGAAGGTACCTCTACCTGAGTAGGCCTCACTGCAGGCATATGCAAGCCCTGCATTTCATGAGATGGAATACATGAAAGGCTGTGTGTAAGAGTGCAAAGCAGCCGTCAGGACCCATGTACAGAGATTCCCCTTGTCACAGAGCTCTAACTCCATCCAACTGTGATAATGTTCCTTCACTGGGCCCACCAGAGCCCAGTGCTGATGTCCCCAGTCACTCAGAGTGCTCCACAGAACTGACACGCTTCTTATCTGCCAACCCTGCAAGTCAATCTATAAGTCCTTCACCTCTCCCCATGTGCTGACATGCCCCTCTCTGAGACTCAGTCTTCAAACCTCTACCTCCAGTGCTGACACCCGCCCGCTAGTAAGAGTAGACTGATTCTCTGAACTCAATTTCACATGGGAATGTTAGGCCATCCATTCTCATGACACTAGCAAAAGCATACAGCTAAAAGCTACACCTTGAGGAACTGTCACCCAACTCATTGGTGCTCAGTCTATCAACCTCAGAAGGATGAAAGACTTGCCTTACATCCTGAGCCCATAATTCTTCTTAATCCAGCTCACTATCCCAAGAATAGAGCTCTCCCCAACCTGCTCTCTGCAGGCCTGGTTCTGGAGGCTGAAACTCTTTCCAATGCCACACCCATGTATCCTCTCCCTAGCCCCTCCATGATGCCCTTGAGTATGACGGACTCCGAGGAGTGGAGGAAAGGTAGTGCACGAGCGAGATGCTGCTGACAGGGGGAAAGGGGTAAGAGAGTGAGGCGGGGCTCAACCGAGGCACCCTTAGGAGAGAGGCTGAGACTGGAGCCTCATCAGTGGATTAGAAATATTAGGGGTACTCTAAGCTGGGCCTGCCAAATCAGCCCTACTCAACTATTGCCTTGTGGCCTTAAATACTGCACCATTATCAAAAATGGGTTGACCCAAAGTAGTCCTGGACCTGGGTATAGTACGGTATCAAAAACAATGGTCCCTGACCAGAGATAGTTTTTGATTCAATCAAGCTCAAAATTATGAGTTCCTAGATGTGAGCTAACTTTACTTGCTCAAAGTATTCAATACAAACATGTAAACTAAACATGCAACAACCCAGATTGTTATAGTGGAGAATAAACAATTTTATTCTACCAACTTCCGGTAGTCTTTATATCTTTTTCCAAAATCAATTCCATTAATAAAGTGGAGAAGTGTGGCTCACTGGTTAGAGCAGGCAGACCCTGAAGCAGAGGTCAGACCCGGGACCAGGGTTCAATTCCCGACGCGGCAGGGTCTTGAGCTCAAATGTCCACGGACTCGATAATTCTCGCTTCGGTGCCTGACCTAATCATGGGTTCACACTCTGCAACTCTGGGCATTAAGCTTGCGTAATCTCCACAACGGCCCCCCGCGGCGGGATGCCTGGCTTTCACCTTGGGGATGCCCTGTAGGGGCTATCTCACAGGGAAAAGCCAGGACGGGTTCCCAAGGCAAGCGCTTAGAGACCCCTGGGTGATAAGCGCTATATAAATCAAATATACTATACAATATACAATACAATACAGCTGTGCAGTATTTAAAACCATTGTTTTAACCCTTTCGATGCTGATGACGAGCTCAGCTCGTCATCACCCACGGGTGTCGTGTGCTGATGACGAGCTGAGCTAGTCATGAATAGTGTACTATATCAATGTCCAGCACAGGAGGGGGAAAACGCCTAGCAGCCAAGGTGTTAAATACTGCACAGCTGTATTTATTCCCTCTTCGGTGATATCAGCTAAAAATAGTACTAGGGAAGGAATCTGGAATTCTTGACTGACATGGACTAGACTCCTGTTCCTCTGGGCGACTGTTTTTGGAAACATGATTTAGATTTCAGGCAAAACACTCATTTTTCAACATTAACTGATCACACCTCCCGGCCCCTTCCAAACAGAGGCCCACAGCACAAACAGGTATTGGAGCTGTGCTTTTCCAGCCCTAGCTGCGGCTGCTGAGAGAAGTGCAGGGCCCAACCTGGATCAACACCAATTACAGTGATAATTTTACATTTAAAATAAAAACAGTTATTCAATATTTAAAAAATTATATTTTTTGATTAAAAAAATCATATATTTGAAGAATTCAGCTATCAATTATTGGGGAACAATTAGAACCTTTGCAAAGTGTTTAAGTACATTTTGTTTTTTTTAAAACGCCTACTGACTTATTAATGGAAATGAGACTAGGCAAATCCTTAAACAGCAGCACTGTCAAAAATAGCGCACATAGTGTATATGGCATGTCTCTACAATGAGAAACACGGTACTTTCATAGCACCTGCAGTGGCGCATGTAGGAAAGTACAATCTGCTTCTTTGGTTACCCCCACTTTATGCCCAGTGCTAAGCTGTATTTGACTAGTCTGACTGGGATCCTGCTAACCATGACCCTAGTCTATCTGCTTTCTCCCTAAATTGTTATGCTCAATACTTAGGTACACCCCAGATTGGATACTGGCGTACCCTTATAAGTCTCTAGTATATAGTTCCAATGTACCCATGGCATAGATACACCAAAGGCCCCCTATGGGCTAAAGCATGCATTATACCACCCATGATAGAGACCATTCAAAATAGAACTACAGGCCTGCAATTGCAGCCTGTGTAAGTTGGTGCTTGCACCACTTACTAAAGATATAGGTTTCCTATATCTAGAGTCACTGCACTTAAAACCTATAAGTCACCCTATAGCAGGCCTTTGCAATCCTGAAGGCAGGGTGCTTGGTTCTAAGTGATAGGGTGTTCCTGCATGAGCAGAACACCCTTACAGCCTACGGCGTCCATTCGCCCAGGTTGTCAGTGAAGCAGCCATATACTATATAGAATGGAACCGCGTAATGACATGAGGATCATCTTGAAACTGACTGCAACAAATCCTATCATGTTTGGTATCAAACGTGTTGGAATCATACCTCCCACACCTTAAACAGTGTGGGAGGTATGATTCCAAGCATTGGAAGAGCCCTCCGTAAGGCTCTCAGTGTTCCGTACTAGCCTTCTTGACCTGGACAGCACAAAATGGTTGCTGCTGATCAGAGACACATTTCTGCCCTCCTGCTACTGAGCCAAGCTCGAACAGAGGAAGGCGGCACAATAGGTATCCTGTCACATGGAGGTGTGACCACCTCACAGACAGAATTTAGTGTATTGGGACCGGGTGGGTGCACTTGCCAGCGCCACAAACTCTGCATGAAGGGCACATTTGGTGTCCCTGTGCTTAGTCTAAGTCTAAAATAACAAGTGCGAGCATATAATGCACTAGTGATAACGATTTGGCCATAGGCTATCTTTATAGCAGAGTTATTATTGAGAGATAACGTTTGACCATGAGCTATTTTTATAGCAGAGTTATTATTGAAGAGATTTGGTCCTCTAAGAATGTATTTAAACTATTATACAACGTGTGCGTATTTTTATGCACTACATTTAACTATTTGATCAGAGCTATTTATATAGCCTGGGGATGAATGCGAGATATGCCCTTTCGCTGAATGAGTGGGTATGAGCATAGATATCTTTTGTAAACTTCTTTTCATGAAGAATGAATGTGCATCGGTTGCAATAAAGGAGAGAATTATTTGACAGAGCCAATAGTTTAATATGGATGTTTTTATTAAGGTGAAAAATGTGTATGTTTTGTTAAAAATAAACAAAATATGTTTTAATAGTACATAAAAGTGAACACATTTGAAATGTGTCTGTTTTTATATATATATATACATATATCTTTTTCATATAAAGTTAAAGTGCTGGGATACTTTTTAACTTAAAGCCCAAAGAAGGCGGTTGGACCTGCTGATACCACCAAAACACGTTGCTTCTTGGTCTTCTTTAAAAATAAATTTTGTATATACCATATGGTGTTCTTCAAGACATAATAAGAAAAGAATATTACTAACACATTGAATTGACCATCATTGTTGGTTTTGGAATTATACATTTGATTTGCACTTTGTTTTATTTTTTGCTCTGTATTTGGAAAAATGTTGATGAAATTGTGGTTTTCATATCAGAGTGGATAAATTCTTTTAAAATTATTTTTAACAATTGTATTGACTCAATGAATAAACATTCCTAAATTGGACTTTTTGGCTACTGTTATATTCTCTAGGTGATTGATTTTGAAGGTGATGAGTGAATAGTTGGGTATGCTATTGTTGTTTCCCAAAGGGAATTTATTTTAGACATTGTGTCAACTTGGTGTCCTATCCTTTTGGAGAGTAGGATCCCTCTCTCTTTTTTGGAGAGTCCCAGTGGTTAGTCCAGTTCAACCTAGTCCTGGGAGCCTTTGGCTCCCACTCTGGCGCGAAACTGGACAACGGACATGGGAGTAACCTCCCCCCTGTCCAGACCATCCCCGGCAAGGGTCCCCTAAATCTTCCAAACCCCTTCCCTAGGGTACTTAAGGGCTTGCATGGGTGTAGGTCCCTAGATTTGTTGTGGGACAAGATTCAGATCAGACACCACTTATTCTACCGTCTGGGCACACTGGACTTCGCTGGACTTCATTTGGGCTCGACTTCGTCTCCCTTTCAGTCTGCTACATAATCTGTGCCTGTGCACCATACAGGAACCTTCCAAGGCCTGTGGTCATCAAAGACACCAGAAGGGATCTCCCTTGGAGTGAAGGAGGCACTCCTCTTCATTTGCAGGCACCGCAACTAAGTCGACCGGTCTGCTGATCCTGAGGTCTTCTGGACTTCGTATGGCAGCAACACAGGTGGTGGTTTTCCACAGCTTCCGAGGCCTGCCCTGCTTTCTCATCAATTTGGAGGCCAGTATCCCTTGTGGGGGTTGCAATAACCAAACCCCTGTGACTACATTAATTTGTAATTGCAAAGGAGTGTTGGCTTCCTTCCAAGAAGATCTTCAGGCTCTAAGTAGCTCCAACCTCGAGCACAACCAGTGACCAGAATCTTCAGCCACAGTGCATCATGTGCATCGTGACTTGCATCTTTTAGTGAGCTGCTTGAGGTCCTCTCGTTACTCCATTGTCTACAGCCTTTGAGTCCATTTGAGGGGCACACTTGTTTTTTGGGCTCCCTTGATTACTCGGGCCTGCCCTGACTCTCCTGCATGTTGTTCAGTTCCCTTTACATTCCTGGTCCCGACGTTGCTCCTTCTTCACTTCCTGCATTGGTTGCATTTGCCAAGGCTTGTTGGTGCTCCCACCGGACACCGACCCCTCAGCACTCAACATCCTTCGTGGGCAGCTTGTGCACGGCTCCTGGTCCTCCTCAGCATTGCCTGGCCCTCACAGCTGCTGGGTCAATGTCATTGTCACCCATCCTGCAAAACTCGACATCGGAGGGCATTCGTCTTCCAAGTCTCCTGGTCACCCCTGAGTGACATAGACTCTGTCCCCTCTGCTTGCAGGTACCTCTCAACTAAAATCCACCTTCGGATTCCACCAGAGACTTTCTCCATCTTTAGCAGCAGCCCTTTACTGAAGTCCTCCATTGGGTTCGACAGTGGTTTCCGACACCACTTCACACGTATGCACCCGGCTTCCCTGGTGTAGGTAACGTGGGTTCAGGGGTATCCATGGTGGGGTGGCTCTCCAACCTTCTGTCTTCCACAGAGTTTCTTCAGGGTCCACTGGGAAGGGTCCTTAATCTTTAAAAATCCAACTGCGACTTACACGTAGAGTTGTCCGGAGCACGCAGTTGTGTTCCCACACTGCACACGCTCTCCGTGGGGTTTCCAGTCACTCACCTTGGGTGCTTCCTTGGGTCCCCAGCACTTCTACGACCTCTAGACATTGTCTTGACCTGAGTTGTAGTTCTTACACCACTTTCTTAGTTTATGGTTTTGTCTCCCCCCCTGGGGCCCACTGTGTATTTTGCACAATTTACTGTATTTCTATGCAAAGTATAGTGTGCATTGTATTTATGTCCGTGTAGGAGATATCTAAACGTTTTGGAGATTATTATATAATAAATACATAGTCTTATAAATACCTTGTGTGGTTCTTTTTCACTTAATCTATCCTATAAGATTACATTCTGGTAAAACAAGCTGTTTAATACTCCTTCTGGACTAAGCCTGAAGGCTGCTCTCCACAGCTACCACTTAGAGAGCTTTTGACATTTTACTGTTGCCTTAAAACTGCTGAACACACAGCACAACTCTAAAACCAGACTTGATCAACAGACAACCTGATGTCATATATGAAGGAGCTCTTGTATGCGATAGTGAAGGTTCAAGACGCTCTGTAATAAAAGTATTTGCCAAGTCTCTAAACAAAATAATCCTATTTAATATAAATTCTGCCCCGGACTGGCCTCCTGAAATGCTCAAATAGTTGAAGTAACAGCCCCTCTGTACTCAGTGCATCCAACCCCAGTTATTACTATACTGCAATATGTATCAACTGTACCTCTTGACATGGCGGACCACTTTAGGTTTTTGTCTATCGTCTGTGTTTGTGTATTCTTTGTGTATTCAGGCCAATAGTGGAGTGCTCTATGAACACTTTTATGTAAGATCAATGTACTGTTTTTGCAAAGTTAATGTACTGTTTTTTAAATTGTTTTATTGTGCTACTTTAATGGCCTATAGCCTGAAAAAAAGTATTTCTCATACTAATTGCTAAGTTATGGACGCATTCCCACTGACAAAGCAGGACATATCTTGGACCATGTCTTTTCTAACATACCGTCTCTAAAAAGCAAAACCCCAAGACAGCTGGTGTGGTCTGACCACTTTCTTGTGCCCTTCTCCTTGGATCTGGCCATATCCCCTTCTTCAGATAACTCTCGCTATTTTGTGAAAAGAACCTGGAAAAAGCCCTGTGCTGGTGGACAGCCAAGCTGCTCTTTCTAGGGACCTCAATGCTGACTCCGCGTCTTTTCATAAGTGGATTGCGGAGGCTGTGGAGTCCACTGCTCCAGCAAAATTATTAAATCTTTTAGAAAATCACCCTCCACCCTATGGTTCTCGGAGAAGCTGATGAACATGAAAAGCAGATGTAAGCAGCTTGAGAGGCTGTGGAGAGTGGATTATGAAAGCCTAGCGAAAGCTGCATATAAAAATCTTTAAAAGAAATGCATAAATCAATGAAGAAAAAAGAAAAACTCCAGACCCCTCCTCTCAAATTTCACTCTGATCTCACAGAAGGAGGCTCTGACGGCTATCAAGTTCTGCAAATCAGGTTCACCAGAAGACCCGTGCCCTCCGAAATTATGGAAGGAGTTAGCTAACTCCGCCTCTCAAGTGCTGTCTGAAATATGGAACACCTCCCTGTCTACAGGCATCTTTCCAGATTTATGGAAGCATGCAACGCTCCTCCCTCTTTTTTGTGTTCAAATCGTTTTTTATTAAACAAGGAATGTAAAAAAGGAAAAAATAAAATTAGGTACAAACAATGAAACATACATACATTGGTCATTCCATATTCAAGTAAGTAAAGTAATGTGGCACAATACGAAATACACAATACATATGTAAGACACAAAGGATTAAAGTCGAGTCCACATAGCGCATATAAGACAGATGGCATAATTATGAATAAAGTACATATATGATCTAGCATTAAAAGTACAATGAACTATACATGTAGAACGTCTGCAATCAGAGTGGCAGTATCTAGTATAAGTCAAGTCAAGTCAAGTTAAGATTTATATAGCGCGCTACTCACCCAGAGGGTCTCAAGGCGCTTGGGGGAGGGGTTGTTAGTTACTTATCAAATAACCGAGTTTTGAGTTGTTTTCTGAAGGAGAGGTGGTTCTGTGTGAGGCGGAGGTGGGTGGGGAGAGAATTCCAGGTTTTGGCTGCTAAGTAGGAGAAAGATCTTCCTCCCATGGTGGATCTTTGGATGCGTGGGATCGCGGCGAGGGCTTGATTGGACGATCGTAGTTGGCGTGTGGGGGTGTAAAAGGTCAGGCGTGTGTTGAGGTATTTGGGTCCTAGGTCGTAGAGGGCTTTGTGTGCGTGGGTGAGGAGACGGAACGTTATTCTCTTGTTGACGGGGAGCCAGTGGAGGTCTCTCAGGTGACAGGATATGTGATTGTGGCGGGGGATGTCTAAGATGAGTCTGGCTGAGGCGTTCTGAATGTGTTGGAGTTTTTTCTGCAATTTGGCTGTGGTTCCTGCGTAAAGGGTGTTTCCGTAGTCCAATCGACTAGTGACAAGTGCTTGGGTGACCGTCTTTCTTGTTTCGGTGGGGATCCAGCGGAAGATCTTTTTGAGCATACGTAGGATGTTAAAGCATGATGATGAGATGACGTTGACTTGTCTGGTCATTGAGAGGGAGGAGTCCAGGATGAAGCCCAAATTGCGTGCGTGGTCCGTTGGTTCGGCTGCGCTGCCCAAGGCCGGTGGCCACCATGAGTCGTCCCAAGCTGAGGGGGATGATCCTAGGATAAGGACTTCCGTTTTGTCTGAATTCAGTTTTAGACAACTGTTCTTCATCCATTCGGCAACGTCTTTCATCCCTTCGTGTAGGTTTGTTTTGGCGGTGTTTGGGTCTTTGGTGAGGGAGAGGATCAGCTGTGTGTCGTCAGCGTAGGAAATGATGTTGAGGTTGTGTTGGCGCACGATGGATGCGAGGGGGCTCATGTAGACGTTGAAGAGGGTGGGGCTGAGCGATGATCCTTGTGGTACGCCACAGATGACTTTGGTGGCCTCTGATCTGAAAGGGGGGAGGCGGACTCTCTGGGTTCTTCCGGCGAGGAACGAAATTATCCAGTCCAATGCTTTTCCATGTATCCCGACGTTGCTGAGGCGTTGTATAAGAGTGGTATGGCAGACTGCGTCGAACGCTGCAAAGAGGCGTAGTAGGATGAGGGCAGCTGTTTCTCCGTTGTCGAGTAGTGTTCGAATGTCGTCTGTGGCTGTGATGAGGGCGGTCTCGGTGCTGTGTTTAGCTCGGAAGCCGGACTGTGAAGGGTCGAGGGAGCCGTTGGACTCGAGGAAGGCGGCGAGCTGACTGTTGACTGTTTTCTCAATGACTTTGGCAGGGAATGGGAAGAGCGAAATGGGGCGGTAGTTCTTGAGTTCGGTGTGGTCTGCTGTCGGTTTCTTCAGGAGGGCGCTGAGTTCGGCATGTTTCCAGCTTTCCAGGAAGGTAGCGGTGTTGAGGGAGCAGTTGATGATATCTCGGAGATGGGGTGCGATGATGGAATTGGCTTTATTGTAGATGTGGTGGGGGCATGGGTCGGTTGGCGATCTGGAGTGGATGGAGTTCATTAAGCGGATGGTTTCTTCAGTGCTGATTGGGTTCCAGGCGTCAAGGAAGGCGGTGGGTGGCTTCATTTCTGAGGTAAGGGGCTGGACTGGTCGCCGAAGCTGTTATGTATGTCGGCTATTTTGCTGTGGACGAACGAGGCTAGGGAGTCGCAGAGGTCTTGAGAGAGAGTGATGTCGGCGCTGGGATTGGTAAACTCTTTGACGATGCTGAAGAGTTCCTTGCTGTTGTGGGCATTTTTGTCGAGTCGATCCTTAAATGATGATTTCTTGGAGGATCTGATCAGCTGGTGGTGTTTGCGGGTAGCGTCCATGAGGGTGGTCATGTTGTTTGTGGTTGGGTTTTTTCGCCAGGCCTTCGAGGGTGCGGCAGTTCTTTTTGGAGATTTTAAGGTCGTTATTGAACCAGGGGGCTTTTTTGTTACCTGCCTTGTTTTGATGGTTTTTCAAGGGTGCTAATTCGTCAGCGCTGTGGGTGATCCATTGTGATAGGTGGATGGCTGCTTGATTTGGGCCCAATGATTTGGTGGGGGGGTTTTGGTTTAGCGATGTGGTGAGCTGGTCGGTGGTAATTTTGTTCCAGTTTCTACGGGGCATTTGTTGTGGGTGGTGGTGGGTCGTGGCTTTTCGGTAGTTGAAGTGGATGCAGCTGTGGTCCGTCCAATGTAGTCCTGTGGGGTGATTGAAGGAGATGTACTTGCTGGAGGAGAAGACTGGGTCGAGTGTGTGTCCGGCGTAGTGGGTGGGGGTGTTTACTAGTTGTTTGAGTCCGAGATTGGCGAGGTTGTCCAGAAGGGTGGTGGTGTTGCTGTTGTTGTTCTTCTCCAGGTGGAAGTTGAGGTCTCCTAATAGAATGTCGTCCTTGGAGGGAAGGGCGTGTGGGCTGATGAAGTCTGTGATGTCTTCGCTAAATTGACTGGTGGTCTATAGATGAGGGTGCCTCTGAGTGTGGTCTTAGGGTCGGTGTGAATCTGGAAGTGAAGGTGTTCGGCGGATGCAAGGTTGTCGTCGGAATTGGTCGTGATGCGGATGGAGTTCTTGTGGACGATGGCGATGCCTCCTCCTGTTTGGTTGATGCGGTCCTTTCAGATGATTTTGTAGCCGTCTGGGATAGCTATGGCGATGTCGGGCGCTGATGAGGCGTTCATCCAGGTTTCTGTAAGAAAGGCAACGTCCGGCAGTGTGGTGTCTAATAGGTTCCATAGTTCAATGGCGTATTTGTGGACCGAGCGGGTGTTGAGCAAGATGCATTTCAGGTGGTTAGTGTCTGGACTATGTTTGGCGCTTGTGGGTTTAGTGAGGGACCTGATGCAGTCGAACTTGCAGGAGTGGCAGGTGAAAGGTCCATGGGTGTGTCCTGGGGCGGCTTGGTGGCAATTTGGGAGACGTCTTGTGTTGAGTGCAAAGAGGGAAGCGGCGTCGTACGTTATGCGGGTGGACTTGGTATTGCGGGGTTCAGAGGGTCTGGCGCTGGGCGCGGTCCAGGCGCGGACGGGCGTAGACGGGCTTACCTTTGGCGCACATTTGGCGCGCATAGGGCGCGTTCGCTGCGCGTCAACGCTGCGCGAAAAAGCCTTCGTCGTAAGTGGATAGTGTAGGGGGGCGGAGCGAGGGAGGAGCAGCTGGGAGGCGGGAGCGGGGTGGAGAGACGGGCTAGGAGGCACAACAACAAAATGGCAGCAAAAGCAAAAGCGAAACAGGACGAGATTGGGGCACAATGTGTAATATCGCTATGGGCAGTGGCACTGGCACATTCAGGCACTAATTATTTTTTACCTAGCAATGCGAGCAATAGAGCGTTACGATACTGAGCAGGCACAAATGATTTAAAAAGCAATGTGAGCAATGCGAGTGATAGAGCGATACGATACTGAGCAGGCACAAATGATTTAAAGAGCAATGCGAGTGATAGAGCGCTACGATATTAAACTGGCACAAATAGTTTTTTAAAGCAATGCGTGCAATGTGCAATTAGTTCTTGGCAGCAGTGAGCAATGAGCAATGTAGCACTACGATACCCAAGAGACCAGGGAGCGTGAGGAGCGACCTCATGGGAGTCATTAGGACAAGCATATGCGGGCTAAGGAAAAGGAAAATGATAACAGTAGCATAACATAACATACACTGAGTTTCATCAGGTGTAGTCTTAGTGAGTAACATATGATAATGCAATGCATACGGCGTTGCAAGGTGCCTCTACTTCAGGTGTTGATGCCATAGGTGTCAGTCCGGTTTACTGTATAAAGTTACAATAGGAAGTTACAGTAGTGCTCTTGTTACGTAGATCAGTATTGAGGAGATTGTCAGGCATACAGACAGTATAGTAAGCTTATCACAGTGGTTCAAACGAGAAGGAAGAAGCGTCAAGTGCATTCCACAATTTTTTGGTGGATACACGCCATGGGGAAGAGTGTAAAGCAGGGTTATCAGACCCTCTGATGCAAGACACCCATTCTTTCCATTGTTTGAATGAGACCTCTGAGGTACTTTTCCAATTGCACAGGACAACTTTGCACGCTAGAGTGAGTAGTAGGTCAAGAAGTTGGCGGTCATGATCCCTTGCAAGTGTTGGCTCTATGGCACCTAGTAGAACATAAAGAAATTCTCTCGTTGGTTTAATCTTAAATATGTGTTCAATGCAGTCAAAGACGTTGGACCAATATTTTTGTAGTAAGGGGCAGTGGAAGAGCATGTGTGGTAGATCCCCGTCAGCTCGGGAACAATTCCAGCATGTAGGGGTGTCTCTCAGTTTCAATCTGAATAGTCTTTGGGGGGTCCAGAAAACTCTGTTGATCAGCATGTACTTTGTTTGTGAGAGAATCAGAGAGACTTTATGTGTAAGAGCTGAAGCATTAATTTTATCTCAGTCAAGGTCTATCCCCGTATTATTAGGTTCCTCTTCCCATTTAACTTCGTTCCTTCTATGGGCTTTGCCTAGCGTTGGTAAAAGCATTTTATAAGCTTTCGAGACAAAGTGACCTGTATATTGTAGGCGTGGGAGTGTTGATTTCAGCCAAGGGTCTGAGGGTGCAAACGATCGGGTGGACAAGGCCGATTTTAATTTCAGAAAGGCGTAAAAGTCTATTGGTTGAAGGCTATATTTAGCTTGGATCATGGAGTACAGTAGTGGTAGTTGGCCCTCGTACAAGTCTGAGACCATGTTGATGCCGCTATCTGACCAGTGATTCCAGAAGGGTGATTTCCCATTGATCCGGATGTATGGTTATGCCGTAAGGAATGAAGAGGTCGTCTTTTTTTATCTGCAGGCCAGTTTTATGTGTTTGGTCTAATCTAAGGAGTGCTCTTCTAGTGTTAAGAATAATGTACTTGGAATGTGTACGGTGTGACAGGTCCATGGTGAGTATCGTCGGGAGAGGGGCATTGCCTATGATGGATTTCTCTATTTCAATCCAAAGTGGTGTGTAACTTGAGTTTTCAACAAACTAGTATACCCCCTGTTAGCACAAAAAGGCGGTTTGGTAGTTCTTAAAATTGGGAAGGCCTAGGCCACCTTGTAACTTAGCCAATTGTAGTTTTTTCATAGCCACCCTGTGTTTCTTCCCTTGCCATAAGAACAAACTAAATAATTTGTTTATCTTTTGTAGGAAATCTTCTGAAAAAGTCATTGGGAGCATACTTGCTAAGTAATTAATTAGGGGAGTAATCATCATTTTTAGTGTTTCCGCCCTTCCCCACCACAATAAATATTTTGGAGACCATCCATCGAGAAGTTTGTTTATTTTCTTAAGAAGTTGCTCTTCATTAATTTTTAGGGTCGTGATTAGGTCTTTTTCAAAGTCTAAGCCCAAGTACTTAAAACTCTTGGGTTGCCAGGTAAGCCCGGAATCGCCTAATATGTCTTTACTACCCATATTATTCAATAACTTGACCTCAGTCTTGTCTTTATTCAAGGAGTAGCCAGACACATCGGAAAATTCCTGTATGGTGGATAGCAGGGCAGGTATCGCTTCTTCAGCTCTTTCAGTGAGCACTAAGACTTCATCAGCATAAGCTGTGAGTTTTATAAAGCAGTCATTAAAGAGAATCCCTGGAATGTTATCATTGTTGCGGATTTGATAAAGAAAAGGCTCAATCGCCAATAGGAACAGAGAAGGAGACAAGGGGCAGCCTTGCCTAGTCCCTTGTTGTAGTTTGAATGGTGATGAAAAGGCCCCTCCTGCTCTTACCTTCGCCATAGGGCAGGCATATATTAACATTACCATTTTGATGAAAAAGGGACCCAAGCCAAACTTGTGCAGGACAGCCTCTAGATATGACCAGTCTACTTTATCAAATGCTTTCTCTGCATCAAGTGTTACCGCTGTAGTAGGTGTAGATAGAAATTTTGCCTTTTCAATAACATGTGCTAGGATTCTAGTATTGTCACTTGATAGCCTGTTTTTAAGGAAACCGGCTTGTGAGGGGTGTATTAGTGTAGGAAGGATTTTCTGTATCCGTTGAGCCAATATTGAGGCCAGAAGCTTACAGTCTAGGTTAATTAGCGAGATAGGTCTATAGTTCTTTGGGAGCTTAGGATCTTTCCCTTCTTTAGGGATAACGGCTATGACTGCTTCAGCTAGTGTTCCTGTCGCTTCCCCTGTCTCGCCTATTTCATGGAACATGTTTAATATTGGTGACGTGAGTGAGTCAGAGAAACATTTATAAATCCTTGCTGTAAACCCGTCAGGTCCTGAAGCTTTCCCACATTTAAGTGATCTGATCGCACTTGAGACATCAGATTCAGAAATCGGCTTATTAAGGGTCTCTCGCTCCACCGTAGAAAGTGATGGTAAATCACACTTCGTGAGGTAGTGTCCCACCTTCTCTTTCCCTACATTGTTATTTTTGGCATAAAGTTTCTCATAGAATTCTTTAAACAATTCCGCAATTTTGAGGGGGTCTGAATTGGGCACTCCTTTGTCGTCCATCAGGGAGTTGATTATGTTTTTTTGTATTTTAAATTGAAGGTATACTGCTAACCCCTTCCCTGCCTTGCTAGACTCGCAGTTTTTAAGCCTCTTTCTTCTATCAACCAGACTCCTGCTCTTTCACTTATCAGTTTATTGTAAGTATACTTTTGGTTTGTTAATTTATTAAGCGTTGCAGCAGATCTATCTTTTAGATACTCAGTTTGGAATTGTGAGATGTCTTCTTCCAGTTTTAGTAGAGCAGCATTGTGATTCCTATTTGCGGCAGACGTTATTTTTATTATGAGGCCCCTAATGGTACTCTTAAGAGCCTCCCATCTAATGGAATCAGTGGTGTCACCCTTTTTATTGACTATCAAGTATTCTTTAATGGCCGTTTCTATGGTGTCCCTGTTTTTCCCATCATTAAGGATGGCGTCATTAAGTCGCCACATTGACTGACGTAACATTGGTTTTACATTTGTTATAGTGAGCGAGATACATGAGTGGTCTGAGACCACCCTTGGTTCAATACTTGTGTCCTCGATCCTGGCTATAGCATTTTTGGTAATGAATAAGTAATCGAATTGAGAGAAAGAATCATGTGGTGGGGAGTAAAAAGAATAGTCCCTACCAGCGGGGTTTTGTAGTCTCCATGTATCTATCATGTTAAATCTGGTAAAGTCTTTATGGGCTTTGTTGGGTCGGAAATTACACTTAGAATCCCTGTTTTTCTTAGCAATGGCATCAGATTCCACAACTTCTGTGTAGAATTTGTTATGTAGTGTATGGAAGTGTTTAGCCTCTAGCTTCGTTTCCTGTAGTAAGGCTATGTCTCCTTTCTGTCTGCGTAGGTAGTCTAATATTTTCTGTCTTTTAATCGGTTGATTTAAGCCTTTCACATTTAATGAGAGAATTTTAAGATTTCCCACTCTCGTTGTCCCTATAGGTGTGTCAATGGGGGCTGCCATCATGTAGCACAGGCAGATCATTTAGGAGAACAGATTGAACCCAGCAGCCTACGATACATTACAACTAAGGAGCCCCATAGTAGGAGTAGGGTTCCGAACTTGATTTCCGTAGACAAGACCACAACAACAATAGCTACGTGAGGTAGTCCGAACTGTATTAGTAGGTGGATTGTTTGTGCGCAGAGCACCTGTAACAATGCATAGATATTGGCATCAGAGTATGAAAGAGCACTAGTAGATTCGTGAAACACAGCAAAAAATATCGCAAACAATAAAGAGAGTGTAAACGAAAGCAATACACAACATTCCCCCCCATCCCCTGTCCCTGGGCCCTCCCCCCCAACCCCACCCTCTCCCTCAACCCTCCCCTCCCACCCCAAATGTAGAAAACGAACATGGCGACTCGGGAACGACCACAAGACCGCCTCCAAGCAACTCACTGTATCAAATTATTTTTAGGAACTGCACTTACATTTCTGAACATTAGAGAAGCAAAAGGGACCCTTAACAGCCTCATCAAGGAGCCAACATTTGAATCTTGTCAACAGACTGCGTAGACAAACCTCTAATAAGTGTCAGGTATATCTGTACTAACTTGCCGACAAACCATACCTCATCAAGGAGCCAACATATGAATCTTGTCAACAGACTGCGTAGACAAACCTCTTATAAGTGTCAGGTATATCTGTACTAACTTGCAGGCAAACCATACTTTAGGTCAACAAGATTTGCAACGTTCATATAAACTTAGAGCATAACGCAACGAGTGGAGAACCGAGCATACTGTTTAGCAATGGAGAATCACAATGTGAACACAGTAGCTTAGGCATAGCAAATAGTGATCAGAGTTAAAGGACCAGAACACAGGACGAAGACAACTGTGTGTAGAATATATGCAACTGTTATCGGGTAACTGGAGACCAGAGCGCATGAGGATAGTGTAGAGTCAGTGTTAGTATGAGTTCTAAGGTTCCAGTGGCAGGTGATCACTTGTAGTCAGATGCAGTCGCCCCCACCAGCTCCGGTGAGGTAATTTCCATGCTTCCGTCGTCTTGGTTATATATTAGGTGTCTGAGTTTTTGTGGGTCAGAGAAAACATGGGTTGCACCGTTAATTGTCACTTTGAATTTCGCAGGGCCAATGAACCCATATTGGTGACGCAATGATTTCAGTTGCGGTCTCAACGCAAGGAATGCTTTCCTGATATCCATAGTCTCTTTACTATAGTCTTGCGATATGTATATTTTGTGCCCTTTCCATAAAACATGGTTATGTTTACGGACAAATGTAAGAATTTGTTCGACGTGCTGGAACCTCAGGGGTTTACATATAAATCGCTCTTGGGCCTTTTTGATCTTTTGTTAGTCTCCCGGGAACTCTGTGCGCCCTGTCGAACTCCAGTGGCTGGGCAAAAGTAAGGTTTGTGGCCTGTGTAAACCATTGTTCGAGAAAGGCTACGCATGTGCCATGGGAGTCTTCTGAATTCTCTGGAATACCAAAAATTCTCAGGTTCCCCCTCCTGTTTCTATCTTCCAATTCCGTCAGTTTTCTGGAGAGGTGGTCAGAGCATAGGGTGAGATTTTTAATGGCTCCGCAGGTATTGTTTTCAGTATCCTGTAACTTACTTATTCTACTCTCAGTTTCTGCCAGCCTAGAGTTGATATCTCTAATGTCTTGTCTGACCGCAACTACTTCCTCTTTAGTGGATTTGGCCAGATCCTTGACTTCCTCTAGTCTGCTTAGAATGAGTTCCATAGCCTCGCCAAATTCCTTCTTCCCTTTGAAAGGTGAGAGCGGCAATGGTGGTTCTGCTTTCAGCCGCTTAGAAGTCTTCCCGTTTTCTTTATGCCCCATTTTAAGGACAAGACGATGGGAAGAAGTTTGGTTCTATATCACTCTTATATGTTATCAGGCCCCCAAGTACTCGTTTTATGCACCAGACAGGCAAGTCTGGTCAGGAGACACGTGACTAGTATTGCGCAGTTAGTCAGCTCTTGTGTTTAGCCTTGAGGGTGTTACAACATTAGCCGCCATTTTGTAAGAGCCTCGTGTCAGGATCTAGCGCAAGGAACATACAGCGTTGTCTTCATTATTCACTAGCTCACTTGTTGACAGAGTCTCAATTACTAGCCTGCTCTCGTTGCCTTGAATGCTTGACTGCGTGGCATGATCTCGGTGCAGTGTTGAGCTATTCGTTGCAATTTACAAGTGTCCTGTTACTGGTTCCATGAGATAATAGTATTGGCAAACTTTTCGACCATTATGTTGCCTCCCCAAGCCATCACTTGCCGGATATAGTGATCGGGCGCCTGCACAACTGCTTTTATAACTTTCCGCAGCTAAATGTTCTCAGCGTCTCCTGTGTGTTATTTGCGAACATTCAATTCCCAACACTCGCGTTTCACCTTACTGGGTGGCAGTGACCTTCGGCAGATATTTGGTCAAAGTTTTGGTCAACAATCACCCCCAAGCCAGGGTTTCATGAGCGAGGGCACTGGCTGCAAAAGGGACATCAGACGGGGAGAACGCTCATGCCGCCATTTTAAAGATAAGATTTTGCGCCATTTATTCCGTTTCACAGTTTAGCGCCGCATAACAACAAGTTTATTTCTTGCTGGCCAGGATTATATACTTGCGGTTGCGTTGCGTGTTGTTGTTTCAGGGTCTCATATTCATCAGGTTGAGTGAGGAGGTCAGCTGCGACCGATGTTCCGCCGCTCCAGGAATCACGTCGCTCTAGCCGCCGCCGAGCTCCGTCTCTCCCGTACTCGCCAGCGGTCAAGACGAGAAGGTCGCTCACTTCTCCATCCGACTTCGAATTCGGTTCAAACTTGCTCTGTAGCTGGGGGGAACACTCCGGCTCTTGATTCTTCCTTTTAAGTCGGGGAATACATCCAAAATACAGCTCCCAGCATTCATAAACCGGTCCTGCTTGGAGAAGCAATCGGGTTACGCCGCCATTTTCCCGGCATCCAAGCCACGCCCCCAACGCTCCTCCCTCTTAAGAAGAAATCCAGATTGTGATGTAGATTCAGGCGAACTCGATAATTATAGACAGATTTCTTTATTACCAGCACCAGCTAAGATGCTTGAAAAAATAGTGCAGAAACAACTGGCCAACTATATCGAGAGCCACAATATCTTGCACGATACACAACCTGGGTTCCGTGTGGGGATTAGCACGGAAACGGCGCTAATTGAGGTGGCGGGCTCAGTCAGGCTGGAGCTGGATTCAGGGGCATCAGTCAGGCTGGTGCTCCCGTATCCAACTGTAGCATTTGATACGGTTGAGCACTCCATCCTGATCCAGTGCCTCCAGGACATGGGGATCGAGGGCACAGCTTTGCAATGGTTTAAATCTTTTCTTCATAAGCGCACGCAGAGAGTGGCACTTCAACCACATCCATCCAATCACAAGTTCCTATGGTGTGGGGTTCCTCAGGGTTCGGCCCTAAGTCCATTGCTCTTCAACATTTATTAGGCCCCTTTATTTTCATTGATTGTCAACTGGGGGGGGAGGCGATTTCCTACACTGATGATACCCAGTTGGTATTTCCTTTTAAAGATGTGTTGAGTTCCTCTTTTGAGAATTTTAAAATCTGCTTAAAAGATATAGCACAATGGATGAACAACAGCAGACTCAAGCTGAATGCCGACAAAATGTTGGTGCTGCTCTTCCGTAACAGCCAACCCCCTGCCGCAGACCTTTGGTGGCCTGAGGAAATGGGCTGCCCTCCCGCAGGCTGCGCAAAAAACCTGGGTGTAAAGCGGCAGACGGACCTATCATTTTCGGCTCAAATTCAACAGGTGACAGGTGCATGCTTTGGCAGTCTAACAAACCTGCGTAAAATTTTACATCTTCTGCCAGAGTACTGTCGCCGGTCTGTCGTCCATGCCTCAGTAACCTCCCGTCTGGATTACGCGAATGGCCTGTATTTGGGCGTACCAGTTAAAATTGCAGATGGTCCAGAAATAGAGGCGGCAGACCCGAGAGCAGAGGACGGCCCGGGACCAGGGTTCGATTCCCGGCGCGGCAGGTTTCTGGACAAGGGTCAGAGACTCGATAATTCTCTCGCCTCGGTGCCCACTCTGATCAGTGATCACACTCGGCAACTCTGGGCATTAGCTTGCCTCATCTTCACTAACGGCCCCACCAGACCGCCGGGGATGCCTGGTCTCACCCTGGAGATACCCATTAAGGGACCATCTCTCAGGGAAGCCAGGAAGGGTTTCGCAGCGGTCGAAGCGCCTTGGGACCCTACGGGTAAGTAGTGCGCTATATAAATGCCTATACATTTACATACATACATACAATGCGGCTGCGAGATTGATTAAACAGGTTCCATTCAAGCAGCATATCACCTCCGCATCTCAAGGAACTGCATTGGCTGCCGGTCAAAAACAGAATTAAATTTAAGGCCCTAACCCTAGCCTTTCGGGCATTCCAACGATCCTGCTCCTGCTATTTGAAGCAGAGGCTTGGCGCAGATAAGCAGCCTCGCTCTCTCCATTCAGGTTCCCCAGAACCTGCTATGCACCCCACGAGTTAGGAAAGCTCAGCTAGGGGGCAGATGCTTTTCGCTTACGGTTGTCATGCTTTGGAATGCCTTGCCAAACGCTTTGTGACAAATCACCTCTGAAACCATTTTTAGGAGGGCAGCCAAAACCTGGCTTTTTAACCAGGAGTAATCCCTTGGACGCTCTGTGTAACGCAGGATGCCTAGCACACCACTAGTTGCTACAGCGCCGGTACACCTCTTAGGAGGTAGCTGTTCGTGCTCTAGAAATGACAGTATTATTATTATTATTATTATAATAAAGTGCCTGCTGTTTGGAGGCCATTCTATTCCAAAAAAGCTTTATACGACGTGTTAAGTCGTAAAAGCACACAAAAGTACATCTAAATCAGTTCATAAGACATCTAAAACAATTCATAAAACACCTTATCAAATATGATACACGCCCATATGGATGAATAAATACAAATATCCTAAAAACGCTATGTACAAGTACAAAAATACAATAAAAAAATGTAATGGTAAAAACTTTGTAGTTGTTCCATAAAACGAGCTACAGGTTTCAGAGCAAAGTGGTTATAGAAACAGGCAAATGTTTCCACTAAAGCAAATTACAGCGTAACATAATCTCATTTAATCTGCTGCTTAATTGAGGAAACATACTCTTATGGCCCACGCCCACCCCAGGTATTTTGCCATTGCTATGACAATCACCTCTGCTGTGTGGTTCTTAGGATTCTTTCAGCTTCACTTGTCCTTCTTGTTCCCAAGAGCTTGCAAATAGGTGACAACCAGACACGGTGTGGGGCATTGTATCCAATACATTCAAACAAAAGGTGGGCCAGTGATTCTTTGCTATGCTGGCATACCGGACACAAATCGTTACTGGGTTTCAACCATTTACTAGTAAAAACTCTTAGTGGCAATGTACCCACCCTAAATTGGAAATATAATTTTCGCTTGTGGCGCTTTGTAATAAAATCCCAATATTGTTCCAGCATAGGGATGGGTTTACAGTCTATGAATAGCTCTGTTAAAGAAGAGGACTCACAACTTCTCAAAGTATTAATCTGGATCGATTCCCAGTATTTGGCTTTCAAAAACGTTTTTGTGGGAAAGATAGTATTTTTAGGATCCACCCACAGTGAATTCAAGCTGATGTTCGATAAGATAGCTCCGAGCTTGCCGTTTTATATGGTGCGACATGTCTACCCTTATTATGTCTAGAAAACCAGCTACATACTCTGTAAGCTCTGGGGTAGACCAGAGTCTACGCCAGTACAAAAGGAGACGTAGTTTAGCAGTGTCTACGATTGGCTTTCTCCAAGATCGTTCAATAACGGGCATGTCGGGGTGATCTGTGGCAAGTTGGTAATATTTCTAAAGAACTTATTTTTTGAAAGTGTGAGTTTAGCTAAGTTCTCATGTCCCCAAAGCTCAGCGCCGTAAAAGGGAGAGCTAATGACTTTCATGTTATAGATCTTGATTACCGGGCTGATTGTCTTAGAGAATGATGTATTATATTCCTTGTGCAGCACCCTCGCCAGTTGTCGGTGTTTTACATGGTGTGTCCAATTTAGCCCCTTCTGGAGGTTTACCCCTAAATATGTGAGCTCCTTGATTTTCTCTAGCAGAAGGTTGTTCATTTGAATGCCCTCCCTGAAGGCCCTACATTGGTTAAAGGCTAGCCGTTTCATTTTTGACACATTGACCTCCAATCCACACCTCGAGCAGAACTCCTCAAGATTGTTAAAGCTCTCTGGAGGCCACTCGGGTGTCTTGGAAATAATCAATGTGTTATCTGCGAACATTAGTATGGGGACTTTTTCACCTGCTAGTGTAGGGGCATCCGTAGGGGTTTACCTCATGCAATCCACTATTCCATTAATAAACAAGGAAAATAGTGTTGGAGCCTTCACACATCCTTGTCGAGCTCCCTTCTCAACAGGGAACGATTCCGTAACTTCGCCCTGCTTGCCCCATCGGATATTAGCCTTCTTGTCCTTGTACATCCTAATAATAAGTGTCACAGGTCAGGTGGTAACCCCATTTCTTGTAATGTCTTCCAAAGTTTAGCCTGTGGTACAAGGTCGAATGCTGAACAAACACGGCGCACAAACTACCCTTACCCAGGGATACCGTTTTCCCAAAAAGCTAAATAAACCTAAACACTTGGTCAATAGTGCTAGTATAGGCTCAAAACCCTGCTTGTAATGACAATAAAATGCTAAATTAATCAATACAATCTTGAACTTTGCTGAGCAGCAGCCTACCCATTACTTTTTGCAAAGAATCTATTAGGCTGATCGGCCTGTAATTCCCAGAGGCACGATTTGTCCCCTTTCTTAAAGACTGGTATAATGTCTGCTCCTTTCCAGGAGTCTGGTACCGGAGCACCCTGGGCAATGGCATTTGTCAATAGGCGAATGTACATACACCATCTCTCTTTATCATAGAGGAATACATCCCCCGGTATTCCATCTGGGCCAGGTGCCTTTTCAGCCAAAATGGATTCAAGTGCCACCTCGACACCTGCCGTGCTAAAGACTGCCTCCTGGAAAAAATGTTCGGCAATGCCGCCCTCTATTTCGTACACATTTGCGGAGTACTGTGGCTTAAAATGGTTTACCCACTCCCACTGTGAGACATGGTTTTGGGGCTGGCAGGCCTGCCCCATTTGTGTACATTCCAGAACTGTTTGGAGTTTTTCCTAACACATACCTCCCTAAGTTCCTCCCACCTTTTATTATCCCATTCTTTCTTTGCCTTTGCTTGGGCCCCTCGATAGCTTGCGCTTGCTGCTTGTACCACAGTGGGGACGCCTTCTTTAATAGCCTCTCCTAGGACTGCACGTGCCTTTTTACATTCTTTGTTGTACCATTTCTGTGTTTAAGGAAAGGCTGCCTTTTTAGTTCTAAACTTTTTGATAAAATACATACGTAACGGGCCATAAAAGTTGTTGTGTATGCAAGTAGGTTGCTCTAAGGCCGTCGGGTTTACTATACTGGCCTGGAGCTCATTTATGGCCTGATCCTTATCCTTTTTGATGTTAGCTAAAACTTCGGGTAGCTCGATTATCTAAGCCCATTTAAGCCGCCTCAAGTCATTCGATGGAACCACATCGGCGGTGGAGTATGTATTCCGTGGTTCATGCAGAACCTTGAACCGTATCAGGACCAAATCCACATAAAGGATTATGGTCACTTTCCAAATCTGTCTTGAACCCTCATATCCTTTACAGCATGACATAGTGCTAAGCTAACCAATACGTAGTCTATCCTACTGCACTATAGCCATTGTCAAAGGTGTTGGACCCCGTTTTATCTGACGATGTACGGCCATTATCTGCCTGCAATCCCTTCTCCACGCAGATAGAATTAATTTGAATCACCGCATCAGACCATCTTTTTATTGGGTCAAGATCCAGCTTTGGAATACCCCACTTAAGGTCTTCCTCTTCTAACAAATTGCCCTCCTCACTCATTAGAGGCTCAAACGTCGCCTTCAAATCCCCCGCGACAATGACATTTGTGTCTATCTGGCTGACATCAAGAATATCGTCAAGAGCCGCTAAAACTCCAGACTTTTCCCCCCTGGTGCCCTAGACAATCTAACAGCTTGGATATCCTGATTAAAAGTTGAGAGTGCGTGGATGTCTAGCCCTAGGTCCTGTCTCACCCAGATTGCCAAGACCCCTGATGGCCTCCCTTTTACGCCTTTAGTGGCCGGAATGTAAACATTTAAATATCCCACGCAAAAGAGGGGGACTTCTGCCCAAGTCTCTTGAAAGAGACAGATCTCAAAACCCTCAATAAAAGCATGCCACTCGGGGGATCCCAGTTTAGTACCTAATCCTGCAATGTTCCAGGACAACAGGGTTTTCTTTAAGGGTATTGTGCAAGCAGCCAGATGACCACTTAGAGCAGAGAAAATTGGGCTATCCTCCTGCCATTCTCCATCGTTTTGTCTGGTTAGGAGGGGTTCAGCTTCTGAGGTTTGTCCTAGCTCTATAGGTAAATGTTCAATACTTGATGGACTGTCCCTTTGGATGGTATTAGCTAATTGATGTTCCTGCTGCTTTCTTAGCAAATCTGCCTCTAGTCAGTCTATATTTTCTAAAGTAGAGCTTCCCTGCATCCTAGCTAGTTTGTGGGTGAGAGGGCAGGCATTTTCACTACTCAGAGGGGAGTGTCTAAACTGAATGGCTGACAGTCCTGGCGGGCTTGTACGAAACTCTAGAGCGAATAGATTATCTGCTAGATCTGCCCTAGTCATGGTGAGCTCGATACAATCCAAATGATTAGCTGGTAAAAGCAACCTACGAGCTTTTGCTATATCTTCCCTAATCACCGATCCGCATCCCCTGACATGCCGTATCCAGTGAATGGTTTTCTATATTAAGGAGTCCTCGATTTCTGGGTTTTTACTTACATCAAGCTTTGGTACGTTCACCATAAAAATTCTATGAGTGCTGCGTGAGTCTGCAAAATGATGAACTGATTGCCTATGTCTCTGCCCAGCCTCTGGCTGAATAGGATGTACTACGAGATTTTCAGCATGGTGTGTCGGAACCCTCATAAGAGCTGCTTTATAGGAGTTGTCAATGTAACTAGCAGTAGGGTGTGGAGTGGGTCTATGCTGTGGTGGAAGTGGCCTCATTATCTAACCTGGGCCATCCTAATCTGGATGGTTCCTTTTCTACAGGAGTATTTGTTACTTGGGGGGCATTGACTAGTGTAGCCTTAGATGTTACCTGGATGGCTGGAGTTATACCCTGTAAGCAACCAGGGCAGCTCCGCTCCCTTACATCCGCAGTTAGTGATGGAGCAGATGTTAATAGCTTAACCATCGATGTTAACTCCTCTATCTCGCTTCTGACTGATCCCATTTCCTGTCTTAATCGAATCACTTGCTGAACCAAATCTTGGTGCTCCTTAGTCATGCCTGGCCCTACGTCCGTTCTCTGCACAGGTGAAGTCTGTGTCATCTGTGTTGTCTGTAACCCTCCTTCTTCCCTTTTTTCGTTATAGGATATGTCTAACAGTGGCAGAAATCTGTTAGTACAGTCTACAGAGGAAACAATGTGATCTAAATTAGCTGCACTCTCATTAGCCCTATCTCTGTTGTCATTATTATTAGACAATTTCTTTTTAAGAGTTTTATGGGACATTACAGGGATGGTGGGAGTAGAGGAATTTGTACGTGAGGACAATCTAGGGGGAGTTGTAATACAAGTGGGTTGTGTGATGGGCGCAGACTCCAAAATACCCTTGCACTCTCCTATCAAAGTATCAATCCGATCTAATACGCAGTTACTTCCTGTGTGCAATTGGAGCATCCTTGCCTTTTTACCCCTACTGCCCTGATTTGTTCCATTGCCTCCATCCCCATCCCCACTTCCACCAGGTAACTTTCTTTTCCCCATAGCTGGTCGTTACAGGTTAGATAGTGTAACCCCTTCAGACAAACAATTCACCTAGCGTGAGTACTACAACTTCGCCTCAATATGATGATGCCTTACAAGCACTATCACTAGTGTAGCAACCAAAAGGGGGAAATATTGCACAACAAATATTAGGGCCAACTATTTCAGAATGATGATGCCTTATGAGCAATGTCTTTAGTGTAACAACCAGAAGGGGGAAATATTGCAAGATAAATGTTAAGGCCAACTATTTCAAACAGACAGTATCGTCCAAGGCTTGATCGTTTAGACAAAGTCAGTAGGGTGTAGACAGTACCTTGGAAATTTGTGATAGTCTCCACGAGGTCTCAACATCGACTCCACAGCTGGGCCAAGTAAACGAAACAAAAAGAAAATGAAAGAGAGGTGGCCCTGCCCTGCCTCTTCCTGCCACGGAGGGGCACGGGCGCCGCCCAGGCGCACCCCGCACCGCGGTGGGTGAGGCAGCGCTATAAGCGCGATGGCCCCTCCTCCCTCTAACCGGCGGCACCTAGCGTGGGGCTGGGGACGCTGGGACTTGTAGTCCTCGTTGCGATAAAGCAGCGCTGTGGGTGCTGTGATGCGCTGTGGCCGGGTAGATCCGCGGTGCTCCGGTCCTCCGTTAGGATCAGCGTGATGATGGCAATGAGCTCCAAGCCCCAGACAACAGGGGCAGAAACAGCAGGGCAGCAACAGAGGGTGTTTGGATGCTTTAACCTGCCACACTGCCATAGTGCTGTTTTCTAATGCTCCTTGAGCATTAATTTGTTTTATTTTGTTGTCTGTTGGATTACAGCTTTTTTGGTGAAGATGTGTGCACATACATGCTTATTTGCATTCAAGGCAAATATGTATATACCAGAGGTCTTCAAACTGGATGGTGGTCTTTGAGGGTGTGGTAGTAAAATGTTTGAAGACCACTGACCTCTAGTGTTTACATAGGGCATGCTGGGGGCTGGCTGACTTCAAGGGTTGACTGCAAATTCTCATAAGGTGAGTCAGTGTTAGGAATGGGCGGAATTTAAATTAGGCGGGAGTAATCATAGTAATTTTGGTCCGGCATTACTGTTGGACATGGAATTATTGATAATGATGTGATTAGTGTAACTGTGCTAAAAATAAGGAAATAGATGAACCCATTTAGTCTTTGTGAGCTGGGAATCAAGGGGAAGGTATCACATGCTCACGTAATTAAGAGTAATTTGAGGGGAAATACTACTGTGAGAGAACATTAAGCAAGAGCCTGCTCACTTTTTGTGTTCTGTAGCATTTAGGGCTATTTCCTAGAGGAAAACACATGCTTGTGTCTATTTTAGATGCAAGGGTGCATTTTGCACCAAGAAAATAGCGCTAAATGCCAGGAGTGATTGGGGGAATCCCTCCATCAAGTGCATATTTACCGAGCATGAGCGTCTGCTCGCACTCACTATTTATGTATTGCATTTGCCACTATTTCTTACGCAAAATGCAACATCATGTCCATTTGGATGGAGGGGACATTTTTGTGCTAATAAAATATAATAAAATATATGAAATTAAAATCTCCGAATTTTTGGGGAATTATGCGTGACTACGTTAGACAGAATTACGTGACTTATGCCCACCACTAGTCAGTATCCGGGCACCCCACCATCCAAACCTCCTTTTTAGGTCTCGCCTGTCAATGCGCATGCGCATTGAGCTTGGGAGACTATGGGGGCTTAAACAGACTTTAACCAACTTGCGATTCCATGGCGATTCCTTGCAGTGCCCGTCAAATTGAAGCTCAATGCGCAAGCGCATTGACATTAAAAGCGCGTGCACATGAAAGCGACAAGTCTCCCTCCCATGGCTATCCCCACCCCCAGCCGCCAGCATCTCCCCTCTCTCTTACCGCACACAGCCAGGCTCGAATTTCTCCTCCCGCTCCCCAGCCGCCAGCACCTCCCCTCTCTCTCCCTGCACACAGCCAGGCTCGCATTTCTCCTCCCCCTCCTCAGCCGCCAGCACCTCCCCTCTCTCTCCCTGCAGTTTCACGGCTGTGTCTCGTCTTAAACCCGCATTTGAGATCTTCGCATTCAATACTAAAACCACCGCCTCAGCCTGCACAACTCATTTAGCAGAAAGGAACGGGCTGCAACTTGCAAAACTCCACGACTCCAAGCGCCACCGCCTCATCCTGCACCACTCATTTTTTGCCCAGTGAAACAGACTATTTTTTAAACAACATTCGCCTGCCTTCGCCATCTGTTCCCCAGCCGCCAGCACCTCCCCTCTCTCTCCCCGCACACAGCCAGGCTCGCATTTCTCCTCCCTCTCCCCAGACGCCAGCACCTCCCCTCTCTCTCCCTGCACAAAGCCAGGCTCGCATTTCTCCTCCCACTCCCCAGCCGCCAGCACCTCCCCTCTCTCTCCCTGCAGTTTCACGGCCGTGTCTCGTCTTAAACCCGCATTTGACATCTTCGCATTGAATACTAAAAGATGTTGGAAGCCTCATGTTCTTAAAAGAAATTTTAATAACTAACACACATTAATTAGCCTTGTACCGAAAACAATAAATACACTACCCTAGATGTGTGGTAGTGAACGGCAGCGTTCCAATGCTGGTGAGCCCAACAAAATCAAAATAAAACAGCAGCCCTCTATCTGTTTCATGTGCCTTGATAGGGTGATGGGCTGAGGGGGCTTTGAATGCGGCTTCCCTTTGCAGGCTCAGTTTGAAGCCCTGGTCTTAACTATGCAGCCTCGACAATCAGTACAAACGGAGTAGCAGCAGAAAGGGACGGGCTGCAACTTGCAAAACTCCACGACTCCAAGCGAGCCTGGACAACTCAATTCGCCAGCCTTCGCCATCTGTTTCCAGCCCCCAGCCGACAGCACCTCCCCTCTCTCTCCACGCACACAGCCAGGCTCGCATTTCTCCTCCCCCTCCTCAGCCGCCTTCACACACTCTCACAACCTCACACACCCTCACACCCTCAATCACACTCACACACCATCACTCACCAACACACCCTCACCCACAACCTCAACACCCTCACCCTCACACACCCTCAATCACCCTCACCCCCTCATCCCCTCACCCCCTCACCCTCACACACCATCACTCAACATCACCCCCTCATCCCCTCACACACCCTCACCCACAGTCACACACTCAACCTTAAAACTCGCACACCCTCACTCACCTTCACACCCTCACACCCTCACAACACTCACCCTCACTCACCCTCAAACTCTCACCCTCACTCACCCACACCTATCATCACACACTCTCACACCCCATTACCCTCACCCCCTCATCTTCATACACCCTCACCTCCTCACCCTCACAACCCTCACACCCTCATTCATACTCACACCGTCACCCTCACTCACCCTCACACACCCTCACACCCCCTGACCCTCACATCCACTCACCCTCACACTCACACCGTCCAAGTCCACCCTCACACCCTAACTCATACTCACACCGTCACCCTCACTCACCCTCACACACCATCACACACCCTCACACCCCCTGACCCTCACATCCACTCACCCTCACACTCGAACCGTCCAAGTCCACCCTCCAACTCCACCCTACAACACCACCCTACAACTCCACCCTCCAAAATGACTGCGCATCTATGTTAATGCAAGCGAAGCTTTTGCAGTGCGAATTAATGTGTACCTTACAAAAAAAATGAAAACTTTTTACATGGATAATATAAAAAAGTTATTGAAGTGTTTGATTTTTGATTCAGCGCTAACAACAGCATCAATCAACATTACATAGGTCTCTTAGCTTCGGAAACAACGCTTCACAACATTAATACATTTGAAGTGTACAATATTCATGGAGAAAAAATGAACACTTATAGGCATCATCACAACAACTCACACTCACACCCAATCACACCCTCACCCACCCTCACCCTCAGCCTCACACACCCTCACTCATCCTCACCCTCCCTCACACACCATCACTCACCAACACACCCTCACCCTCACACCCCCTCACCCTCACACACCCTCACTCATCCTCACACCCTCACCCCCTCACCCACTCACCCTCACACACCATCACCCAACATCACCCCCTCACCCCCTCACCCTCACACCCCCTCACACACCCTCAGTCTCACCCACAGTCGCACACTCAACCTTCAAACTCGCACACCCTCACTCACCTTCACACCCTCACTCACCCTCAAACTCTCACCCTCACTCACCCACACCTATCATCACACACTCTCACACCCCATTACCCTCACCCCCTCATCTTCACACACCCTCACCCCCTCACCCTCACTCATACTCACACCGTCACCTTCACTCACCCTCACACACCATCACACACCCTCACACCCCTGACCCTCACATCCACTCACCCTCACACTCACACCGTCCAAGTCCACCCTCCAACTCCACCCTACACCACCACCCTACAACTCCACCCTCCAAAATGACTGCGCATCTATGTTAATGCAAGCGAAGCTTTTGCAGTGCAAATTGATGTGTACCTTACAAAAAAAATGAAAACTTTTTACATGGAGAATATAAAATTTTTTTACTGATGTGTTTGTTTTTTGATTCAGCGCTAACAACAGCATCAATCAACATTACATAGGTCTCTATTAGCTTCTGAAACAACGCTTCACAACATTAATACATTTGAAGTGTACAATATTCAGGGAGAAAAAATGAACACTTATAGGCATCATCACAACAACTCACACTCACACCCACTCACACCCTCACCCAACTTCACCCTCAGCCTCAAACACCCTCACTCATCCTCACCCTCCCTCACACCCTCACACACCATCACTCACCAACACACCCTCACCCACAACCTCAACACCCTCACCCTCACACACCCTCAATCACCCTCACACACCCTCAATCACCCTCACCCCCTCACCCACTCACCCTCACTTACCATCACTCAACATCACCACCTCACCCTCACACCCCCTCACACACCTCCACCCTCACACACCCTCACCCACAGTCACACACTCAATCTTCAAACTCGCACACCCTCACTCACCTTCACACACTCTCACCCTCACAACACTCACCCTCACTCACCCTCAAACTCTCACCCTCACTCACCCACACCCCATTACCCTCACCCCCTAATCTTCAGACACCCTCACCCCCTCACCCTCACAACCCTCACACCCTCACTCATACTCACACCATCACCCTCACTCACCCTCACACACCATCACACACCCTCACACCCCCTGATCCTCACATCCACTCACCCTCACACTCACACCATCCAAGTCCACCCTCCAACTCCTCCCTACAACACCACCCTACAACTCCACCCTCCAACTACTACTCCACCCTCCAACTACTAATCCACCCTCCAACTCCACACATAAATAGCGTTAGGCAACATTTAATTCAAAAACTAAACATCGGATTACACACTTGTAGGTATTCAAAAATGAAAACTTAATGCATCGCGAGGACAGTGCGCAAATTAATACATAAAAATGCAGAAAGGGATTGTAAAATATAACATTTTTTTACTAAAACAATAAATCCAAACAGAATAGGGAAACATCTGAATACACAGCGAGTAATAGACCAATTTAAAAGGGTACAAAGACATCTAAAGGACACAAATTCACAACATAAAGCAGTTACTAAAGTAAGGAAAAATAAAAAACCATTAAACAATGACGGGAAGAATCCACAAAACAAAGAAAGTGTGTAATCACAAGAGCACGAGACCTCACATCCTAATTGCAATTCTTCCAGAAGTACAATAAAGTATTCCGCTCAAACTACACAAAAAAAAATTTAAAGGTGGCTTCATACGTATACTTTGCCACAATTAATACGCATCTGTAGTCGAAAATTTAAAAGGAGGTAAACATTGTCTCTAATGAGCAAACACAGACAAAATGACTGTGCATCTATGTTAATGCAAGCCAAGCTTTTGCAGTGCGAATTGATGTGTACCTTACAAAAAAATGATAACTTTTTACATGCATAATATAAAAAAAGTTACTGATGTGTTTGTTTTTTGATTCAGCGCTAACAACAGCATCAATCAACATTACATAGGTCTCGATTAGTTTCTGAAACAACGCTTCACAACATTAAAACATATGAAGTGTACAATATTCACGGAGAAAAAAGGATCACTTATAGGCATCATCACAACCACTCACACTCACACCCACTCACACCCTCACCCACCCTCACCCTCAGCCTCACACACCCTCACTCATCCTCACCCTACATCACACCCTCACACACTCTCACAACCTCACACACCCTCACACCCTCAATCACACTCACACCCTCACACACCATCACTCACCAACACACCCTCACCCTCACTCACAACCTCAACCCCCTCACCCTCACACACCCTCACTCACCCTCACACACCATCACTCAACATCACCCCCTCACCCTCACACCCCCTCACACACCCTCACCTTCACCCACAGTCACACACTCAACCTTCAAACTCGCACACCCTCACCCACCTTCACACCCTCACAACACTCACCCTCAAACTCTCAGCCTCACTCACCAACACCTATCATCATACACTCTCACACCCCCATACACTCACCCCCTCATCCTCACACACCCTCACAACCCTCACACCCTCACTCATACTCAGACCGTCACCCTCGATCACCCTCACACACCATCACACACCCTCACACCCCCGGACCCTCACATCCACTCACCCCCACACTCACAACGTCCAAGTTCACCCTCCAACTCCACCCTCCAACTACAACTCCACCCTCAAACTACTAATCCACCCTTCAACTCCACACGTAAATAGCGTAGGCAACATTTATTTCAATAACTAAAAATCGAATTACACACTTGTAGGTATTCAAAAATGAAAACTTAATGCATCGCGAGGAGAGTGCAGCAATTAATACATAAACATGCAGAAAGGGTTGTAAAATAAAACATTTTTTTTTAAAAAACATAAATGCAAACAAAATAGGGAAACATCTGAATACACAGCGAGTAATACAACAATTTAAAAGGGACAAAGCCATCTAAAGGACACAAATTCACAACAGAACGCACTTACTAAAGTAAGGGAAAATAAATAAACCATTAAACAATGGCGGAAAATTTCAACAAAACAAAGAAAGTGCGTAATCACAAGAGCACGAGACTTCATAGCCTAATTGCAATTCTTCCAAAACTACAATAAAGTATTCCACTCAAACTAACCAAAAAAATCAAAACAATTAATAAAGGTGGCTTCATACGTATACTTTGCCATTAATTAACATACATACTACTTTATAGTCATTCAAACGGGATTGAAAACATAACATTTCTTTTGTATAAAAAAATACATGTTTTAAAAAGTATAAGCTTACACTCCATAAGTATTGCTTTAAAATGTTATAGTACTTAAAAAACCATAGATAAAGAATTGCTGCTCAAAAGCATCAAAACATGTAGGTTTCAAAATATACAGCAAATATACCGTTTACGTGCCATTACAATAAATAAGAATATTTAAAGGCGGCCGAAATTCATAAAGTATACGGAAAAAAAAAACATAAATACAATTTAAGCAACACAAAAACACAAGGAAAAATAAAATAAAGTACTGTCTAAATAACACATTGTCAACTAAACAAATATAGCAACATGTGGAAAGAGTACATCCCAAAACTTTTACATTACATAAAAGTACGCAAAAATACATTAAAAAAGAAAATTAGAAACATTCCATAAAAGTACAATAGGTACATACACAAGCCAAGTACGATCGCAAAGTAAATTCTTTAAAAAAATGACTAAACATTACAAAACTTACTAAATATATATATAGTAGAGAAACACTAGGTAAACAACACAAAAAAAATATTAGATTGACAACTTACCTGTCAAACGACGCGGCTACAACGCAGGAAGCACGACGCGCCTTACACATACGCCGGTTCCTGAAGGATCTGGAAGTTTCCCAATTTACGTGACGCAATTGCAACGCTACGTAAGAAAACGTTGCAATTTGATTGGACGGAATGCACGTCAATCAAAATGCAAGGTAAATCAGCAAAATAAACTAGAACACTAACCTAAAAAACATAGGTAGCGTTATGGCACAGGGTAGCGTCCGCCATTTTTACGCGAAAAAAAAGGGAAAAGGGACTAATTATAGGACTATGCCAAATTCCGTACTCAAAATGCACACACATACAAACTCATACAGCCAAACACACACAAGCTCACAACAACACAACAACACACACACTTACAACACACTTACAGTCACCCCCACTCACTCACACTCACACCCTCACTCACCCTCACACAATTACCCTCACACACCATCACTCACCATCACCCCATCACCCTCACACCCCATCACCCTCACACCCCATCACCCTCACACACCACTCACCCTCACACACCATCAATCACTCACACAATAACCATCACACACACTCACTTACCCTCACCCAATTACCCTCACACACCATCACTCACCATCACCCCATCACCCTCACACCCCATCACCCTCACACCCCATCACCCTCACACACTTCACTCAATGCCACAGCGTCACTCAACACCACAGCACCACTCAACACCACAGCAACACTCAACGCAACAGAACCACTCAATGCCACAGCATCACTCAGCGCCACAAAATCACTCAGCACCACAAAATGTCACAGCACCCCATAACGCCACTGCACCACTCAACGCCACACCACCACTCAGTGCACAGCATCCATCAACGCCAAAAAAAAATGCCACAGCATCAATCAACGACACAGAAACAACAAAAGCCACAGCATCACTCCACACACAGCATCACTCAACGGCACAGCATCACTCAGCACCACCACAGCATCACTCAGCACCACCACAGCATCACTCAACACCACCAGAGCATCACTCAACACCACCAGAGCATCACTCAGCACCACCACAGCATCAATCAGCACCACCACAACATCAAACAGCACCACCACAGCACCACTCAGCACCACCACAGCATCACTCAGTGCAACAACAGCATCACTCAGCGCAACAACAGCATCACTCAGCGCAACAACAGCATCACTCAGCGCAACAACAGCATCACTCAGCGCAAACACAGCATCACTCAGCACAACCACAGCATCACTCAGTGCAACCACAGCATCACTCAGCGCAAACTACAGCATCACTCAGCGCAACCACAGCATAACTCAGCATCACCAGAGCGTCAATGGTTCAAATATGTTCTCTCAATGTTTCAAGCTTTATTACAAATGTCAAAAAAGATGTTAATATTTCACTTCTGTTCTTGGATTTTCGTCACACTAAAATACACTGAACATAATCTTCACTAAAGTTATTTACAAAAATTTAAGCTATTGGCATTATAAATTACAATCACTTTTATTTAAGTATTAATTATTTTTAAAAACTTAAAATCCATTGATAATTAAAATATCACTACATCTAAGTCACATAAACACAAAGCATCACTCACCCTCAAACTCTCACCCTCACTCACCCACACCTATCATCACACACTCTCACACCCCATTACCCTCACCCCCTCATCTTCACACACCCTCACCCCCTCACCCTCACTCATACTCACACCGTCACCTTCACTCACCCTCACACACCATCACACACCCTCACACCCCTGACCCTCACATCCACTCACCCTCACACTCACACCGTCCAAGTCCACCCTCCAACTCCACCCTACACCACCACCCTACAACTCCACCCTCCAAAATGACTGCGCATCTATGTTAATGCAAGCGAAGCTTTTGCAGTGCAAATTGATGTGTACCTTACAAAAAAAATGAAAACTTTTTACATGGAGAATATAAAATTTTTTTACTGATGTGTTTGTTTTTTGATTCAGCGCTAACAACAGCATCAATCAACATTACATAGGTCTCTATTAGCTTCTGAAACAACGCTTCACAACATTAATACATTTGAAGTGTACAATATTCAGGGAGAAAAAATGAACACTTATAGGCATCATCACAACAACTCACACTCACACCCACTCACACCCTCACCCAACTTCACCCTCAGCCTCAAACACCCTCACTCATCCTCACCCTCCCTCACACCCTCACACACCATCACTCACCAACACACCCTCACCCACAACCTCAACACCCTCACCCTCACACACCCTCAATCACCCTCACACACCCTCAATCACCCTCACCCCCTCACCCACTCACCCTCACTTACCATCACTCAACATCACCACCTCACCCTCACACCCCCTCACACACCTCCACCCTCACACACCCTCACCCACAGTCACACACTCAATCTTCAAACTCGCACACCCTCACTCACCTTCACACACTCTCACCCTCACAACACTCACCCTCACTCACCCTCAAACTCTCACCCTCACTCACCCACACCCCATTACCCTCACCCCCTAATCTTCAGACACCCTCACCCCCTCACCCTCACAACCCTCACACCCTCACTCATACTCACACCATCACCCTCACTCACCCTCACACACCATCACACACCCTCACACCCCCTGATCCTCACATCCACTCACCCTCACACTCACACCATCCAAGTCCACCCTCCAACTCCTCCCTACAACACCACCCTACAACTCCACCCTCCAACTACTACTCCACCCTCCAACTACTAATCCACCCTCCAACTCCACACATAAATAGCGTTAGGCAACATTTAATTCAAAAACTAAACATCGGATTACACACTTGTAGGTATTCAAAAATGAAAACTTAATGCATCGCGAGGACAGTGCGCAAATTAATACATAAAAATGCAGAAAGGGATTGTAAAATATAACATTTTTTTACTAAAACAATAAATCCAAACAGAATAGGGAAACATCTGAATACACAGCGAGTAATAGACCAATTTAAAAGGGTACAAAGACATCTAAAGGACACAAATTCACAACATAAAGCAGTTACTAAAGTAAGGAAAAATAAAAAACCATTAAACAATGACGGGAAGAATCCACAAAACAAAGAAAGTGTGTAATCACAAGAGCACGAGACCTCACATCCTAATTGCAATTCTTCCAGAAGTACAATAAAGTATTCCGCTCAAACTACACAAAAAAAAATTTAAAGGTGGCTTCATACGTATACTTTGCCACAATTAATACGCATCTGTAGTCGAAAATTTAAAAGGAGGTAAACATTGTCTCTAATGAGCAAACACAGACAAAATGACTGTGCATCTATGTTAATGCAAGCCAAGCTTTTGCAGTGCGAATTGATGTGTACCTTACAAAAAAATGATAACTTTTTACATGCATAATATAAAAAAAGTTACTGATGTGTTTGTTTTTTGATTCAGCGCTAACAACAGCATCAATCAACATTACATAGGTCTCGATTAGTTTCTGAAACAACGCTTCACAACATTAAAACATATGAAGTGTACAATATTCACGGAGAAAAAAGGATCACTTATAGGCATCATCACAACCACTCACACTCACACCCACTCACACCCTCACCCACCCTCACCCTCAGCCTCACACACCCTCACTCATCCTCACCCTACATCACACCCTCACACACTCTCACAACCTCACACACCCTCACACCCTCAATCACACTCACACCCTCACACACCATCACTCACCAACACACCCTCACCCTCACTCACAACCTCAACCCCCTCACCCTCACACACCCTCACTCACCCTCACACACCATCACTCAACATCACCCCCTCACCCTCACACCCCCTCACACACCCTCACCCTCACCCACAGTCACACACTCAACCTTCAAACTCGCACACCCTCACCCACCTTCACACCCTCACAACACTCACCCTCAAACTCTCAGCCTCACTCACCAACACCTATCATCATACACTCTCACACCCCCATACACTCACCCCCTCATCCTCACACACCCTCACAACCCTCACACCCTCACTCATACTCAGACCGTCACCCTCGATCACCCTCACACACCATCACACACCCTCACACCCCCGGACCCTCACATCCACTCACCCCCACACTCACAACGTCCAAGTTCACCCTCCAACTCCACCCTCCAACTACAACTCCACCCTCAAACTACTAATCCACCCTTCAACTCCACACGTAAATAGCGTAGGCAACATTTATTTCAATAACTAAAAATCGAATTACACACTTGTAGGTATTCAAAAATGAAAACTTAATGCATCGCGAGGAGAGTGCAGCAATTAATACATAAACATGCAGAAAGGGTTGTAAAATAAAACATTTTTTTTTAAAAAACATAAATGCAAACAAAATAGGGAAACATCTGAATACACAGCGAGTAATACAACAATTTAAAAGGGACAAAGCCATCTAAAGGACACAAATTCACAACAGAACGCACTTACTAAAGTAAGGGAAAATAAATAAACCATTAAACAATGGCGGAAAATTTCAACAAAACAAAGAAAGTGCGTAATCACAAGAGCACGAGACTTCATAGCCTAATTGCAATTCTTCCAAAACTACAATAAAGTATTCCACTCAAACTAACCAAAAAAATCAAAACAATTAATAAAGGTGGCTTCATACGTATACTTTGCCATTAATTAACATACATACTACTTTATAGTCATTCAAACGGGATTGAAAACATAACATTTCTTTTGTATAAAAAAATACATGTTTTAAAAAGTATAAGCTTACACTCCATAAGTATTGCTTTAAAATGTTATAGTACTTAAAAAACCATAGATAAAGAATTGCTGCTCAAAAGCATCAAAACATGTAGGTTTCAAAATATACAGCAAATATACCGTTTACGTGCCATTACAATAAATAAGAATATTTAAAGGCGGCCGAAATTCATAAAGTATACGGAAAAAAAAAACATAAATACAATTTAAGCAACACAAAAACACAAGGAAAAATAAAATAAAGTACTGTCTAAATAACACATTGTCAACTAAACAAATATAGCAACATGTGGAAAGAGTACATCCCAAAACTTTTACATTACATAAAAGTACGCAAAAATACATTAAAAAAGAAAATTAGAAACATTCCATAAAAGTACAATAGGTACATACACAAGCCAAGTACGATCGCAAAGTAAATTCTTTAAAAAAATGACTAAACATTACAAAACTTACTAAATATATATATAGTAGAGAAACACTAGGTAAACAACACAAAAAAAATATTAGATTGACAACTTACCTGTCAAACGACGCGGCTACAACGCAGGAAGCACGACGCGCCTTACACATACGCCGGTTCCTGAAGGATCTGGAAGTTTCCCAATTTACGTGACGCAATTGCAACGCTACGTAAGAAAACGTTGCAATTTGATTGGACGGAATGCACGTCAATCAAAATGCAAGGTAAATCAGCAAAATAAACTAGAACACTAACCTAAAAAACATAGGTAGCGTTATGGCACAGGGTAGCGTCCGCCATTTTTACGCGAAAAAAAAGGGAAAAGGGACTAATTATAGGACTATGCCAAATTCCGTACTCAAAATGCACACACATACAAACTCATACAGCCAAACACACACAAGCTCACAACAACACAACAACACACACACTTACAACACACTTACAGTCACCCCCACTCACTCACACTCACACCCTCACTCACCCTCACACAATTACCCTCACACACCATCACTCACCATCACCCCATCACCCTCACACCCCATCACCCTCACACCCCATCACCCTCACACACCACTCACCCTCACACACCATCAATCACTCACACAATAACCATCACACACACTCACTTACCCTCACCCAATTACCCTCACACACCATCACTCACCATCACCCCATCACCCTCACACCCCATCACCCTCACACCCCATCACCCTCACACACTTCACTCAATGCCACAGCGTCACTCAACACCACAGCACCACTCAACACCACAGCAACACTCAACGCAACAGAACCACTCAATGCCACAGCATCACTCAGCGCCACAAAATCACTCAGCACCACAAAATGTCACAGCACCCCATAACGCCACTGCACCACTCAACGCCACACCACCACTCAGTGCACAGCATCCATCAACGCCCAAAAAAAATGCCACAGCATCAATCAACGACACAGAAACAACAAAAGCCACAGCATCACTCCACACACAGCATCACTCAACGGCACAGCATCACTCAGCACCACCACAGCATCACTCAGCACCACCACAGCATCACTCAACACCACCAGAGCATCACTCAACACCACCAGAGCATCACTCAGCACCACCACAGCATCAATCAGCACCACCACAACATCAAACAGCACCACCACAGCACCACTCAGCACCACCACAGCATCACTCAGTGCAACAACAGCATCACTCAGCGCAACAACAGCATCACTCAGCGCAACAACAGCATCACTCAGCGCAACAACAGCATCACTCAGCCCAAACACAGCATCACTCAGCACAACCACAGCATCACTCAGTGCAACCACAGCATCACTCAGCGCAAACTACAGCATCACTCAGCGCAACCACAGCATAACTCAGCATCACCAGAGCGTCAATGGTTCAAATATGTTCTCTCAATGTTTCAAGCTTTATTACAAATGTCAAAAAAGATGTTAATATTTCACTTCTGTTCTTGGATTTTCGTCACACTAAAATACACTGAACATAATCTTCACTAAAGTTATTTACAAAAATTTAAGCTATTGGCATTATAAATTACAATCACTTTTATTTAAGTATTAATTATTTTAAAAAACTTAAAATCCATTGATAATTAAAATATCACTACATCTAAGTCACATAAACACAAAGCATCACTCACCCTCAAACTCTCACCCTCACTCACCCACACCTATCATCACACACTCTCACACCCCATTACCCTCACCCCCTCATCTTCACACACCCTCACCCCCTCACCCTCACTCATACTCACACCGTCACCTTCACTCACCCTCACACACCATCACACACCCTCACACCCCTGACCCTCACATCCACTCACCCTCACACTCACACCGTCCAAGTCCACCCTCCAACTCCACCCTACACCACCACCCTACAACTCCACCCTCCAAAATTACTGCACATCTATGTTAATGCAAGCGAAGCTTTTGCAGTGCAAATTGATGTGTACCTTACAAAAAAAATGAAAACTTTTTACATGGAGAATATAAAATTTTTTTACTGATGTGTTTGTTTTTTGATTCAGCGCTAACAACAGCATCAATCAACATTACATAGGTCTCTATTAGCTTCTGAAACAACGCTTCACAACATTAATACATTTGAAGTGTACAATATTCAGGGAGAAAAAATGAACACTTATAGGCATCATCACAACAACTCACACTCACACCCACTCACACCCTCACCCAACTTCACCCTCAGCCTCAAACACCCTCACTCATCCTCACCCTCCCTCACACCCTCACACACCATCACTCACCAACACACCCTCACCCACAACCTCAACACCCTCACCCTCACACACCCTCAATCACCCTCACACACCCTCAATCACCCTCACCCCCTCACCCACTCACCCTCACTTACCATCACTCAACATCACCACCTCACCCTCACACCCCCTCACACACCTCCACCCTCACACACCCTCACCCACAGTCACACACTCAATCTTCAAACTCGCACACCCTCACTCACCTTCACACACTCTCACCCTCACAACACTCACCCTCACTCACCCTCAAACTCTCACCCTCACTCACCCACACCCCATTACCCTCACCCCCTAATCTTCAGACACCCTCACCCCCTCACCCTCACAACCCTCACACCCTCACTCATACTCACACCGTCACCCTCACTCACCCTCACACACCATCACACACCCTCACACCCCCTGATCCTCACATCCACTCACCCTCACACTCACACCATCCAAGTCCACCCTCCAACTCCTCCCTACAACACCACCCTACAACTCCACCCTCCAACTACTACTCCACCCTCCAACTACTAATCCACCCTCCAACTCCACACATAAATAGCGTTAGGCAACATTTAATTCAAAAACTAAACATCGGATTACACACTTGTAGGTATTCAAAAATGAAAACTTAATGCATCGCGAGGACAGTGCGCAAATTAATACATAAAAATGCAGAAAGGGATTGTAAAATATAACATTTTTTTACTAAAACAATAAATCCAAACAGAATAGGGAAACATCTGAATACACAGCGAGTAATAGACCAATTTAAAAGGGTACAAAGACATCTAAAGGACACAAATTCACAACATAAAGCAGTTACTAAAGTAAGGAAAAATAAAAAACCATTAAACAATGACGGGAAGAATCCACAAAACAAAGAAAGTGTGTAATCACAAGAGCACGAGACCTCACATCCTAATTGCAATTCTTCCAGAAGTACAATAAAGTATTCCGCTCAAACTACACAAAAAAAAATTTAAAGGTGGCTTCATACGTATACTTTGCCACAATTAATACGCATCTGTAGTCGAAAATTTAAAAGGAGGTAAACATTGTCTCTAATGAGCAAACACAGACAAAATGACTGTGCATCTATGTTAATGCAAGCCAAGCTTTTGCAGTGCGAATTGATGTGTACCTTACAAAAAAATGATAACTTTTTACATGCATAATATAAAAAAAGTTACTGATGTGTTTGTTTTTTGATTCAGCGCTAACAACAGCATCAATCAACATTACATAGGTCTCGATTAGTTTCTGAAACAACGCTTCACAACATTAAAACATATGAAGTGTACAATATTCACGGAGAAAAAAGGATCACTTATAGGCATCATCACAACCACTCACACTCACACCCACTCACACCCTCACCCACCCTCACCCTCAGCCTCACACACCCTCACTCATCCTCACCCTACATCACACCCTCACACACTCTCACAACCTCACACACCCTCACACCCTCAATCACACTCACACCCTCACACACCATCACTCACCAACACACCCTCACCCTCACTCACAACCTCAACCCCCTCACCCTCACACACCCTCACTCACCCTCACACACCATCACTCAACATCACCCCCTCACCCTCACACCCCCTCACACACCCTCACCCTCACCCACAGTCACACACTCAACCTTCAAACTCGCACACCCTCACCCACCTTCACACCCTCACAACACTCACCCTCAAACTCTCAGCCTCACTCACCAACACCTATCATCATACACTCTCACACCCCCATACACTCACCCCCTCATCCTCACACACCCTCACAACCCTCACACCCTCACTCATACTCAGACCGTCACCCTCGATCACCCTCACACACCATCACACACCCTCACACCCCCGGACCCTCACATCCACTCACCCCCACACTCACAACGTCCAAGTTCACCCTCCAACTCCACCCTCCAACTACAACTCCACCCTCAAACTACTAATCCACCCTTCAACTCCACACGTAAATAGCGTAGGCAACATTTATTTCAATAACTAAAAATCGAATTACACACTTGTAGGTATTCAAAAATGAAAACTTAATGCATCGCGAGGAGAGTGCAGCAATTAATACATAAACATGCAGAAAGGGTTGTAAAATAAAACATTTTTTTTTAAAAAACATAAATGCAAACAAAATAGGGAAACATCTGAATACACAGCGAGTAATACAACAATTTAAAAGGGACAAAGCCATCTAAAGGACACAAATTCACAACAGAACGCACTTACTAAAGTAAGGGAAAATAAATAAACCATTAAACAATGGCGGAAAATTTCAACAAAACAAAGAAAGTGCGTAATCACAAGAGCACGAGACTTCATAGCCTAATTGCAATTCTTCCAAAACTACAATAAAGTATTCCACTCAAACTAACCAAAAAAATCAAAACAATTAATAAAGGTGGCTTCATACGTATACTTTGCCATTAATTAACATACATACTACTTTATAGTCATTCAAACGGGATTGAAAACATAACATTTCTTTTGTATAAAAAAATACATGTTTTAAAAAGTATAAGCTTACACTCCATAAGTATTGCTTTAAAATGTTATAGTACTTAAAAAACCATAGATAAAGAATTGCTGCTCAAAAGCATCAAAACATGTAGGTTTCAAAATATACAGCAAATATACCGTTTACGTGCCATTACAATAAATAAGAATATTTAAAGGCGGTCGAAATTCATAAAGTATACGGAAAAAAAAAACATAAATACAATTTAAGCAACACAAAAACACAAGGAAAAATAAAATAAAGTACTGTCTAAATAACACATTGTCAACTAAACAAATATAGCAACATGTGGAAAGAGTACATCCCAAAACTTTTACATTACATAAAAGTACGCAAAAATACATTAAAAAAGAAAATTAGAAACATTCCATAAAAGTACAATAGGTACATACACAAGCCAAGTACGATCGCAAAGTAAATTCTTTAAAAAAATGACTAAACATTACAAAACTTACTAAATATATATATAGTAGAGAAACACTAGGTAAACAACACAAAAAAAATATTAGATTGACAACTTACCTGTCAAACGACGCGGCTACAACGCAGGAAGCACGACGCGCCTTACACATACGCCGGTTCCTGAAGGATCTGGAAGTTTCCCAATTTACGTGACGCAATTGCAACGCTACGTAAGAAAACGTTGCAATTTGATTGGACGGAATGCACGTCAATCAAAATGCAAGGTAAATCAGCAAAATAAACTAGAACACTAACCTAAAAAACATAGGTAGCGTTATGGCACAGGGTAGCGTCCGCCATTTTTACGCGAAAAAAAAGGGAAAAGGGACTAATTATAGGACTATGCCAAATTCCGTACTCAAAATGCACACACATACAAACTCATACAGCCAAACACACACAAGCTCACAACAACACAACAACACACACACTTACAACACACTTACAGTCACCCCCACTCACTCACACTCACACCCTCACTCACCCTCACACAATTACCCTCACACACCATCACTCACCATCACCCCATCACCCTCACACCCCATCACCCTCACACCCCATCACCCTCACACACCACTCACCCTCACACACCATCAATCACTCACACAATAACCATCACACACACTCACTTACCCTCACCCAATTACCCTCACACACCATCACTCACCATCACCCCATCACCCTCACACCCCATCACCCTCACACCCCATCACCCTCACACACTTCACTCAATGCCACAGCGTCACTCAACACCACAGCACCACTCAACACCACAGCAACACTCAACGCAACAGAACCACTCAATGCCACAGCATCACTCAGCGCCACAAAATCACTCAGCACCACAAAATGTCACAGCACCCCATAACGCCACTGCACCACTCAACGCCACACCACCACTCAGTGCACAGCATCCATCAACGCCAAAAAAAAATGCCACAGCATCAATCAACGACACAGAAACAACAAAAGCCACAGCATCACTCCACACACAGCATCACTCAACGGCACAGCATCACTCAGCACCACCACAGCATCACTCAGCACCACCACAGCATCACTCAACACCACCAGAGCATCACTCAACACCACCAGAGCATCACTCAGCACCACCACAGCATCAATCAGCACCACCACAACATCAAACAGCACCACCACAGCACCACTCAGCACCACCACAGCATCACTCAGTGCAACAACAGCATCACTCAGCGCAACAACAGCATCACTCAGCGCAACAACAGCATCACTCAGCGCAACAACAGCATCACTCAGCGCAAACACAGCATCACTCAGCACAACCACAGCATCACTCAGTGCAACCACAGCATCACTCAGCGCAAACTACAGCATCACTCAGCGCAACCACAGCATAACTCAGCATCACCAGAGCGTCAATGGTTCAAATATGTTCTCTCAATGTTTCAAGCTTTATTACAAATGTCAAAAAAGATGTTAATATTTCACTTCTGTTCTTGGATTTTCGTCACACTAAAATACACTGAACATAATCTTCACTAAAGTTATTTACAAAAATTTAAGCTATTGGCATTATAAATTACAATCACTTTTATTTAAGTATTAATTATTTTAAAAAACTTAAAATCCATTGATAATTAAAATATCACTACATCTAAGTCACATAAACACAAAGCATCACTCACCATCAAACCATCGGCCTAACACCCCATCACACTCTCACACCATCACCCTCTCACACCATCACCCTCACACACCAGTCACCCTCACACACCATCAATCACTCAGACACCGTCAAACACTCAAACACCTCACCCTCACATCCTCATAACACCTCAGCCTTACACCCTCACCTATTCTCACTCACCCTCACACATCCTCACTCACCCTCACACACTAAAAACGCTCTAGCGCACTCACACTCACACATCCTAAACAACACAAACACTAATTTCCTCAAAACCTCACTCAACCACTCACACTCACCTACCTTCACACCCACAAACTCCCTCACACACCCTCACTCACATTCACACCCTCACACCTTCACACCTTCACACCCTCACACCCTCAACACCTCATCCTCACACACCCTCACTCACCATATACACTCACCCTCACACATCCTCACTCTCCCTCACACACTAAAAACGCTCTAGCACACTCACCATTACACATCCTAAACAACACAAACACTCATTTCCTCAACTCCCCACCAACAACTACATCCTCCAACTCCACCCTCAAACACAACCTAACGCCACAGCACCACTCAATGCCACAGCACCTCTAAATGCCACAGCAACAATAAATGACACTGCACCACACAATGCCACAGCATTACTCAATGCTACAACATCACTCAATGCCACAGCATCACTTAATACAACAGCATCACTCTATGCCACAGCAACACTCAATAGCACAGCATCAAACAATGCCACAAAAAAACAACGCCACAGCATCACTCAGCACCACTCAACGCCACAGCAACAGTCAACGCAACAAAACAATTAAATACAACAGCAACACTCAATACCACATCAACACTCAGCGTCACATCGTCACTCAGCGCCACAGCATCACACAGCGCCACAGCATCACTCAGCGCAACAGCATCACTCAGCGTCACTCAGAGCAACAGCATCAATCAGCGCCACAGCGTAACCCAACACCACAGCATCACTAAGCGCTATAGCGTCACTCAGCGCCACAGCATCACTCAGCGCCACAGCATCACTCAGAGCCACAGCATCACTCAGCACCACAGCATCACTCAGCGCCAATACAGCATCACTAGTTCAAATATGTTTTCTCAATGTTTCAAAATGTATTCAAAATGTCAAACTAAATCTTAAAAATTCACTTCTGTTCTTGGATTTTCGCAACAATAAAATAAACATCATCTTCACTAAATATATTTAATAAAGTTTAAGCTATTAGCAATATAAAATAAAATCGATTTTGTTTACGTATTAATTATTAAAAAAATTTAAAGCCATTGATTTTTTTCATATCAATACATATAAGTCACGTAAATACTAAACATGTTGCTTTACAAATGCTAGAGGTGTCCCATTTACAAAAATTATAACTATTGGCTTTGTAAAGAAGAAAGCTATTAATTTAGCTATTTAGAAAAAAAAAAACAACACATAAATAAAAAAAATAAAAAAATAACACCTATAGCTCAAACTTTCCTACTGCGAGACCTATTGCATTTCCAATGCTTGTTTGATAGACTTAGCATAAGTCTTCTCACCAATCACTGATCAATCGTTCGGAATGAATGTGAAGAATGCGGAGATCTGAAACCACATTTGGTAGAAAGAAGGAATATATTTTAAGAAACTGCTGATTTTTACGGAAAACGTATCTAGTTCAGTAGAACAAAAATGTCTGTTTGTCTCTGTAAAAGTTGTCTGGGATTGGATTCCTGCATAGGATCAAATAAATATAAGATGCATCAATTTATAGACGATATATAATTCCAGTGGGAGTGTGTTACTATTGTACCATTATTGGCAAAAGCTCAGAACCCTAAAGGTAAACTTTATTTCTCGTTGTGAACTTGAAAGGAGAGCCTAGGTGTATCGAGAGATGCAGTGGAGTGTTGCCCTGGGGGGATAACAGTATTGATGGCAGAATGGTCAAACCAATAGATGTCCTCCTACCGAGAGGGCGGAGTCTGATATCTCCATTCTGAGGTGGGTGTGGGGGCGCTCCCTGCTTTTACCTGGTGGCGGCAGATGTTCGGAATTCCCTCCAGCAGCAGCAAAGCAAAGCTCCCCAGCTCCCACAGCCGCGTGACTCTTCAAGCACTGTCCCCCAGAGGCCGCCATAGGACGCTGAGAATAGTCGCCATGGCAACCGCGTACCATACGACGAAAACAGTGTGCTGTCATGTAGTAGCGTAGTGGGTGTGAGATCCACGCATTGTTACCATGGACGCGGTGAACGCCGACTGAATGGAAACAGAAAACAGAATAACCATCCGGGAATCGAAACCGAAAACAACCAGTGGCCATACGGATAGAGAATATAATTTCACGTTCGTTTAGGTTAGGTAGCTATTCGTTTTAGAATATTGAATGCTTGCAGGGTTCCACAATAAAAATTTTGAAAAATAATAGGCTTTCTGTTAAAATTGGTATTTTTGGCAAATCGTCATTTGTTACAATACATTTGAAATTAGCAGGTATATTAAAACTGAGACCAGCCTCAAGATAGTTTGTGATAAAACAAATTGCCATCATATACATTTCTTTTATTTTCGTGAAGGGCAAACATTTACCCTTCTAAAAAGGCGTCACGATTGCCCTTTACGAAGCGGTTTTACGTAGCATTTCTACCATTTCATTGGACAGTGTATATTAGTCATGCAGACGTGATTGTTCTTATTCCCAGCTTCTCAAGTGACGCTTAGCAGGGTCAGCAAACCCAGCATACCAGTGGGACACCATTTCCCATTCTGGAGGGACAGGGACTCACAGTAAATGGAAAGAAAAGGTCAGTTCGGGAAAGACAAAGAGAAGAAAATATCTGAGTGACGATTGAATTAGCGTAAGAAACATTTACAACAAGCATTGGCAAGGGCAATACATTATTATCTATTATTATTATATACTACTATTATAACTAAGAGAGAGCTGAAACCTGTGAGGCAGGTAAGCTCAAGAAGTACAGCACCAATCACAACACCCAATACAGCATTGTAAAGGGGAGTTGCAGCAGATGGACATAGGCTATACAGCAGCCCAACATATACTTTGTAAGGGGAAAAAACATTGTGGGGCAAAGTAGTCCGTAGGAGTGGCACCAGCTCAGGTGGGCGTGTGAAAAGCCATTATACAGCGTGCAAATAACGTTTTTGGCGTGTCGTTTAGCGTTGTGGGCGTGTGCGGTCTGATACTCACGCCTGCAGCATCGGCGTCAGGATAGCGTTCTATCACGTCGGAAATAGCGTTTTGGGCGTGTCGTTTAGCGTTGTGGGCGTGTGGTCTGATACTCACGCCTGCAGCATCGGCGTCAGGATAGCGTTCTATCACGTCGGGGCGTCGGCGGGAAGGGACACTGACGCGGTGTGTGGTGTGTAAGTGCCCCGCATGTTTGTGTGCGTCTAGGGTCGGCGGGAGCGGACACTGACGCAGTGTGTGGTGTGTAAGTGCCCGGACAACGTCGGGACAGGCGGGAGCAGACACTGACGTGGTGTGTGGCATGTAAGTGCCCGGACAACGTCGGGACGGGCTGCTAGTGTATGTATAAAGCTGGTAGCAAAAATATCTTTCACACACACAGATGTAGTGCTTTTCCAGTTTGGAAATGTTGAAACCCTTTTGGCTCTGGGTGGACTTTGTTTACAGTCAGACGAATAAAGACACATAATGCTAAGTTCCATATGTTTGAAAACACTGTGTGCTACAAGGGATTCATTTAAAGACACATTAAATCATAGTTGTGAGTCGTACATATGTATCAAACTCCCGTGTATCAACAGACTATCACATTCAACAAAAAAGGAGTTAATCAATGGAAGGAAGTACACGGAGATATCGACATATATTTATGGAATATGTTTATATATATTTGATGATGAGGAAATCAATTAATATCTTGGGAGACAGATACATAAGAATAAATCTAAGCAAAAAGTAAGAACAGAGGTATAAATAATAATAACACTTCAGTTCGCAGCTAAACCATCAACTCCTGATAAGTATATCAAACAACCAAATATAATTAATAAACAAAGGTCGTCAGTTGGTGACCCGGCATGCTGACCAGAGACGCTACATTCTCGATTCCTGTACCTTCGATATTGAAATACATAAAGCTACGCTGTTGATCCAATTGATTTTACAACTGTTCAGGGGAAGGCTCTCTCTATAGTGATACACCAAATATTTGATTGAATCATCTTGATGCCCTTGCCGCTCATCCTGATTGGAAATTATTTTGCTTGAAATTTCAGGGAGTTTGTCACAGCAATGAAATGCTCTGTCCTGAAGATGGTCTTCATGACGACTGCCTAAAAGACCGAAACGTCGACACTCCCATCATCTCCAAAACGTTGCATTGTTACCAACTGACGACCTTTGTTTATTAATTATATTTGGTTGTTTGATATACTTATCAGGAGTTGATGGTTTTGATAGAGCGCGTAGGTCACCCGTATCATTAGATTACCAATTTCCACGCACTGGGCCCTGGCTCTGGTGTGCATGTAATGGCCGAGATTTTTCATGAACCAGGTGAAACCTTTACCACGCTACTATGAGTAATTCGGGGGGTGTCACTTACACCACATACTATACATGTACCTGACTTACCACAGGCACATTACTCCTGATGGATCAGGAGCTAGCAGTGGACAGGTAACAAGATTCCTAAAAAAGTAGAATACCTTTCACATTTAATACTTTAAATGACATTTACTTTGTAAAATGACCACAGACACCTGATGGGTTTTAAAGCTTTATATAAAGAAGATGTCAAAAGGAATATGCCAGAATAATGAGGCAAATACAAATCAACACATCAATTATTAATATTAAAGCCACAATGTAACTATGGATCAGGGCAAGTACCATTAGAGTAGTTGGGAACACTACAGGGTATGAGCATTTAGAAAACACGCTATGCAGCACGAGTTTTAAACTAAAGAAAAGGGACGTGAGGAGGACCTAATATGTGCACTAATATTCTTAAACCTAATCCCTAGATCTTATGCTATTCTTACTAAATTCACGGCAATCATGCTAAAGGGAAGGGTAAAATGGAACACACTAAAATAATATGACAGTTCAATAATATCCTATAGGTAGGGAGAAAAGTGGAACATCACTAATAAACAACTGCATATAATTTACTTTCAGAGGTGATAGAGCAATATCACAGGCAAGAGAGCTCTATTAAGAAGAGAAGAAAGAGTATAGTCAGTCAGACACCCCCAGAGGATATTTACCTAGAACGAAAATGATGACTAACCCTGGCCACGGGTCAGTTGGGACAAGACGGGGACAAAGACCCTCAAGGATTGGAATACCAGAAAGCGAGCAGGTACAGCTCGATGACAGTCAGGACAGGATACCCCTCAGGTTTGGATCAGGACTGGGCTCACCAAGGTACGACCAACACCCACAGCTTCGGATGCAACGCCTGCGTTACCCCCTCTCTGCAAGTAATCCGCCAGTAACCCCGATTGGGTTTTCGAATTTCCCCAGCAAAGTGCTCCGCCAGCACTTAGGACTATTTCCACCCCTTGGAGTTTGTGGAAAGTATGGACAGAGTGCTCCGCAGCACTCAGTTTCAATCACCTATAGAGTTCGTAGGGTCAGTGACAGGTCTGCTACTCGGACAAGTCGGACAATTTCTCTAAGCTAAACTAGGCTAGTTATACTGTTTTGGGACCCCTAGACCACCCACAAATGTTGCAAGTGACAACATTCCCACGTTATGATTGGTCAGGAGAGGTGACTTTGTCATTGTCACCACCTATAATTCAGTGTTCTCATCATGAATATTAAATTTTGCATACCCGCCCCTGGGGTTCACGTTCCCAGGCATAGGAATATAGAAGACAATGAGAGTGTACAGTATATAGAAACATTGTTGCATTTAGCAAGGTGAACTGCAGCATCTTCTAGGTGGGTTCCCAGGCGCATCGAGCTTCGGGAGCCAGCTGGCTTGTTTCAGCTTCTGCGCAGTGGGGTTTCTCCCATGTCACGTGACAGGGTTTAGAAGAGCTTCAATATGGTGCGGCTCCCCGTCCCCAGGCCCATAGATACGCGGTACATGAAAAGTAAGCGAAAACAAATTAGAATCATACGTAAAAATGATTACACTGTATACCGTTAAAAGCTTCACTGCACCCCTTACTTTATAATATCTATAGCATTAAGGTTTAGTGCAAAAAGACAGATAGGCAGAAGCAGCGGTGGCAAGCAGAGAGCATGGTTAGAGACAAGCGGCCATGTTTGCAACAATGCGCATGTGCAACAGTATCCCTCCAAAATGCGAGTGCGTCACATCACATGGGTATGACCGACGCATGCGCAGACTGGATTTCTGCGAAGCAGCCATTTCCGTAGTGCAAGCATGGTTAGGATGAAAAGACACACAGGCAAGCCTCCTAGGGACACCCGCGTGTTGGGGAAAATGCTAAATAAATGACAGACAGGTTGAATTAATATTATTACAAGTTAGGCGAGGTTCTTGATTAAGAGCAAGTCGCTTTACATGCGAATCCTTGCTCCATCAATCCCCTCTTTGATGATATTTACTATCATCACTAAAAAGGAAACAGATGCCAACTTCATTCTTCCATATCTTCCATCTCAATTTCAACAGACTTATTGTTTAATTTTCTTTCAGCTTCTCTATGAGAGTGGTGATTCTTAGCCTTTTTATAGATTTGGTTCCTCAATTCTTCTAATTCTAACTCATCAATATTTCGCTTCACTCCTCTCTTATTCACATTGTACTTTTTGCATTTTTGACATTTACAACAGATAAAGATGATCAGTACAACCACACCTATTCCAGCTATTGGCATCAGTATTTTCCACAGAAGACTTTTACCTAAGTTAGAAAACCAACTACCTATAGAGGAGAGACCTCCAGTCAGTCTCGTCCAGGCACTGTCAACCTCTAATGGTTTGAGTTCTTTTTCCAAATTAGGTATGTTCCTTACATATTTCTTAAGATCGAAACTTTTGTCAGGTATGTAGGTGCAACAATGTTGCGCCTTCAGCATTCTACAGACTCCGCCCTCTTTTGCCAATAAGGTGTCAAGAGCAAGGCGATTCTTTAAAACCATTGATCTGATCGCAACCATTTCAGTATTGACCAGCAGAAATCCGGCAGCAGTGTCAGTTGATAACCGATCCACTACTGTAGACAATTTGCAGATTCTGTGAGTATTCAGAACTACCCCCATTCCAGGTATCAGTGCACTAAAAATATCACCTACAATTTCTCCTACACTTTCACGTTTTCTACGCGCTAAGCCATTCGTTTCTTCATTGTTTCCAGCAGCGTTATTCACATGGTATATTTTCGGGAAAACAATGCCAAAATAGCAGCTTCCATACCAGTGATCCGGCAATTTGAAATAAGCCTTGTTTCCACATATATAATAAATTCCGGGAAACACAGGTTCTGACCCATTTTTGAAACCCCAACCTCCAATTACCTTGTAATTATGTTCACACTCGCTGGAACCGATGAATACATTGTTATAGTAATCTGTCCTTTCTCTATGGAGACAAAGTTTCCCTTTCCGTTCAAAATCCAGCAACAATGCAGGAGTAGCTTCGCCTTGTGAGGTGTTGTCCATATGTTCTGCCCACCTAGGGATTCTTTCCTTTTCGTCATTTGCCTTTTTCTGAAACTTTTCTCTCCTTCTATCTGCCATTTTTATAAACATCTTTTCCTGCTCTTGTAAGGAACAGGTCAGATTAGCTTGTCTTGCTTCATTTAAGTCTATTTCACCTATGGTCAGGAAATATTCTCCCATGTAGCGGGTCACCTCACTTCTAATATGTACAAGGTTCAGGTTTCCTCGAATAGGGAGTTCGGAAAAGATTACGTCAGTGTTTGAGTAGTAGTACTGTAAAGTGCTTCTATAAAACAAGCTAGCTAATATACTACAGGAAATTCCATAGGTTAGGGGTAAATGGTGATATGTCACACCTTCAGCTACAGAAGTGGGTAGCTTCATGCAGACATAACAATCTTCTATTTCCATAGCCTCTACATAATGCACTAAAAGGTTAGCGAAAACATTTAAATGTGTCCTGTTTCTCATCTTGTGAAAATGAAGTCCACCCTCATCTGATGCTTCTAATTTAGGTCGTGTATGTCTCATACTAACTGTATTGTCACGTTTTTCTAAACTTCGTGGTGTTTCTTCAGTCTGTACAACGTTTGTGTCTAGCGTCTCTGGTTCAGTAGGTGACAAGTTAGGATCTTTATTTATCATAAAAGGTATAAAGACTGTTAGTCCTATCCATATCACTATCAACATTGCTACACTACATAAGCATATTTTACAGCAGGTTTTGCAACAACTAAATCTGGATCTTCCATTGACACTTGAATCAGACATTATGGCTTACAGGTGGCTTTTCAACCCCTCTTTGTTACTTTACACCAGAGGCTCACTTGGGTGTGTTTCAGGGAGGGTCTTCGTCAGAGCTCCGATCAGCAATGGACTCTTCGTCACTTTTGCCACTGTGGTTGGGCTCATCAATTTCTTCCAACACCAAGTAAGTCCATTCAGGGCTCCGATACAATCTGTTCTGTTTCTTTACTCTGTCGCCTTTTCTGAGAGACTTGCCTCGGGCTTCTTTCCTTTCACTTTCAGCCCTTTTTCGGTCTTTTAGTTTTTCTTCAACTGTCTTTATTCGGAGTCTCAGTCTTTTGATGTATCGGGGTTCACCCTTATTTTGGTGGCTTTCAGTGGTCGAGGAAACTTAGCCTTCCTCGTGCCTTCTTTTGATTTCGCTTTGTTGTGGCACTTTTGTTTTGGCAGTGTCTATTTCCCTTCCTGTCTGACTAGTTCCAGGTCTTTCATCTATTTCTTCTGCCTGGTTGCTAAGCTGGCCTTGTTCAGGTTGGATTTGTATTTGTTCTTTATTTTCAGGCGATCTGGATTCTGCTTCCTGAACACGTTCGTCTATATCTATCTGTTCCTGTTCATGCACTTCAACCCCTTCATTTTCTTCCGCATGAAATTCAACTTTTATCACTATCTGACCCTTTCCAGATCCTGGAGTTTCAGGAGGAGTGTCGATGACTTGATCTGTCCCTACTTGGCCTATTTCCTGATCAGGTTTGATGTGAGTCTCGATGACCTGACCTTCGTCCTCTAATTCTGTCTCATCTGCACTATCCCACTCACTATCTAGGTAGGAATATTTTCTGGTTCGTATTGGATCAAGAACCTGGTCGTCGGCAGGGAACCAATCAACGTCTTGACTTGTGCTCGGTAGTTCGATGTCAGCGAGATCCGGACCCTCTTCGGGAGTCTCCTCAGCTGGACTACCTTCAGCTTCAGTCGCGTTTTCTCCGGTTACCCGCTTCGTGTGGCTGGCATGGATCCACTTCGGTATGCCAGCACACTTTACAGCAGTTGTGGTGACAAGGATCACTTGTCTTGGCTTTCCCCACTTTGGTCCAAGGCAACTCTTCCGGGTGTGTTTCTTTAACACCACCCAATCACCTGGTTGCAGTTTATGTGCTGGAGTCTTGGGCCAATCGTCAGCAGTCTGGTGAGAGATAGAACGCACTTGGTCACCCAGCTGCTTCCAGTATTCTAGTACCAAATCATCAGAAATACTTAGCAGTTTGTGTCCAGGTACCCATGCCTGTCGCATCACTCTCCCCATTAGCACTTCATGGGGGCTCAGGCCTGTTTTTCGGTTTGGAATGCTTCTCAGACTCATCAGCACTAGGGGCAAAGCTTCTATCCAGTTCATTTTGGTGGAATCACACATCTTCGCCAGTCTGGACTTGATCGTACCATTTATCTGTTCAACTATTCCAGAAGCCTCTGGATGATAGGCACAGTGCAGCCTTTGCTCCATTTTAAATGCTGTACAGAGTTCCTTTAGGATTTCGTTTGAGAAATGCCCACCTTGGTCTGTTTCAATAGTCTCTGGAATTCCATACCTAGGTATCAGTTCCCTCAGTAATAGTTTAACTACAGTTATGGCATCATTTTTCTTTGCTGGGTAAGCCTCCACCCACCTGGAAAACAGGCAAACTATGACCAGGACATATCTATATCCCTTGCACTTGGGCAAAGTTATAAAGTCCGCCTGCATCCTGACAAAGGGACCTTCTGCCTTTCCAATTGTACTTTGTTCTACTACAGTCCTCTTCCCTGCATTGAATTGCTGGCACACTAGGCACCTCTGGCAAAGTCTTTCTGCTTGGTTCCTGAATTTTGAATTATAGAACACTTTGTCAAACACACGACACATTGCATCCCTTCCCATATGTGTTGGTTCATGTATCATCCTGACCATGGGGTCTACCAGGCTGTCTGGCAGTACAGGCATACCAGTTTGGCTCACTACCACACCATCATTCCTGATTCTGCATTCGTTCGCCCTCCATCTGCCCTTTTCTTCCCTGTCTGTTGCAAGTTTCTCAATTCCTCCCATGTAGACAAACTTTCAAACAACATCAGTTGGCAGCTGTTTCCACCACCCCATAATCCAATTTGGAGGGACATTTTGTGTCGGGCACAAAACTGGGCAATTTGGTCAGCGTATCGGTTTCCGGCTGTCACATCATCATTTCCAGATCTGTGAGCCGCACACTTGACCACAGCCAATTCTTGGGGCAATTGAATTGCTTCCAGTAAGTTCTGTACCACCTTTCCATTTCTGATAGGGGTACCTGAGGAAGTCATGAATTCTCTTTGTAACCATAGTTGGCCGAAGTCATGAACAACCCCATAACAGTACTGGCTGTCGGTATAAACAGTTACTCTTTTGTTTTTCCCTCGTTTACAAGCTCTTGTCAATGCGATTAGTTCTGCTACTTGGGCAGATTTCACTTTGCATAGGTAAGATGCTTCCAGGGTTGTGGTCAATGTGACTACGGCATAGGCAGCACTCAGACCTCCATCCTCATGTCTTAAACATGAGCCATCCACAAACATCATAATATCCTCATCAAGTAAGGCTATTTCTCTGATATCAGGACGTGGCTTGGTGCTATACTCTGTTAAGTCTACGCAGTTATGCTCCATTTCATCCTCGGCTTCTACATCCAGAGGAATAGGCAACAGGGTTGCAGGGTTCAAGATATTGCACCGGGAAATAATTACATTCTCGGCACCAACTAGGATTCTCTCATATTTAGTCAGCCGACTAGGGGTGAGATACTGGGTCTTTGTTCGGGTCAGTAAGATCACAACAGAATGAGGAACATATACAGTGACAGGATGTCCCATGACAATGTTCTCACTCTGTTCTAGACTTACACAAGTAGCAGCTACTGCTTTCAGACATCCTGGTAATCCAGCAGCCACTGGATCTAAAGTGGCCGAAAAATAGGCCACAGGACGCCTGATCAGCCCATGTTCCTGGGTTAGGACTGAGAGCGCACAATTGTCTCTTCTGTCACAGAACAATTCGAAGTTCTTGGAATAGTCAGGCATTCCTAATGCAGGAGCTGAGCACAGACAATTTCGCAATTTTACCCAAGCGGACATGCTTTCATCATCCCACTTCACTGGATCATCCATCCCCTTCTTGGTCATTTTTATCAAAGGTTTGGCTAGAGCTGCGAATCCTACAATCCATTGTCTGCAGTATCCTACAACTCCTAGGAACATTCTCACTTCTTTCTGGGTCACGGGTAGGCCCATATTTTGAATTATCTTGATCCTTTCTGTAGTGACTTTTCGAATCCCTTTCTCTATCTGGTGCCCCAGATATTTTACAGAGTTTCTGCAGAACTGCAATTTGTCAGGTGAGACCTTATGTCCTCCCTTTCCTAGGTGATTTAACAAGGCAATAGTATCAGTGACGCAGTCAGTTTGATTTTTAGACGCCACCAGAAGGTCGTCTATGTATTGTACCAGAACAGACTCTCTTGGCAGTATTAACGACTCAAGGCATCTTTTTAGGATCTGGTTGAAAATCGATGGACTTTCGGTGTACCCCTGGGGGACACGATTCCAGACATAGACATGGCTGTCAAATTCAAAACTAAAAAGGAACTTGCTTTCTGGATGCAATGGGATGGAAAAGAATGCATGGCACAGGTCAATGACAGTGAACCATTCTGCATCCCAAGGAATTTGATATAGTATCACTGTGGGGTTGGGCACAATGGGACAGCAAGGTACAACAATTTGGTTTACCTTGCGCAGATCCTGCACTACCCGGTACTTTCCGCTAGGCTTCTTAATTCCAATTATGGGTGAATTACAGGGACTGCTCATTACTTCCTGTATTATGTTTGCTTCGAGCAACCGTTTTACTTCAGTTGCGACTCCAGCCTTCACTTCTGCACTCATCTTGTACTGCCGGGTTTTTGGATAAACAGCATTTGCTTTTATTGCTATTTTAACTGGGTCTACATTTGCCATTAAACCGACATCTCTTACAGTGAAATCCCAAACTTCAGGTACCACTTTTGACTGTAATTCTTCAGGAAGGTCTTCAATGGACAGGGGTCTAACTTCTGTATCTGGCCTTAGCAGCATCAATTTGTACAGGCCATCTTCCTCAGGGGTCTGAATTTCGACGCCATTTGGTGTGCAAAATATGGTGCAATTCATTTTGCACAGCAAATCTCGTCCTAACAGGTTCACAGGACTGGAGTCACAGACCACGAATCTGTGCATTTCCTTGAAGTTTCCTATGGAAATCTCCATTGGTTCAGTTACCGGAGTACTGATTATCTGATTTGAAACACCCACTACTTGGATTGCTTCTCCTGAGAGGGGTAGGTTAGGAACATCCACTGTTCTCACAGTAGAACGGGTAGCACCAGTGTCCAACAGAAAGGTGACGTCTTTTCCCTCAACCTTTCCTTCAATATATGGTCCAGTCTGGTCTACCGGTAAGGAGGCGCCAAGCACGCACTCCTTGTCCTCCCCTCTCAGGCCCCGTCAATCTTGATCTTCACAGAGGAAGGAGTCATTTAACAAAAACTGTGGAATCGCTGCATTTCTTTCATTCTCTCCCTCCCATATCTCGGCCCTTTCATTCTGCTGACCCTGATTCTTATAATTCGGTCTAGGAGCGCGAGGCACTGGAGGTAGCTTTACCTGTTGCTGGTTCTTTCGTATCCCCTCTTTCTGCACCTGTGAATTTAAACCATTGACAGGGGCATTACCAGCCTGCAGATGTGGACACTCGTCTCTCCAATGCCCTATCTGACCGCACCCGTGGCAGGGGAACTTCTTCATAGCCTCTTCCCGACTCATTTTTACCCGGGGCTTCCCTCCTCCCCCAGCATTGGGATTTTGGGCATTATTAGCATTATTCATTTTACTTAACTGTTTTTCTTGCTGTTCAGCCAATTTCACTTGTGCCCACATCACCTTCTCCTTTAGGGCTTTTTTCTTATTTTCTATCTCATCCTCACAGTACTTGGCGTACTTGAGGACCTCATCTATGGGCTTGCCTTGCCAACTGATTTTATTATCTCGAATCCACTGGGATATTTCAGGCCTTAATCCTAACACGAATCTGTAACTGAAATGGGTCATGTCTTTCATGTCCACATTATCAATTCCACTGTAAGTTTTGAACACCTGTAGTAACCTTTCATAGAAGGAATGAACAGTTTCATCGCGCTCTTGGGTAGTCCTATCTATCCGGGTCCAATCAGTTTCTTTTGCGGGCACCTTTTTCTTCAGGTATTGTATGGTTTTCTCATACTTCCTCATTACTTCAGGTGAGGGAGCTCCGGTTCTAGGGTCTCTCGCATATTCATCATTGGGGCAATCAATTTCAATTTTGCAATCGGTCCACAAATCTACAGGCACCACAATGTCGAAAAACCCATCCAGGTCCTTCAGAAGGCATTTCTGAACTTTGATGAAGCGCTCAACCTGTCTGTACCAGTCGACTGGTTTTTCCCTCAATTTTGGAAAGTCATTAGTAAATGACACAATGTCTTGGCGGGACCAAGGGACATGGACATATTTCCCCCCCGGTACCTCTCTCTTGGGACATAATTTTTCTGCTGGCTCTACCTCTTTCAGTAAGTATTCTGATCACTTTGGATTTGCCTTACTCTCTTCTTTCTTTTTCGCCCATCGGGTTTTTCATTTTTCTACATTTCCCCAATTCTGGAGGACTTTCAGTAATTCTTTTATCTGGGTCTGTTTTCCTGCCATATTCATATTCTCTAAGTCTTTGTCAGAAAAATCTGCTCTGTAAGGTTTCTTAAGGACTTTGGATCGACTAATATCGATTCCCATGTCAGTGGCTGTGTCCATCAGTCTCTCATGTAGCAATCTAGTGCTTCGGGTAAGGTTTTTGCTGATAAACAGTAACTCGTCTTCACTAAAGGAGTTTAACCGGTCTAATCCTACATTACCAGCCACTAGTTCCTCTATTTCTATCCTTAGTCTATAGATTTCTAAGGGTTTCGGTTGGGGTGTGGTCTCCTTTTCCAACTCTTTGGTCCATCTGTCCAATTCCTCTGGAGATACTACTGTGGCACTCCTGACCCCAGAGGTGCTTTCGATCATTACCTCTTTTATCCTACTCTGACTTCTTGCCCTTGGCACACTGGTTCTAGGTTCCCTTATGGGCAGATCCATTAAGACCACTGACTCACATTCGCTTTCTTGATCATCATCTATGAGCGTCTCTTTTCTCGGGAGTGGAACACTAGGAGTTGGCATATTCGGGGTTATAACAGGAGTCCGTGGACTGGCCAGTCTATCCCCGTAAAGGGGAATAGCTGGACCTATAGTTACTGGGATAGTCAGTGAATCTGGATGGGGATGTATCTGGGCTATGGTCCGAATTAAGTCATCTCGCTGTCTGGATAGGGCTTCCTTCTCTCGCTCACGCAAAGCCCTTTCTGCGGAATTGTCATGCACCACTTGGGGTACCAAGGGAGGGTAAATATTTGGGGCTGTTGGAGTAACCAACCGAGGTGGGTCTTCTCCGAACGGACGGTAATTCGGGACTGTAGAACTAGGTCTGCAAAACCCGTCCCCATCACTGGTTTTACTATCCGTACCCGTTCCATCTGTTTCACTATCCCTCCGACATCTAGGATATTTAGAAAAACGGGTTTGTTGAACTCAAAGGCTCTGACTCTGCAACATAGGGAGGGGGGTTTTTCATCAACAAATCCTCTAGGTGTTCATCTTCAGAGTCCCCCACGGCCATTAAGTGATGGGTTTTCTCTGTACGTTTCCCTTTCCCTTGTTCGAGTACCCCCATCATTGGGAACAATCCCTCAACCATCATATTCTGCCTCCACTGTTTCATTTTCTGCTCTTTGGTTTCTTTTGGCAATTTTGGATACCATCTACTCAAACCCTTATCCATTCTGGGCCTGTCTCTTTCCAGAGCCTCAATCTCCCATTCCTCTAGTGCCTCGTACTGTGTTAATCTGGGTCTAGGATGCAATTCATTCATCCGGTTTCATAAGTTGAACAGGATTCTGCCATTTAAGGAACCATTAATAGGAAAGGCTAGGACTCCGTCATCTGCAGTATACTTTACCCAGTTTTCTAACCATACGCAAGTATGATACCCCTTATCAAACATCATGAAAGAGGCGGGTGTATCTGGTGGAGGAATGATCACTCCCTCCCTAGTCCTAATAGGCTGGTCTTTCTTGAAATAATTCTTAATTTTGTCAGCAAGAGACATCTTCCTCTTAACTCCGTACATTTTGTTTGGTCTACCTCGTAAAATCTGTTCCTTATAGAAGCCTAAGTACTGTGGATTAGGTATAAACTCAGGATACCACATACACCTTTCCAAACTCTTCTCAAGCTCCTGTTGATTAATTTTGTTTACCTTTGTGCTTCCAATGCTAATGCGACTTCTGTCGGGCTGTAACCAATCAACCCTGTGACTACAAAAATCCTTGTCCAATGGGTGCGCGGCCTTTCGCAAGACGAGGTCCCACGCTCCGGCACTCACCCCTCCCTCACAATTTCAGTTCCACTACACGCCCGCTGTCTTGACCAATACCAGCGCGGCACGGAGTGACGTCAGGGCAGTCTTCCGACTGACTCCCTCCTTCACAAGGTAACGGAAACTTTGAATTTTTCCTAAAGTGCGAGTGCAAATTTTAGTTACTAACACGCAACGTTCGCCACAGTGTCTGAGCGTTCTAAATAGAAAGAACATTTTCCTCTCACTACAAGTAAACCTCTTCTGTCTACTTTTCATTCACTCCGGATAGACTCCTCTGTCTAACCTCTCACACGAGTAATATAGAACCTGCTACTCCTCTGACTCATCCACTTCTTTCCGGGATATATACTAAGTCAGGCTTTCACCAGCGGACTACCTTGCTTACCAGTCAAGCCTCGGAGACCCTATTACTCCTTCCGTATGTGTCCCTTGTTAGGAGATATCACAATGAAAGTTTCACTAAAGGACTCGTTGCTATCATTTACTCAGGTATAAAGACCCTAATTAGTGCTTCCGGTCCTTCCTAACCATGCACTAATAACTCACGACATGCGACCTCATCAGCTAACCGGATTCTGCTCACCGTTAGCTATAGATTTCCCCGGGGATTCGGACTACACTGAACACTTACAAACAATTTCTGTTAGTGTAACATAGAACACTTATAGCAGCAATGCAAAATTCATATATATATATATCAAACCCTTTAAAACATTTGCGCAATATTTGAAGACATATAATCAATAAAAAGATTTTAGCAGCACATTTTATTTTCACGGTTTGTTTATTAACTATCTTGTCTACCTATCTTAACTAGTCCTAACCATAACTCTGCTACCAGAGAATTACTGATAGAGCGCGTAGGTCACCCGGATCATTAGATTACCAATTTCCACGCACTGGGCCCTGGTGTGCATGTAATGACCGAGATTTTTCATGAACCAGGTGAAACCTTTACCACGCTACTATTCGGGGGGTGTCACTTACACCACATACTATACATGTACCTGACTTACCACAGGCACATTACTCCTGATGGATCAGGAGCTAGCAGTGGACAGGTAACAAGATTACTAAAAAAGTAGAATACCTTTCACATTTAATACTTTAAATGACATTTACTTTGTAAAATGACCACAGACACCTGATGGGTTTTAAAGCTTTATATAAAGAAGATGTCAAAAGGAATATGCCAGAATAATGAGGCAAATACAAATCAACACATCAATTATTAATATTAAAGCCACAATGTAACTATGGATCAGGGCAAGTACCATTAGAGTATTTGGGAACACTACAGGGTATGAGCATTTAGAAAACACGCTATGCAGCACGAGTTTTAAACTAAAGAAAAGGGACGTGAGGAGGACCTAATATGTGCACTAATATTCTTAAACCTAATCCCTAGATCTTATGCTATTCTTACTAAGTTCACGGCAATCATGCTAAAGGGAAGGGTAAAATGGAACACACTAAAATAATATGACAGTTCAATAATATCCTATAGGTAGGGAGAAAAGTGGAACATCACTAATAAACAACTGCATATAATTTACTTTCAGAGGTGATAGAGCAATATCACAGGCAAAGAGCTTTATTAAGAAGAGAAGAAAGAGTATAGTCAGTCAGACACCCCCAGAGGATATTTACCTAGAACGAAAATGATGACTAACCCTGGCCACGGGTCAGTTGGGACAAGACGGGGACAAAGACCCTCAAGGATTGGAATACCAGAAAGCGAGCAGGTACAGCTCGAGGACAGTCAGGACAGGATACCCCTCAGGTTTGGATCAGGACTGGGCTCACCAAGGTACGACCAACACCCACAGCTTCGGATGCAACGCCTGCGTTACCCCCTCTCTGCAAGTAATCCGCCAGTAACCCCGATTGGGTTTTCGAATTTCCCCAGCAAAGTGCTCCGCCAGCACTTAGGACTATTTCCACCCCTTGGAGTTTGTGGAAAGTATGGACAGAGTGCTCCGCAGCACTCAGTTTCAATCACCTATAGAGTTCGTAGGGTCAGTGACAGGTCTGCTACTCGGACAAGTCGGACAATTTCTCTAAGCTAAACTAGGCTAGTTATACTGTTTTGGGACCCCTAGACCACCCACAAATGTTGCAAGTGACAAAATTCCCACGTTATGATTGGTCAGGAGAGGTGACTTTGTCATTGTCACCACCTATAATTCAGTGTTCTCATCATGAATATTAAATTTTGCATACCCGCCCCTGGGGTTCACGTTCCCAGGCATAGGAATATAGAAGACAATGAGAGTGTACAGTATATAGAAACATTGTTGCATTTAGCAAGGTGAACTGCAGCATCTTCTAGGTGGGTTCCCAGGCGCATCGAGCTTCGGGAGCCAGCTGGCTTGTTTCAGCTTCTGCGCAGTGGGGTTTCTCCCATGTCACGTGACAGGGTTTAGAAGAGCTTCAATATGGTGCGGCTCCCCGTCCCCAGGCCCATAGATACGCGGTACATGAAAAGTAAGCGAAAACAAATTAGAATCATACGTAAAAATGATTACACTGTATACCGTTAAAAGCTTCACTGCACCCCTTACTTTATAATATCTATAGCATTAAGGTTTAGTGCAAAAAGACAGATAGGCAGAAGCAGCGGTGGCAAGCAGAGAGCATGGTTAGAGAGAAGCGGCCATGTTTGCAACAATGCGCATGTGCAACAGTATCCCTCCAAAATGCGAGTGCGTCACATCACATGGGTATGACCGACGCATGCGCAGACTGGATTTCTGCGAAGCAGCCATTTCCGTAGTGCAAGCATGGTTAGGATGAAAAGACACACAGGCAAGCCTCCTAGGAACACCCGCGTGTTGGGGAAAATGCTAAATAAATGACGGACAGGTTGAATTAATATTATTACAAGTTAGGCGAGGTTCTTGATTAAGAGCAAGTCGCTTTACATGCGAATCCTTGCTCCATCAGTTTAGCTGCGAACTAAAGTATTATTATTATTTATACCTCTGTTCTTAGATTTTTGCTTAGATTTATTCTTATGTATCTGTCTCCCAAGATATTAATAGATTTTCTCATCATCAAATATATAGAAACATATTCCATAAATATATGTCGATATCTCCGTGTACTTCCTCCCATTGATTAACTCCTTTTTTGATTGAATGTGATAGTCTTTTGATGCACCGGAGTTCGATACATATGTACGACTCACAACTATGATTTAATGTGTCTTTAAATGAATCCCTTGTAGCACACAGTGTTTTCAAATATTCATTGCCAAGCCTACAAGGGTCTATTGGGTTTCCCCTGCCTCCAATAAGCTCCATATGTGGCATTGTCACAGAACTACCAAGGTTGCAGATTGATGTGTGACATTTTCATAATTTCAGTGTAAAAATGACTGACAGTGAACAACTATGAGTGAAACTTTCTCTCAAGCCAAATCAAGCAATGAAGATGGGGGAAACATATACATATCAGAAATTACATCCATTTGAGCAACGAGGAACTCGAAGATCTTAAAACTGCTGCAAAGCACTAGAAATGGAAGTGCACTAACCTACCTCTGTTGTAACCTGATCGTACTGTTAAACAAATGTGCAACCATGATATTAAAAAATTATTTCAAAGGCAATACTTCTAGTTATATGCACAGTTACGATAACATCAGCAGTGAATTATACCCTATTGTATTAGGTGATAGTGTACAACAGCCTAAAACCATTAAAGTCAGGTGATATGGATAGTGGTTTATCAGATCTGATCCTATGAGCCACACAGTATTTGTAAGTTGAACCTGGGAGTCTCTCCTGTTGCTGCTCGTTCTCTCCTTCCTATTGTCTCCCCCTCCTTGCCCCTCATTCCTTTTATGCATCTTTTTCTTTCCCTCTCCCCCTCATGTGCACACTCCTCTTGTCTTATTCTTTCCTCCACTTGAACCACCCTCCCCATTCTCTTCTCCTGCCCCTCCTTCATTTGTCTACCCATTTCCCTCGTTCAATCTTACCCTTTACTTTTCTTTGTTCTCTCCACAGATTTCTATCCCTCCTAGCTCTTACTGTCTCTTGCCTCACTGTTCCAGTTTGATGTACTTTCCCCCTGCTAACTCTTCTCCATTGTCTATCTCTTACCCACTAAGTCTCCAACCTCATTGTTAGAAATGGGGTTTCTGGTTGCCTAGGGTATGCACCCAAGCCAGGCAGATCCCACCACTCTAGTCAGGGTAAGGGAGTTACACCCACAAGATAACCCCTGCTCACCCCCTTGGTAGCTTGTCAAAACAGTCAGGCTTATCCCAGAGGCAATGTGTACAGCGTTTACGTACTACACACACACCAGTGACACACTAGGCGCACCACAAAAAGGGTCTCCACACAAGGTCATATAAAATATCCTTTGTATTCTCCATAAGACACTTTAGACCATAATCACATAAATCACTTTGTCAACTAGGCAATTGTCATGACGTCACATACATCATAAAATCATTTTGCCAACCAGGCAATTATCAAAACATCACAGTAAGTGCATAAAATAAATATTTATATACTGTACACGTTATAAAAATAACACCATCACTGTGCATGTAATGTGCACTCTGGTATTCTTTATCCTTTCATTGTAAGGCATACATGACATAAATCATCACATCAGGGAATAACATGAAGTATGTTAATCAGAAAGAGGAAACACATGGGTTGCCATACATCACTCAATATAACAAGCAGAACATGAACCACAGGAAATCACCATACTAGTGAAGTCCTCCCCTAGATATAGCGCACTTGCGCTTCCCTTACAGGTTGTATGGAAATTCCAGTTCCTAATGTGGGTGCAGGCACTATAACCTTCATATTAGGGAACAATGATAATGTGGGAACTAAGCACCAGGGGCCTCTGTCGAGGTTGCACCCAGTTCTCTACAAGAAGATACTGTGCCTCCAAAGATATGACAAATTGGCAGGGGGGCCTCGCCTTGTCCTCCCCACGTGCCAGACTGGGTTGCAGCCGTGCAGCCTGCAATTGCACCGAGGGGCTGCTGCTGTGGCCAAAGTGGTCTCCGCTGATGAGGAGACCTCGCCGGGTCTCGTGCTTTCCTGTCCAGGCAGCGCAACTCAGGGCCCAGGACATGCCGTCAGTCCTGCCAAGTATCACGCATCGGGCGTTAGACAAACGCATTTCAGTGAGGTGCTCCGCATCACCGTACTGAAATGCATTGTCATGCATAATGCTTAGTGTCTCAGCTATCACTGTGACTGAATCGCTGCAAAGTGTGTGTGTGTGCGGCAACTCAGCTGGCTGGCAGTGCGCTGCCTGTGGCCTACCTGCGCTCCATCACTGCTCCCGCATCACTAGCTGAGCTAAGACCTGCAGGCTTAGTTAGCTACAATGAATCTCTTCACCAAGGATAAAAAATTAGCTAGCATTCGCGCCAAGAATTTTCAATTCTATTAAGGACACGGAGGCGAGGATTATGCTTCTCTTTCTTTTTATTTGCCACTCACAGCAGCCAATGAAAACATTTGTATGCCAAATACAAACGACATTTCCCATGATGCTTAGTATACATCACATCCTGCATGACTCTATAAGAGCCACCATATCCTGTTGCTGAGCCTCTTTGTTTTCTCGAACATTTCAGTGCAATAACAATAACATTTTAGATCAAGAACTAGAACTGAAGTCCAAACAACCATCCTCCAACGTGGAAGAACCAGAACCAAACTGGAAACATACGTCTTCTTAACCAGAAGTGAAGAAAACAACAAACCTCCTCAGGGGTCCCACTGATACTTGGTCTTTTTAAACTAACAAAGAAGAAATTGGCACAGAAGCTGTAATATAAAATACATATTTATTAAACCTCCGATGAGGGAATAACCTACGCTTCGTGGGATTTCCAGAGGGCTGTGAGGGAGATAATGTGGAGCGCTTCCTTACTCAGTGGCTGGAGGGTTGGCTCCTCCCAGATGTGCACTCTCGCAGCTTCATAGTGGAGCGGGCCCACAGGCCTCTGATGCAGAAGCCCCCCGGGGCATGCCCGCGGCCGATCATTGCCAAATTTCTGAACTATTCGGATCGCGACACTATCCTGAGGCAGGCGAGGGTCAAGGTCTCCCTCACTTGCGATAACGCAACCATCCTTATCTTCCCGGACTATACACGCCTAGTGCAGCAGTAGCGACAATCCTTCCTTGTGGCGAAGGCACGCCTCCGGGGCCTCAAGCTTCAATACGCTCTGCTATACCCGACTCGGCTGAGGGTCATCTACAGGTCTCGCACACCGGATCCTTGTTTGTATTTTGTCATATTTTAATTCCCTGGGGATACAGAATCACCAAGGAAGAAATATATTTTTATACCTAAACCTATTTAGGTATTCCCTCAGGGGAACCGGCTAATTTAATTCACATCTCACTATGGTACCCCCAAAAAGCAACATATTCTTCGACGTGTGCTTGAAACAGGCATGCCAAAAATAGTGCAGAATATGCAGTATTATAATCAAAGTAGTGCTTTAGGTACTCTTCATACGTTGCGCCATTCAAATCTTATACAAAGTAGGGAAACATCTCCTCATTACCTGCCTACACAAATTGCAATTCGTATATCTATCCCATACAAATCCAAAGTTGGCCAACACAAATTCCAAAATTCCAAAGCCACAGTAAGTGTTACTAAACTACCTTACCAATCCAAGGCATCCCCACCGAAACTAGAAGGACGGTCAGCCAGGCCCTCGTCAGCAGCAGACTGGACTACGGCAATGCACTCTACGCAAGAGCCCCGGCCAAACTCCTGAAACACTCCAACGTATCCAGAACGCCTCAGCACGCCTGATCCTCGACATCTCCCGCCACAGCCACATCACACCCCATCTGAAAGACCTGCACTGGCTCCCCATCAACAAGAGGATAACCTTGAAGCTCCTCATCCACGCACACAAGGGTCTCCACAACACCGGACCAGCGTACCTCAACAGACGACTCAGCCTCTAAACCCCCGCCCACCAGCTCCGCAGACCACGCCCTGGCCACCGTCTCCCACATCCGAAGAATGACCGCCAGTGGCAGATCATTCTCCCACCTCGCTGACAAGATGTGGAACACCCTCCCCATCCACCTACGGCAGACCAAAGACCTTCTAACCTTCAGGAGACTCCTCAAGACCAGCCTCTTAGAACAGTAGCAGCACCCTCTCCCCCAGCGCCTTGAGACCCTCACAGGTATGGAGTGCGCCTTACAAATGCTATGATTGATTGATTGATTGAAGGCATCAAACCAACAGCAAGTGCTGCAGAACGACTCTTACCAAACAAATGGTTGTCCAAATTCTAACTGCCAAGTTCTGAATAATCGAATGGTCTTTTTAGAATACTCACGCGAAAAAGGTTCTGAGTCAGGGATGACATCATGTGGAGGATCAAAATCAGGAAGATCAGAAATATACTGGACTGCAGAGACAGAGAATCCCCAGAATCTCCGTGCACAGAGTCCCTCCCTAGTAGAATCCTGTCCTGTCCTCCTCAGTAGATTTCTGTCTCCTGACAAGATCACTCCCTCAGATAGCCACTTCTCTGATGAGGTTCAGGTTGGAGCGCCATTTGAAGAAAACAACAAACCTTCTTAGGGGTCCCACTGATACTTGGTCCTTTTAAACCAACAAAGGAGAAATTGGCACAGAAGCTGTAATATAAAATACATATTTAATAAACCTCAGATGATGGAGAATACGTCACACAGAAGCCTCAGCAAATGAATGAGGCAGTCTAAGGAGTACAGAAAACTGGGGCCTTATATATGCTTAGGGTTACATAGTCAGCATAAGACCAAGGGGCAGTCCTGGCTCATGTAAGCATGCAAAATGACTAATATGGGCATGCAAGATCTGTTTGCTCAACAAAGTGGGAGGAGCTAACAGTGGCTGTTTTTGGCAAATACATCCTGACATTTACAGACTAGAAACAGTTGCAAGGACAGCTGCAAGCTCATCTGAGCATGTGCGAAGTTGGAAGGTGCTGAATATAGTTAGTTTCTAGGCAGATTACAAGAGCAGTCAACACTGAGGGAGGACAGAGCACATGGCGAGCATCTGTCAGCACATGGCTAACTAAAATAGCTGCCAGCTCATGCTAACAAACCCCTCCAATATTTAACAGAAGTACTTCTAACCCATCTTCTTTTCAGAACCAGAAAGGAAGGAAACACAGGAAAAACCTGTAACTTCTGCTTAAACAGAATATAAAATACATACATGTGGGCAAACATTCCAAACATTGTAATATAACCGGGTGGGATAATCCTCACCTCTGTGTCCTTAATAGAAGTGAAAATTCTTGGTGCGAATGCTAGCTAATTTTTTATTCTATTACAGGACCGAAGGCTTCTGATTATGCTAGTTTAACGCTTATCAAACACAACTGAAGCTATATCACCCACCGGTTTATAATAAAATTGTTTAAATGTAGACTCAGAAGACCAGTCAGCAGAACGCATAATATCTTGAATGGTAGAACCCAACATAAAAAAAAGTCTTTGATGCCATTGCACACATGAACAGATTGTGCCCTAAACACCTGTGTATCAATACCAGCTTCTTGCATGACTGATTTTAACCATGGTAGCTGCATACACAGGTTTATGAGGTTTTTGTAATGCAATTATCTGACCATCTATCAAATAGGGAAAGAACTAAGGAAACGTCTCACAAGGAAGAATATTTTGGTTTGGGAAGATTCGCAACGCGGATACCTTTTAAAAACTTACAAATGACCGGGTGCATGCCCACGGGTTTGCCATCTATTTGGGAATGACTAGCGGAAATAGCGGACCTAAAATTATTAACGGAACAGTACGCCAAACCCTTGGATGCTTTCTCCGATAAGAAATTCACAACATGGGATAACTCGGCCCCCACAGGATCCATATTTTGTTCCACGCACCAACGAACCTAGCCCTTCCAGGCTGAAGAATATTGCTTCCTGGTGGAAGGGGCCCAGGCCTGGTTAATGAAGGCCGGAGCCTTGCCCGAAAATCCTGGCATTTTCCATTGTTGCCTGAAAGCCTCCAGGCCATAAGGGACAAATGTCCTGACACTACCATCGGATGCACATCTCCATGAGGGCCTCGGAGCATCGTCTAGGACCAAGGAATCATCCTAGGGAAGTCGCAGCTCATCTCCAATACTTTTGGGAACCAGGGCTGCGACTTCCTCAGTGGGGTTATCAGATTAATCTCTGCACGCTGCCAGGTTATGAGCGTTGTCACCCTCGGAATCAAGATGAAGGGTGGAAAGGCATGGTTCATACCTTTAGGCCAGTCCTGGAAAAAAGGCATCCACCGCGCTCACTAACAGATCCGGTCTACAGCTGAAAAACGCCTGTACTTGATGATTCAGTCTGGATGCAAAGAGATCTATCTCGCAGGTGCCCCATACAGCTTGCAACCAACTGAATATCTGGGGCTGGAGTTGACAGTCGCTGTAATCCTTGAGGTATCGTGAGTTCCAATCTGTTACTACGTTGGATTGTCCGAGAAGGTATTCTGCTATGACCGAAATCTGATGACTCAGGCAGTAATGCCAGGAATCCTTCGCTCTCTCTGCTAGTAACGACGACTTCATGCATCCCAACTTGTTGCTATACCTCACTGCTGAGATATTGTCCATTCGCAGAAGGATGCAGAATGAGACCTGTTTGGGAGAGAGCGTACGTATCGCAAATGACCCTGCTAAGAGTTCTAGACCAACGGTATGCAGCTCGAGCTCGCGCAGGGACCACCGACCTCCGGTGAGGATATCTCCGCAGCGTGCTCCCCAGCCCCAACGGCTGGCGTCTGACTCTATGACAACTTCTGGTTGAGAGCTGAAGATGTCTCTGCCGTACCACGCATCCACGTGGGCCAGCCACCATTGAATCTCCTCTCGCACCTAGTTAGAAAGGGGATCCCGGCCTGTGTAGGACAGACCCGTCTGGAGGTGTTGAATCTCCAATCTCTGAAGGGCCCGGTAGTGAAGAGGAGCCGGAAATATCGCCTGTATCAAGGAGGCTAGAAGACCTACTATTCTGTCAATCACCCTCAATGAAACCGTCTGTTTGGACAGCAGTGTGGAAAGCTCCTTCTTGATGTCTTTCCATTTGGAGCAAGGAAGGCTCAACTGGGCCATCTGTGAATTGATGACGAACCCCAGAAAGTCCATGGTCTGAGCAGGGCAAAGGGCTTATTTGGATATGTTGATGACGAACCCCAAGTTTTGAAGAATAGACATGGTCATGTGCAAGTTATGCTGTTGTGAGCCATGTTAAGAATATCGTGCGGACGCCCTGTTCTCGTAAGTGCGCTATCACTGGCTTCATCACCTTGGTGAAGCACCACGGTGCCGAGAAAAGTCTGAAAGGAAGGACCAAATATTCGAACCACTTGTTCCGCCACTGGAACTGCAGAAAACAGCAGTGAGGAGGAAATATAGGGATCGTCAGGTAGGCGTCCTTCAGGTCCAACCGGACCATCCAGTCTCCTTCCTTCAGCAAATCTGCCAAAATATGGATACCCTCCATCTTGAAATGGTTGTATGTCATGAAATGGTTGAATTCCCTTAAATTCAGTACCAACCTGTGACCTCTGCCTTTCTTCGGAACCAAGAAGATATTGCTGCAGAAACCGCGAGGACCATGGTGGCAATACGCAATCACGTGTTTCTGCAGCAATGCGTCGAGTTCTGCATCTAAAAACTCGAACTCTAGTTGGGAAAAAGAGAGTTGTTGGGGTGGAACCTCCTGAAAGGGAGCCTTATAGAAATCCAGGTGAAACCCCTGAATTGTCTGTAGGACCCACGCATCCAGTGATATCAGAGCCCAATTGCGATAGAAACATTGAGTACGACCCCCCCAAGGGTAACTGAAAGTTGTCGGAAACTCTTACCTGCAGACTCTGAAGCTTGGAAGCCCGCTCGATGTCCACCTCTGTTGAAGCACCTTCTGTTTAAGTGCTGTCTGGTGGGATAGAAGGTACCCCCATGAGTGGAGTCCCACTCGCCTCGACCACGGCCTTAGTCTCCTCGGTGAGGACCTTGATGGTACTGACGGCCTGGCGAGCGTCCTCTGCCTTGCCCGGCCTGATCAAAAAGGCCAGCTTGGAAAACTCGATTGATGCCTGATTGGGCCTTGTCAAGGGACGTGAATGTACCAACATATTTGGAAAAGTCTTTCATGAAGCGTTCGCCGAAGAGGTTACCCTCTGCCAGATGACCTGGTTCCGCTGCAGCCAGTTCTGTCAAGTTAGAATCCATTCTCATGAGGAGTGACTTGCGCCTCTCAGTGGAAATAGCACAATTGGTGTTTCCCAGTAAGCCGATTGCTTTTTGGGTCCACCTAGCCAAGACGTCGGCATCTAAGGGAGCACCAGACTCTTTTGCCTCCAAGGCCTGGCCAGTGGCCCGCCTCATCCAGGAGCTTGTCCTTACACGATCTATTCCCTTCTTTTGATCTTTAGCAAACTTCTTTAGGAATGTAGGGAGGCTTATGTCTATGTCCGGAGTCTCTGCCACCTTATTTGGAATATCAGGCCTGGGGCATTCTGGTCGCAACCTATTACTCACGTCTTTATCGAAGCTCTTGCACAGGTTGTCGTGGAGATATGCTGCCACCTTCAGGGCCGGAGCCCAATCCAATGACCTAGGGTGTACAATGTCGGCCGGATTAAAAGTAAAGGGGGTATTCAAAGTCTGGGATAGGTCTTGCTCCACATGTTTCGTTTTCCTTGACCGTTTCTTGGGGGAGCCACCTCCTCGGGGGTGTCTGTCCCTGTAGTATCCGTACTAGTATCAGTGTCAGTGTCCCTACACTCATGACGCTTAGCCTTCTCACCCATGCGGTGCGGGGTAGAAGCTATAGGTAGTGTCGCTAGGGTGCCGGAGTGAGGCCATGCGTTCGCTTTAGGCTCGCCAGATGCATCATCCTTCTGAGGTTCTGCGTTAAACCCATGCCACTTGCCAAACTTCTCCAATTGTTAAGTGATGGGTTTCAACGCAGCGGCCTATACCTGCTGCACAGTACCAGGTACTGCCTTTTCAATGGCCCGATTGACCGACTATTGGAGGAAGGCATCCAGAGCCTCAACAATATTGTCCTCCAAAGAAGTTTCTTCTTGATACAAACCATCCTCCTCATACCTAACCCAGTCATCCATGTTATACAGGCGGTATATATAGCTTAGAGGAGTAGAGGGGGCGCTAAGCCAATGCACACAATATAAACTAAGTACCTAGCTTCTCAGCGGTGCTGTATAAAATTCTTGCAGCCCACAGGGCGTAAGGAGAACAAAAACTAGAATTTAGAGTGTGCTCACTCCAGGAACAGACAACTCTTGCAGTCCATTCAGGCATCAGAATAAACCAAATATCTCAAGGCTAATGAGCCTCGAAGCTACCAAGGGCGTGCGCAACGTGCGTAGCCCAAAATCTACTAAAAAGTAGCCTAATTGGGCTACGCACATCGTAGTGAGTGAAGCTCTCATCCGCCCGGCACATTAGGGAAGCCACCACGGTCAGGGCAATGTCCGCGCAGTAATTCAGCCTGCAAACGCTGCCAAGAGCACCGCGGTGCTCTGAGCCCCGAGCGGGAGCTTTGAAGTTCAATTAAGCCCCAGCGGGCGTCCTAACATCCCTGTAAGCTCCCAGCGGGAGCAAGAGACCACCATGAAGCCCAAGCGGCCGAGCCAAACATCAGTGGTAAAGCTCCCAGTGGAAGCGCGCAATCAATTAGGCTTGAGCATATGTATCACACGTAAATTCCCAGTGGGAGACTCAAATACACTCTGCCCGTGCGGGCCTTCAAAGACTATAGCGCGTCATGCTCTATTACATCAAATGCATGCATTAACAAGTGCTCTGAATCAATCACAATTCAAGTATTAATAAATGTAATCAACTTATCGCCTGCGTGTGCAGCAAAGAAAGAGGCTCGGCAACAGGATATGGGGGCTCTTATAGGGTCATGCAGGATGTGATGTATACTAAGCATCATGGGAAATGTAGTTTTTATTTGCATACAAAACGTTTTCATTAGCTGCTGTGAGTGCCAAATAAAAAGAAAGAGAAGCATAATCAGAAGCCTTCTTTCCTGTAATAGAATTCCCGCTGCGCCTTGTGGCCGAGCCTGCCTGACCTCACCGCCGGGGTAGTGATTAATAGCTACTGCCAAGACAGCCCAGGGTCCAGTCAGGTTGCTTGAGACACACGTGTGACCGGATTGGCTCCATGGGGGAACGTCACGTCCCTGCGCATGGGGAATTTGTGTGAGGAACTAACGAAAACAGCCCACTGGTTTATCAATCAATCAATCATGGGCATTTGTATAGAGCGCTACTCACCCGGAAGGGTCTGAAGGCGCTGGGGTGGAGGGGTTCGCTACTGCTCGAAGAGCTTCCTGAAGGAGAGATGATCCTGGGTCAGCCGGAGATGGATGTCTTGGCTGCCAGGTAGGAGAAGGATCTTCCACCGGCGGTGGCTATGTGTTGGACTTGGCCCTTCCTGCTGGGTCATCCCTAAACTTTTTGCCTTTTTCCTCCTATATTTCCTCTGACCTGTTTTTGTTGGTTTAGGACTCTGGGCACTTTACCACTGCTGACCAGTGCTAACGTGCATATGCTCTCCCTGTACAAAGTGTATCTGTAATTGATATTCCTGATTGGGTCATTGGATTTACTATCAGTCCCCAGTAGAGTGCACCAGGAGTGCCAGGGTTTGTAAATGCCAATACTGCTAGTGGGCCTGCAGCGCTGGTTGCGCCACCCACAGAAGCAGCCTTAAAATGTGTCTAGGGTCTGCCACTGCAGAACCTGCGTGCAGTCTGGTACTGTCATGCTGGCTGGGCAAGTGCACCCACTTGCCCACCCCTAAACCTTCCCTTAACTTCATATTAGTCACCCCTATGGTAGGCCTGAGGGCAGGGTGCATTGTAAGTGTAAGGTAGGACATGCCCTGATGTGTGTGGCATGTTCTAATAGTGAATTACTGCCAAATTCGTTTTTCACTATTGCAAGGCTACCTGCTCCCTTTAGGCCAGAATGGGCTGCTGGAATTATTACACTCTATAATCCCAGCAGGCTCAGGGAGCATGGTAGAAAATAATGTTTAGTATGCCTGAACTCAGAATAATAAAATACTTCTTTTAGTAAAGTTTATTTTAATATCCTGGGTTTGCAAATGCTACTTTTAGAAAGCTAGCATTTGCTTGTCTAACCATTTCAGCCCGCCTCTGCTTTTGTGGGTATCTGACTGTCTGAGTTGTGTGAGTGACAGGGCTGGGAGTTGACAGGTGGTGAATAGCAGGATGACACCTTAGTGGGAGGTGGGAGTTTCCCTGAATGATGCATCAGGCTGTGCTCTGCCTCCACAATGCTGGCTCCGCCCTCCTGGGGAGCGACTGATGACTCAGCCTGCACCTGGCCCAGGAAGGACCGAAGCTTGTCAACAAAGTGCTCAGGCTGCCCCTGTCTTCACAATGCTGGCTCCGCCCCCCTGGGGAGCGGCTGATGTGCCTGCCCTCACACTGAATGCAGAAGCAGAAGTACCCACCACAAGTGCTCAGGGACTGAGAGCAGTTATGCAAAGGCCCCCCTGGCCTGTAAGAACAAAAGAAACTGGGTATAAAAGTAGGAGGTACTTGGGGCCCAGGTCGTGGAGGGCCTTGTGTACGTGGGTGAGGAGCCTGAACGTGATCCTCTTGCTGACGGGGAGCCAGTGCAGGTCTCGCAGATGGCCGGAGATGTGGCTGTGTCGGGGGATGTCCAGGACGAGTCGTGCAGAGGCGTTCTTGATGCGCTGGAGTCTTTTCTGAAGTTTGGCTGTGGTTCCGGCGTAGAGGGTGTTTCCGTAGTCCAGTCGGCTGGTGACGAGTGCCTGGGTGACCGTCTTCCTGGTTTCGGTGGGGATCCATCGGAAGATCTTACGAGCATGCGCAGGGTGTTGAACATGATGACGTGACAGCGTTGACTTGTCTGGTCATCGATAGGGAGGAGTCCAGGATGAAGCCCAGGTTGCGAGCATGGTCCGTTGGTTTGGGGGTGGTGCCCAGGGCAGGGGGCCACCAGGAGTAGTCCCAGGCGGATGGCGATGGTCCCAGGATGAGGACTTCCGTCTTGTCTGAGTTCAGTTTCAGGCAGCTGTTCTTCATCCATTTGGCGATGTCTTTCATCCCTTCGTGTAGGCTGGTTCTGGCGGTGGAGGGGTCGTTGGTGAGGGAGAGGATTAGCTGGGTGTCGTCGGCATAGGAGATGATGTTGAGGTTGTATTTGCGGGCGATGGCTGCGAGAGGGCTCATGTACACGTTGAAGACGGTTGGGCTGAGTAATGACCCTTGTGGTACGCCGCAGATGACTTCGGTGGCTTCAGATCTGAACGGGGGGAGGCGGACTCTCTGGGATCTTCTGGCGAGGAACGAGATGATCTACTCCAGTGCCTTCTCTCGGATTCCGATGTTGCTGAGGCGCTGTACTAGGGTGCGGTGGCAGACAGTGTCGAACACTGCAGAGAGGTCCAGGAGGATGAGGGCCGCTGTTTCCCCGTTGTCGAGCAGGGATCGGATGTTGTCAGTGGCTGCGATGAGGGCAGTCTCGGTGCTGTGGTTGGCTCGGAAACCGGACTGCGAAGGGTCGAGGGATCCGTTTTTCTCGAGGAAGGCCGCAAGCTGTTTGTTGACGGTCTTCTCAATGACTTTCGCAGGAAAAGGGAGGAGCGAGATGGGGCGGTAGTTCTTGAGGTCGGTGGGGTCCGCTGTTGGTTTTTTCAGGAGGGCGCTGAGCTCGGCATGCTTCCAGGTCTCCGGGAAGGTGGCGGTGTTGAAGGAGGTGTTGATCATGTCCCGGAGTTGGAGTGCGATGATGAAGTCGGCCTTGTTGAAGACGGGGTGGAGGCAGGAGTCGGTAGGTGATCCGGAGTGGATGGTGTTCATCGTGTAGGTGGTGTCTTCGGTGCTGATCGGGGTCCAGGCGCAGAGGGTGGTGGTGGGGGCGTTGGTTCGGTTGTTGGGTGTGTGGTTGGTGCGCCGAAGCTGCTGTGTATATCGATGATCTTGCGGTGGAAGAACGAGGCGAGTGAGTCGCAGAGGTCTTGCGAGGGAGTGATATCGTTGTTTCTGGCGCTGGGGTTAGAGAACTTTTTGACGATGCTGAAGAGTTCCTTGCTGTTGTGGGCGTTGTTGTCCAGTCGTTCTTTGAAGTGTCTTCTTGGTGGTGCGGATCAGCCTGTGGTGTTTGTGGATGGCGTGCTTGAAGACCGTCATGTTGTCCGTGGTCTGGTCGAGGCGCCAGGCTTTCTCGAGGGTGCAGCAGTTCTTCTTGGAGGTCTTGAGTTTGTCGGTGAACCAGGGGGCTTTCTTGCTGCCGGGTCTGCTGAGAGGGTCCTACAGTGGTGCGAGGTCATCTGTTTACAGACAGGGATGGCCACAAATGGTGCTAGGTCCGCAGCGCTGCAGTTCGCACCGGCCCAGCCACCCGCACTGTCCCTGTGGTGGCTGTGGGCTTTAATGGCCGCCCACCCGCAACTGAATTGATTTCAAATATAATTTAAATCCGGTCCGGCTGAAGGAAAGTGCAGTGGGACGGAACGCACAGAGTCACAGTTGTAGTGGCTTATAGGATTCACGGAGGACTTACTGCTAGTAGCCACCTGGACTGACTAAGGTGGATTGCCACCTGCCTTGAGTAACCGGCGCACCAGTCATCCAGCGCTGCCTGGCTGAATGAATTAGAACAGTAAGTTAAAAATACTACTTCTTGTTTACCAGCCACTCACTGAGTGTGTCCATAAATAACACATTTCCAATGGAGCAAGCCACATGATCAGGCCACTGCCTGCGGGGATGAGTTAGAGAGTAGGGTCTCATTAGGAGACTCTGACCCAAGAAAGGTCTTTCGGTGTGTGGGTAGGAAGGTGCATATCTGACTATATGGTTACCCCAACTTTTTGCCTAGTGTTTTGCTGGTTTTTGACTTAGGCTATCTTCTCTCCCTATAAAATGGACTCCATGTACATACCTGATTGGGTATTGGGTCACCTCTGTGAGCCCCTGTATAGTGTACCATAGGTACCCAGGGCATAGGTGCATCCAAGGCCTACCAGGGGCTGCAGCATGTATTATGTCACCCCTGGCTGGCCATCCAAACTTACACCACAGGCTGATCACTCAGCTTGGGTAAGGTGGTGTAATCACCCCTGATATATCATATCTATATCTACCTTATATATAGACACATAGTAACCTATAAGTCACTCCTATGGCAGGCCTTAACAATCCTGGAGGCAGAGTGCATGGTTTTATGTGAGAAGGTGCCCTAGCATGAGCTGAGCCCCTCTGCAGCTTTCGGAACCATCTCCTTATAACTGTTCTATGATCTAACCATACCATATACTCTTAAGTGCCTTATAATCCTCGCGGTTAATGCTAACTTTGGTTTGCCTTTATCAAAACATGTCGTGTAAGGTGTCAAACACTTTGGAATACTACCCCCCCCCCCCGCCAGTCCTGGCGGCGGGGGTAGCATTCCACCCTTCTGGAGGGAAAAGACATGTATGTTACAGCTTTACCCGGTTAAAGTTAAACAGAGCCTCAGCATCACAAAATGGATGCTGCTGCCACTGACACAAGTCTGACCTCCTTCTGCTGGGGGAAACTCCAGCAAGGGAGGCCTGGACAATAGGTTTCCTGTCGAGGGAGGTGCAAGCACCTCCCCAGACAGCCTGTAGTGTATTGGGGCAGGGCGGGTTGAATGGAAAGGTGCTTTTCCAGACACTGCCTGGGGCACACAAGGTGCTCCATGCATAGCCCAGTTCAAACCAATTACTGGGGCACTCCAGCCCCGCTCTGGCGTGAAACTGGACAAAGGGAAAGGGGTGTAACCACCCCCTTCCCCGGTCCACCCATAGGAGGGACCTAGCCGGTAATCCAGCCCATTTTCTTAGTATAAAGATAGGAGCTGTGTCCACAGATTTTAGAGTATCCTGGAACGAAACTCTGATACGAAACTCTTGGACCTTCGACGTTCTATTCTGACTAGAAGACTGAAGACATCTCCCTTGTGGTCAAGGAGTGACCACCCTGTGCAAACAGGCACCACCAGTAACTTGCCGGTCTGCTTTGTCGACGCTCCCGCCAGAACCCGAAGACTCAGCGACACAGGAACTGGACTCTCAGACTTCTCTGACTCCGGCCTACATCCACAGCAAAGCTGAGACCCGTGGCGGACACGAGAAATGTGGGACTAGACACCCTGGACATCCTGCATTTTGCTAACAGTGCAACTACTGAGGCACCCTCGCAGTTGTGCATTGGGGTGCGAGAAGCCCCAGACCCGAGCTCCATTTGCACTGAAGCTCAGCCCTCCACACTCCACGAGTGCCGCGTGGGGCCCACTCTTGTATTTCAGCTCAACGCGTCTTCCCAGTTGCTAGCCCGCTGGCTAGTGAGCCCCCTGAAGACAAACCTTTGAAACCAAGCTGCTTTCCTGGTTGCTCCAAGTTTGCTTCAGCTTCCCTGTAAAGGAGAAGCTCCTCAGACCTTGCTGGTCTGACCCGAAGCCAACCTTCACTTCCTGCGTGGATTGCGTTTGCCAAGGCTTGTTGGTCCAATATGGATACCAACACCACAGTCAACTAGATCCTTTGTGGGACAGCGCGAATCCAGGTCCTGGTCGCCGTCGACGCCTCTTGGTCCTCGTGGCTGCAGAGACAAGCTTCACCTTTTCAACTAAGATCATCGCGACATCGCTTGGTTCCTTCCTGGTCACTGGCTAGTGACCCAGACACTGTCCCCTCTACTTTCAGGTTCTTCCCTTCTTCGATCCACCCTTGGATCCACCCGGACACTTTTCCACTGGCCGCCTGCAGCACTTCTTTTGCAGATCTCCATTGAAAGAATCGATGAAACCCGACACGAAAAGACACCTATGCACCCGGCTTCCCTGGGTGAGGTAACTCGAGTACTCTGGTGCTCCCGTGGATATTGACTCTCCAAGTGTCCTAGTTTAAAGGGGTTTTGTCGTAGTCCATCCGGAAGTGCCCTTTAACAGTAACTTTGTAACTTCTTCGTTCTCCATTATAAGTCATGGGTAACTAGCGGCTGTGTTTAGACACTGCACGCGTCTCCCATGGGTCTCCTACTTCCTAACCTTTGGTTGTTTAGTGTAGCCCCAGCGATTCCCTAGTCCCTAGGCCTATTCACTAATTCTGAAGTGGTTCTTGTACCACTTACTTAGTATATGGTTTGTGAGGCCCCTAGGGCAAAACTGTATTTGTGCAACTTATCGTATGCTAATTGAGTAACTTGTGATGTACTTCGATCTCTGACCTCATAAAGAGTTCAGAGGGGTTGTGTTAGAAATAAATACATATATATTTGATATATACCTTGTGTGGTGTCCTTTCATTTGGTATTCAAGGGATTATAATTGGTAAAACAGCTTGCTTCACATGCTCTCTGAAGTTTTAGCCTAAGACTGCTGGTCCATGCTACCACTAGGGTAGCTTGTCTATAAGGTTGACTTTACAACCACCATCAATAAGGGTAGTTTAGACTAGTGCAAGGTGCCCACTAGAATAGTGGACATCATATGCCAGGCTAACTTCTCACATTGGTGTGCAGTGGATGGGATAAGAGCTTGCTGTTGTTTTACCATATAATCTTAAGATATCATTTGAAAGATCACATTAAGGTACCTGTAGGTAAATATAAATCAAGTTCTTATAATACTTTAAGTTCTACTGAACTTAGCAGTTGTAGAGGAAAGGGCTTAGCACACCCTGACTACAGCTCCTAGAGAGGTTCTAGTAGGAAACCGTTTAGTGTAGGTAGGTGCACACACCACACCTCATTGGAAAATGTCCTTTGAAGGAGGCCCTAGTGAACCTCTTCCAGAAGATACCCAGAGGGTGCCTTCTAAGTATGACTCATTCACTTTTAATGAACTTAGAAGCCTGTGTGCAGTCAGAAAGTTGAAACAAGGACAGAGTCCAACCCTTACCCACCTGATAGCTCTCTTAGTGGCTCATGATGTAGAGAATGCATCAGACCCAGGGAACTTAGGTAGTTGGGAGGGGGGCCATCCATCAACAGAGGAAAATCCAACTGGAGAAGATCCAGTGGTCTCTGATGGGGATGATGATCAGGATGCAGTAGATGAACCTGACCTGGGCAACACAGGACTATCTGGAGGTGGAGAGGGCCATGGTAGGCCCCCAAGTAGGCCTAACCGTGGAAACAGAAGGAACACATCACTGTCCAGTGGTTCTGGTCATTCTGATTCCTCAGTAGGGTCCAGTGCCTCTGCTAGGAGGATGACTTCCCCTCAGAGGAGAGAGCACAACGCTAGGATGAAGGAAGTAAATCTTAGGATCAAGAAGTTGCCTTTGCAAAAGAGACCCTGGCTCTTGAAAGAGAGAAAAAGTTGTGTGGGTTAGAACTAAGCATGGGCGAAATTTGCGAATTCGCGTTCCGCCAATTCGTAGATTTCCCCGCAAAATCGCAAAAATAATCCGCGAATTCGTGAATTTTCCTGCGAAATCGCAGATTTTTTTGCGATTTGCCCTGGTGTACTTTCTACTGGCTAATCAGGTAAGTGCTCCCTCATTGGGTAAATGTATAGTGCTTTTACTACACTGCAGCTACGTAAAGGGCCAGAAGATGTGTCTCCAGTGACCATGTGTGCCCGTAACACAGGCACAGGCACACATGGTCACTGGAGACACATCTTCTGGCCCTTTCGCAGCTACAGTGTAGTAAAAGCACTATGGGGCAGATTTACAAGCTGCTTGCGCCTCTTTTGCGCCGCAGTTGCGTCACTTTTGTGACGCAGCGGCAGCACAAAAGATGCGCCAAGTTGCTGGGTATTAACAACGTGACGCATCTGAGAGATGCATCACATTGTAAAGCCCTGCGCCATCAGGAGGCGTTCCGGCGCAGGGGAGGGCGTTCCTGAGCAGGAATGCCTCCTAAAAGTGGCTGAGTACAAGATTTCACTCAGTCACTTTTAGGCCAATGCTGCGTCAAAACCCTGTGCCTGCTTGAAGCAGGCGCAAGGCTTGACGCAGCATTGGGGAGATAGGGCCCCCGAGAGCATTGCTGGAGCTGCGTCGCGCTTGCGGGACAGATCGTATTTTTTTAGGTTAAATAATGTTATGCAGTTTTAGCGTTATTAAAAGAGAAAAGTTCATATCATTATTATGACAACGCGAATAATGATACTATCCGCTTGTTCATTACATGTATATCAATGCCCTGCGCCATCAGGAGGCGTTCCGGCGCAGGGGAGGGCGTTCCTGCGCAGGAATGCCTCCTAAAAGTGGCTGAGTGAAATCTACAAGATTTCACTCAGTCACTTTTAGGCCAATGCTGCGTCAAAACCCTGTGCCTGCTTGAAGCAGGCGCAAGGCTTGACGCAGCATTGGGGAGATAGGGCCCCCGAGAGCATTGTTGGAGCTGCGTCACGCTTGCGACGCAGCTTCTGCAATGCGCTGCTTTTACGGCCCAGATGCGTGACGCATCTGTGCCGTTTTTGCCACATGGTGCGCCGCATTGTAAATGCGGCGCACCATGGGTGGCGGAGCTGCGGTGCACAATAACTGGCACATCCCTGGGGATGCTGTTTATGGCAAAGGTAAATACCCAGGCAAAAACAACATAAGTATCTGGCAAAAATTATAGTGTGATATAATAAAACATACACAAGAAAAAAGTAATGAGAGTAACCACATATTATGATAATATAGAAAATTTTATTAATTATAATGATAAAAGTTGATATGGACATGTACATCATACAGAAATTGTATTATAAAATAAGTTAAAAAATGAAAAAATTATTCAATCATGACAATATATAATGTTCGGGGAGAGAAAAAAGATTTTTTCAAAGCATTGATGATTCCCAGAACTTATTAAAAGTGCTGTTGACTGTCGACGCGTTTCGACACATAAAATGTGTCTTCATCAGGACAATTTCATCATGATTCTAAAAATTAAGAGTATATTATATTGGGTTACTTAATCTTGTGTTTTAATGATAAACATTTACAGTAGATTGCGATCATTCTACATAGCTTTTTGCCAGATAACTGATACAACACTCTGATACACCGCTAGATTAGGACAAATAACACAAATTCTTTTTACCAAGAGAGAAAAAAATATTGACAATCATTACTCAAGAGAAAGCATATTATGTACAATAAAGCAATATATACAACACAGTACAAGGGAATTATAAAATGTGAGATGGAATTTTTTTTTAGACATAGTGAAAAATATTTAATCACAGATGAAGGAAAAGAAGAAGATAAAAGAGATAGATAGGTCTTAGTGCCATGGTACTTTTTTTTGGGGGGGGGGGGTTAGGAAGGGGGGAGGGGGGAAGGGGGGGGTTGGGGTTTCTTGGATCCTGGATACCCCACAATCTTTTTATTTACTGTAGCTTCCTATCTTTGCCTCAAATAAACTTTTTATAAACCAGAATTGAACTTGTTCTACATCTGTTATATTCGGCAACCATTTCCTCATTTCTATAGATTTATACTAAATTGGGTGGAAGTCTTAAACTCTAAGGTTTCTATTTCCTATGAAACTTCTTAATTAATTAATGTAACTTCCTCTAAGATTTCTAACATGGAGGCATATTGAATCTCACCTTTAAGATGTTTCATAAATGATTCTTTTTTCAGAATATAAAGCGATAAGACACGTTCTCCTCCAGCAAGAGCAGGATTTCTATTTTAAAACCTGTTACGAAATTAGTAAAGGTATTTAAATTACTTATTTGTCTTTTCATTCTAATCCCATTTAGATGGATAATAATAATAATTTTCACGTTATCTTTGATATTTTGAGGCCTTGTGTCTGATATTCAACTATACCTAGCTTTATTGGTGGCGCGCATCCAATTTCGTAAAAACAGTCTAAAGAGTAATGTATACAGAACAATATTGCATGTGGGTATCCACAAAGATGAATGACGATTGAAATGTAACCGTCCTTAAATTCAATAGTCTTACCTTTTAAAAGAAAAAGTTATTCAAAAGGACGATATGGCATAGTTTCAGTTGGAATAGATTTGCTTGAAACGATCCTGTCGGCGTTGAGTAGGTAATAGTATTCACCGATTCGTTGATCTGCTGACAATAATAAATCAAACGTTTTAGCGGCGTGATAATTAGTTACGGTATTCTGGATTATTACTATTTCTCTGTGAAATCTTACCTAACAACTTGGACTGATATATACGAATGCGTCTGTAAACCGCTTGTAGATTTCTGATTAAATCACAGCGGTGCATCAATTTCACTTGAGTCGCCTAACAGGTGTTTCTGATGAGCAAATGCTGCCAATAAAGATAGTATGCGAGTATTACTAATTCTTTTCTAGTTAGATTGTTTACAACACTCTTCGGCCTTTATCTTGTAAAGGACAGACATTTTAACTAATATACATACGAAAGTAAAAAACTTTATCGAAAAGGACTTTATAAAAAATGGCTATACAGCGTTGCACTGTTTTACGGGCTAGCATAACATTTCGACCACATTTTGTTTTCGTGCACACAAAAGGCGGAATGCGCCAGGTCTAACTCTGATCGTCTTTTGAGGACAGACATAAGTTTTTAACTCGCATACATATGAAAACGGGGACTCTATCAAAGAAACGTCTTTGCGATATGGCGGTATCTTACAGGCTAACGTGGCATTTCAACCACATTTACCTTTATATACCCAAAAACGGAAATATGCCAGAACTAACTCTAGGCATTCTAAGTTGACAGGCGAGATTGCACTTGCGCACGCACATACCTTATTAAAAAATTCTGAACAGGCGTTGTCGATGGCGTCTGGGGTATCGTCCGAAAAGGAAAGGTTTGTGAATTCAAACCCAGCCTGTATATATATGCAGTCTTTTGATTGGTGCACAAGGGTTTGCAACACCCTCTCTTAAAGGGACAGATCGCATTTTTTTAGGTTAAATAATCTTATGCAGTTTTAGCGTTATTAAAAGAGAAAAATTCATATCATTATTATGACAACGCGAATAATGATACTATCCGCTTGTTCATTACATGTATATCAATGCCCTGCGCCATCAGGAGGCGTTCCGGCGCAGGGGAGGGCGTTCCTGCGCAGGAATGCGTCCTAAAAGTGGCTGAGTGAAATCTCCAAGATTTCACTCAGTCACTTTTAGGCCAATGCTGCATCAAAACCCTGCGCCTGCTTGAAGCAGGTGCAAGGCTTGACGCAGCATTGGGGAGATAGGGCCCCCGGGAGCATTGCTGGAGCTGCACCGTGCTTGCGACGCAGCTCCAGCAATGCGCTGCTTTTACGGCCCAGATGCGTGACGCAACGAGGCGCCAGGAAGCACTTACAGGCTTACAGCAGCAGGTGCCCAAGTTGAAGTTAATTTCTTTGTAACCCTTTTGTAAAAGGTTACAAAAAATTAGCTTCAAATTTTGCACCTGCTGCTGTAACCCTGTCAGTGCATGATTGAAAATTCGTCCCCGCTGATTCCAAGATTTTACCGCGATTTCGCGAGATTCGCGGATCGTGAAACCGCGGAAAATCCGCAAATTCCATGAGCGGAACGAATTTTCAGCCCATGCTTAGTTAGAACCCACTGGTGTCAGCAATATTTCTAGAGATAGGGAAAGGTCTTATGACCATAGAAACCTGAGCAAGATTGTCCCTCCTTATCAGATTGGGGATGACATCCACACATGGATAACTGCTTTGGAGAGGGCCTGCAAAGTACAGCAGGTACCCCAAAGTCAGTGGGCAGCAATCTTGTGGCTCTCCTTTTCAGATAGCGGCAGAGATAAGCTCCTCACAGTTAGTGATGAGGATGCTAACAACTACACTGTCCTGAAGAGTACTCTAATAGATGGGCTTGGCTTAACCACTGACCAGTATAGGTTGCTGTTCAGAGACACCTAAAAGACACAGACTCAGGACTGGACTGATTTTGTAGATTGTGCTACTAAGGGTCTGGAGGGCTGGTTACTGGGCAGCAAAGTACATGACTATGTAGGACTGTATAATTTGATTATGAGGGAGCAGATCCTTAACAATTGTCAAAACCAGCTTCTACATCAGCACCTGGTGGACTCTGATCTGACCTCTCCCCAAGAATTGGGAAAGAAGGCAGACAAATGGGTCAGAACCAGAGTGAGGCCTAAAAATCAGGGTGGTGACCAGAAGAAAGATTCTACCAAACCTCAAGAGAAAGGTGGGGATAAATCTAAGGACAAATCCACTATAGGGCCCCAAAAATCCTCTGAGGGTGGTGTGTCCCAAACTCCTTCCTCTAATGTTAAGAAACCTTATTGTCATATATGTAAGCAACCTGGCCATTGGAAAACTAACAATAGTTTCCCAAAAGCCTACATTAAGGAAAATATTCCTCCAAGTAAAACCTCCTGTTACTACTAGTAGTAAACCCCCAGGTGGTGGGAGCGCCCCCAACAATTTGGCTGGGTTTACTTGGGGAACTCAGGTGGACTCTGGCCTAACCAGGTCCCCTACTACAGCAACTCTAGTCTTTGAGAATTGCATGGGGTTTGCCAACTTTACTGCTTATCCCAATACCTTGTGCAAGTACAGACATGAGCCCCACATCAATGGTCAGAAAGCTGAGGCCTATAGGGACACAGGGGCTAGCATCACTATGGTGACTGAGAGACTAGTCCCCTCAAAACAGCTTTTACCTGGGTTCACATACCAGGTGAGCAATATTGATGGAGTGCAGAAAGATCATGCCATGGCAGTAATACATATCAGCTTGGGAGGTGGCAGTGTCTACAACTTGCCTGTGGATTGTTAACTGGGCAATGATCTAGAGATCTCAGCCTGGGTTGAGATAGAAAAAGAAATCTATTCCAAAATGGTAGGCCTTCCTGAAAAGGTTGGTAGGGCTATGATGGTCACAGCCCAAACTCAAACAGATTTTTGTGTTGTGAAGCCTGAAACTATGGATCACTCCACTCAGACAGAGAGCATTGGGGAGGAAGAAAAGTCTCTCTCCCACCAGACATTAAATGAGGGTCAGCCTCCTCAGGAAACTGACCCTACTCCTTGTGAAGGAACTGCCCCAGAGGTAGTCAGGCCTGGCCTGGCAGAACCCCTGATGTCAGTGGACCATTCCAAGGTGGTACCCAGTTGGGAGCAGGTAACCTGCCCCTCTCTACCCTGCCTCAGTCAGCCCAGGACTGTAGAGGTCAGGGAAGCCAGTAGACCCCAAAGGGCCCGCTGTCCAAAGGAACCCCCCTATCAGCAGATTAGGGGCACCCAGTTTAGCAGCCCTAGCCAGGTGAAAATTCCTCAAACCTCTGAGGGATCTCCCATACCCTTAGGTAGGAGCGTCCCCCAAATGGACTCTGTTGGGCACAGGCAAACCTGGGACCTAGTGGCCCCAAACCTGACCTGTCTCTCCAGTGGTCCAACAAAAGGGACCCAGTCTCCAGCTGTAGGCAGCCAGAGGTTGACCCTGAGAGCACAGTGCAACTCAGTCATGGAAAGAAAGGCATACATGGTGGATAGTGATTGGAGGAAGCTGAGCCCTACATTAGTGGAGACTCACTTCAGTACTATGACTTTGGATTTGCGACGCTTTAAGACATTTCAATTAATAGGTCCAAAATTAGGGTCCAAAATTTCAGAGACACTGCTAACGTGTACAAATTACAAAACGATAAAGTAGTACTAACACAAAATTAGCTGCAATACACCATATAATTTGTCTTTTTTGCTGCATGATTTTGTTAAACTTGCTGCATAATTTGGTCCCCCAGTGCCACATAATACCAGTGGCCCTGAACCATGACTTAACAGTCATGCCCCCTCAATCCCATGCCCCCCATACCCCACTACTCCCCCCGCCTCATCATGAGCTTGGCCTTGACTACTGGACACAGATAACTGCAGAGATGTAAGAGGCAGTGGTACCCAAGGGCTTGTGGAAAGTGAGCAATCAGACAGCAGCACGAAAATCCTACTGCTGATCCTGGCTGTATCTATTTTTACCTGCCTGCCAAGTAACGGTAAGCTATACACATGTGCCTTTTAACGTTTTATTGCTTTTATTGTATTGCCTGTATTATCATTGTTGTGTCTGTGACTGCTGTTGTCTGTCTTCCCCCGCTGCCTGTACGTGGTCCGTGCCCCTTTTTCTTCCCTCTGTTCCCCTCGCTTTCCCCGTGCTCTCTCGCCCCGGTCTTTCCTTCTGTACCCCTCACTGCCCCGTGTCTCTGCCCGGTTTTCCCTTCTGTTCCCCTCGCTACCCCGTGCCTCTGTACCCATTCTGCCTTCAGTTCTTAGCTGCCCCTATATTTCTGTATTCTGTATTTTGCCTCAGTGCAATTCATTTTTTGTGCCCGTCTGCGCCACTCGTTTTTCCCTGTTTTTGTGCCCTTCTGCTACTCGTTTTTTGTGCCTTTCTACCCTCTGTTCCACTCGTTTTGTTGTGCCTTTCTGCCCTCTGTTCCACTCGTTTTTGCTTCGTTTTTGGGCCCTTCTGCCCTCTGTTCAACTCATTTTTGGTGCCTTTCTGCCCTCTGTTCCACTCGTTTTTGCTTCATTTTTTTTTGCCCTCCTGCCATCTTTTACACTCGTTTTCCCTTTTGTCTTTTGTGCCTTTCTGCCTCTGTTCCACTCGTTTTCCCCTTGTTTTTTCTGCCTTTCTGCCCTCTGTTCCACTCGTTTTTTGTGCCTTTCTGCCCTCTGTTCCACTCGTTTTTGCTTCGTTTTTTGTGCCCTCCTGCCCTCTTTTACACTCATTTTCACTTTTATCTTTTGTGCCTTTCTGCCCTCTGTTCTACTCGTTTTCCCCTTGTTTTTTGTGCCTTTCTGCCCTCTGTTCCACTCGTTTTTTGTGCCTTTCTGCCCTCTGTTCCACTCGTTTTTGCTTTGTTTTATGTGCCCGTCTGCCATCTGTACCACTTGTTTTTTCCTGTTTTTTGTGCCCTTCTGCCCTCTGTTCCACTAGTTTTTGCTTCGTTTTTTGTGCCCTTCTGCCCTGTGTTCCACTCGTTTTTTGTGCCTTTCTGCCCTCTGTTCCACTTCTTTTTCCTTCGTTTTTTGTGCCCGTCTGCCCTCTGTGCAACTTGTTTTTGCCTGTTTTTTGTGCCTTTCTGCCCTCTGTTCCACTTGTTTTTCCTTAGTTTTTTGTGCCCTTCTGCCCTCTGTTCCACTCATTTTTTGTGCCTTTCTGCCCTCTGTTCCACTCATTTTTCCTTCGTTTTTTGTGCCCGTCTGCCCTCTGTGCCACTCATTTTTCCCTGTTTTTTGGGCCCTTCTGCCCTCTGTTCCACTCGTTTTTGCTTCGTTTTTTGTGCCCTTCTGCCCTCTGTTCCACTCGTATTTGGTGCCTTTCTGCCCTCTGTTCCACTCGTTTTTTGTGCCCTTCTGCCCTCTGTTCAACTCATTTTTGGTGCCTTTCTGCCCTCTGTTCCACTCGTTTTTGCTTTGTTTTTTTTTGCCCTCCTGCCATCTTTTACACTCGTTTTCCCTTTTGTCTTTTGTGCCTTTCTGCCTCTGTTCCACTCGTTTTCAGCTTGTTTTTTGTGCCTTTCTGCCCTCTGTTCCACTCGTTTTTTGTGCCTTTCTGCCCTCTGTTCCACTCGTTTTTGCTTCGTTTTTTGTGCCCTCCTGCCCTCTTTTACACTCGTTTTCCCTTTTGTCTTTTGTGCCTTTCTGCCCTCTGTTCCACTCGTTTTTTGTGCCTTTCTGCCCTCTGTTCCACTCGTTTTTGCTTTGTTTTATGTGCCCGTCTGCCATCTGTACCACTCGTTTTTTCCTGTTTTTTGTGCCCTTCTGCCCTCTGTTCCACTCGTTTTTGGTGCCTTTCTGCCCTCTGTTCCACTAGTTTTTCCTTCCTAACCGGCGCTCTCTGACGCCTTTTCAGCCATCCCTCCCATGGGATCCCTAATTCCACCATTGAGCTAACCTGCGGTGAAAGTCAAGTCTCCCACTGCTCCGCGCTGGCACCCGACGATGATGTCACAAAAGTCATCTCTCACGAGAGGAGTCTGCAGCTCCAAGAGAGGAGTGTCATCCTCTTCGCCCGCCCCCACCCCAGCATGGCTCCAATCAGAGCGGCTGGTTTGGGTGTGGGCGGGCAAATGGAGCCGGAAAGCCTAATAGCCCAAAATACCACTAAATACTACTGAAGGGCTACACGAGCTACTCCCGGGGTCTCCGCGAGCTACTAGAACATTAATCCTATGCTCAACTCTTGGTAACGTGGCTGCTAGCAGGCAGGCTTAACTTCAAAGACAGGTATGTAAAGCATTTAAAAATACCAAATTCAGTGAATAATTAAGACATAACACAAAATAAAAATCCAACACCAATTTATAAAAATAGGAAATATTGTTAACTTTTAAATGACACCAAGAAGAAAATAAATTACTGTAGGGAACCAGAGATATGCATTTTTTAGGATTAGTCATTTTCTAGTGCTTAGAAACCAACAGTGCTCCCTTTACTCATTTCTTTTACTCTGACAGGGACCCATTCACCTTTAGCAATTGTTCAGGAGGATCGGTCACCAGTCCTGTGCAGCCCTCTCCAGCAGGCTCGGTCTAGTTAGAACTCCTTCCCGAAGTCCTTCTTGCGGGTCACAAAGTATCCAACACACAACCCAAGGTTCTGAAATCTCCAAGAGGGTCCTTGAAAGTGTGAGACTTCAATTTTCACAATCTACTTGAACAAAACCCTTACAAATCCACTGGTAGTACGCCAGGCTGGGGATTCTTGTAGTGATGTTCAAGGTGAGCTCTGTTAACCTGTAGTTTACAGAGAGTCCACTCTTTAGTCCTTTTACAGCAAAGTAATCCACATGCTGTAGTTGTAGATGGTGCAGAAGGTGCGGTCTTCAGAGTGTAGGCCTTTGGAAATGCACATCAAACTTCCAGCATGGCCTGTCTTGCTTTCTTAAGTTTCAAGTAGCAGATCCGAGAGGCAGCACCCCTCTCAGATACTTATTCAGTGTTCTCTGGGGTCCAGCATTTCTGTCCAATGAGCTGCTGAGTCACACCCAAAGGTCTGACCACTTCCTGCAGAGTGTGACAAAATGCTAACCCAGAAACCATTATTCTTCCAAAATTCAATATGTCAGGATTTTCGGCAGGTAGAGAAGAACTGGCTAAACACACACCTAGGATGGCTAATCTACATAGTTTCCATAGTCTCTCTACCTTGCATCTGCTCATTCCTTTCTTAAGCCTAGCATCTGGCTGTAGGTGAACAGGGTAAAGTTGTAAATGACACTGGGGTCCTCCCCTTACTCTTGAAGTCCATGGTTTACGACTCCTCCCCCTACTCTGGCATTCCTCTGGCCAGCAACCTCACATCCCTGAGAGGCTTCCTAATCCCAGGGGTCATTTATCACCTCTTGAAAGAAGCCAGGCTCGCCCACCTATCTCTGACAAATCAGGACAAAGCAGCACAGGGTTGAATTTTGGCTTACAGACAAAAAAAAGTCTTATAACTTCTTGTCTGTTTACAATAAATCAACAATACAATATTGTTGGATTTATCATTACCATTCTACTGAGTCCTTTAAACCTAGTTTTATGGCTTTTTTTCTCCCGTTATTAACTAATAATATTTTCCAATGTTAACCTATAGCATGGGATTTGCAATGGGAAAAGTGACTTAGGCCATTTTCCAGCACCTGGGCTTTTAAAAACATATTTTATAAGTAAGCTACATATATCTACATTACCCCCACTCCAGGAACACCTAGGGGAAACTTTAGGGGTTCGGAATATGTAGAAATATTATAGATCCTCCCTCCACAGTGCTCCTAGCATCAAAGTCGAATTTGGTGAGCACTTTACCACAATGTGGGGAGTGAAATGTGAAATTTCACTTAACCCAGGGCATATAAAACTCATTTTATAAGGGTCCACCTTATAAATACCTGGCCCCCACCCCAGGGACACCTAGGGAATACCTTAGGGGTTCCTAATATGCCAAAACAGTGTAAGTTATCCATGTTTAAGTGTCCCAAACACCAAAGTCGAGATCGGGCACAATTTACTTTTTAAAAGCAATCCTGCCACACAGGGCTGCTTTCAAACTGACCTCAGGTTTCAGCAGGACACACATGCAAGTGCAGAAAAGGCTGCTGGCCTCTAAACTGCCATGCCCTGTTATGTACTAGGGTCTGATAGATAGTTTCAACCCCCTGCCCTATTATGTACTAGGGTCTGATAGGGTAGGTCATGCCAATCAAAGGGGTACCCCAACCCATAGTGTACCCTAGTGTATGTAGGTGTTTCCACTGTATTCTAGGTGTCTCAGCATGGCACTGGCCCTGGGCCTGTTTAGGCAGAGCCCAGGGTCAGTCAGAGTCAGTTACCACCATTACCAGTCAGCAAAAAGTTGGTGTGTGCCCAGGGCATGGGATGACTTTGCAACAGAAGGGTACAGCACCCCCATTCAATCCCAAGCCTGGGCTGCAGACACACTACAGGGGGCGGAGACAGCATTGTGATAATCAGGCACAGCCCTATTCAGGTGCAAGGGAAGATCCCCCCACCACGCTGAATGCAGCCAAGGTCTATTCAGCTCAGCGCAGAGTCTCCCAGGAAAGGCAGGACACACCTCGCCCCCCCCCCCTTGTGACTGTCTAGAATGAATGCACATCCCCTTTTCCTCCTGTCAGTTTAAACCAGACAGTGAATACACAACCAAGCAGGGGACAAAGTGTTATAAGCACACAGAAATGCCTACTTCTAAAAGGGGCATTTCTAAAATAGTAATAACAAATCCGCTTTCACCAGTAAGCAGGATTTATTACTACTATTCCAAACATACCAAATATGGCCACGCTACCCCTTTCATATCATAAGTTACCACTGAAGCACATATCAGGAAATATCCAATGCAAGGGCAGACTCACAGCAGTGAGAATCGAAATGTCCTGTTTGTCACTACCAGGCCATGCCACATAAATAAGGCATATCTCCTACCTTTTACCTACACAGCACCCTGCCCGTGAGGGCTTCCTAGGGCGTACCTTTGGGGTGATCTATATGCAGTAAAAGGGGAGTTTCAGACATAGCAAACACTTTAAGTGCCAGGTGACTGCTGCTGTAAACTATCCAGGCAGGCCCTTTAGCAGCAGAGGCCTTAGAATGGTTTGAAAGGCTACTTTGGTAGGTGGTACAAGCAGCGCTTCAGGTCCACTTGTAGTGTGAGCAACAGTGGTCCCATGCATAGAGGAATTTCAAAGCAAGATTCAATATAGACACAATGGAAGCTATATTATATATATTGACTTGCCCAGCCGGGCAGCGGTCCAATATTTAATTTTCAACAATAATTTCCAGAAAGAATACCTTCCACAATTTCTTAGAGATGGGCACAAGCCTGTACCCAAACATTTACAGATTGCCATGGTTAGCAGAGTGGACAGAAGGTAAAGCAAGATTCTTAGGCAAAAGCTATTATATTCTGTAGGTCCACTTGTAGCATTTAATTTACAGGCCTTGGGTATATAGGATACCACTGTACAAGGGACTTAAAGATAAATTAAATATACCAAATAGGCGTAGGCCAATCTTACCAAGTTTGCAAGAGAGATCACATGCACGTTAGCACTGATCAGCAGTGGTAAAATGCAGAGAGTCAGAAAACCAACAAAAACAGGTCAGAAAAAGTACAGGCGGAAAGCTAAAATACATTTTGGAATAACCCTGAAAAAAGGGCCAGCTCTCCTACAACGCTTTGTCTCTTCTCTCAATCCCATTTCTCATCTTGACCCTTCAAAGTTCTCACCCTCCGCCTTTCGCCCCTCCACCTTACACCTTACACCAGTTTCTCTCTCCCACTTCTCCCAAATCCTGGTGACTCATGTGCTCATTTATTGTTCCTGCCTCTTTCAATTTGAAAGAATTCCTGTAATTTAAGGTGTTGCTTCTACACAGCCCATTATCATGTGTTACACTTCTTCTAGTTCTGACTTTGTGCCCTGCATCATGTTGCATTTTGGTATTCACAGTTTCATTTTTCGAGCTGCAGTATAAATGCCAAATGTGCAAACTGATGTTTGCTAAAAAGCTATGCTGACAACTGGCAAAATGAGTCAAATGTGACACTGTCTCTTGGCACCTATGACACATGAAACACCTAACCTTGCTTTGTGACAGGGGTTAGCTGACCTCCTAAGGGGCTTGTGTGACCTCCCAGGGTATTCTTCACAAATTCTGACAGTGATGGACTACCTCTGATGATATAGTGCATGTTTGGGTAGTTCTAGCAGAATCGAAATAAAGGCAGAATGGGACTTTCTGAATGGGAAAGAGATAGTCGACATCCCCAACGAAGATACTGAGCAGCATGAAGAATTTACATGTCCAGGAGCACCTGTTTTTAAACACTGCTATCAAAAACATGAGAAAGACTAGGGTTGGAGAGTGTGACCGCAGAGTTATGGATCCTGACAGTGTGCAGAGGTGTTTGATCCAGCAGAAACCGAGCTCACTGCAGCCCAGCCAGATCATGGACAGAGGAAATCCACTGTGTGGTTGGGGTAGTAGGCTTGGATTCCTGTAATCAAGTATAGCATGGAAAGAGGAAGGGATTGGATTCCAAACTCTATCTAGCAGCTGCTGACTAAAGCTGCATGGAAGAAGTGAAAGGCCATCTTCACAGTTTTGTGAGAACGATGAATCCTTGATATATTATGTGCTTTTTTTCTAAAACGTTTTGAACCTGCTAAAAAAGCTACTTTCTTCCCCTTTGAAAATGGGTGTGGAAATGTACCACTTTTTTGGGGGTACACTGGTGCAGAGTCACCCTTTTGTCCAAGGGTTCAAAAAGCAACAAAGTAGAGATCAGCAATGGAGTAGGAATAAAAAACAAGTTTATTAAACACTCATGAGTGAGACCACTTCCACACAGCACTCTCAAGTGCTGTATGAGGTAGTACACTGGCTTCACAAATCAGCAAACAGGGACAGATGAAAAGTACCTGGTCAGCAAAGTGGGAAGGGGAACAGGAGTGCTTATGGCAGCAGTAAATGATTGACATTTAGCAGATGTACTGGCAGCTACAACTCTCAGAATGCACATAGCTTTTAGCTGAGTCGGAAAGTCAACTAAAATAGATAGCACAAGCAGAGTGAAAGGATGAAGGAATTATGAAGGAAATCTAAATGGATACCACAGCCAAAACGGCTGTAGCTTATGCCAAGTAAAATATTACATGTTTTCCACATGGGCATAACAGCTCGTAGCAGTTCAAAACATATTTTCTCAAGTAACCTGAGTGGCTGCAGCTTAACATGGGGTGGAGAAGCAGGGACATGATGAGTGCAGATTCTCAATAGGCTCAGCCGGCTAAATGTGAATGACTAGCGTGTCGGCTCTCTGCAGAGGTAAATGCCAGTTTAGAAAGGTCTCCAAGAGGGTCCGAGTGATGCTCCAAACATTTGTTTAGTGTTGTGGCCAGTCCTTATAGCAGGTGGTTCTTTTGCCAGACTACAACACGCAAGCAGGGTGCCACCCAGCGTCATCCCCATGCTGCAGCAGAGCCTCTCCCTGCTGTAGTTTGAGAGAGCATAGCTGAGAGAGACCACATGGTCGGAGAGGGACTAGGAGCCAGGCCAGGCAGGGCTCAGCTTCATAAATCATAAGCCCAGGCCCACCTTTACTAATACTTCTCAGTATTAGTGGTAGATCCCAGCGCGCTTGTCATTTAATTAATGCAATGCAGATTTGTGGTGATAACATTGACTCAGAGACCATTTTTGCCAAGGCTGCAGACTAAGGCAATTTTAGCGCACTGGCTGTTTATTAGTGCAGCTGCCTCGATGAGTATATGCCTCATTGTGGAGGGTGCCAAGGGGCGCAATAATGCGTGAGTAATGAATTTTAGTCCGGTGATGCGGCCACGAGCACAAAAATGTGTTCGTCTAACCCATGATGCGTGTTACCTGGCAGGGCAGTAGTCATCGTGGATACCCAGGCTGCGGAGGACGCTACAACTGGTGATGAGGATGGGATAAGTAACTCAAAGATTGACAGCCCTCTCACAGAGAGTTTGCTGTGATCCACACAAACTGCCTTGTGCTTGCTACGTGTGTTGCAGTCAAAGTACAGAACCAAATCTTAACCCATGTAGAGTCAAAGCACAACTCCATCCGCTATAAAGAAATTGAAAATAAAGAAAACATTGCAAAGAAATCTACATATTGGTGAACAAGAACCTGCTGGCCAGACCGCGCATAAAGGTAGCGGGCCGCCAAGCAATATACTGTCTTACTTAATAAGGAGCGTTTAAGGCTGAAGGCAGATACAAACTGATTTTCAAAGAGCAGCTATTGACAATCACCAATTTCAAGATAACATTACAATTAGAAAGTGGTGAAGACAAAAAGCTGGCAAAGACATGCCAAAGAATAAAACAGTTATTTACTCACCGGAACCTGAATACAGTGAGCCAGTACGACCTCCGTGCCAGGCGCCGCAACTCAGGCATAGTACAGGGAATGTGCTTACCAAGCTGGTGACAATCCAAAGTGACCAAAGATGTCTCCGGAACTGTTGAATGGTGAGAGAATGAAGGTAAAATCCGATGTTGTTTCTCCAATAGTCATCATGGATAATCCAAAGGCCAGCAAATCTCAAGGCATTAGAGATGGCTCACACTAACAGGTTTAAAATGAGCAGTTGAGGGAGCCAGAGAGAGTTCCACCTTCCATGTCAACCACTTCCATAAATGGCTCCAATACTGCCACTTTCCTAAAACCACCACCACTGCTCCATACCGCCAAAAAGCAAAATATTAGTGATATATGGACAGCTTGGATTGAGACATTTGATGATTTCATTGATGCACTTGAAATGACTGATAACAAAAAGATTATCAAGTATCTTAAAAATCTTGCTGGTGATGGTGTAACAGAAGTCATAAAGAAAATGCTGAGAACTGATGAAGAAGTCACGTATTGTCAGATTAAAGAAGTGTTGAATCTCATGTTTAATCCAGTGCCAAATATTAATTATGAACGCTACATCTTCAACCAGGAATACCAGAAATTTAGTGAAAGCATTGATAATTTTTATGGAGACTCGACACACTTGTCAAACATTGTTAGTTCAATGCATTTAATGATGAAGAAGCTATGCATCGGAGACCTATTAACGGATGCTTGCAAGATGTATTCAGAAGCATAAAGTTGAGGGAAACTCTTATTCTGGAGCACATTTTAATGGCTGCCATAGCTGAAGAGCATGCTGTTAGACAAGTTGCTGACATGGAGGCCAGGGGTGCCCAGAAGGAATCCATCATGAGTGTGAAAAGTAAGCCAAAACAAAAGACTGAAGGACACAGTGATGTCTACAAGTAAAAGGTAGCTGTGGGTTGTTTTTTCTCCACACAAAGATAAACGTCCCGCTCTTGGACAGATATATAAAGGCTGTGGGAAGAATAACCATTTTATGATGGTTTGCAAAGCGAAGAAAAAAATAAGTGTGTCACAGTTCGAAGACAAAAGGGACGTCAGAACGCTCCAGAAGCAGCGTTTTGACGCACACCCACAAAACCATGGAGCTACATCAGTTAAGACAAATCGCCATTGAACAAAGTAGATCATCATCTAAATCTTCATCAATTCTTCTCAGTTCTTATGTATCCATATCAAGTGAAAGTGATGAAAATGGTTGTGCCATTTTGATGTTTACATCAGAAAAGTGTGCACGTGTTGGTTTGGCCGCTTGTAAAGAAAAATGTCAGTCAAAGCAAGATCGACATGCCAAAGATCTAAAGTCATTCAAACATTGTCCGAAGATTACACTGAAAGTAAATGGGTGTTCGATACCCTTCATTATCGACAGTGGTGCCTCGATAAACATAATGTCTGAGGAGAAATATGATGAACTATTTCCATTGCCGCAACTTACGCCTTCGAAAACCAAAGTGTATATATGGGCTGCATCGACACCCTTAAAAAGTCAAGGTTCATTTGTAGGGGAGTGCTAGAGAGCCAGCAAGCAAGATAGCTGCAGTGATGTGAGGCTCCTGCTGTCCGGGGCATACATCCGAGAACATCCTACCTCAAATGACCACATCATGCCATAATATCTGCTGCGAGACTCCAAGACACCGCGGAGTGCTGTTTGCCACTGATCCTGAGTGAAAAAGATTACCTTAACTGCAGTTAAAGACTCGTGGCCCTGTTGCCCGACTCAGAGGCCACGTGAATGTCATGGTGGCCACGATGCGGACTGGTGATTGACAGAATTGATGGGCGCTGGGAACCATGTAGAGGCAGGCTTGCTGACTGCCCCCCGGCTTGATTGGGGGACTACTTCTCCCCCATTCCAATCCTCGCACGGAGCAGAGTGGAGGGGGCGCTAGGGAGAGCCTGGATGACACTGCTGGTGGCCTGCTGCAGGGCTATATCCATCCTGGATACCTAGGCTGCGGAGGACGCTACAACTGGTGACGAGGATGGGATAAGTAACTCAAAGTTTGGCAGTGCTCTCACAGGGAGTGTGCTGTGATCCACACAAACTGCCTTGTGCCTGCTACGTGTGTTGCAGTCAAAGTACAGAACCAAATCTTAACACACAGGTAGTCAAGGCACAACTCCAGCCACTGTAAAGAAATTGAAAATCACTAAAGCATTGCAGAGAAATCTACATGATGGTGACCAAGAACCTGCTGCTCAGACTGTGCATAAAAGTAGCGCGCCGCCAAGCAATATTCTGTCATACATAATAAGGAGCTTTTAAGGCTGAAGGCAGATACAAATGCATTTTCAAAGAGCAGCCATTGACAATTACCAATTTCAACATAACATTACAATTAGAAAGTGGTAAAGACAACACGCACGCAAAGAGACGCCAAAGAATAAAACAGTTATTTACTCACGAGAACCTGAGTAAAGTGAGCCAGTACGACCTCAGTGCCAGGTGCCGCAACTCAGGCAAAGCACAGGGAATGTGCTTACCAAGCTGGTGACAATCTAAAGTGACCGTAGATGTCTACAGAACTGTGGAAGGCTGAGAGAATGAAGGCAAAAACTGATGCAGTTTTTCCAATAGTCATCATGGATGATCCAAAGGCCAGCACATCTCAAGGCCTTAGAGAAAGTTCAAACTAACAGGTTTAAAATGAACAGCAGAGTGAGCCGGAGAGAGCTCCACCTTCCATGAATGGCTACAATGCTGCCACTTTCCTGAAACCACCACCACCGCTCCATACCGCCAAAAAAGCAAAATATTAGTGATAGATGGACAGCTTGGATAGAGACATTTGATGATTTTATTGATGCACTTGAAGAGACTGACAACAAAAAGATTATCAAATATCTTAAAAATCTTGCTGGTGATGGTGTAACAGAAGTCATAAAGAAAATGCTGAGAACTGATGAAGAAGTCACATATTGTCAGATAAAAGAAGGGTTGAATCTCAAATTTAATCCAGTGCCAAATATTAATTATGAACGCTACATCTTCAACCAAGAATTCCAGAAATTTGGTGAAAGCATTGATAATTTTTGTGGAGACTCGACACACTCATCAAACATTGTAAGTTCAATGGATTTAATGTTGAAGTAGCTTTGCGACTGAGAGTTAGTAATGGATGCTTGCAAGATTCATTCAGAAGAATAATGCTGAGAGAAACCTTTTAAAGGCTTCCATAGCTGAAGAGCATGCTGTTAGACAAGCTGCTGACCTGGAGGCCAGGGTGCCCAGAACGAATCCATCATGAGTGTGAAAAGTAAGCCAAAACAAAAGACTGAGGGACACAAAGTGATGTCTACAAGTAAAAAGTAGTTGTGGATTTGTGTTTCCACACAAAGGTAAATGTCCCGCTCTTGGACAGATATGTAAAGGCTGTGGGAATGATAACCATTTTATGATGGTTTGCAAAGCGAAGGAAAAAGTAAGTGTGTCACAGCCCGAAGACAAAATGGCCGTCAGAATGCTCCAGAAGCAAGGTTTTGACGCACACCCACAAAACCAAGGAGTGACATCAGTTAAGACAAATCGCCATTGAACAAAGTAGATCATCATCTAAATCTTCGTCAATTCTTCTCAGTTCTTATGTATCCATATCAAGTGAAAGTGATGAAAATGGATGTGCCATGTTGATGTTTACCTCAGAAAAGTGTACACTTGTTGGTTTGGCCGCTTGTAAAGAAAATGTCAGTCAAAGCAAGATCGACATGCCAAAGATCTAAAGTCATTCAAACCTTGTCCGAAGATTACACTGAAAGTAAATGGGTGTTCGATCCCGTTCATTATCGACAGTGGTGCCTCGATAAACATTATGCCGGAGGAGAAAAATGATGAACTATTTCCATTGCCCCAACTTACTCCATCGAATACCAAAGTGTATATATGAACTGCATCGACACCCTTAAAAAGTCAAGGTACATTTGTAGGGGAGAGCTAGAGAGCCGGCAAGCAAAATAGCTGCAGTGATGTGAGGCTCCTGCTGTCCGGGGCATTCATCCAACAATATCCTACCTCAAATGACCACATCATGCCATAATATCTGCTGTGAGACTCCTAGACACCGCGGAGTGCTGTTTGCCACCGATTCTGAGTAAAAAAGAGGACCTTAACTGCAGTTAGAGACTCGTGGTCCTGCTGGCCAAACTCAGAGGCCACATGACTGTCATGGTGGCCACAATGTAGACTGGTGATTGACAGAGTTGATGGGCGCTGGGAGCCCTGTCGCGGCAAGCTTGCTCACCGCCCCCCTTCTTGATTGGGGGACTACTTCTCCCCATTGCAATCCTCACACAGAGCAGAGCGGAGGGGGTGCTGGGGAGAGCCTGGATGACACTGCTGGTGGCCTTCCGTGGTGCAGGCTGGGAGAGGCGGCAACTGGGATTGGAGGCCCGGACACCTGATGGAGGACTGGGGTGCGTGCTCCTTTTAGATTCTCCCCTGTATTGTCTCCAACCCGGACCGACAGTCGTAGGCGGCGACCTCTGGTGAGGAGAGAAGCCTACTTAGAGCGAACAGGGACAAGTCACGAGGGTCATCTGCCACCTGAAGGCTAATGAAGATTAAGAAGCGTTCGCCGCTTTTTGGACTTTGGCCCTGACTGCGGCGAATCGGCCCCAAAAAGGGCAGTGCATAATCGGTCCCCTGCCTGGGGACGTGGGTGAGGGCCTGGAGCAAATGGATCACTGTTGCGGGTTGTGTGATGTGGCGGACAAAGACTACCCCCACACACTCAATGGTGTTGGCGATCCCCCCAGATGCCTCTACAGATGCTTTGTTCTAGTGCCGCCCTAAAAAAATAGCACACTCTCTCTGGGGGCACACTTTTTGCTCTTCACTGCGAGCTCTTGGTCTGCCATACACATAAGAAAAATAAACCTTGTTCAGTAGAGCTGGTGGGACTCTGAGGAGACGGGCGCCTACCTCCGCCACTGCTGAGTGGTTGAGATATAAGTGAATACTGACATAGATTGGTGCAGGAGCTGCTACTCCATCTGAAACTGTTGCCACGCTACATCCCACCTGTGTATAAGATACCAGGTGGCGCCACTTGATAACAGTATGGGGAAAACTGACAGCATGCAGGCCAAATTGCAGTGTGACACCAGCAGATCCGCTCGGGCACCAAGTGGCAGTACGGACCATAATGGCTCAGAAGACTCTAATATGAAAGATTTGACTGAAGCTGCTTACAAGAAATAGACTAGTTACTTTTTGCTATGTGGCAGAGCCTTGCCTCCATTGAATCCAAAATGGACACCATGTGTACCAGGATGGACTCAATCATGCAAAAGTTGGTGAAACATGATGGCTGCGTCACTGAAACAGAGCACAGGATATCTGCAGTTGAGGACAATGTCTCAAACAGCAGTGAACAACTCCTTAACATGGAAAAAGTACTCAATAATCTCTACCAAGAACGAGGATTTGGAGGCGAGATCCCCGTGGAATAACTTGGCAATAATGAGATCCCTGAAACTGCCAATGTGGACAAAATGGAGGAGTTTGCGGAATGCCTGCTTACCTTGTTCTTTGATGCTGATTCCTTCTCCAAGATGCTAATTGTGGAGTAGCCCACCGCACATTGATGAACTGCCCACTGCCAGTTGCGCCTTCCCGACCGATTATTGCCAGATTACTTAACTATCAAGAAAGGGACCCTGCTCTCAGGCTGACAAGGGAAAACCGCATGTTATATTTCAAAGGTAACGTGGTAGCCTTATATCCGGACTTTACCACTTCTTTCAGGAAGCTTATAGGAAATGTATTTCCTATAATTACCTTGCCCTGGTGTTACCCACCAGGGCAAGGTACAAGTTTTGTACAATCCACAACAGGTTTGCAAATTTCTGAAGCACAACGTGGGTCGTAGTTCCCTGGCGGACCGCACGTCACAAATGTCCAGACCCTCCTTGCCACTGTCGGAGGTGGGGTAGTCCTGCCTTAAGTGGATGGTTGGTGGATTAACTGATCTGAATCTGGGACACAAGGGGTCTTAAATTGATATAAGTGGAGAATGCTGGTTAAAACCATATATCTTTTGCACTATAACTGAATTTCCATATCAGCACTGCCCTGGAGGACGCGATCATGCTTGTGTACTGAACAATACTAAGATGTCCGCTGCAGCAATGATGAAGCATTTGGGACACTTACGCCTTCACCCTGGACACCCTTATTTGCTCAAGGAGGACCCCGTCTGACACTCTGATTGACCACCTAAAATAATATCCCTAACTCACTTTATTTATTTATTAATTTAAGGGTTTGTATAGCGCCAGAATCGACTCCAAGGAGTATCTCTGCGCTTTTGTGTAGGCATATCAACTGTGCAGCAGAGTCTATGGGGTATTTTTTATTAGAAGTAAAACAGATTGGTTTTAAACAATTTCCTAAAAGCTAGATGATTTGAGCATTCTCTTTGAGAAAAGGAAAGTTTGTTCCAGTATTTCGGTCCGAGGTATGATAAAGATTTCCCTCCTAGTCTCGCTCTCTTAATTGTAGTGACCGTCAGTATTTATTTTATTTATTTATTTGATTTATATGGCGCGTTATAACCACAGGGGTCTCTAAGCGCTGTCTGTCCAGATTTACGTGATAAGATGTTACATTCACTTGAAACCAACTGTGCACCTAAGATCTGCTCCATGCTTGTTTAAACAATACAGTTTTTAGTTTTTTTCTGAAGAAAAGTAAGTTACTTTCCTTCCTGAGCTCTGGATCCAATTTGTTCCATAAAGCTGGGAGCGTGTTGGAAAACGCACGGCCCCCCACCGTGGTCAATTTGAAGCGGGATTGGGACAGAAGAGTGGCGTCCGACGAACGCAAAGTCCTACCCGGTGTGTAGGGGGATAGTCGGGATTTCAGGTATTTTGGTGCTTTGCCATACAGAGCCTTGTGAGCGATACACAGTCCTTTGAAGACAATTCTCTGACGAATTGGGAGCCAGTGCAGCTCCTGCATCAGGGGAGAGGCATGAGCAGTCCTGGGTTTTTTAAATATCAGCCCAGCTGCATCATTCATAACTCCCTGTAGTTTGTCCAGCAGCCGCTGTGGCAAACCTAAATATAGGGAGTTCCCGTAGTCCAGCCTAGCCAAAATTGTGGCTGAGACCACGTGTCTCAAAGTAGGGAATGAAAGTAGGGCAGAGATCTTCCTTAGTTGTCTTAGGAGGCCTATACAGGTGCCCACTACGGTGGTAACTTGTTTTTCCATGGATAATTTGTTATCCACATATAGGCCTAAGCTTTTGACTGCGACTGCCGGTTTTGGTGGTGCGCCCAGCTCCCTAGGCCAAAATTTCTCGCTCCAAGGGTTACCCGCGATAGAGATGGGCAACACTTCCGTCTTATCCGGATTGACTTTCAAAGAGTTCTCGGACATCCAATTGACTGTGGTTTTCAGTATGTCCTGTAGCCTAGTGGATGCTCCCGGACCATCATCCAGCCGGATGATTATCTGGGTGTCATCGGCATAGTTATACACTAGGCAATCCATCCTGTTCAGGAGAGCAATTAGTGGCTGCAGGTAGATGTTGAAGAGTAGGGGTGACAAGGCAGAGCCCTGTGGGACCCCACAGGTGATCGGAGCAGGGGTGGAAAGTAGATCACCCAGCTGCACTCGTTGTGTCCTACCCTGCAAAAATGATGTAAGCCATGCATGTGCTGTACCCATGACGCCAAAGGATCTCAACCGCGACAGAAGCTGTTTGTGACACACGGTATCAAACGCCGCGGAGAGATCCAGTAGTATCAGGGCGCTCGGTGTTTTTACATCAGCCCGCGTTCTTAGCTCATCTAGAATGGATAACATAACTAGTTCCGTGCTATGATTAGCACGGAACCCTGCCTGATTGGTTTCCAGCAGGTTGTTACTCTCTAGATGGCCCGATAGTAGAGCTAACACATGCTGCTCAACCACTTTAGCCAAAAAAGGCAACTGAGAGATGGGCCGGAAATTTTCAGACATTTTGTGTCTGCACCAGGTTTCTTCAGTAAGGGGATCAGGCGAGCCTCTTTAAAAGCTAGAGGGATCTGTCCTGTGCGAAGAGAAGTGTTCAATAAATGCAGAACCTCTACCTCTATTCCTGGCATTGCCACCTTGAATATGTCAGGAGGGCAAGGGTCCACCAAGGAACCCGATTTAACTCGGCCTATGATTTTAAGTAATTCCTGTTTGGAGATAGAGGAGAACTCAGCTAATGGTGGGATGTTTAACGGGGCGATAAGGTCCGGTAGGCGAGGACATTCGAGGGGTGCGGTTTCCGCAATTTCGTCCAAGATATCGGATATCTTCTTTACGAAGAAATCCTGAAACCTCTGACAGTCCTCCTGAGTGAACTCGGGACTTTGCTCTTTGTTCACCCTGAGCTCCGCCAGGACCCGAAAGATTTCTTTTTGCGGATTTCTTGCGGCAGCTATTCTTTCCTCGAAGAAAGCAGCCTTCCTAGATTGTATGGCTAGTTTATAATGGGCTAAGGATGAGACGTATTCTTGTTTGGAGATGGCGTCATATTTTTTACGCCATGCCCGTTCTTTCTTCCTCACCCCATGTTTCATCTCCCTTAGGGAATCATTATACCAAGGCGCCCCAGCTCCTCTCGCCACCTTCTTCACCCTGCGAAGAGGTGCCACCACATCAATGGCACTCCCCAGTTTATGCTGGAGGTGTCCACATAGAGCATCAACGTTGACATCCTGCTCTTTTGCTGAAGGGTGGTGTTCTAAGAGGTGGACCAATTTCTCCCCATCAAGATTTCTCCATTTGCGGGCCGTTTTCCAGCCCTCCCCAGGTTTGGACAGGGGGCCCCTCAATATGAGTCTACCCTCTATTAGAGAATGGTCAGACCAAGCACAGGGGAGAATTTCCGTAATGCCCTGGGCTGGCATGGTGGTCCAGACTAAGTCGAGCACATGACCTTTCTCATGTGTCGGTCCCTTGACCTGTTGAGTAAGACCTAAGGAGGAGACCGCCTCCTCGATCTGTAATGCTTGTCCTTCTTTGGGGGATTTTTCCCAATGATAGTTGAAGTCCCCAACGATCACCATTTTATCATATCTTGTGCACAGGTCCTGGACCAATCTTACGAAGAGAGTGGGGAAGTCTGGCGACGCCCAAGGTGGCCGATATACCACCAAGAACACCACACAGACCGCTCCCCTCCTGAGCTTAACCCCCATGACCTCTGCTCCTCCAAGGGTTTCAGAGAGGAACCTATCGGCACGGAGGCATGACTGATATAGAAGGGCTACTCCTCCTCCTCTCTTGGCTCCCTCCCTGTTGAAATGAATTGCCAAATAGTTATCTGGAAGGGCCGCCACTAAATCTGGTGCTGAGCAATCCTCCAGCCATGTTTCGGTGAGCGCGAGGACGTCTAACTCCCCGTCTTCCAGAAGTGTGAAGACCTCCAACCTATGGCTCTGCAGAGAGCGGGTATTCAATAGACCGTAGCTCAGGGTATGTGTGTTGGAAGTGCACTGTCGCCCTCTAATGCTCCTAGGTGAGATTAGCAGGCCCTCACAACCCAGCCGATGTATGGTAGCCGGCTCCAGATGGGACCTACCCAGGTTAAGCTGCAGTAAGTCACCCCTTGAGTACACCACATTCTGGCCAGGGGTTCTGGCCCCAGGCCCCGGATGGTCACGGATGGGCAAAGATGGGCTCACCTCTGGCGAACCTCCGGCGCACCTATGGCGCGCCCGCTGCGCGTAACCGCTGCGCGTTTGCTCCATGTGAGCTTTAAATAGGAGGCTGCTGATGGTCCTAGTACAACCACTAGACCGTCAGCTCTCCAAGATGGCCCCCGGAAGTGAGGGTGAAAGGGCTCCCTCTGTACCGCGTTAGTCACTCCCTCCACAACAAACAGCACAAGCTGCGGTGGAACGGGGAGGTAAGCGGTGATATCTACACAGGAAGGTGACTTTGCTAATATGCCCACAATAGTTAAAATTATACCGTGCAAATAATGGTCATTTACAGCAGTAAAGCGGCGATTTTAAAATTTGAAAATTGCAAGTAAAAAGCAATAGCGTGCTAGCGTGGTCCAGCAGCGCGTCTGCAAGCAGCGTTTCAGTGTCAGTAAATGCTAGATTCTAGCGCGGCAGGAAATGCTCGCCCTAAATAGGAGGCTGCTGATGGTCCTAGTACAACCACTAGACCGTCAGCTCTCCAAGATGGCCCCCGGAAGTGAGGGTGAAAGGGCTCCCTCTGTACCGCGTTAGACACTCCCTCCACAACAAACAGCACAAGCTGCGGTGGAACGGGGAGGTAAGCGGTGATATCTACACAGGAAGGTGACTTTGCTAATATGCCCACAATAGTTAAAATTATACCGTGCAAATAATGGTCATTTACAGCAGTAAAGCGGCGATTTTAAAATTTGAAAATTGCAAGTAAAAAGCAATAGCGTGCTAGCGTGGTCCAGCAGCGCGTCTGCAAGCAGCGTTTCAGTGTCAGTAAATGCTAGATTCTAGCGCGGCAGGAAATGCTCGCCCTAAATAGGAGGCTGCTGATGGTCCTAGTACAACCACTAGACCGTCAGCTCTCCAAGATGGCCCCCGGAAGTGAGGGTGAAAGGGCTCCCTCTGTACCGCGTTAGACACTCCCTCCACAACAAACAGCACAAGCTGCGGTGGAACGGGGAGGTAAGCGGTGATATCTACACAGGAAGGTGACTTTGCTAATATGCCCACAATAGTTAAAATTATACCGTGCAAATAATGGTCATTTACAGCAGTAAAGCGGCGATTTTAAAATTTGAAAATTGCAAGTAAAAAGCAATAGCGTGCTAGCGTGGTCCAGCAGCGCGTCTGCAAGCAGCGTTTCAGTGTCAGTAAATGCTAGTAGATGTTTAGTGCTAGAACGCAAAGATCTCGGGGGGTGATATAGAGTGAATTTTTCTCACAAATAGCTGGGACGGACCAAGATTGAATAGTGCTTTGTGGATGGTACAGCAAATCCTAAATTTTAACCGTTGGCGTATTGGCAGCCAGTGTAGTTTTAGGAGAAGAGGACAGGAGGCAGTTCTGGGCGGCATGTTTAAAACCAGTCGCGCCGCAGTGTTCTGAACCACCTGTAGTTTATTGATTGATGCTTCATTAGCAGAAAGCAATAAACTGTTGCAATAGTCTAGGCGACTCAGTATAAGAGCCGGAGTCAGAGTCTTTCTTCCAGAGTCTGGAAGTAAAAGAAAGACTCGCCGAAGTAAGCCCAAAGTATGGAAGCATATACCAACTGTCTGGCCAACATGCTCTTTAAAAGTAAGGGCATGCTCTAACCGGACTCCCAAGTTTTTAACAGAAGTTTTGGGATTAGGAGGCTTTCCAAGATTAATGGGCCACCAATTGGGGGACCAGAACATGGGGGCTTCCCCAAAAAGTAGGAGCTCGGTCTCCCCGACATTGCACTGAAGAAAGTTATTCCTAATCCATTGTGAAATGGCATTCATGCCCAAAGAGAAGGTCTCCTGAATTGTATGAGTTAGTTCATCGAAGGGTAAGAGTAGCTGTGTATTGTCAGCATATGATATTGGAATAAACCCATATGTCCTTAGAACATTAGCCAAGGGAGCCACGTAGATGTTAAATAAGGTAGAGCTCAGGCAAGAGACCTGTGGAACTCCCTTGGTAAGTTCCATGGGTGCCGAACGATACGGGCCCAGATTCACTGCCTGAGTCCGACCAGATAGAAAACATGCCATCCAACGAAGGGCAGAATCTCTTAGTCCTATCTCCTTCAGCCTTCTGAGTAGTATTTGATGAACAGTGTTGAATGTGCGGATAGGTCCAATAGCACCAGAATCATAGAGTGGCCTTTGTCTAGGGTCATTCTGATGTTATCTGTGACCACTAGCAAGGCTGATTCAGTGCTATATTTGGCCCTAAAACCTGACTGAGAAGGGTCTAGGTTGCCTGACAATTCGACATAACTAGAGAGGTGTTTGTTGACATACCTCTCTAGTATTTTATTCAGAAATGGCAAGAGTGAGATAGGACGAAGATTGGTCAGATCAGTCAGAGGGGCCTTTGTGTTCTTTCGGATAGGCATTATCTGAGCTGCTTTCCATTCCGATGGAACATAACCTTCTTTTAGAGAAAGATTAAAAAGATGTTCGATCAATGGGGCAAGTTGAGGAATAAGAGTGTTAGCTATTCTTGCAGGGATCAACTCCCACGGAGAGCCGATCTTCGCTTGGTGCATTAAAGCTTCTACATCTGTAGTAGTAAGCGGAGGGAAGTTCTCAAGCATCATAGAAGAAGTCAATCCTGCTGCATCTTTTGTCACAGTTTGATTTAGATGTGAACTACCCGAAGAAACAATGTTATCATACATTGATTCAATTTTTTTGTGAGAAATAAGATGCGAAGTTATCACAAAGTGTTTGTGAGGGTGCTTCTGCATTCTCATATGCCTTAGGTTTCGTAAACGACTGAAGGATGTTATATAAAACCTTCGGCGCATTACCGGCCAATGTAAATTGGGTGGAGATGTAATTCTTTTGTGCGAGCTTAATACTACTGTGATAGCTTGACAGAGAGGTTAGAAACTGGATTTTATCGCTCTCCTCATGAGTGGTACGCCATTTCCTCTCATGTTTTCTACATAATTGTCTTTTGAGTAAGTAGCTGGGCGGTAAACCAGACAGCTTGCTGACGTTTTGGGTACATAGAGAAGCGTTTCGCTGGCGCAAGATGGTCAATAGTTTTAGTTAATGCAGAGTTGTACTTAGTGAGCGCTTTTTCTAGGTTATCTAAAGGTTTGTTTCGTGGTACTTTCAAGGAAGCTTGGAAGTTCTCCGAAGAGACTTTCTGCCATTGCCTATGGGTCATGCCAGTGTGTTCAACTTTATGGCTCTTAATGATAAATTCAATTAAGGCATGGTCAGTCCATGTGAGTTGCACTGGTTGCTCACACTGTATGTTAGGGGAGTTGGTCTGAACAATATCCAATGTGTGGCCTGTCATATGGATGAGACCTTTATTCAATTTATTTCAGCCTAAAAGTGCAAGATTATTCAGAAAGGCTAATGGCTCCATATTATTAGAACATTCACTGTGAATGTTAGAATCGTCTAGTAACAGTGTAGCAGGGATTCCGTTCTCTTACAGAACTGTGCATAGAGATCAGGAACCTCAGTGAATTAGGGTGACCCAAAACTCACCTCAGTATCCAAAATCCCCTTACCGAGCTAGCTACAGTGTCTCATTGGTCATAACAAACTACCAATGACTTAGACAAACCAGAACATGAACTTAGGTTACCTCAGGTATGGTGGAACACATGAACACTCTTTCGCTCTATAATCATTTCAAACCAGAACGTGGAGTAAAAGAGGACATGTGCAATTTTGAAATATTTATTATTCAATGCAAGGTTCTCAAACGCAGTATCTTATATAATACGAGAAGACATATTATAAAAATCAGAGTTATCAGCATAGTCACTAATCCATAATAAGCAAACGGTGATAGCATATTATAATGCAAAAATCAATAGAAATTTGTATCACCTATTTTTCGCCTCCCTATTTAGCATACTATATTATATCTAAGAAGGTCTCATTTGGGTTTTAGCAGGGCGGGCCCATACCTCTAAATGTCAGGAGGAGAGGATCACATCATCAGCTACCAGCTCTCTGCATGCGAAGCACCATCAAGTGTGTTTTTGCATTCTCAGTAACTCTATTTTAAACTCGCTTAGAGCCCAATGTTGGCAGCAACTGTATTTGTGTTATGTCTAGTGGTGCGAGGATCAGAGCTTCCAGCAACCTTGTGTTAGGTTATTCTTAGAGGGTTCAGCACTCACTGTTCAGACAGTGTACCAAGCACGACTGATATCAGAGCAATAACATATTATTCTCAAATAAATCACATCTTTCGTCTAGGTTGAAAGCTACAATAACAATTATGTGTCGTGTGCAAACTGAAACCAAAGGAAAATATGTCGTTTAAACATTTAATAAACTCATGCTAACTTAACACAGTATATAGAAAAGCAGCATCTATATGACACCCCCCCCATTGATCCGAGGACGGTAAAAAAAAACATAAGCCAATACTAAAATAGAGGCATAACATGAAAGCAGAGTTCAACAATATTGAGCCAAGCTAAAAGTGTATATAAAATATATATAAAAATATGTACGAATGCCTATAGTGGCCAAACAAAAATGAAATATCAAGTCTTGAACTCGAGGCCAAATATAAAATCATAGGCCTAGATCATATAAAGTTGAATGTTCGTAAGAAAAAGGCACCATTCAGAATTACTAAAAAGTCACGTGCCATTATAATGAAAGTCTCCAAAGCAACTCATGGGTGGATAGAATATGCAAAATAGGTAGCAACAGCTTCCAACATGAAATCACTGTCATCATCCGAAAACAGTTCAGCCATCCAATTAAGCAATGGGAAAGAACATACGTGCTCCTCCAGCACCGGACCCTCTAGCAACATCAGAGGACAACTCGGTGGGTTCTCAAGAAGGCTATGTGCCAGAAACTCATGCGCCGCTGCGGGTATGTCCCACTGACCCATTAGTCCATGCATTGCTGCCAAGGCCATAATCCTTTCGCCAGAACAAACCAACTCGTGAGCAACTACCGGGCCCATCAGGTGATTAAAATCGACTTCAGGAGATATCGGCAAGCAGAGACACAAATCAATGGCCCAGTCGAAATCGCAGCTCAGGCAATGAAACACAGGCTGGACACATGTGAAATAGGAAAATCGAAACGATAATCCAAATGCCGTGTTTAAAGTCGCAAGCGGCAGGGTGCCATAATAATCAAGCATCCGGTTGCGAAACAGTGTCAGAAGGAACTGAGCGGCTTCTTGCGCAGGATGGGCATCCATATTTTAGGAAGCAGAATAATATCAAAACGCCTGCAGCCAAAGCCAGCAAAACATGGAATCCGCCAAACAAACTCGAAAATATAGAATGGAAGAAAGCGGGGATGACACCAAAAATCTTTTCAAATGTAGTCACGAGACCACTGCTAACCAATTTAAAAAAATGAGCTAAGCCAGACGTGGAGGAGGCATTAAAGATTTGATGAACTAATTCGCAGAAATGAAATGGCAAGTCAGTATTTAAAAGTGCCTGCACCTCTGTGCGTGTGTTAGCTATGTGAAGGACATAAGTTTCACGGGCTGAGCTTAGGGGCACTTCCTTTTGAGACAAAAGAGCTCTTATTCTGCTCATACCATTGAACTCCGCTTTCAAGGTTGGGATGCGCGGCCAGATGGAAACATCAGAATTCCCATGTGTGGGAGGATATAGCACATTTTTGCAACACACCACACATTCTGATACAGTAACCACATAAGCGATACCGACCATTAACCCACAACACTCTTCGTTATTCAAAAGCAAATAACTACCATTTGTCAATAATGTAAATGTGGGAACTATTGCTGGAACTGGCGTGCCTTTCAAAACACAAGCTAAATTAGGCCGTTCCTGATTACAAGAACCATGCAACTGGATGTGTCTGCATATCAGTGAACGGTCAGGCGACTGTGTGCATTCTTCACCATTTAGATTCACTTCCATTCCATCTTTCAGACATCTGTACGTGTATGGTAAAGACCATGCCTCATGGAGAAATGCACTGCCTAGTGGTTCATATCGCCCTATTGCAATATACCGCATTCAATTAGTAAATTTGTACAAAGCAAATGGTAACGTAATAACTCCATGGATAAGCCATGTTGCAGCAGCAGCTTCAGCTACAGAAAACGGTAAAGATTCTAACTTTTCAATATGTAACATAGAAAACGATGCATCTCGCATGGAAAGCATGCGCTGCTTGTCAGTCAAATTAAATGGGGCAAATAGGGAGGACACGTTCATGTAACTCCAGGGCTCGCGGCCCGCCTTAAGAGTCTGTAGTGTCCACGCAAACTGCATTACAGAACGCAATTGATTTTGACCATGGTACAATACAGACACCTCATCATTCACAATGTCAACTACAGAAGAAACAATATTATTCAACGTGTAAATTCGGGAAGAAAGCATGTTAATACTGTTATCGACAACTGCAAGCACTTTTTCCAAATTTGCTTGGTCAATCGCTCTTGGGCGCTTAGCAGCCTCAATTTGTGAAAATTTCCAAATTTCATTGTAAACCGCATAAATCCACCGTTTAGATCTACCATTAGCCGGGCTTTTATAAAATCATTTAAATTCACATTATCATTTAACTGAGACAGATGTAGTTTAACTGCAGCTAACGTGGAATGTTGCAACCAATTCTGGCACAGTTTCCCCACAGAGTAAGTTGTGACAGTATAATCAGTTTCAAAACGGGGATCAGGTCTGACTTGTGTAAACCCTTCAGCCAAACCCAGAAAACAACGTTGGCAAGAATCAGCACTTCTATGCCACATCAGCCAACCCTCGGATCCAAACTGGATACATTAAAGGATGAATTATGCAATAGAGTTTGTAACTCACGAATGGACAATTCAGTATAATTACCCTAACCTGAATATTCTTCCAATTCGGGGATAATTGGTGTATTTAATTTTTTAGAAGTAGCCAATCCAAAGCATGTTGTTGGGGAAATAGTAGAATTTAGAAACAACATGTGATTCGGGATGAGACATGCACGGTGCAAAGCCTCAGTGCCTTGTACCTGCCAATCTTTGGTACCCCAAACCGATTTAAGGTCAATTGTTCCTTTCCATAACTCGTAGCCATCTACAGCTAACTTGTCTAGAAAGGACTTCGAATACAGCAATTTTGTATCGGTAAGTCTAACTTTGGACATGGACTTTTGTGTCATTTTGAAATAAAATGACTCAGGATTTGATTGATTAAAGTCTGTAAAATAAGTGAATTTTTTCAGAAATGTACTGGAGCTGCCTCCCAATGGAGCTGGGCAATGTTCCCACTGTGTGTAATTTACAGCAATCCTCCTGGAATTTGTTTTATGCAGATAATGGTTACCATAATGTTGGAAGCAAAACAAATCACCATAATTAACAGAATCTAAGTATAAATCCTCAGCATCAAAGGCAGCATAATATTTCAAATCAGAGAATAATGCTTCTACGGCCTGAATATCCCAATCATCAGAACGTATATTTTGTTTAACCACATCCTGTTAAAACTTAGGCTGCAGCATCAACATTATCGGCGCCATCTTGCCCCCTTTCGAGCCCATTCGTTGCTCGTAAGCGGCAGCCATTTTGAGTACCATGGCCTCTCTGCCCCTCGCTGATAGCCAGCACGTCTCTCTCTCTCTCTCTCTCTCTCTCTCTCTCTCTCTCTCCTGACCTCGCAAGCATCCCCCACACGCTGACAGCCCCCGCTCTCACATGCCTTGGGTCATAAAGCCCTCTTCAGCGCAGCTCTGCCTCGGAACCCCATCCTGTTCCCAGCGCAACACCTCCCTTCATTCCTTTCATGGTCCCGGGTCCTTTGACAAAACCCCCTTTTCCTGTGTGCCCGTTTGTCTTACTCGTTCCCAGGCCACCACCTGGCCCTGCGGATACTGTTTATTGCCCCCCTGTACAGTAGGAAGCTTCCCCCATCAAAGGACCCTCGAGTTGATCAAAGCCCCCACCCTATGAGATCCGATCAACCCCACACATTCCGTGAATCGGCGGAATATCCAGCTGCGCGATAATCATCACCTGTTGTGACCGGGGTGGGGACTCCAACTGTAAATGTGTGTAGGAACGGGCCTGAAGGGGGGATTCCGAGGATGTCTTTCCGTACATCAAAGTATTGACAGAGATGTGTTTCATACAATAAAGCAATAAACTTGTGTATAAGAGGCCAGGCCTCAGAGATGCGGTTAGAGCACCTCGAGAAGATACCCTGTTGTCTGATTTGATGTGTTCTGCTCCGTCGGAATAAAACTTCTGTTTCCTGCCTTCCAGTCTCCAGCGCCTGCCTCTTTGTTTGGTAATTTGAGTGGGTAAAGAGGCGGTTAACGCCGGGCAACTTAGAAAAAGGTCATCGGCCCTACCTTTTTCCACAATTGGCGTCCCAAACGTGGGGCCCATCAGCGACTCGTGGATCCAGTGGGAGAGGTTCCGATGACAGAGTGAACGACTGCAACGATCGGGAGAGCTCCTGTCCGATAGACCCTCGTCTGACAGCCGATCATCCGAACTTCACCGGTTCTGAACAGACCTCTCTCGAGTGATCTACGGTCCTGACTGGGAACCATCAGGAGTGCCGCGAGGATCACGAAGAATAGAGGACGATCGGGCGCTGGATTCGGAAGACAAGAAACTGTCCATGCGGTCCGGGTAAGGTCGTGTAAACACGACGAATTGCGAAAGGATTGTTTGATTGTTTGGAAAATACTAGTATTTCTCTTTTGTTGATTTGTTTGGAGATTCACTGTCTGCAAACGGAGAAACAGCAGGCTCTCTCTTTGCAAGCAGTGAAGGATAGGTAACGCAGACTTTTGTCCCCATTGTAATCCGTCGTGCCTATCTTCCTCCCCCACTGATTGATTGTTTGACCCGAACTGCTGTTCGTGGATTGTTCTCTGGAGATTCTCTGTCTGCAAACAGGGAAGAACAGGTTCTCTCTTTGCAGGTAGTGAAAGGGTAGGTAACGCAGACTTTTGTCCCCGTTGTAACCCGTCGTGCCTACTTATTCTCCCCATTGATTGTTTGATTGACCGAACATTGACTGTTCGATATTGGCTCTTTTTGAGGTATTCACCGCCTGCAAACAACGAAGAATAGAAATATTCTGTCTAGTCTTTGCACGCAGTGATAAGATAGGTAGTGCAGACTTTTGTCCCCGTTGTAATCCGTCATGCCTGTCTTCTCCCCACTGATTGGTAGCCTGTTTAGCCCGGACCGCTTATTAGAGATGAACCATCCAGCTCCTCTGGAAGGCACCCCTAATAAGGACATGTTCATGAAGCATGGATTGATCGCTATAGCTTATAGCAAGCTGTGGCATAAATATACGAAAAAGGATCGAGAAAGTCAGTGGCCACTGATAGGATCCTTCGATGAGGATAAAATAAGCGCGCTAGAAACAGCCCTTGGTAAACAAAAGACAACGCCCACTATGCTTGATAGTCTCGGCATGTGGCGCAAAGAAACCGAACAACGTAAAAAGAGAACTGAGAGTAGGTTGGGAAAAGAGCTGCGAAAGGCAGCCCACCTAGCTGCTCAGAAACTAGAAGAAGAGATTAAGGAAAGAGAGGAAGCCAAACAGAAACTAGAGGTGGAAACATCAAGCCAGTGTCCGGTTAGAACGCCCTCTACGCTCTATCCTGAATTGCCCTTGAAACAGCGAGCCAACGATGATCTGTTGTTAGGTCCTCCGATCATCTACATGCCCCCTCCATATGCCCCCTCCCAACCCTTAGCGCAGCACCCACCACCCCCAAGCACAGACGAGAGTAGTACCAGAGCTTCGGCCCCCGTGGCCTCTGTGCCGGCCGAACCCCTTGTATTAGGTACAGCACAAGCGACAGTGTTAAATGACCCAGAGACCCGGAAGGCTGATTCTGCAAGAACAAACAGATTAAGCAAGGATGAGCGAGCAGGGATTGACAAGGTAGTGAGGACATTGGTAGAAAGAAAGGAAAGTGAAGAGCACGTCACGGACATGTTCAACACGTATACAGGGAGCCACAGACGACATTTTACCGTACAACTGTGTTACCACATCTTGAATGCGTACGAGGACCGATATCGAGAAAAAGGTCCCGAGAGCCTAACGACTCTGTACAGGAAGGTCGATATCGGGGATGAGGGTGAGTGTGATGTGACGGACCTCCTTGCGCGTACGCTTGAGGTTTTCCGCCACCTCACTGAACAGGAATCGGAAGCTAAACCCCCGACACCTGTAGCAACCGAACCCCAAACTGAGCGAGCTTGCACCATGATGCCAATAAGAGAGGCTGCCCTCTACTGGGTTCCTCCACGAGGTCTAGGAACTCACGATGACGTCAACCACAAAATGCAAGAGGGAGGGTAGTGTACAACTGGGTCTACCAACCATGGGATCGGCAGGATATTCTGACGTTCCGGAAATCTCTGCCTGATTTACGTAAAAACCCCACTGCCTTCTATACTGAATTAGGTACAGCCCTAGGTTCAACGATTATGACCCTGGCTGACATCGATTTGTTTTTCGGGTTATGTCTACCAGCTGATGTGTGGAAGCAAATCCGGAAAGTCGACCACCTTGAGCTGTTCGGACATACCTGGTCACAACTCGATGACATAGATAGGCAACGAGAACCTGGACAGAAACCTTTGAAATCCATTTTAGACCTCCCAGATAAAATCGTACAGAAATTGAAAACCCTGATTCCAGAAAAGAAAGTGGACTGGTCGATAGTAACGGCTTGTCGTCAGAAACCCCAGGAGGATGTATCGGAATACTTCTCCCGGTTTGAAACGGTGTTCTCCGATTACAGCGGCCAGGACATGACCACTGCAACCGGACACCATCTGTTTGTCCAAAATTATGTTAAAGGTTTGTCACCGGAGGTCTCCCAGAAACTACAGGCCAGCGAGAATAGTTGGGCAGCCTCCAAACCTGCGGCTATCCTTCAGATGGCCCAATATTACGAACACCAGAAAAACGAAAATGATAGAGCGACAGAGAAAAAGAAGAAAGACTTAAAAGAGAGGGTGATGATTGCGCAATTGCAAGGGGTGACTATAGGACGAGAGCAATACAAAGGAAACTATCAGACGAATGTCCCTAACAACGCACCTCCTAAAGACCGCACCTCGACACCCCACATTGGACGTACAGACATTAGAGAGGACCAGTGCGCCTTCTGTAAAGGATTCGGCCATTGGACATCCCAGTGCCCGGTTCTTTCAGAGATGAACAGAAATAGGGACCCCAAGGACGTAGCGGGTGGACCAAGAAATAGAGGACAGCAACGAGGGCCCACAAATGACATGACTAACGATAGATCAAACAGACCGAATACATTTGACCGACCCAGACAGAATCAGTACCAACAGTCTGACTGCGACGATGCCCACGACTTTGCATAGGACTGCCAAGGGCAAGGGAGGGATCCAGTCGAGCTCTATGTTGACCAGCAAGGTCCTTATGTCACTGCTAAGGTCCTGGGTACGAAGTCTCCATTTCTGGTAGACACTGGCGCAACACGTAGTGCGTTATCTAAACGACTGATTCCAAGGGCACCCTTGTCTGGCTCACTTGTGACATCGATAGGTTTCGATGGAACGCCCTCCACTAACCCTTTGTCCGCTCCGATCCCCTTTGACTTAGAAAACAATACCACTGACACGACGTTTTTGCTTTCCTCCAATACTCCTAATGCCATTATGGGACTTGACTTACTGAAACACTTCCGAGCGACCATTAGATGTTCCCAAGACGGAGTTCGAGTTTTCCTGTACGACAACCCCATTCTGCTTAGACATTGCCCTTCCCGACGCATGTTTTCTATCAATGACGCTGACACATCCCTGCTTGACACTCTGCCTCCGTATCTGTGGGCCAAGACGGATTCGGACGTAGGGCGCATGATGATTGACCCAGTGCACATTACTGTCCGACCAGACGCAATACTCCCAAAACTTCCACAATATCGGATATCGCCCGAGGGCGAGAAGGCATTGGTAAAGATTATTCAGTCACTGATAGACGCAGGAGTGGTAGAGGAAGTGGTTAGCAACGTTTGCAACAGTCCTATCTTGCCCATCATCAAGAAACAAGGAGAGGGGGATGAGAAAGCATACCGCTTTATCATCGACCTTCGAGAGATCAACAAAGTGGTTGTACCCCAGTACCCCGTGGTCTCAGACATCACCACTATCCTGACCTTGATTCCTTCCACTGCCACCACCTTCACTGTCATTGACCTCAAAAACGCATTTTTCTCTATCCCCATCCACCCAGACAGCCGATATCTCTTCGGCTTCACCCTAAAAGCCCGCTCATATAGGTTCTGCCGAGCACCCCAAGGCTACACTGAAAGCCCCAGTATCTACAGTCAGGCCCTCAAGAGACAACTGGATCAGGTCCAGTTACCCGATGGAGTGGTGTTAGTACAATACGTCGATGACATCCTTTTAGCGGCCGACACCACAGCCACCATTCAACCCCTGCACTTCCTTGCAGAAAATGGCCACAAGGTCTCCAAAAAGAAGTCGCAATTCTGCCAACCCCAGGTCACTTACTTAGGCCACCTCCTGTCCAAAGACAGAAGGAAACTTACTCCCGACCGGATCCAAACCATTCTTGAAACCCCTGTCCCTAAGACTCAGAAACAGGTCCGCTCCCTACTAGGCCTCACCTCCTTCTGCCGACAGTGGTTACCAAACTTCAGCCTCATTGTGAAACCGCTGCTTTCTCTGCTAGCTAAAGATGTCCCCTTCCCACTCCCTTGGACCCCCGAGTGCCAAACCTCCTTCACGGAACTACGAGATGCCCTTTGTTCGGCCCTGTCCTAGGTACCCCCGATTACACAAAGCCCTTCTCCCTCTACACTCACGAAAGGGAGGGGTGCGGTTTATCTGTCCTAACCCAGTCCATTGGCCCAAAGCAACGACCGTGCGCTTACTTCTCTGCCACTCTTGACCCTGTAGCCAGAGCCTTACCTGCCTGCCTTCGAGCCGTAGCTGCCGCTGCTATCTCTATCCGACAGAGTGAGGGGATCGTGCTTTCGAATTCCCTCACGGTACTAGTGCCCCATGCAGTTGACACCCTCCTGAACCAAACCAAGACGCAACACCTGACGAGCGCACGACTGACTGGATACGAACTGACTTTGCTTGCACCCCATATCACCCTGAAAAGATGCACCACACTGAACCCGGCAACTTTGCTACCCCTACCAGAGAACGATCCCAATGTGCCCCCTGTACACGACTGTGTGACTCTCAAGGACGAACAGACTAGAAGTAGGGTTGACCTCAGAGACACAGCTTTTCCTGACCCTGACGGAGAGCTGTGGGTGGACGGCTCTTGCATCAAACTCCCCGATGGCACCACTTCAGCTGCCTACGCAGTCACCACGGCTCGAACTGTAGTCGAGACAGCCCGCATCACACAACGATCTGCCCAGGCAGCGGAACTGATTGCCCTGACACGAGCATGCATCCTAGCAGCAGGAACCACAGCGAACATTTACACCGACAGCCAGTATGCCTTCGGGGTGGTTCACCATTTTGGGCTCCTTTGGAAGGAAAGGGGATTCTTGACCTCACACGGCACCCCTATCTTGCATGGAGATTTAGTCTCTGCCTTGATCGAAGCTGTCCTTCTCCCCAAAAGACTTGCGGTCATCAAATGCCAGGCACACAAGAAAGTGACAGACATTATCGGACAGGGAAATGCGCTAGCGGACCTCACTGCTCGAACGACAGCTGAAAATAGGACGACAAAACGCATGTACGTGACCAGGTCACAAGCAGAAAAATGGACCGACGCTAGGGACACTGTTAGGGACATTCAAATGGCTAGCACACAACGCGAATTGACTGAATGGGCACGGGTGGGATTAAAGGACGATGAAGGCTGCTGGCGGACAAAAGACGCAAACAAATGGTTGTTACCTGACTCATACCTGACTCCCATACTGACTATGGCACACTCCCCTGCTCACATAGGATCAGCCCCCATGATTGAACTTGTCTCCAGAGTTTGGCACAACGATAAAATCACGGCCCCTGCCAAACGTCTGGTCCAACAATGCCTGATATGCCTGCAGCATAACCCTGGGAAAGGAACTGTGGTCCCCCGGGGAGGGTTTGGGGTTCCCAATCACCCATTTGAAGTCCTACAGATGGACTACATCCAACTAGACAGATGCCAAGGCCTGAAATATGTGCTTGTAGTGGTGTGTGCATTTAGCAAGTGGGTGGAGGCATACCCAACCCGTGATAACACTGCTATGGCCACTGCAAAAGTACTGCTAAAAGAATTCTTCCCTCGCTACGGCCTTTGTCGAATTTTATGGAGCGACAATGGCCCCCACTTCACGGCCGAAGTCATCCAGCTCATCTTAAAGGGGCTGGGTATCACACAAAAGTTCCACGCAGTCTTCCACCCCCAGTCTGCTTGACTAGTCGAGCGACACAATGCCACACTGAAGTTAAAATTAGCCAAGATAGTGGCTACCACAGGACTGAAATGGCCAGACGCTCTCCCACTGGCATTGCTATCAATGCGTTCCACCCCCACCAAACACCACCTGACACCATACGAGGTCGTTTTCGGCCGGCCCATGAGCGTCTGGTCTGCACCTAAACCAACCTCCATTCATGACGTCCCGGACGTCCTAATGTCTGATTATTTGTACAAGTTAACTGAAACTCTGTCTGTCATTCATCAGCAGGTGCAGCAGCCAGCAGGCCATCCCCGATGCTTCCAGGGGTCCGGGCCAAGACATCCAACCGGGGGACTATGTACTAGTCCGGAATTTTCAGCGGGCGAAGAGTTTGGAACCCCGGTGGACGGGCCCCTGGCAAGTACTGATCACCACCCGGACGGCGCTTCGAGTGGAGGGGAAACGGCACTGGCTGCACGCACACCACGGCAAGAAGGTCTCCTCGACCCTGGCCACGACAGAAAACATCGACAACCAAGAAGAGCTCCTGAGTAAGGATCGACCATCACTGAACTGCTATCCTGACACCGAGGCACTTGAACTTGCCAAATTCTCTGATCCCACTGTGCCAACCAGAGAAGGGTATTTCCTGCGTCGAAAGGAGGGAGCTTCGGCTAAGTAGACCACGGACTGAGTTAAATCTCAGAACGGTGACCTAAACACTACCAAGGGTTACCCGGAGAGAAGCTAAACAAAGTCTGTGGTTCTGCCCGCTACCGAGCACCTTGAAGATGATGGAAGCGCCAGATAAGAAGATGATGGAAGCGCCAGATAAGAAGATGATGGAAGCAACAGGAAATACCCACTACAGGAACCCAAAGACTGACAATATGCACAAATCAAAGACAATTGCCTTCTTCATTGTCTTCCTCTTTTGCCTCCTCCTCATGACTTCCTTCTGGATCTTGGAGGAAAGCACACCTGCTCATCAGATACTGTTAACCACTGCACAGCCTACCACCATGAAAGAACATTATTTGATCTCACTCTCTCCTCAACTCAGAGAAAGGCGAAAGGAGTTCTGGAACAACTCTTTTGTGCAGCTACTCCACCAGCACAATCTCGCCACCAATGCCACCAACTGCTGGATCTGTGGGTTGCTACCCCACGCCACTGGACATTCGATACCTTTCATCCCTTCACCCTTCTCAATTCACGGCTCCTGCCTTGCTTGGCTGATCCTCCTGCAAGAAAGCTATAAGGACAATGCCACCTCCAGCAAAACCATGACGCACTTCTTTCATGAGGTCTGGCGAAACAAAACAAAGACACATTTCTGCCCGCAGACCTCCAACGACTCTATCCACATGGACATCCCTGCTAAAGAACGAATTGAAATGCAGGTGTTCAACAATCCAACCAGACCCACCTTCTCCTACCTGCGGAAACGAACGGCTGCCACTCTGACTGTGGCCCTGTCTGTCATCAACGTCACAGGCCACTTGTGCATAGAAGGTCTTGGGACACAGCTGGTAGGCCGCAGTGCTTGCCGTTTCACCAGAACTTTGGACTCTACCGATCCACCTTCCTTTGTATCCTCTCCAAATATGTACTTCGTTTGTGGCACAAAGGCTTACACCTGGCTCCCCAAAGGCTGGGGGGGCACTTGTTTCATCTCCTTCATCCTTCCTCCGACCTATGTGGCCCCAGCAAATCACCATAGACAAAAACGAGCCAAGGATATTGAACAAGCCCACTCAACAGGAGCACAGTTCCTCGATGCTATGAAGGGACTTGTTCCACTCTGGGGCCCGATGACAAACAGCCGTGCCATCCGACATCTGACTCAGGCAGTCGAGACAACAATGAACATCACAGCTGGTATTCTTGCTAACAACGCAGGCGAACTTCAAGCGGTCCGCCTGGTGGCTCTCCAGAACCGCCTGGTTCTAGATGTGGTTCTTGCGGACCGTGGTGGAGCATGCCGCATTATTGGGTCCAGCTGTTGTACATATATACCGGACAATTCACCCTCAGTATACAAGGCCATCGAACACCTCCACAGACTCTCTTCAGAAGTCCACCAGGAACAGGAAGAATGGTCGCTTGGTGGTTGGTTCTGGAACACCGTTAAGAACTGGGGCTGGAGACTGTTTACCATTATCCTGATTCCTGTAGTTGTTATATGTGGGTTGTGCTTAGGAATTCAATGCCTGCCGCCTTTGTGTTCCTTATGTATGAATTGTATTTGCCCTAAGACTGTGGACTTTGGAAATGAACGCATGGGAGCATTATATGATGCCGAGGTTAGGGATTTGATGAAGATCGACATCGAGTAGACAAGCTGGCTAGATATGTTGAAAAGGGAGGACTGTTAAAACTTAGGCTGCAGCGTCAACATTATCGGCGCCATCTTGCCCCCTTTCGAGCCCATTCGTGCGCGTAAGCGGCAGCCATTTTGAGTACCATGGCCTCTCTGCCCCTCGCTGATAGCCAGCACGTCTCTCTCTCTCTCTCTCTCTCTCTCTCCTGACCTCGCAAGCATCCCCCGCACGCTGACAGCCCCCGCTCTCACATGCCTTGGGTCATAAACCCCTCTTCAGCGCAGTTCTGCCTCGGAACCCCATCCTGTTCCCAGCGCGACACCTCCCTTCATTCCTTTCATGGTCCCGGGTCCTTTGATAAAACCCCCTTTTCCTGTGTGCCCGTTTGTCTTACTCGTTCCCAGGCCGCCACCTGGCCCTGTGGATACTGTTTATTGCCCCCCTGTACAGTAGGAAGCTTCCCCCATCAAAGGACCCTCGAGTTGATCAAAGCCCCCACCCTATGAGATCCGATCAACCCCACACATTCCGTGAATCGGCGGAATATCCAGCTGCGCGATAATCATCACCTGTTGTGACCGGGGTGTGGACTCCAACTGTAAATGTGTGTGGGAACGGGCCTGAAGGGGGGATTCCGAGGATGTCTTTCCGTACATCAAAGTATTGACAGAGATGTGTTTCATACAATAAAGCAATAAACTCGTGTATAAGAGGCCAGGCCTCAGAGATGCGGTTAGAGCACCTCGAGAAGATACCCTGTTGTCTGATTTGATGTGTTCTGCTCCGTCGGAATAAAACTTCTGTTTCCTGCCTTCCAGTCACCAGCGCCTGCCTCTTTGTTTGGTAATTTGAGTGGTTAAAGAGGCGGTTAACGCCGGGCAACTTAGAAAAAGGTCATCGGCCCTACCTTTTTCCACAACATCCCCCATGTTCACTCTAGCACATTCGGAACATTAATCACTTCAGTGGGGCCATGTATTTGAAACCTAACCGCATCCCACACAATCCCATCAAGAACAGGCCATGCAGTAATGTTAACTGTATTCAAATCTCTTTTCAGTCTGTATGCTGAATGTGAAGAGGAAAGAGGGGCCAATGTTCCATTAAGGTGCTGAATTCCTGTTCTTTCTTTGGCATAGTGGCCATCGATCAGATGGAAAAAATAAAACACAAAACCAATTGACATAAAAAGATAAAATGAAACTAAAATCATCCAAATGTATGTCCAAGGGGGAATTAAAAAATGTTTTTTTAAATAAAGTGGCATATTTTGCAATAGTTGAGGGTTTCTTTGAATGTTCTGAAACAGAGTCAAAAGAGAATCTGGACTGGCCGGCAAAATGAGTCTGCAAATCCGGCATTGATAAATCAGTTGGATAGGTGTAGTTCAGCTCTTCAGTGTTAGTAACAGGTATAGTATGTAATGAAGGACTGGAAATAGCAGGCATCTCGAGGGACAACTCCGGCTCACCACCAGAAGTAATGGCCAACACAGAGTGCCTCACCATGGAAGGACAGGATACCGCCGGTGTCAAGCTATGAAGAATCGGCCACCCTGTGTGTCTTGACATTGTCAATTTAGATAAATCTGTTTTCCTTACGACCTGGAAGTGGTGGTAATATGACTGTTCTCGTGCCCTTCACTCCAAGAATTCGAACCGGTGCACGATATGAGGGACCAAACTCTTTCTTGTTATCGATCTTCTCTCGAACCAGTTCTCCAACTTGGGGTAGCCAGCCAACTACCGGGATCTGCAACGCATCATCCAATGTGGAGGGCAAATGTTCCTTAGCTAGACTGTCTCTGGTCTTTTGTAGATCCTGTAAAACATTGCAATGTTCATCTACGTCAAAGGCCGCGGCCTGGGCCTTGCAGTCTAGACCGTCGAGGTCAGGGACGTACATCTTGATACCAAAGAGCATTTCGTATGGGGTCCACCCACCCAGAGACCTTCTAGGGAGATTATTAAGCACACGCTGCACGCCATTAAGATGGTCCAACCAGTTTCTGCCAGTGCCTATAACTTGAGCTGTCAAAGATTGCTTTAAGTTACCCTCAGGTCTGTATGGAGACGAAAACTTGACTTGGACCCCCAACGAAACCATAGCATCCTTATACGCCTTAGAGGCGAAAGCAGGACCCTGATCCGAATGGAAGGTACCACAGGCAAAAATCCCTACAAAGATTCGCAAATCCTTAATGACAGTCCGTGAATCAGCGCTCCGATGGGGCCATACCCACACAAAGCGTGTGCATGAATCAACTGCTACTAAGATGTACTTGTACGCAGTATCAGAAGAAAAAGGACCGCAGTGATCTAAATAAACGCACCCAAGTGGTTTATTAGAAATGTACAACTGTGTCTGAGGCGGACGCGCAGCAGTTGAAGGCTTAATCTGCTGGCAAATGTCACATTGAAGGACATAATCGCGCGTCTGTTTGTACAGTCCCCGCCACCAGAACCTCTGTTGTAGCTGAGTTACAGTGGCTGAGACACCGGCATGCGCAGACGCCACACCTTCATGAGCCGCTGTAATCAAAGTAGCTCTGCAATCCAAGTTGGGAATTAAACGTTCGCCAACATCAGGTATTTTCACATAAGGAACCTTATCGGGACTTAAGTGGTATGTGTACTTCGAAGGGAACCCCGCAGGATATTTACCTCCCTTCTCAGTGGCAGCAACAGCTGCCAAGATGTCATCATCTATCTTACTTTTGGACCGTGTAACTGCTGTAACTAAATATTTTGATACTGCTGACTTCGCTGCTTCATCAGCAAGCGAATTACCGACAGCGTGGACTCCCACGCGCTGATGGCCAAGAGTATGAATCACAAACACGAGTGGTAACTTTTCTTTAAGTTCCGCCACTCGGACCCAGATCATTTTATGTTTTATTGTGCTACCCTTGGAATCACGGAATTCATTCTGAATCCAAAAGAACAAGTTTTCATTGTAATACTGGACACAGTAGTAAGAGTCACGATCAAAGTCGTCACACTAGGATCTGCATACTCCAATGCAAGCATCAGAGCACGAAGCTCTGCTAATTGTGCGGTGCAGTCCCCAAGTGTCTGCGTGTGCACGACACTGGACTTGAACTCATCGTTCACCATGGCACCGACCACAATGGCGCATGCGGAAACGTAGGCATGTTTAGAGCCATGCTCCACCTGCGCCGAACCATCAGTGTAAATGATACAATGGAAATCCTCCAACGGCCGCATTGCTAAAGGAGCTGGATGAACAAATTCATACTGTAAATACTCCTGCGACCGTAAAGTGGCGTCAAAAATAAACGTGACATCCTGGGATGTCAAGTATGCAGCCCATTGAATCCACCGAGGGTGCAAAGCTTCGGAATTTGGTACACTGGCTTTCGTAACTGCCTCCAAGGCAGGACACGGGGTAACAACCAACATGCGTTTTCCCTGTGACAGGGCACGTTCCTTGAGAATTGCCATCTGCACAGCCGTCAAAACTTTCTCCACAGTGGAAAAGCGCATTTCAGCCGAAGTGTACAAGTGTGACTTGTAAGCAATAGTTACTGTATCTCCTTCATTAAAAGTTAGGTACGTGAAACCTACCGTCCCAGGGACAATTCTTATCACCAGGTTGGTCTGGTTATCACGAGTCTGTAAATATTCAGAAGCGAGCAAATCAGCTTGCAAATACTGCAGAATAGCTGAATGCTCTGGCAGCCAGCATGATTTGGAAAAAGATGGTTGTATCAAAGCATACAAAGGCTTGATACGCTGGGCATATTCCGGAATGTATGTTCTTCCGAAATTTAAAAAGCCCAGTAAAGATTGTAATTTTTTCAGTGTTGTCGGAGAGTGCAACTGTGCGCATTTCCCCAGGAAGTGAGGAGCCAAGCCTTTTCCTTCATTGTTGAGTTCATAGCCTAGAAACAACACTGTGTACTCTGCAATGTGCGATTTTGCAAAGTTAAACTTGTAACCCATGTCTGCAAAGTTACAAATAATACTATTCACTCGACACAGATGCTCCCAAAGCTCCTCGTCTGTGAGATAAATGTCATCCACATACGAACAAGCATCCGGGTCAATTCTCTCCAACAGAGAGACAATGCGGGCGGAAAAAACTCCAGGACTATTCTTATAGCCCATTGGGAGACGCCGAAACATTTTTTGGACACCGCCGCATGTGAAGGAAGTCCATTGGGAACTTAGACTGTCCAATGTATGGGCATAAAAACCATTGGAAATGTCAAGCGTGGTTTTGAACCACTTACGCACAAGACTATTTACAAGGGCAGAGCCGTGAGTATTCTGTACTGCACAGTTACGGCAATGCGAGTTTAAATGCCGGAAATCCAAAACCAAACGATATGAACCGTCCGGCTTGTTAACAGTAAAGAGGGGGTTATTCATCGGTGACACACACGTTTCAATCACACCTTGATATTCCAATTGTTCAAGGATCGCTGTGACTGAAGCTTTGGCTTCACGTCGTATGGGATATTGAGGTTGAGGCTGCGGCTGCGGCTGAGATCGTAAAGGAATCTCGTGGCTTGGGGACAATTTATCCCAGCCACATTGATTGCGGTACACAGCCGGTGCAAGCGCAAGAGCCCACTCTTCTGCAAAGTGCAGCGCTTCCACTCGCGAAACAGTGCTCGCGAAACTGGGGAGGATTACCTCCTCCCCTCTCGGAGCTGCGAGAACAAAAGGTGGGGGCCAGTTAGCCTCCGAAAGCAAAATGTCATACGTAGATGAAAGATTTTCCCAAAATACCCCTTTTATGGTACGCTGTATGTCACCTTCTATCAACAGGACAATTTCAAAAAGTCTATCAGGGGGAGCAACTTGTGTATCAGCTGTTTCAATGACAACATAAGTATCAGTCGCTGTCACCTTCAGTAGTGGACGGAGGGCCTCTCTCACTATGGTAATCTCCGCCGCGCTGTCCAGCAAGGTCAGAGCCCACGTCAGATTCCGAAGCCGCGTTCTCATAATCTGGGGCATATTGATGCGCCGTTAAGGCTGCGACTTTCTTCTTGGCAAACTGCGGTCTCTGAAGCGTAGAGCCCTCCTGCTTGTCTGCACCGTTGCGCGGGCGGGGCTGACCACGTCCTTGCTGGCCACCCTGGCCCCTGCCGCCCCCTCCACCACTGGTTGACGGAGCCTATGAGTCCTGAAAGGAACGAGGAGAGCATTGGTCAGAAACCTGAAACCGATCAGGTGATTTAATCATCGCTCGGTCGCACAAATCATAAACACGTTCTGACTGCGCAGGCAACGGAGACTCAGGACGAGAAACCTGTGTTTGTTGTTGTTGCTGTTGCTTACCCTGCTTCTGTTTTTTAGGCCAATTTTGTTTCTTATTGGAACTGGGCTGAACACTCGCTACCGAAGACTGTCCCTGGGGCTGCTTTTTCTCTTTATCAGAAAAAGGCTTAAGACCCTTGGCATTGCGGCCAACTGATTTATAAGCCGCCACAATTATCCTCGGTAACTGTCGGGGTTTCTCTGCATTGGGAACCACCGCCAAAGCGTTAGCCACCTGAAAGTTCACTGCATCCCCCTTGACATTCGCAAGGATCAGATCGCAAACTACATCAAAGGAGCCACACAGGCGCATACCCAACTCAACCGCAGACTCCGGTCCGTGATCATCTTGAACACTTTTAAGGCCCGTAGACAGATTGGACACAGACGGGGTGCCAAAGCACCTCGAATAGACCGCTGCAAAAGTCTTACCCCAGGTCTCACAGTAAACAAGCTCAGGGGCCAAATCTTTCGGCAAACTAAGCGTAAGAATCCGGTGTTTTTCACCAGGAGTTGTATTAGGAAACACTGCTTCCAGTTGGTCAAATTTCTCCGCAAGCCAGAAAGGAAAATCATCCTTATCTTCGGGCTTTTTGCCCATTACGGAATTAACCATGACAGGACTGATTTTCAGACCAGCCTGCCCTGCTGGAAGCGCCGCACCTCCAGGGGCTGCACCCTGAACATTACGGCTCATGTAATGTACTAATGCTCTAATCACGGCAATAGCGGCAACATGAAGTCGCCTAATTTCAGCTAAGTACAATTGCCGTGATTAGGGTGAGGTGTAAATCCAGCCAAAGCAGGCCAATTTGCGCCTGGAATGGACAAAGGACCTAATCTCGGAGCGGTCAAAGAATGGGATAGGGCGTCACCAAACCAAACTCCATGCTGCCAAACATCAATAGATACTTCCTGTGCCCTGAACGGAGCATACTCAGCAGACACAGGAGTGGCAGTGTATGTGTGGAACACTCCAGAATTTGCTTCCACCGCCGGAAACGTCACCCACGAATAAAACAATTCGTATGGATAAGCGTGTTCCGCACTAACCACCATTATCACAGCCAAGCCCTCCAAAGGAACATTATAAGCCTGCAAATGATCACGCACCGCAATGCGACTATGAAGCGGAATGTCCATGGCTTGAGCCATGACTGCACAGGAAAGTGAAAAAGCAAAGATTACTATGTAGCACAACTGGGTAGTAATTCAAGGAAACCGTTTTAGATAGATTCAAGCTTGAAAAGACCTATTTCAAAAATAGGTAGGTTTTTCCGACACCACCGTTTTCCGGAAACGGGAATGAAGGGGTCAAGGTTTGAATGATATACTACTCGAGTGTCATGATATAAGGCCAACAACGTATGGGCGCCATGTAGCAGGGATTCCGTTCTCTTACAGAACTGTGCATAGAGATCAGGAACCTCAGTGAATTAGGGTGACCCAAAACTCACCTCAGTATCCAAAATCCCCTTACCGAGCTAGCTACAGTGTCTCATTGGTCATACCAAACTACCAATGACTTAGACAAACCAGAACATAGAACATTAGGTTACCTCAGGTATCGTGGAACACATGAACACTCTTTCGCTCTATAATCATTTCAAACCAGAACGTGGAGTAAAAGAGGACACGTGCAATTTTGAAATATTTGTTATTCAATGCAAGGTTCTCAAACGAGAATACATATTATAAAAATCAGAGTTATCAGCATAGTCACTAATCCATAATAAGCAAACGGTGATAGCATATTATAATGCAAAAATCAATAGAAATTTGTATCACCTATTTTTCGCGCTCCCTATTTAGCATACTATATTATATCTAAGAAGGTCTCATTTGGGTTTTAGCAGGGCGGGCCCATACCTCTAAATGTCAGGAGGAGAGGATCACATCATCAGCTACCAGCTCCCTGCATGCGAAGCACCATCAAGTGTGTTTTTGCATTCTCAGTAACTCTATCTTAAACTCGCTTAGAGCCCAATGTTGGCAGCAACTGTATTTGTGTTATGTCTAGTGGTGCGAGGATCAGAGCTCCCAGCAACCTTGTGTTAAGTTATTCTTAGAGGGTTCAGCACTCACTGTTCAGACAGTGTACCAAGCACGACTGATATCAGAGCAATAACATATTATTCTCAAATAAATCACATCTTTCGTCTAGGTTGAAAGCTACAATAACAATTATGTGTCGTGTGCAAACTGAAACCAAAGGAAAATATGTTGTTTAAACATTTAATAAACTCATGCTAACTTAACACAGTATATAGAAAAGCAGCATCTATATGACAACACAAAGTTAGTACTGGCGAGTACGTGAGGAGCTATAAGTTCAGTGAGTACGTTTGAAAATTCTGCTATGGGGCCAGGAGGACGATATTTCAAGGCCCCTTTCCATCTGACTTGGGCTGATAAATCAATTCGGAAAATGAGAGCTTCCATCTTTGAGTCTCAGTATTCATCCAGAACACAAAGGTTAATACTATCTTTGTGTATGATGGCAAGCCCTCCCCCCATCTTAACTGGTCTATCCATTCGAATAAACTTGTAGCCCTCTGGTATTGCCAAGGTGATAGAAGGCGTAGAATGGGGTTTGAGCCAGGTTTCCGTGAGAAACCCCAGCTCCGGCTGTATTAAAGAAAATAAATCCCAAATTTCAATAGAGTGTTTGAGAAGGGAACGGACATTGAAAAGTATGTTTTCCATTTTCGCTGGCTTTGGATTTATATAGTAGGGTGCCTTATTTGATAACTGGTGGGCAGATGTTACCCAAGTCTGCCTTATATCAACACCATTGCTCTGATAATGGCAATTTCTACATGAAAAAGGTCCTTCAACTAGTGGTAAAAAATCATATTGGCAGTATGATGAGTTAGTATTCCTAAAATCAAGAAATTCCTGTCTAGAGTAACACTTGATGCTGCTTACGGTATTCACAGCTGTAGCAGCTCGACCAGGGGTCCTGGCTTCTGGCGCTGTCCTGGCACGGACGGACGCAGACGGGCTTGCCTTTGGCGTGCTGCCGGCGTGCCCGCTGTGCGTCGCTTGCAGCATCTGGTTTCTATGGGGGAGGTTGGAGCACTCGAGCGCCAACCTCCTTCCCCCGGAAATGAGTGACAATAGCAGCAAAGAAAAAAGTTTTAAAAAGAAAGACTCCCTCCACATCAAACGAGCAACGCTCGCGGTGGACCGGGGGGTCTAGCACACAACAGTAGGTTTATCAGCAGTAAGGTAAAATAAAATCAATAAAAATGATTGCAGTTCAATTTTAGCAGCATACACCGCTTACTTTACTTTTTGTATATTGTCTTTCACTGTAACACTTTACCTCTGACTTATCTAAGTCTACTCCTACCTTTTCACCGTCTCCTGATTTCTTCCTGTTCTCCCACTGGTTTGCGACCTCTAATCACTCTTTCTCTTACAGCTAGATTCATCAAAGTCCCGATTTGCGAGTCCTTAATAGCGATTATTAAGGAATCGCTATTAAGGACTTGCAAATCGGGATTCATGTAGAAATCGCAAAATAAATTGCGATTCCTACAGCCTCCTTATTTGCGATTAGCAAATTGCTAATCGCAAATAAGGAATGACTCCTCATTCATTCCTATGGGCCAAAGGAATCCCTATAGGAATGAATGGGGAGCTATTCCTTATTTCCGATTAGCAATTTGCTAATCGCAAATAAGGATGCGATTTCAAGAGTGCCAGGGGTGTCCAAAGGACACCCTTTAGCACCCCTGAAATGTGAATTTACACTGATGTTGAGCACACACATGTCCTAAGGACATGTGTGTGTGTAACATGCAACTTTGAAAAATGCATTTAAATACATTTTTCTAAGTTTTCGCTATTTACCACGAGGTTTGACTTTGTGGTAAATAGCGCTCCTAAATTGCGAATTCGCAATTTTTAAATGTTTCATGAATAGCATTTAAGGAATCTCTAATAGAGATTCCTTAAATGCTAATCCTCGCAAATTTGCGAATTCTTTATTAGCGATTTTTGCATTTGGGATGATGAATCCCAAATGCAAAAATTGCACTCGCAAAGGGCCAGATTCTCAGGATCTGGCCCTTTTGCGAGCGCATTTCGCTTGATGAATCTGGCTGTTAGTTGCTATAGCCTGTTGCTTTTTTGTTTTTCTCTTTATTCATTTTTTATACTGAAACATCTCATAGAGCCATTGAATGATACCAAGTCAGTTTCACGGCTGTTTGCTGAGGGGGATAAAACTACTTCTTGGTAGGATTGGGCCGCCAGATTGGGAGGAGGGTGGGATGGGTATTGTTATGTTTGTTTTTGTGTGCACATCCACTTATCATACCAATGTCGCACCTGCTGAACCTGCTACCATGGTATTGGGAAAATTACAACACTACAGTGGAGAAGCAACACTTGAATCGGTATGGCTAACCCCAGACGACACAAAAGGTCAATGCACTGGATAGATATATTTGTCTAACTTGGAACGTCAGAGGGCTTGGTAATCCATGCAAACGTCACCACATACTAGCATACCTGGACAGGCATAACATTCATTGCACCTTATTGCAAAAAACGCATATACATGAGATTCTGAGCGCACTACCTTTGCTACCGGCTGGGCATCACACAGGTACTTCACAACATACTCTACATATGCAAGGCTTATCCGTAAGGGCACACCATTTGCTCAGCAGGGCTTTCCTAAGAACCCACAGGGATTCAACACCCTGATGTGGGGAAGGTTGGCCTCTGCATCCATCACTATTGTTAATTGCTATGGCCCAAACACTGACAATGCTGTTTTTATTATAGTCTGTGTGGGAAGATGTTGGACATCAGCACCACACTTAGGGGCTCATTAGGATTGCGGTTTTTCCGCATCCTCGGGCCGGCGGAAGCCACCACCACCGGCCCAGAGGATGCGGAAAAACCACAGCGGACTGACCAAAGACCCACCGCCACATTAGGATGGCTGGTGGGTCCTGGTTTCCGTCCGCAGCTTTTCCGCCGCGGTTGGCTTACAACCGCGGTGGAAAAGCTCTAATCTGGTGACGGTGTCTCTCAGACACCGTCAGGCAGATTAGGATGGGATGTAAAACATGCTTTTCCGCGGCAGCTTTTCCGCCGTGGAAAAGCATGTGTAACTTCACTGCGGGGGCCCGTTGCGGGCCCCCTAGGTGAAGGGGGTGTGGGGGGTGCACATGGGGGGTACCTATGGTACCCCCCTGCATTTTATGCAGAAAGCGGCAGGCACCACGAGGTGCCTGCCTCTTTCCGCATGCAAATGCAATGACTGCATTTTTAACATTGCCGCGGGTGCAGCTTGAAGCCGCACCCGCCGCAATGTTACAAATAGAGGATGTGACCGCCAGGGTGGCGGTCACATCCTAATCGCACAGGAGGGGACTCCGCAGCCCATGCGGACGTCCCCTCCTCCTCAGTGATCGCGGACGGACGCAAGTCCATCCGCGATCATAATCGGCCCCAATATTTGGGGAGGAGATTTCAATGTTGTGCTTAATGCTAATTGGGACAGGTCTCACACACTATCTCCATTCCATGCCACTGCAAGCTGACACATTCAGACCGTTATTGAAGAACATAATTTATTAGATTCATGGAGTCCAATGCAACCACGGGCGAGGGAGGGCACCCTCCACTCTGGAGTGCACAATAGCTGTTCCAGACTAGAATACTGGCTCATATCTTGAAGATTGGGTACTTGGATACATGGAGTAACCATCTAGTGTTCACATACTCAGATCATTCCCCAGTACTGCTGGTGTAAAGTGCAAAATGTAAATTGATACTTGTATAGCGCACTACTCACCCACAAGGGTCTCAAGGCGCTTGTACGAATACCGCTGTGGAACCCATCCTGGCTTTCCCTGTGAGGCGTCCACTCCTGGGCACCCCCAAGGTGGAGGCCAGGCATCCTTAGCGTTGTGGAGGCTGATGTGGAGATTAAGCAAGCTATTGCCCAGAGTTGCAGAGTGGGACTCCATGATTGGAATAGGCACCGAGGCGAGAATTATCAGGACTGTGGAATTATCAGGCGGGAATTGAACCCTGGTCCCAGGATAGACCTCTGCATCAGGGTCTGCTGCTCTAATCATTGAGCCACACTTCTCCCTGGGCTGGTGCTGTGCCCTCCTGATGTCCCCTCCTTATATGCGTCCTGGAGGCGCTCTCCTACATTACTCCTGGATGACACATTCCATGGGGAACTGAAGAAGGAGATTGAGGATTTTTCGATAGGAACAAGGACTCGGTCCAGGAGAGTAGCACAGTATGGGAGGGCTTTAAGTTTACCGCTCGTGGATTTGTTTGGCCAACAGTGTGGGATCCTGCTCTCTGTCAGGGATCGTCTTCAGGAAATAAAGGAAGATATCAAAAGATTAGAGGGAAGCCTCAGAGATCCAGCAGGCCTGGTATTAAAGGCTGAATCGTGGAGGCCCTCACGGATTATCAGGAAAATGCAGAGCGCGAATGTCTGTTGCAGTGCAAATATTTTAGAGCAAGGAAGTACAAAGAGGGAGAGACCGGAACATGCATTAGCCACAATAACATGCACGTCTTGGTGCACGAATGCTGTTCTTGCGATTAGAGATAAAAGTGGCACACTGTTTTCGTGATATGTTGGAAATATTAAGGGTCTTTTCGAAATTCTATAACAATTTTCATGCTTCTCGCAGGCTGCAAAGTGTTGATATACCTTGGAGATCTGGCGTAGGGATGGTTGAATGATGCGCTGAATGAATTTCTATCGACAGATATAGAGGGGGTGAAATCCGAGAGGCCATAATGCAGATACAATCTGGTTAGGTACCCGGCCCTGATGGCTTACCGGAGGATTTTTTTAAGACATATATTGGCACACTAGTCCCACTCTTTCAATCAGTTTACAATGAGGCTGAGGACATAGAGCTGCTCCCACCTTCAATGAGGGAGGCGATGATAATTGCCTTACTCTAACGAGGCAAACCAGCGGAGTATTGTGAGTTCTACCGGCCCTATCTCTTATTAACTGGGATGCCAAAATTCTCGCTAAGGTACCAGCAAATCGCCTCAGCCTCTTAATGACTTTTTTGGTGCGGCCTGAACAATCAGGTTTCATACCTTGTGTAATGATGTGTGCATTCTAGTAGTTGGGCGTGGGTGGAGCTAAGGGGTTGGAGGAAGAGAAGGAGCAAGGACAGGAAAGGGGCAGTTAAAGTAGGGACAGGGACGAGTAAGGAGGCACTGAATAAAGCTCCATAAAACATAAGTAAGTGTCTTTCATTATTGTGCAAGACACTACACATTGGCACGCCACATCGCACAATTTGCTTACCCTGTCCTCCTACAGGACATTGACCCAGACCTAGCTGCTGTTGCCGTATATCTTTTTCTTTTTTTAAAACTTTATTTATTAGTTTCAGTCAAAGCAATGACATCAAAGATCCAAGTTCTATCACAATGGAACAATAGGAAACCAACCCCTCCCCTAACCCCCCTCCCACCTCCCCCAGGCAGAAAAATCAGAGGTTCGGTGCATTGATAAATTACATGTGATTCAACAACTACACATATGCAAAAAATAATAGCAATGACTGCATTTTACAAATTCCCCCCAATAGGGTTACTATTATAAGCTACCGGTGAAAACCCATCGGGTGACACCATTATTAGCCATACATCCTGGATAGCAAATTAAATCAATCGGTAGCAGGTCAGTGAATACTTGGGGTAGTGCATTTCATATATAAGTTCACTGCAAGTCCAGCCTGGTCAGCAAGTATGCAGTGAGCGGAGCCCAAAAGTCCTTTGGGCAGGAAGTTTCAGGTAACTCCTCCTCGTACGTCAATAATTGAGTTTTACAATACAACAATTCACGCAGTCATTTCTTTATTGCCGGAGTGTGTTTCGCACCCCAACATTGCGCCACAGCCTCTTGGCAAACAAGGTAGACAAAGCAGCTATACGTCTATTACAGGGCTTGAGGCGTTTTACATAGCCCAACAGACAGATATCGGGGGCGCACTGCACAGGTTCCAATATTATATCAGTAGGTAGTTTCGTCAAGTCAGACCAAAAGGCAATTACGCCCGTACACTGCCATTCCACATGCAAAAAATCTGCGTCTGCCACTCCACACCTCACATAATTAGCAGTTTCACGCAAGCCATATCTATGTAACTGTGCAGGAGTATAATATAGTTGGTGCAAAAATTTGAAATGAATTATTCTGAGGTTGGCATTAGCCGTGAGGCGACCTGTAAGGTCGCAACACGCCGTCCATACTTCCGGAGTGAGGATGGTCCCTAGAGCCGCCTGCCATCCAGCACAGGAGGGGTGGTTACTCTGCTCCCTTTCTCGCAAGGACGCATTAAAGAGTTTAGGGTTAGATGTAGGTAAATCATTTTTACCGATTCTAAAATACAGAATTTTACCGATTCGTAATTTTATAATCGGTAAATCTGATGGAGGTAAATTTTCGGTACTTTTGACCAAATCTGTAAGATTTGGTAATTACCGAATCGGTATTTACCGATTTGGTAATTGCCATTCATTCCTATGGGCCTTGTAGGCCCATAGGAATGAATGTCAATTACCGAATCGGTAATTACCGATTTGGTAATTGCCATTCATTCCTATGGGCCTTGTAGGCCCATAGGAATGAATGTCAATTACCGAATCGGTAATTACCGATTTGGTAATTGCCATTCATTCCTATGGGCCTTGTAGGCCCATAGGAATGAATGTCTATTACCGAATCGGTAATTACCGATTTGGTAAATACCGAATAATTCAAGGGTGGCAGGGTGGCACTTTGACACACTGTTGCACCCCTGATTAGGACTTGTGTGCCATGTGTCACACATACATCCCCTAAGGGCATGTATGTGTGCCACATGGGCACAGGTGTACATGCACAGATTTGCATATACACAGGTATTCGTTATTTACCACTAACTAATAGTTGGTGGTAAATAACGAATCCTTAAAGCCCTGTGGCACTGTTTACAGCGCCACCTACATCTTCAAATACAAATTTGGTAAGTTTACTGAATCTGTAATTTTACCGAATCAGTAAACGTACCGATTCGGTAAAATTACTGAATCTGTATTTTAAGATGCCCTACATCTCAGTATCCAAATACCGGTCGGTAACGGCAGAAAATCGGTATTTACGGCCGTTACCGACCGGTATTTGGATATCTACATCTGGCCCCAAGTTACTAGTCTGTGACGCTCTTCTCCCGCCAGCATTGCCTGCAATGTCCGTAGAGTAGTAGGTTCCGCAGGATAGTCCGGATAAACATTCCTAACAGCTTGTCGCACTCGGACATAGGTGAAGCCAAACATAAAGCTGCGGTCTGTGCCCTTCTGTGGCTCTTGCAGGGTTTTAAAACAACCACTCGTATACAGATCTCCCAGTCGCGAGATACCCACTTTATCCAGCTCAGTACGAACCTTCCATCACGCGTGCCACAGATATATCAGGATGCAATAGCAGTGACAATGATGGAACATATAGGTAGGGTAGCTGGGCTTGCTCCGCCAGCATACGCCAGGCCCACGCTGTACATTGAACAGGGTTTATTTCAGTCCGCGGTCCACCTGTGCCCCCCGACAGAGTTGCCGCCTGCACTGGCAACGGGAGGACCGCATCAGATTCTATCGCCATATGTGGCTGAAATCTCTGCAGGTAGTGCCAATAATGCGCAAACTGCGCCTGCGCACAGAGGTATTACAATCTTAAATCCGGAGCCTCAAACACTCCCCGTTCAAATGGCTGCACCAAAAGATCCCACCTACACCTGGGCCTCTTACCACCCCAAACAAATGTTTGCAATGCTGATTAAAGAGTTTTGAATAGCGCTTTTTATTCAATTTGATAGGGATATTGATGAAAAAGTAAAGCAGTTTATGTAGGAAGTCCATCCTAACGACTGCTATTCTATCCGCCAGGGAGAGGGGCAGGCGTACCCACCGCTCAGCCTGGTCAGTGATACGCGTGACGGCGAGGGAAGGCTGAACAGCTGGGAGGCGGGGAGAGGAAACTGACTTGGGCTGGTCGCGCTGGGGGGAGGGGCAGCGGGGGCAGCAGCGGCGGGAAGAAAAACTGGCGTAAAAGTGGGAAAACAGGAAAAGTGAAAGAAAGTGTGAAAATAAAAGAGAGTGAAAGGGTGAACATAAAAATGAAGAGTGAAAAACGAGGAAAACGGAGCAGAAAGTAGAGGATAAATCGGAATAAGAGAAAGACTCAGAGGTCCACTGGACCCGCAGGTATAACCTACGGGTGAAGGAGGGCCTCAGACACCAACACATACTGCAGGAGGGCCTCACTTAATGGTGGAGCTGCGAGGGAGGGAGAGCAATTTCACTGACAATGAGTTAGTGGACATTGGTGATGACAGTTCCCAGTTTCCAAGAACAAGATCCAGTTGAACTGAACAATTACAGTACAAAAAAGATTGATTGAAGAGATTTAACTGTATAGGTCTAGCTAGTTATTTATTTCTGATAACTTTTCTTTTTTTATTTAACAGAGAGGGAGATATAGTGTCTTGCGAATTAGAAATGATGGAACCCTTTTATCTCCTGATGGACTTTGTAGAACCGTGATGTAAGTGTGAGTGGAATGCAATGAAGGCTGGCTTAGAATGTGGAGATCGCAGTTGCAGGCAGATGAATAAAGATGTGTAATACTAAGCTCCGTGTGTGGGATGGTCTTTGGCGGGTACCCCGGCTGGGGAGGAAGCTACAATGCCCATATCATCCTTCTCACACACATACAACACCATCAAAATCACATTGCAATTACACACACAAAAATGATAATGTAGTGGTGATGGTGTTAATGTGGTACTAGTGACAATGAAAGTATTGATAATGGAGGTGATAGTCGTACTTAGTAGGTATTGTATTCATGGTAGTGGTAGTCATGGTGATGGTGTTTTAGTGGTGATGGCAATAGAGGTGATGATGATAATGGTGGGGATGGTATAAGTGGTGATGGATGCGTAGCGGAAGTAGTGAAAGCAGTGATCACAATGGTGCTAGCACATATCCCAACCCTCCCGCTTTAGGATGTAGACTAACAATTTCAAGGTTAGTCTTCCGCCTCCTGGTTCCTCCATGCAGCAACCCGAATCCGATTGCAGAATCGTGATCTGCAGGCAACAAGGCTGCTTGAGCTTGGAAATATATGTACTGAGCCAGAACGCTTTACCCTTAATTCTTGGAGGGGGAGATAAGAGGATGTGACAGGTATCGACATTTGTTTTTTGGCAGTTTTACATAGCACATACAAAAAGAATGGGTTTAGAACTCTGTTTTTGTTTGTGCTATATTATTAAACTGCCAAAAACAAAATGCTGATTGTCTGCCACCATACATGCCAATGGACTGATTCAGACAGATTACCTCTGCGTCAGTCTAAGTCAATGGGGAAAATACATTCTCCGACTATCTTATTTTAAATCTCCCACTTGCCTGCTCCAAAATGTTGGCATGTATGTGTTGTTAGTGGTGTCATTTTATAGAGGTGATTATGGTTCTGGTACTAGTCGTAGAAGTGGAGGTGGTTGCAATGCTTGTAGTAGTGATGTTACTATGACCTGCTAATATGAGCTATTTATGAGGTATTCAATGTCTGGCATTCATGCTAAGGCTTTCCATTGCATTCCAGCAAGAGATAATAGAAGAAGGTGGAAGGCAACGTCTGTTACCAGCGCTTGAAATGGAAATATAAAAGTGCAAGTGGTAAAGTGTTTGTTTGCAACTGACAAGTGCCAGTAGTCCCCCGCTAAAAGTACTGCACCCTTGCAGAGAATTGCAGACCCCCCCTCTTCAGATTTAAAACGTTCAAGTACTCAGTACTCGTGAGTACCTGCCCATTTAAAGCACCATCTCTTGCGCCTGACAGTGTGAGGTCTTTGAGCAGAGCTGGCGAAGAGACCCCTCGCACTGCCAGAAAACTGTTCACTTTTGTAGCACCAGACCTCATTGCCCTGAGAGCTGGCCAAGCAATCAGCAGTTTGTGATGGGGGACCTTCTTTATTGTCTATTCTACGTGCTCTGTTTTGCCTTGCTATTCTTATATTTCATCAGTGCTGGGGATTAAAGTTAAGACGTACTCTGGGAGAGCAGTCATGGATGTGGCATAACAACAATTATAAAATAATATTAAACATTGTCCCAAAAGACTTGGCGTTGAAGTACACTCTTTTCTGCGCGGATGATCACATTGTACACAAACAAAATGCAGGCAATCACACAGAGCTCAGCCCATGGCGGATCACTGCCCCAGGCTGGATGCGGTGGTCAGCGGAAGCAAAATGCAATTTACAATTTAGCAGACCAATGGATGAAGACTTGCCAAAAGCTGCTATTTGTATGTATAATATTTGTGACCTTTTTAGAAGGAACAGTAGTGTGGCAAGGCAGCTAAAGCGGTCTTAAAGGCCAGACCTAATAAAGGAGCCGATCTACAAAACCTGGTATGGTGTATTCATTTCATTCCCCGCAGATACAATATTCATATCTCACTTTGATTTATTCGTATTTGACATTTCGAGCGTTTCTAGTGCTATCCTTTCCTGTACAGCCACCGAGGAGTTGCCTGGAGTTATAGCAACCCAAAGCTTCCCTTCTGTGACTTGTAGTTTCGCTTTCACATTGTAGCTGGAGGCTCAAAAATATATTGGCACGAAGTGCTCCACATATCTATCATATAGGGCTGCTTCGCTGCTAGTGGCTGCCCTGCTTATATTTGGGGTGACCTGTCCAGGAGAGGGGTCACGTCCCATCCCAGACATCTAACAGTATCCCTGTGTTTTGATGACGTGCAGTACATTTTCCCAGGTGCTCCTGACTCCTTGATCTCTCAGCATCTTTTCATTCAGTTGATCACCGAGCACTTACAAACACTCCAGTGCAGTGCAGTGGCTTGCAGTGACAAGACGAGTTAAGCACAACAATTTCTCTCAACTAGCCCAGTTGGTTGTTATTGGGACACACTGCTCTCAGGTATTCGCCAGGTTCAGTTTCTTTATTTTTATTTATTCGTGTTTTTGTATAGCACAAGCCACGCCCAGCTGCAGGCTTTAGCACAGTTCCATTGGTAGGTAGGTGCATTAGAATAAAGGAGTTCCATACCTTTCTCCACCCTTCCAACCTGCATCTGGGTCTGTTGAGCACATTAATGGAAGGAACAGCATATGCTATTCACCAATATGGAGATGACACACAACTCTGACTGAAATGTTATTGCTCCAGGATATTCTAAGACTCCATAATTGCCTTTCAAAATTACAATCTTGGATCTTATTACATTTCTTGATGCTGTTAGCGCTTTTCTGTGTGATGAATTCAAAGACTATAAAGCGCTATCAGATGGATTGTTAGCAGTCTTAATCCCCTAATATTTTAGTATCAACCCATGGAGGTTTATTGCACTTTAATTCTTTATAGATTACAAAACTTAGGCAAGCAGCAATCTATAATCAGAATGTGTTTGCTTCAAATAATAAGCAATCAAATGAGACCAAATCAGCACCAGGCACAGGAAAAGTTAGTTCTCTCTCTGAGAGAGCACTACAAGAATCCCCTACTCTGCTCTACTCTGCTCTATTATGCTCTGATCTCTTCTGAAGACACACAAATAACATTTTGCACACCTACAGTCAGTTCTCAAAGGACTGTACAATCAGGTTAAATCAAAATTATACAATGACATACTTGATAGGTTCTCAAGGTTTCTCAAAATACAAGCTTCTACTGTGCTCTTGAAACGTACACTATCCGTCACAAAATAAGATGTATGGGCTACTCATACTTCAGGTTTCCCTTGAATGCACTAGTCAGTAAAACAACATTCCACGATAATCACAAAGAAAACAACATTTCTTCATATGGGAAAGACGGAAAAAGAACATTGTGTTAGAAAATTAGAACTCCAGTTTGCCTAGCAATAAAATGTTCATGTGTCACAAAATAAGATGGCAAACAACATTAGAAAATTTGAAGAAATCCAGGCATACATTAGCATTACTATATCTCAACATGAATAAACATAATATAGCTCTACAAAAAGCATTAGCATGTCTATGTGTTACTGTCGTTGTAAGGTAAACATTTAATATATAAAACGTTCACGAGTGCTCAATCCACAAAAGAGTGAATTCTTTCTTTCCACTCCTCAGCACAAAAAACAGCTCAAATAATTATTGATTATCAAACTCAATGTGGAGATTTTTTATCCTCTCTCTCCTCCCAGTTGAAGTCTTTCGGATCAAACCTTTTCACTCATTCTCCATATCAATTGCCCAGATCAACAGATTTCTTTCTTCACTTTCTCCAAAACTTTTACAAATCTCTCTTCGGCCCACTTGAGACCAGCAAATCAAACTTTATTTACTGTCTGTTTTTAAAAAATGCCCTACATAATAAGTTATATTCTCCCTTTTCAAACTTGTTTTACACTCTTGGTGATTCTCATCTCTTCCACAAAAAGCCCACACCCAGCTCCTTCAGTCTGAAAGAACTCCATTGCTCCTAATTGAAGGTAAAAAGAGGCTGAAGGTTCATTGCCTGGTATACAAACGACTTCAATCCAACAAATACTTTTTTTGGCCAAAATACTCACCATTTCCAGATGTGCCGGGGAAAGTGGAAAACTAATATGTATATATACTGTCCTAATAAACACAGACATCAAGTAGGTGAAATGTACTCAAATGTTCTGTTGCAGGGACTCACAATTCCATCAATTGTAGAGAATAATAATTCATTCTGAAAGTGAAATGCAGGAGAACGCCTGATTCAGGATGTCCTGGCTCTAGCACTGCCCGCCATAGACCGATACTCACCTGACTTCAGCTGTTTGATAGCAGTGCTCTGAGATGCTGTGATAGGGCAGGGGGTGCGATGTTCACTTACCTGAAGAAACAGCCTAGGGGAGACCTTGGGGATACCCACAATTAAAAAATAAGCTAGATTATCACTTTTAAAGTGCCCATACCACCAAAGTAGAGTTTGCAGTGAATTTTACTTTTAAAAATAGTGCTTCAACACAGGGCTGCTTTTAAAATGTCCTCAGGCAGCAGCACACAAATGCAAATGCTACATAGGCTGCTGGCCTCTAAACTGCCACACCCTATTATATACTAAGGATTTATAGGTAGTTTTAATCCACTGGCTCTATTATCTACAAGGGACTTATAGGGTAGGTCATGGCCATTATAAGTGCACATCAATGTATGTGTTTGTGTTTAACATAGCACTGGCCCTGGGCCCGACTAGCAGGGCCCAGATATAGTCGAAGTCAGCTAACACCAGTTCCACTCAGCACCAAAAAATGGAGGGGAACTGGCCAAAAAGGGTTACTTTCTAACATCCAATAATTGCATCTGTTTTCATAAACTTTCCAGACACCTCCGCTATCCAGACTCCTTCTTGCACAAATCCCACGCATACAGAAAACCAGATCTGGTGTTCAGGTCTTCTCCTGCATTGCTTCTAAAGCATGGAATGACCAGCCTCTAAACACAGGAGCCTCCTTCTCACTTCTTGAATTTCACAAGAAGCTGAAGATCTGGCTTTTTGAGTAGTCCCACTAGGTCCTAGGTGTACCTAGACGCACACCTGCTCAGTGCCAGGCTACCCGCACAGGTGATAGTGCACTCTAAAGCTCTGCATAGCATAGCTAAACATACCATTTGTCTTTATCGAACACCAGATATAGTCTTGCGCTCATGAAGTTAAAAATCCTGCATGTATTCATCTAAGTGTAGGACTGGACAAGAGAAGGACCTTGAAATAGATTCTCAAGTGACCCCTCACTATTTCTTAAGGTACTGATTAAAGTTAGGCATCACTGCACTGCTTGCTAGGCTCCACTGGCCTCCAATTAGCAAAATGATTACTTTCAAAGTATTGTGCATTATTCATGTGTATACATGGATCACCTGCTGCCGCTTTGAAAAAGCACATCACATTTCAACCTACTCAACAATGATTGCACTCTTCTAACTCAAATACTTTACACAGTCCTTGTTTTAAAATAACTAGACGAGGCGGAAGATCCTTCTCAGTGCTTGCTTTTAACCCCTCCCATGCTCGTGATGGAACCGTTCCGTCACGAGCCTCGGGTGGGCTGAGCTGGTGACGGAACGGTTCCGTCAGAGCACGGGAGCGCCGCGCGGCCCCGCCTGCACCCTAGCGCTGCGGCGGAATAGCCGCCGCAGCGAAGGGGTTAAAGAATGGAATCAGCCAGTACCAACTTTTCGTAGATTAATACCTTGACTCTCAGTGATTAAGAAAAGGCTCAAACTTGTACTTTTTTCATGTGTTAGTAAGTGAGCTTTCCAATAATGGTAGTGTTCTAGCTTCAGCATCCCGACACTTTTGTGTGTAACATAAGATCCTTATAACATAACACAACAAGGCAGCAGATGAGTGGGAATTGAGAAGGAGGTGCCAATGTAGTCTTCTCCCAGGACGGTTCAGTGCGCTGGGGAGGTGCCATTCCAGGTGTTTAGACAACTCAAACCGGTTGGTGTCTTGGGGCCGGATTCAGAGAACTAACTTAAGACAAAAAACATTTTGGTATTCACAGAAGGCATTTTGGAGTCCTAAAGTTAGGAGGCCTAACTTTACTACTCCTAAACTGAGAAAAATTCTAACTTTAAGACTTTCGGTATTCACAGAAGGCATTTAGGAGTCCTAAAGGTGGGACTCCTAACTTCTGTGAATACCGAAATGAGTAAGTGCCTTCTGTGAATACCAAAATCGGGCCCTTGATGTCTTGATCATTCACATTCTAAAAATCTAGGAGGTTGTTGTATTAGATACACTGCCTACATACCTTTATCTGTTCTGCATGGGCAGAACAGCATGACAAAAAAGGACTGCATTTTCAGTCATCTGCAACGTTACTGGAATGTTCTTAAAATAATAAACCGTACCAGAATCCTGAAGTAAGCAAGTTATTCTTGCACTCTGATGATGCAATTCTTGTCACAATATTGTTCAATTAAAGGTGTCTGGTTTCACAGAGACAAGATGGCTCATTAAATACTTTCCCATCCAGGCTGATTTGATGGCTGTCTAAGTCCACACCTGAATTAAAGAAACTGAAGCTAAAGGACTGGCTGAGGAAAGCAAGGCAAGCCCAGAGGGAATGAGGTGTAGCAAGCACACTGTACCCACTAAGCTTTCTTCAAAAAAAGAAAGAGTAAACAGACTTCATCAGCTTGGACTCCGAAAATAGATTGTTGTGTGTTTAACTGGACTTCATTTTTTTAAAATAAATAAACAATAGAATATTGGCGACACAACAGAAGGATGCATATGCGCTTTATTTCTCTGTTTTCTAGTTGGATCTTTTGATTTGGGGTTAATCTAGTCTAATTTATGAAAGAAAAAAACGTCAACAACTTGCTGAAGTCCCCACAGAATATGAGGTAAAGATTTGTTGAATTGGTTTCTACTCAGTTGATCCACGTTCCTCTCCCAAGAAATAATGTAACGTATCTCCTCTGTAGAGTGACATAATGGACAGAAGAAATGTCAGAATGTATGCGGCCCCAAGTAATCACCAGTGGCTGAGATTAATTAAATAATTCAAATCAGAACATTTTTATTTATCTCAGTGAGGCAAGCTAAGTGATAAGTATGTCCAGACGTGGGTCCCGCACTACTGTACCAAAGGATGGAAGCGGCATCTCACTGACAAGGCCTGACAACACTGAAACTGGTCTGGGTTGTGCTCACATCTGAAGTGGTTCTGACCTGCCTGGGTATTGGAGCTGCACTGCTCATAGGCTTAGCAAGACTGATTTGTATATGGGTAGTATCTGTCTGGAGTGACTTTGTATTGAATGGAATGCAGCTTCAAGTAATTACCAGTGTCTGAGATTAATTTAAGCATTTAGGAAATCACTTTTCTTGTTCTTAGGATGAGGAAGAGGTATTATTGGTAACATATGGGACTGCAAGGGTTGCCCATCGCCTAAGCAATCAGTGATGGGCTGCTGATGTATCTGGCCATGTCCTTCCGGGCACCTTTAGGCTGTCCGGACCTACAGTGAACACATAGCAGCAAAGCAGCCCTGTGTCATGTGTGACACCATTAGCCAGTTTTGGCTGTTTAGATTAAAACACTATGCTTTCTGGGTCTTTTGAGCTCGTTCTTGCAATGTTCAAGGCAGAGCTACAAGTTCCAGAGTGCAACATATGGTGCGGTAACAAAACACAAGTGACTGATGGTATCTACTTTAAAGCTATGTCAATGGCACCTTGCAAGCTTGAATTTCAGCTTTCATAGACATTGTTAATAAGCATCCGCAATGCCAATAGGTCTGAGTTTTATCTGAAGTCACTGAAGAGTTTACGTACTCAATAAGTCAGCATACATGCACCTTTACTCATGTTTGCACTTATAAATCATCCACCCACTCAATCAATCCGGATTCTTACAGTGCTGCTTATCACCTGTGAGGGTATCCAAGTGCTGGGAGGAGGGGTGATGCTGCTGTGGGTCATAGGTCAAACAGCCAGGTTTTTAGGCCGTTTCTGAATGCCTGCAGGAGGAGGGGAAGGCTGTTTTGCGGCCAGGTATTTGAAGGCGTGGATGAGGGGCATGCGGGAGAGGGAGGCGGAGCACAGTTGTTTGACGGTTTGGTGGAATTTCCCTCTGCGGTTAAGGTAGGCAAGTCCTATGTTGTGCAGGGCCTTGTATGTGTGGGTTACCATTTTGAACTGGCACCTTTTGCTGATGAGCCAGTGTAGTGATTTTAGGGGAGGGGTGATGTAGGCTCTTCTGGGTAGGTTGAGGATGAGCTTGGCTGCTGCGTTCTGAATGGTCTAAAGTTCATTTAGCATTTGTGAGGTGATCCCCACATAGAGGGAAATGCCATGGTCCAGGCAGCTGGTAATAAGGGCCTGGGTGACTATGCGTCTGGTGCTGATGGGGAGCCACTTGAAGATATTCCAGAGCATGCGGGGAGTGAGGAAGCAGATTGATGAAAATGTGTTTATCGGCTTCTTCATTGTGAGCTTGCTTTCGAGTATGATCCTTGCATGCTCTGTGGGTGTGGGTGAGGGGCCAAATTCAGCTGGCCACCAGGAGTTGTCCCATTGGGATGGGTTGCTTCCAAATATGAGTATCTCTTGTTTGTCGATGTTAAGTTTGGGGCACATATTCTGCCTTCAGCTGGCGATGCTAGTCATATACTTGTAGAAGTTGGTTTTGGTGTTTGTGGGGTCTGAGGATAGGGGGAGGATGAGCGGAGTATCTTCAGTGCATGATATGATGTTCATTCCATAGGCTCGGACCAGGGATGCCAGAGGGGCCATATATGTGTTGAACAGAGTTGGGTTCAGTGAGGACCCTTGGGGAACGCCGTAGATGATGATCTACGGCTCGATCTCAAGGCATAGGGTGGAAGGCGGGCCCTCTAGGTACTTCCGGTGAGGTAGGATGTAATCCATTTGAGGGCTTTACCATGGATACCAATCTGATGGAGTCTGTGTAGGAGGGTGTAGTGGGACATGATGTTGAAGGCTTCAGAGAGGTCGAGGAGGATTATGGCTGCGGTTTCTACCCTGTCTAGGAGAGACCTGATGCCATTGGTGGCTGCAATTCGGGCGGTTTCTGTGCTGTGATTAGAGCAGATCACAGATTGGGATGGGTCCAGGAGGTGGTTGTTTTCTAAGTGGTTGGTGAGTTTGTGGGTTATTGCTCCAGAACTTTAGCACGGGAAAGGAGTAGAGATATTGGCCAGTAGTTCTTGAGTTCTTTCGGGTCTAAGGTGAGTATTTTGAAGCGAGGTTTGACTTCTGCATGTTCCCCTCCTTCTGGGAAGGAGTCAGAGGTAATGGACAAGTGCCTTGCTAATAGTGCTGTTCCCCAGGTTGAACATGTGGTTTGGGGTAGGGGTCTCTGGATGCTCCTGAGTGGATGGAGCTCATGATTGTGGCAGTGGTCTGCATAGAAGTAGGTACCACATAGTTATTTTTGCATGTTTGTTGGAGTCGGTAAGGTTGAGGAGTCTGTTAAAAGCGGCGATGGGTAGCTTGGGGTCGAAGTGTTCATAGATGGTGGTGAGTTTGCTGTAGAAGAGGTCTTCAAGGATGAGTTGGGGTATTGTGTTCTCAGTTGCTGTAGGGTTGAAGAAATCTTTGATGATGCCTAAGAGTTCCTTGTTCCTTGTTGTGGTTGGAGCTGGAGCTGGCTTAGAGGCAAGTGCTCTGGACATTTTTCAGGTGTTGGTGGGTTTCGTTGAGAGCTAGTCTGAAGTTGGCTCGGTCATTGGGTAATTTGCTAGTGTGCCTGACCCTTTCCAGTCGTTTGGAGTTGCGTTTGGTATATCTACGTTCTGAGGTGTACCTACTGGAGTGTTTGGAGGGTCTGTCTGATTTGGCAGGTTTGAGGGGTTTAACTATGTGCCCACATTCGATGATCTATATGTTGAAGTTTTCGATGGCCAACTCAAGGTTGGAGGTGGTGTCTAGGGAGGGGAGAGGTACTAAGGGCGTTGGTCCAATGGTTTTCAGTTACTTTGCTCCAACTCCTGTGGGGGGTGCTGGGCTGGTTGGTGGTGATGTCGAGGGTGGTTGTGATGTAGAAGTGGATGATCGCATGGCTGGATCGGATGGTTTCAGAGGTGTGGCTGTACCAGATTCTGTCACTTGCTGAAAATATGGGGTCGAGTGTATGCCCAGCGATGTGCGTGGGGTCGGTGACTAGTTGCGAGAGTCCAAGGATGTCCATGCTCTCAAGGAGGTTGGTTGTGTTGGAATCGTTGGGGTCATTGAGGTTAACGTTGAGGTCCCAGAGAAGGAAGATGAAGTATTTCGGGTTGAAGGCCAGAGGGGTGATAAAGTCAGGGATGGCCTTCCAGAAAGCGGGGCATGGTCCTGGGGGTCTGCAGGCAAGTTACCTCAGACTGTTGTTTTGCCATTGGTGTTGATTTGAAAGTTGAGGTGTTCCAATATAGGGGTAGTGCTGTATGTGGTGGCTGTGCAGCTGAGGGATTCTTTGTGGATGATGGCTATTCCACCTCTGTGTTTGTTGATGCTGTCCCGGTAAATCATCTTGTATGCTGTTTGATGTGGCTGTGACGATGTCTGCTGCTGATGACGGGTTGAGCCAAGTTTTGATGAGAAACGCAACATCCAGTGTGAGGGGGTTGATGGTGTCCCTGATCTCGATGGTGTGTTTCTGGAGTGATCGGGTGTTGATTAGCAGGCCGTCGACTTGTCCATTCCTGGTGGCGGTAGCTGGGGGCTCAGGAGCAGGTGCCTCTATATTACAGTGGAAGGAACAGTGACGGCAGGAGAAAGGTCCTGCTGTTGATCAAGGAGATGCACGGTTGTAGTAGTTGCTGCATGGGCCTGAATTAAGGGCTACATGCTTGGTGCTGGTGTAGCTGTGGGTAGGCAGGGGCCATGGGGCCCTGCTGCTAGGCACAGTTCAGGCGCCGATGGATGCAAACGGGTGAAGGAGCCTGCAAAAGAAAACAAGGTTAAGAATCAGGAAAAATTAAATAAGGGGGAAAAGAACCTGGAAAGTGACTGACTCACTCATGCATTCACCCACTTACCCATCCAAAATAAAACAGACACTCAAACTCAACCAGTATATGGAAGATACATTAAAGGAATACACGTTTAAAAAAAGGTTCTGCCACCTTACTTTGGTGCGAAAAGGAAGAACAAGGGAGACCCTACTCACAACGGAACCAGGGTGAAGTGTTTATCCAGAAAAACAATGGCTCCAGTGGCATATCACTAAATAAATTTATAATAAATTGGGCACCTAATGCCTATCACACTATTAGAAATAGGGTGGCAAAGAGAAAAGACACAATTGGGTCCGTATCAAACCATTCTTTTATGTAAATTTTTGTTTGAAAAAAATCAACAATGCTTTCGACTACAACATATACTACAATATATAAAAAAAGTGCAATGTGTCCCCAGTGACTTGTGAAGTAACCAAAGAAACAACGTGTGTACATACAGGTGAGCTATACAGGTTACAATTGTGATTATTTACAAGGAAAGAGGCATAACTCAAAAAAGATTATTTAAATCAATCGTAGAACAGTTGCTACACAATCATAAGCACTGTATGAGTCACATTCGCCTCCAGTACGTCAACGGCGTTTCGACCCTTAGAGTGAGGGTCTCATCAGGACAAGGGGTGTGGGACGTCTAAAAAACATAATATATATTGTGGAATTATAATTATATGTAGTCGCCTTGAATATTAGTAAATATTCTTGGAAAGGTGAAGTGATTTACCTTAGAAAGGGCCAATAGATGTAAAACCCATGCGTGTTTAAGTAAATGATTTTACTTACAGTGAACCCGGCCGGGCACTGTCAGGGGGCAGACAAGTAAAGGCATTGAGTTAGCCACTGAGCCAAGAAACAACAGGGATACGTATCTAGAGTGACACAGAATCAACAACTTACCACTGTCATAGACACTTTAGTGGTTGTAGTGTTTCTGTATCAAAAAACGGACGATGACGCTGTTTGGCAGAATCACTCAAGGTTCTGTGAATGTAACAATTGGGGTCTCAGTAATTGGTAAATAGGCAATATCTAATTATGTGTAAGTGCTGAATACTTATCACATTGTGATGCCTACCTGAGCACGATGTATGCTAGCGCAATCGCTAGTTTCAATAATGGGATTGCCGTGCAAACGGACGGTGCAGTCAGTGCGCGAATAAGCCAGACGATATCTGCAATTGTAAATGGAATCTACGTTTAGCATGGGTTGGTAGTAGCCCAACACTACTAGATATATATTTTGGTTTGCAATCCCAATGCCTACCTAGGCGCTGGAACCACTCGCTCGATCGCCGCCTTCCCGGAATAGTGTGGTGGCTGGCGGGTGACGTCACAGCATTATAACACGCCCGGCGTAGCGTGCGTGGTTGCAATAGAAAGGGGACTATGTTCCAATGTTTATGTTTTGCGGAGCCTGGTATTGTTCACGCAAGGTTATCATTATCTTACAGAGCAAAATACACGCCTAATACAGAATAAAAGAAGTACAGGAAGGAATATAGGGACAGGGTTTGGAGGAGTCTTATTTACAATTCGTCACAGCGTTATAACACGCCCGGCGTAGCGCACGTGGTTGCAATAGAAAGGGGACTATGTTCCAATGTTTATGTTTTGCGGAGCCTGGTATTGTTCACGCAAGGTTATCATTATCTTACAGAGCAAAATACACGCCTAATACAGAATAAAAGAAGTACAGGAAGGAATATAGGGACAGGGTTTGGAGGAGTCTTATTTACAATTCGTCACAGCGTTATAACACGCCCGGCGTAGCGCACGTGGTTGCAATAGAAAGGGGACTATGTTCCAATGTTTATGTTTTGCGGAGCCTGGTATTGTTCACGCAAGGGTATCGTTATCATAAAGAGCAAAGTACACGCCTAATACAGAATAAAGGAAGTACTAGAAGGAATATAGGGGCAGGGTTTGGAGGAGTCTTATTTACAATTCCATATATTTCCTGTACCGTTATTGTGTTGAAAAACAACGTTAAATAATCCATGATTTTTACAATATAACCTCATTTCATCATTGTCTACTTCATCTTAATTTATACATTAATATTGTGATCACATGGGGTACATATCACTTGAATGTTACAACACATTAACTGAACAATCTGTGCTGCTAATACACATTATAATATCATTAACAAACATATATAACATCTCTTCGATCTCTGTGACCAAGGTAATATGCAGTTTCTGATACTACAGTACAGTGTGCCCCCAAATTGAAAATCTAAGCAATCATAAAATAAGTCCATGTGGAGACAAAACCTCTCTCTCTGTAACTGAGGTAATATGCAGTTCTGATATTACAGTAGAGTATGCCCCAAATTGAAGGTCTAAGCAATCATGAGTTAGGTCAATGTCGATACAAAACCTCTCCATTCGTCAGCAGAATTCAAACCTTCATTAATTGAATTGATTTTATCTATCCAATGGCATTCTCAGCGCTGTAAAATCTGAGTAATATCGCCACCTCTCTCAGGTAATGTTGCAATATCTATCACTTGCCATCGCATTTCATCTGCTGTATGTTTGAATTCTTGGAAATGTGCCACGAGGGGCGCTGTTAGGACAGACTTCCTTATGCGGCTACGATGTTGCCCTATTCTGGCTTTTATCAATTGTTGAGTTTGGCCAATGTAGGGTAGCCCGCACGGACACCATATGCAATACACAACATTCCGTGTATTGCAATTCGAAAAGAAATCTAATTTGTGATCACAATTACCATGTCTAAAGCTGGTGGTTTTGCAAGTTAGTGGGCAGATCACACAGTTGCCACATGGATAGTGACCAAGGAGAGGGGGGAGATTCCAGGCTGTTTCAAGGCTGCTGATTTTCTGAGATGTTTTTTCAGTGGATGACCTCACTAAATGATCCTTTAGATTGTTTGCCCTTTTATGTGCGAACAAAGGTACATCCATTTCGGGGTCAATACTTTGGATTATTTTCCAATTCTTTGTAATTGTTTTACGAATCTTGTTAGTATTGACCCCAAAAGTTGTAACACACACAATTTTATTCATCTCTTTCTTTGGTCTAGTGATCAGTAGTTCCTCTCGTGGGCAATACCATGCCCGTTTGAGTGATCTATGCACTAATCTATTGGGATATCCTCTTAGTATTAGTTTATTTTTCAAAACTTCTGATTCCTTCATGTAGTCCTCTCGTCGGGCACAATTCCGACGAATTCTCAGAAATTGGCTGAACGGCAGGCCGTCCCTCAGTGCTCGCGGATGTTGACTTTTATATGATACTTTACTTTGGTGGGCATATGCTTGTTCTACAGAAAGAAACTTAAATATAAGAGCGGGTGCCCGTTTTGGAATGATATTGTACAGATTGTATCATTGTTGGAAAGTGGGTTATTGGTAGGGGCAAATGTAGGTCTGCCACTGGCAATAAGGCCACTAACACATGATAGGACTCAGCATAGGTCTTAGAAGAGTATTTCTTTGCTCAACCCTTGGTAACGTGGCTGCGAGCAGACAGGCTTAACTTCAAAGACAGGTATGTAAAGCATTTAAAAACACCATTTCAGAAAATAATTAAGACACAACACAAAATAAAAATCCAACACCAATTTAAAATAATTGGTAATATTTTTATCAATTAAATGACACCAAAACGAAAATAATCCACTGTAGGGAACCAGAGATATGAATTGTTAAAGATTAGTCACTTTCTAGTGCTAAGAAACCAACAGTGCCCCTTAAGTCATTTCGGTTTCTCTGTCAGGGACACACCTTTATAAATTGTTCTGAAGAATTCTCACCACTGTAGTTAGCCGCCTTCTTCAGTAAGCGGGGTCCAGTTAGAACACCTTCCTGGCGTTCTGCTTGCAGGTACCAAAGTATGCAACACACAATCCAAGGTTCTGGAATCTCCAAGAGGGTCCTTGAAAATGTGAAACTTCAATTCCCCAATCCACTTGAACAAACCCCTTACAAATCCACTGGTTCTCCAGGCTTTGAATTCTTTGTGGGGCTGTTCAGGTGAGTTCTGTTAACCTGTAGCTTGCAGGGAGTTTCCACTCTTGAGTCTTTTGGCAGCAAGGTAATCCACAGGGCTGTAGTTTCAGATGGTGCAGTCTTCATAGGTCAGGCCTTAGAGTTCCTTGCACACAGCAAAACCATCAGCAGGGCACTTCTTGCTTCATTCAGTTTCAAGCAGCAGATCTGGAGGGCTCTGCCCCTCTCAGATACGTATTCAAAATTCTGTGGGTCAAGCACCAGGTCACTGCTGACCAATGAGAGCAGGGCAACTCCTCATAGTTATGACCACATCCTGTGGAGTATGGCATTAGTTTGTCCCAGAGTGCATCATCCTTCCAAATCCATAATGGCTGATTTTCCAGCAAGGAGGGCTAAACATACATCCCCTGGGATATCTCATTTCCATGGACCATCCCCGTACCATCTGCAAATACCTTTCTTAAGCCTAGTCCTGACTCTGGGTCACAACTGTCATAGTGGACTAAAACCCAGGCATCCCCTCTTGCCTTTGAAGAGCGTAGTTTACGACGCCACCTCCTGGCCTGGCATTCCTATAGAACAGATCACTGCCCTCCCAGCAGCCTGGCTAATCCACTTAACTCTGACCAATCAGGGCAGACCACTGAAAGGCTGAATTTGGACTTACAAACAAGAAAGTCTCATAACTTATTTTATGTACACTTTAGGAGAAATTGAACAATATAATATCGTTGGATTTACTACAACCATTCTGGGAAGTCTTTGAATGGTCCGGCTAGTCCTCTCCTATCAATATTTATTAATCAATCACTTCCTACCATGTTAACCTATGGGCCATGGGGTTTGCAATGGGGAAAATGACTTGCGCCACTTTTGTAGCACCAGGGCTTATAAAACCATATTTTATAAGTATTTCCCTCATTTCTACCGGACCCCCACCCCCTGTGCAACTAGGGGAGACCTCAGGGGTTCTGAATCTGCAGAAATATTGCAGATCACCCTTACCCAAGTCTTCCAGCAACAAAGTCGAATTTGAGCACCTCTTTAAGACAATGTGGGGAGTGAAATGTAAAATGTCACTTTACCCAGGCTTCTAAAAACTCATTTTATAAGGGCGCTCCTTAAAGATAACTGACCCCCACCCCTGGGATACCTAGGGTGACCCTGGGGGTCCCTAATATGCAAAAACATGGTAGGTTTATAATTTTTAAGGGCCCCTACCCCCAAAGGCGAGTTTGGGCACACTTTAAGATTTAAAAGATGTCCTGGCCACCAGTGCAGCTTTCAAACTGACCTCAGGCTTCAGCACTGCACACATGCTGGTGCAGAGAATCTGCTGGCCCCTAAACTGCCATGCCCCAGGATACTGGAGACTTCTAGGTAGTTTCAGTCCCCTGCCCTATTACATACTAGGGGCTTAGGTGTAGGTCATGCCAACTACAGCGGTACCCCACCATACTATAGTGTACCCTAGTGTATGTTAAGTCTTAACTGTGTTCTAATGTGTTCCTTTTAGCTTGGCCCTGGCCCTGGGTCTGGTTAAACAGAGCCCAGGGTCAGTCAGAGTCAGTTACCACCAGTTCCAGTCAGCAAAAAGTTGAGGGTACCCAGGGTACAGGATGACTTTGCAACATAGCCCCCCCCCCCAAAAAAACAAAAGGTGATGGGTTACTAACCTACACCCTGGTAGTCCTCATCGGCTAAGTGGAAAAACCTGGAAAGTCCATCTGCATTGGCATGGGCAACCCCAGGTCTGTGTTCCACTGTAAAGTCCATTCCCTGTAGGGAAATTGACCACCTTAACAGCTTGGGATTCTCCCCTCTCATCTGCATGAGCCACCTGAGAGGCCTGTGGTCAGTTTGAACACGAAAGTGAGTCCCAAACAAATATGGTCTCAACTTTTTCAGTGACCACACCACAGCAAAAGCCTCTCTCTCAATGGCACTCCACCTCTGCTCTCTGGGAAGAAGCCTCCTGCTAATAAAGGCAACTGGCTGGTCAAGGCTCCCTTCATTCAGCTGTGAAAAAACTGCACCAATCCCTTGCTCTGAAGCATAAGTATGAACTACAAATTATTTTGTGTAGTCAGGGGCCAGTAACACTGGGGCTGAACATATAGCAGCTTTCAGAGTGTCAAAAGCCTTCTGACACTCTGGGGTCCAAATCACCTTTTTGGTCCTCTTTTTAGAAGTCAGTTCTGTTAGGGGCCCCACAATGGTCCCATAATTTTGAAAAAACCTTCTATAGTACCTTGTCAGTCCAAGGAATGCCCTGACCTGAGTCTGGGTAACAGGAGCTGTCCAATCAAAAATAGTTTGGATTTTAGCTTGGAAAGGCTGTAAATTCCCCCCACCTATCAGGTGGCCCAGGTACACCACAGAACTCTGCCCTATTTGGCCCTTACTTGCCTTAATAGTCAGGCCTGCCTGCTGCATGGCCTGAAGCACTTCCCTTAGGTGGTTTAAGTGATCCCCCAGGTAGAAATGTATACAGCTATATCATCCAGGTAAGCTGCACTGAACTGTTCAAACCCAGACAAGACCCTGTTCACCAACCTTTGGAAGGTGGCAGGTGCATTCTTTAATCCAAAGGGCATTTCCTTGAACTGATAATGTCCCTCTGGTGTGGAGAATGCTGACCTCTCCTTTGCTCCATCAGTGAGGGCAATCTGCCAGTAACCTGAAGTCAAATCAAAAGTACTCAGGTACTTAGCAGCCCCTAACCTATCAATGAGCTCATCAGCTCTAGGTATAGGGTGAGCGTCCGTCTTTGTGACTTTATTCAAACCTCTGTAGTCCACACAAAACCTCAACTCCTTGGGTCCACCCTGAGGATTAGGTTTAGGTACCAGTACCACTGGACTGGCCCATGGTCTCTCAGATGGTTCAATTACCCCCAGCTGCAGCATCTTAGCAACATCAGCTTTATTGCTGGCTCTGACATGGTCAGACGACCTGTACATTTTATTTTTGACAGGTCGGCTGTCACCAGTGTCAATGTGGTGCACACACCACTCAGTGATGCCTGGGGTCAGAGAGAACAGGCCAGAAAACTGCTCCAGCACCTGCTTACAGTCTCTGTGCTGCTGGTCTGTCAACTTGGGAGAGAGCACAACTCCCTCCACTGACCCATCTTGCACATTGGTAGAGAGGAGGTCGGGCACAGGCTCAGTTTCCTCCTCCACACCCTCATCAGTGGCCAGTAACATGGTCATGTCTGCCCTGTCATGGTGTGGTTTCAATCTATTCACATGCAGGACCCTGTGAGGGTTCCTGGGGTGCCAAGGTCAACCAAATAGGTAACCTCACCCTTCTTTTCTAAGATTGGATAGGGCCCACTCCACTTGTCATGGAGGGCCCTGGGAGCCACAGGCTCCAACACCCACACCAACTGTCCTGGAGTATACTCAGGCATAGTAGCCTTTTGATCATACCAGTGCTTCATGAGCTCCTGGCTGGCCTCATGGGAACAGTCCAGCCCGAACTGCCAAGCAATGTCTTCCCTGGACCAGAAACAAGCTTCCGAGGACCAGTTTCTGGCATTCCAGCCGTCTTCAGCCAGGCTTGCTTGAATCCAGTGGCAAACTGAGCAAGGGACTCACATCTGAGCATACCCTGCCACACTTATGGCGGTCAAAAGTAGTACAAAAATGGACGGAGCATGGCTTGGCAGTTCGGGCTGGACTGTTCCCATGAGGCACAGGGTCAGACTGATTTGCATATGGCCATGTCTGAACTGGGGTGGCAGAGTGAGCTAAAGAATGGTGATGGATTAAACCCAGATCAGTTGACTGGGGGTGAGTGTTTGATTTGCTCAAACGCTCCGTCCATCATCCCCTTTTGTTTCGCTTTGTTCGCCCTAAGTTGGCAGGGTATGCTCAGACGTGAGTCCCTTGCTTACTTGGCCACTGGATTCAAGATAGCCTGGCTGATGAGAATTATGAATCCGAAACCGGTTCCAGGATGCTTGCTTCCGGTCCAGGGAAGACATGGCTTGGCAGTTCGGGCTGGACTGTTCCCATGAGGCACAGGGTCAGACTGATTTGCATATGGCCATGTCTGAACTGGGGTGGCTGAGTGAGCTAAAGAATGGTGATGGATTAAACCCAGATCAGTTGACTGGGGGTGAGTGTTTGATTTGCTCAAACGCTCCGTCCATCATCCCCTTTTGTTTCGCTTTGTTCGTCCTAAGTTGGCAGGGTATGCTCAGACGTGAGTCCCTTGCTCACTTGGCCACTGGATTCAAGATAGCCTGGCTGATGAGGACTATGAATCCGAAACCGGTCCCAGGATGCTTGTTTCCAGTCCAGGGAAGACATGGCTTGGCAGTTCGGGCTGGACTGTTCCCATGAGGCACAGGGTCAGACTGATTTGCATATAGCCATGTCTGAACTGGGGTGGCTGAGTGAGCTAAAGAATGGTGATGGATTAAACCCAGATCAGTTGACTGGGGGTGAGTGTTTGATTTGCTCAAACGCTCCGTCCATCAACCCCTTTTGTTTTGCTAAATCTGACAGCTCTGGCAGGGATGGAGTCCCTCCCCCAGAGGCCAAATCCTCCCCATCAGGGTTAGATTCTTCCTGTTCCTCTGGAGTTCCCTGGGCTGGCTCACCAGGCCCAGTGCCCTTGTCCTTGGATGCTTGGCCCTTTGTTCCAGGGTCCAAGTGTACAGCCCCTCCCTTCTGGATAGTCTGTGACCTAGTCACAGCACATACCCACTCAGGGAGCTCCAATATTTTCATATGGAGCCCTCTCGCCACCTCTGACCACGCAGAGGCTTCAAGATCATTGCCCCGTAAACACTGAACTGGGAGCACCCTTGACACAGCTACCTTCATAGGGCCTGTCACACCTCCCCATTCCAAATCCACCACAGCCATGGGATGGAGTTTGGTAGTGCTGTCTGCATATGTCACCTGGTGAAATTCACCAGGTAACAAGCTCTCTGACGCCACCAGTTTATCCAGGACCATAGTTACACTAGCCCCAGTGTCTCTGAAAGCCTCAATCTCAGTCCCATTCACTTTAGGCCTCTGCCTGTACTTGTCCATGTTTGGAGGTAAGGCAGCAAGGATGGCCATACTCACTCACCCAGGGACACTAAGGTTGCTTCCACCACCTGCCTGTTCTACACACCACGCTCGTCCTCTGATCTGACACTGGCAATCCCTGTGGATGGCCCCTTAGGGGGAGCTTCTTGGTGCAGACAGCATCTCCCTGCTTATGCCCTGGCTGGTTACAGTCAAAGCACGTACCCACCTTTGAGGGGTCAAAGAACCTACCAGGCTTTCCCTGAAACCTCCTCCCTTTGAATTTGGGTTGGCTCAGGCCCCCCTCCTTGTGCAGGTTGTTGTGGGTCTTTGGAGGACTCCTTAGGATTTTGACCTTCATTTTCCTGGGCTTTCCCCTGGGTAGGGACCTTTCCTCCTTTCTTCTGGTCACCCCCCTGATGCTGAATTGAAACCCGGGTTCTCACCCACTCATCAGCTGATTCCCCCAGCTCTCTGGGGTCTGTCAGCTTAGAGTCCACTAGATACTGGTGTAACTTCTCTTCTGCACAATGAGTCAAAATGTGTTCTTTCAAAAACAAATTATACAATCCCTCATATGTGTCAACTTTGTTACAGACAATCCAGCCTTCCAGTGCCTTTACTGAAACGTCCACAAAGTCTACCCAAGACTTTGAACTCAATTTCTGTGTGCCTCTAAACTTCACCCTGTACTGTTCTGGAGTCAGACCAAATCTCTTGACTAAGCATGCCTTCATCTGCTGGTAGGATTCTGCATCCTCTCCCTTCAGGGTCAGGAGCCTATCCCACCCAGCTACTGGAATCAACTCCCACAGGAGTGCACCCCAATACCTAAAGTGAACCCTACTCATTTTAAGGGCCCTCTCAAAAGCTGCTAGCCACTTCTCAATGTCATCCCCCTCAGTGTACTTGGGTACTATGCCTTTGGGAAGTTTAGGTTCAAATCTACCACCCCTGGACATCACAGCATCTTCTTCACTTTCGCTGGCACCATTCCTTTTCTCCTCCCTCTCTCATTTTCTCTTAGCCAATTCGAATTTCTCCTTCTCCAAGGCAATCAACTCTAATTGAGCCTGAAGCTGTCTCTCTGCAAGGGACAGAAGTGCAACCTGAGTAAGGGACCCTAAACCCTCTCCCACCACCACCTTGATTCACCTGGCTAACACTAGTAACAATGGGAAAGGTCTCATCCTCACCCCCCTCTCGGTGAGGTTGGGGGGAACATCTTCCCACCTCCTTGGGTTCTCCTCAGCTGCCCTGGCCCAGGCCTTTAGGGACTCAAGCAACCCTGCCTTCCTCATCTTCTTGGCAGCATGCAGCCCCCTAAGCCTACACTGCTCCCTAAGATCAGCCATCTTAAACTGGGACAGTTTAGCCAGGTCCCGCTCCATGGTTCCCTAGTTTTGGGTCACAAAAAAACTAGGCAAAATGGACTTAAAACAATTTGGAAAAATCAAAACAATTGATTAAAACAGTTTAGTCCAAATTCCAAAAATCACACTTAAAAGTTTTGTTCTAAGGCAATTTAGAGGATTTTTATAATCTTAAAATATTCACTGAAAGGTGTACTTTTTAAACGCAAGTCCTCATCCACACCGCTGAACACCAAATGTTGGAAAGTGGGTTATTGGTAGGGGCAAATGTAGGTCTGCCACTGGCAATAAGGCCACTAACACATGTTAGGACTCAGCATAGGTCTTAGAAAAGTATTCCTTTGCTCAACCCTTGGTAACGTGGCTGCGAGCAAACAGGCTTAACTTCAAAGACAGGTATGTAAAGCATTTAAAAACACCATTGCAGTAAATAATTAAGACACAACACAAAATAAAAATCCACCACCAATTTATAACAATAGGTAATATTGTTATCTTTTAAATGACACCAAAACGAAAATAATCCGCTGTAGGGAACCAGAGATATACATTTTTAAAGATTAGTCACTTTCTAGTGCTTAGAAACCAACAGTGCCACTTAAGTCATTTCGGTTTCTCTGTCAGGGACAAACCTTTATAAATTGTTCTGAAGAATTCTCACCACTGTAGTGGGCTGCCTTCTTCAGCAAGCGGGTTCCAGTTAGAACACCTTCCTGGCGTTCTGCTTGCAGGTACCAAAGTATGCAACACACAATCCAAGGTTCTGGAATCTCCAAGAGGGTCCTTGAAAGTGTGAAACTTCAATTTCGCAATCCACTTGAACAAAACCCTTACAAATCCACTGGTACTCCAGGCTTTGAATTCTTTGTGGGGCTGTTCAGGTGAGCTCTGTTAACCTGTAGCTTGCAGGGAGTTTCCACTCTTGAGTCTTTTGGCAGCAAGGTAATCCACAGTGCTGTAGTTTCAGATGGTGCAGTCTTCATAGGTCAGGCCTTAGAGTTCCACATCGTCAAAGAATTTACCAACCCCTCAGCCAACTCCAACGACATCACCCCCTCTCAAGCCCTCTGCGACTCCCTAGCTTCGTTCTTCCACAACAAAATCGCAGACATCCACAACAGCTTCGACAACCGACCCGGAGACCAACCCACCCAACCTTCTGCAGGACCTTCACCCCCATTGAACATCCTTAATAGCTGGAACCCAATCTCCACTGAGGACACCATCCGCCTGATGAACTCCATCCACTCAGGATCCCCCACAGACCCTTGCCCTCACCACATCTTCAACAAAGCTGAGTCCATCATAGCACCGCACCTCCGAGACGTCATCAACTGCTCCCTCAACTCCGCCACCTTCCCGGAAAGCTGGAAACACGCAGAACTTAGCGCCCTTCTGAAAAAACCCACAGCGGACCCCACCGAACTCAAAAACTACCGCCCCATCTCGCTCCTTCCATTCCCGGCCAAAGTCATCGAGAAAGCTGTCAACAACCAGCTCGCCGCCTTCCTCGAAACCAACAAATCCCTCGACTCCTCACAGTCCGGCTTCCGAGCCAAACACAGCACGGAGACCGCCCTCATCGCAGCAACAGACGACATTCGAACTCTACTGGACAACGGAGACACTGTCGCCCTCATCCTCCTTGACCTCTCTGCAGCCTTTGACACAGTCTGCCATAGCACCCTTCTACAGCGCCTCAGAAACATCGGAATCCAAGGAAAAGCACTGGAATGGATCACCTCGTTCCTCACCGGAAGAACCCAGAGTGTCCGCCTCCCACCATTCAAGTCAGAGGCCACTGAAGTCATCTGCGGCGTACCACAAGGATCCTCACTCAGCCCCACCCTCTTCAACGTATACATGAGCCCCTTCGCGGCCATCGCACGCCAACATAACCTCAACATCATCTCCTACGCCGACGACACTCAACTGATCCTCTCACTCACCAAAGACCCTAACACTGCCAAAACCAACCTACATGAAGGAATGAAAGAAGTGGCCGAGTGGATGAAGCACAGCCGTCTGAAACTAAACTCAGACAAAACAGAAGTCCTTATCTTAGGTACCTCCCCCTCCTCCTGGGATGACTCGTGGTGGCCTGAGGCCCTTGGAAAAGCACCCACCCCGACGGACCACGCACGGAACCTGGGCGTCATCCTCGACTCCTCACTCTCCATGAACAGACAAGTCAACGCCGTTTCATCATCTTGCTTCAACATTCTTCGCATGCTCAAAAAAACATTTCGCTGGATCCCCACCGAAACCAGAAAAACGGTCACCCATGCACTGGTTACAAGCCGCCTGGACTACGGAAACACCCTTTATGCCGGTACCACCGCTAAACTCCAGAAAAAACTCCAACGCATCCAGAACGCATCAGCCAGACTCATACTAGACATCCCGCGTAAAGACCACATCTCTAGTCACCTGAAAGACCTTCACTGGCTTCCCGTCAATAAGAGGATCACTTTCCGCCTCCTAACCCACGCACACAAAGCACTCTACGAACTTGGACCCGAATGCCTCAACACACGACTTTCCTTCTACACCCCCTCCCGCCAGCTACGATCCTCCAACCAAGCCCTTGCTACCGTACCTCGCATCAACAAAACCACCATGGGAGGTAGATCCTTCTCCTACCTAGCAGCTAAAACCTGGAACTCACTCCCCACTCACCTTCGTCTCACTCAGAACCACCTAGCATTCAGAAAGCAACTTAAAACTTGGATATTCGACAAGTAATTCCCCACCCTCTTCAAGCGCCTTGAGACCCTCCGGGTATGTAGTGCGCTATATAAATCTTTTGACTTTGACTTTGACTTTGACAGCAAAATCATCAGCAGGGCACTTCTTGCTTCATTCAGTTTCAAGCAGCAGATCTGGAGGGCTCTGCCTCTCTCAGATACTTATTCAAAATTCTCTGGGTCAAGCACCAGGTCACTGCTGACCAATGAGAGCAGGGCAACTCCTTATAGTTATGACCACATCCTGTGGAGTGTGGCATTAGTTTGTCCCAGAGTGCATCATCCTTCCAAATCCATAATGGCTGATTTTCCAGCAAGGAGGTAAGAGCTGGCTAAACACACCCCCTGGGATATCTCATTTCCATGGACCATCCCCGTACCATCTGCAAATATCTTTCTTAAGCCTAGTCCTGACTCTGGGTCACGACTGTCATAGTGGACTAAAACCCAGGCCTCCCCTCTTGCCTTTGAAGAGCGTAGTTTACGACGCCACCTCCTGGCCTGGCATTCCTATAGAACAGATCACTGCCCTCCCAGCAGCCTGGCTAATCCACTTAACTCTGACCAATCAGGGCAGACCAATGAAAGGCTGAATTTGGACTTACAAACAAGAAAGTCTCATAACTTATTGTATGTACACTTTAGGAGAAATTCAACAATATAATATCGTTGGATTTACTACAACCATTCTGGGAAGTCTTTGAATGGTCCGGCTAGTCCTCTCCTATCAATATTTATTAATCAATCACTTCCTACCATGTTAACCTATGGGCCATGGGGTTTGCAATGGGGAAAATGACTTGCGCCACTTTTATAGCACCCAGGCTTATAAAACCATATTTTATAAGTATTTCTCTAATTCCTACCGGACCCCCACCCCCTGTGCAACTAGGGGAGACTTCAGGGGTTCTGAATCTGCAGAAATATTGCAGATCACCCTTACCCAAGTCTTCCAGCAACAAAGTCTAATTTGAGCACCTCTTTAAGACAATGTGGGGAGTGAAATGTAAAATGTCACTTTACCCAGGCTTCTAAAAACTCATTTTATAAGGGCGCTCCTTAAAGATAACTGACCCCCACCCCTGGGATACCTAGGGGTGACCCAGGTGGTCCCTAATATGCAAAAACATGGTAGGTTTATAATTTTTAAGGGCCCCTACCCCCAAAGGCGAGTTTGGGCACACTTTAAGATTTAAAAGATGTCCTGGCCACCAGTGCAGCTTTCAAACTGACCTCAGGCTTCAGCACTGCACACATGCTGGTGCAGAGAATCTGCTGGCCCCTAAACTGCCATGCCCCAGGATACTGGAGACTTCTAGGTAGTTTCAGTCCCCTGCCCTATTACATACTAGGGGCTTAGGTGATGGGTCATGCCAACTACAGGGGTACCCCACCATACTATAGTGTACCCTAGTGTATGTTAAGTCTTAACTGTGTTCTAATGTGTTCCTTTTAGCTTGGCCCTGGCCCTGGGTCTGGTTAAACAGAGCCCAGGGTCAGTCAGAGTCAGTTACCACCAGTTCCAGTCAGCAAAACGTTGGGGGCGCCCAGGGCACAGGATGACTTTGTAACAATCATTTTCCAAATTTTGAACATAGGTACCACATTTAGAAGCAACGTTAGACATCTTAAAGCCAAAAACAAAAAAAAATGATATTACAAGCACATTACCATTCAATGGCCACTCGGTATACAGGGCACTGGGCATTCATCTTTGAATGCAGAAGTGTATAGTGTGGCGCTGCTATTCTAATCCAAGGTGACCAACATAATGCTTCTCAACATGGAGGATATCTTTGAACAGTAGAACTATGATACACAATGGACAATGAAGTTCCAAGATGGCTCCCCATTTAGAAGCAGCAGCTGCACTGTAAGTGGAGGAAATGAGAAGCAAGTGAGCAGTCCAATAAAAATATGTGGAAAACTGCAGAGGGCTGAAAAAAAAGAAGAAATGAAAGGTGACCTAAAAAATGTCAAAAATTGAAACACTGAAGCATACTCATTTTCGGGCAGATTTCAAGATGTAATCAGCATACATGCCAATAGACCCAATTCAGGTGGGAGAATTGCGTTTTTTGAGGTAAAAAAAGGCTTTATTTTGGCTGTCTCCCATCTGAAATTGCACTGCTTCAATTGAAGTCAATGTGGAGAAATACATTCTCATGATTATTTTGTTGATCTGTTAAAATATGTGGCAAAAATGCCCTTTCTCACAGGGCACTAGAGCCAATGGCTGAAATCAGCTAACATATTGCCACATGCACTTTAATATCATGGGGAGGAACAGAACACTTGAACAGATAAAAATGTAGATCAGACCCAACCACTCTGTACAGACAATTAGCTAAGACCCTGCATATGGGTATGTGTATGTAGAGTTTATTCATGTATTTATAAACCCTGTCAGGCAAAGAATCACACCTAACTGTAGCTCCTAAGAGGGTCTAAGCAAAGAGTATCAGAGTGCAGGTCTTCTATTCCCAGGGCTTTACCATGGAGGTAACCGACACCAAAGTTGCTGCTTACTACAGTAATCTGTGACATTCCATACAAGTAAATACCAGTCTACAGGCGCTAACCAAGTATTATAACAGTCTATCGTGAAGGGCTTTTGGTGGCTTTAACATATGATTTTCACAAATAAGTCAGGCCTATTGCCTATGCTTACATTTTTCACAATAACCAGATGAGACCTATAGCATATGATATACATAGACCCTGTCGACATCAAAGCTGGGGAACCAGGGGGCATATTATCAAGGGGGTTTATCTCCGCTTTTTTGGCTTTAAAAGCCAAGAAAGCGGAGATAAAATTATCTCCCTATTACCTAGCTGTCGCTAACACCAGTTAGCGACAGCTAGTAGGAGATAGCGACCATCTTGGGCCCCACTTTGCATGTCAGTGATATTTATCACTAATGACATGGAAAGTGGGCGTGCCAAGATGTTAGCGACTGAAAACAGTCGCTAACATCGCTATCTCCTACTACCAACTTTTGGAGATATTTGCGCTAAGCGCGAATATCTCCAAAAGCTAGCACCTGCCCTGAGCAGTTCTTAGCCATGTCATCCAATGGTAGGTGGATAACATGGCTAAGAGCATTAGCTCGGTAATGCATGAATATCGCTGGCTTTTCAGCGATATTCATGCATTGCGGCGATTTTTATCGCATTTGCGATAAACCTTGGTAATACCAAGGTTTATTTGCGGTAAAAATCGGCGCAGTTCAGCGGTACATTTTTGTCTCTAACCAAGCAATAGCGATAATTATCGCTATTGCTTGGTAATATGCCCCCAGGTTAGAGTCTCGGCGGGGACGCTCAACATCCTGTGATTCTGGGCAAATCACTGAATCTCTCTGTACCTAACAAAATGAATGTGTCCGTCTGCAACGCAACTGGTGCTCATGTACCGTGCACTGATTCCTTCAGGTCGAGTTTGCGCCATATAAACCCCCACCTCATCCCCCAACCCCCCCCAAAAAAAAAATAACAGCAAGGTGTGCACCCTCATTCATTGGCTCATCTCCATAACCAACTCAGGCTAACAACCGTGTAATGGAAGTCCACTCTTTATAGCCTTTTTGCTTTAACTCATGTCTTTCACAATAAATAAGACAGGGCTATCACCTTTTTTTGTTGTAATTTATCATTATAAACAGATTAGGCCTATAATCTTGATCAGCGGCTTGTCACTATAGTCAACTGAGTCCTGCTCTCCTGATCATCGGCTTTTCCACATGTCAAAAAGTGCAAGTACAGGAACTCTTTTCAACTTCCACCCAATCAATATTTTTGTCAGAAAAGCCAACATTTTGGAGGAGCCATAGACACCCTCGCAGAATGGCTGCTATAAACTAATTTATTTGTTGAACACATAAGGTCTGGTCACACACAGCTTCTTTCAAGGCTGACCTAAAACAAAACTACAAGGCCCAGAATGCAACTTTGTCTATACAGTCAGCACTGGCTGGAGGTGTCATACATGACAGAAATCCACCTGCCAGCGATACAAGATATTAGCAGAAAAATCCATTCCAAATGTGTAGCCTGGGGACGTATGTATTAAAAGTGAATACTTGAAGCCTGATTCGTCAATATGCCTCGTGTGACGTGCGGTGAAGCTGTCAGCCCACGTCAGGTGCCCCCGCGCCAGATATACAAATTAGTTTCCAAGTATCGGGGCCGTTCCTTGTACAAACGTGGTAATTAGCCGATCAGATGCCTGCTCCACCTTGTCAAGCAGAGCCTTTAATTAAAGGCCCCCGCACGTCACCCGGATTCAGCCAATTAATCACGCGCAGACACCGCCAGGCACTCACCAGCAGGGGTCCTTCAGAGGTAGCGCCTCCGCTGCTGTCATTTCACAACCGCGATTATATAAGGAACTGGTTTGCGAGGGTCTGCATCGGATCATAACACAATGGTATATGTGACTATTTCCAGAAAAAGAACGATGAAGTTAGAAAATGCAGCAATTGTTGTGAAATCAGATGCAGGAAAGAGAAATGTAAAGTAAAAAAGAAACAAGCATTTAAAATGCAACGGTTTCGCCTTTGGAAAAGTTAGACCTATTGGCATTGTAAATGACAACATTTGTATTTATGTGTTGGTTTTGAAAACAGATAAAGAAATGGCATTGTCATTTACATCGGCAATAGCTCAAACTTGCGTAAATGCAATGGCTTGTAAAACTGGAGTTGCATATACACTTACAGCCTCAAAATTGATAAAACAATGCCACATATTTGCACAACATAATCATGTTATAGGGTTTACAATTGAAAAGACTTGGGGCCTCATTTATGAAAAGTGACGCATCGCTGCGTGAAAACAGCGATGCGTCACTTTTCACTGCGCACTCCTTGCGACACCAATGATGCGTCATATTTAATGTATGGCGCATCATGTCGCAAGGACTTACAGATACGTCAGTATTTCTGATGCATCTGTAAGCGCAAAAGTGACGCATTGCTGGAGTGTGTCACAAAAGTGACGCAACTCCAGCAATGCGTCCTTTCACATGGGGAAAGCCCCATGTGAAAGGGCTTGCGTCAGTCTTACGCCTGCTGTGAGGCAGGCGCAAGATTTTGACGCAACAGCATCCTAAAAGTGACGCAGTGAAATCTCATAGATTTCACTGCGTCACTATTACGAGGCTTTTTGCGGGGGAACGCCCCCTCTGCATACATTATACCTGACGCAGGTATAATGTGGCGCAGGGGTTTAAAAAGTGACGCATCTACCTAGATGCGTCACTTTTTAAATATGGCGCAACAAGGCGCATTTTGTACGCCGCTGGTGCGTCCCAAAAAGTGACGCACCGGCGGCGCAAAACTGACGCAAGGCCTCATAAATAAGGGGCTTGGAACATTGGGCAGACCGTTTTAAGAATGGTTAAAATATGTTCTGAAACAGAATCCTACTTGGTGTCCAGCTCTGTCTTTGGTCTCAGGCTGTAAGGCTGTCTTGGTCGTTTGATTTTGCCCCCGTCGTTCTCATTAAATGGCTGTACCATCACCTTTCTCCGAAGAAGACCCTTCTGTTCGTCCCGATAAGCCTCTCTTAAAGCTAGAGGGCATTACTGATCAGCAGATGCCTGTGTCCCCCGGCACAAATCATACAGGGGAGATGATGTGGCGTAACAGCCAGAGCTGCCTAAACTCCGGGTTCCTGGCCAGTCCTAGCTCGACATTTTCACATAGTGCCCCCGAACCCCCAAAGCTGCTGCCTTACCCCCCCCCTACTACCGTGAGATTTAAATCTGTGATTTGCTGCTTGCAGATAGATTTGTGCAGCACGTGCATTGTTCCATTCAGCTTCATAACCCACGATTTTACGTGCACATCTCCAGGTAAGCTGTTTCCTTCCAGCAAGGATTTCCCAGGCTTGGTGAATTTGTATGCTCAACTGAAGCCAGAATCCGAGGCTAGCCCAAGGGCAAGCAGAGTGCCCTGAATTAGTGGCGTGCCAGCCAGCACCCAGCAGAGTGCCCTCCGGCTCCTGGCCAAGGCGCCAACAATCTCCCCCGGACCAAAGGGCGACAGGAAAAACGGGCCCGACCCCCGAGGCCACCACCCCCACCCCACAGCAATCCCCTGCAGCAGGTAGAAATATTTCACAGGTCACGGGAAACTCCGTGGGAAAGGTCAGCTCTTAATTTGAATAATGTATTAATCTCGGAGGGCCTCTTGGCTTTCTATCAATCGGAATGATTTCAAAAAGGCCTTGGGCAGAAACAGAGGGGGAGGTGAGGAGGGGGCAATACAGAGGAGGGAATTCCGAAAGAGAGGCCAAAGCTGAAGACCAAGCACATTAGGGATACAAGTGTAGTGTCTCACGCACAAGAAATAGCATTGATAGAAAAGAGAGGTGACTGGAGACCGCTTAAAGTGCTCGGAGCGGGCAGTGGAAGGGCACGCAAGGGAAGGACAGACTAGACAGGCCTACACAGACACAGCTGCTCAGATGTTGGGGAAACCTTCATCCTGCTAAGAGGAATTCTCTCTCACCGGCGCTGACCATTGAAAAAAATAACCTCCTTTTACCTAAAAATAAATTGAAATATCCTTTGCTTCTGCATCACGCTGCATGTAACTCTGGATCATGCAGGGTTGTGCAAGCCAGTTTTTCCAGCAGAGACGCATATTTCATTTGTATACTGTAGCCATCTGAGCACGCAGTCTGAATAATTAAACACATGTAAGCATTTCCCGGATCAGATACTGAGCTTTTGAAACCTACCTAAATGTTCGCACCGTAAATGCTTGCACCGTGTGCCTTTGATCACTTCTTGTTGTAATGCAAAAGTAAATGTAGAATCTTATTTTAGACAAGGAAAGGCACGGACAGCGGGAGAGGGGGGAAGGTAAGGCACGGACAGCGGGAGGGGGGGCGTTAAAGGCACTGACAGCGGGAGGGGGGGCGGGAACAGCAAACGGCAAGAAAGGCAAAGCAGAAGGCTGGAAAAAGCACTCACCTGGACTTCTTCCGGCGCCGGTCGGCCTGCAATGACCAAAACAAACCTTCCCCCCCCAAAAAAATAAATAGGAACCGCCCACCACCGCAATGACATTACCAAAGGGGCTGAATGCCTAAAAATCGCCGGAACGCCCCCGAATCTGTTCCGGCATTGACGGACAGATCTGTTTATGGAGCTAGCCAATGGAAGACAGAGGCGGGACTAAGCCAACATACTGTTTTCAAAAGATTTCGCCTTGCGCGAAATGGTGCTGCGCAGCTTTCGGCAAGTCGAAACCTAAAAATATGGTGTACAGAATTAGGGAACTAGTCTTTAACTCATTGACCACAATTCAACCAATACAATTACATTGTGAGGTGAATACATTTATTATAATAGCGCATAGAGACGATGTAAACAAACATTAACATTTTAAAAATAGGGAGTCCTATTCACAAGGCAGTGTTAACCCCACGTTAGATGGCTTAACGCTGCCTTGAGAATAGGGCTCCTGGGTGTCTACATTAGATCATCAATTACATGGATGAATGTAGTCAACTTGTGGATTTGTGTCTAGATATGTTGTTGGTGTTTGGCGAAAACAAGGACAACAAGAATTGCCATAGCCAATAGGTCTCACTTTTGGACCTTATAATTATTTAGTTATGCAGCACAATATCCTTGGTGCAACAACATCAACTGTTGCATGCTAAACACTTATAAGGTCCCAAAGGCGAGATCTATTGGCTATGGCAATGCTTGTTGATATATTGAGGCTCCTTTCTAGCCATTTCTGTTTTTAGCTTGTTCATCTTAAATACTTAACAATATTACCGGAGACTAACAGCCTTTACAGTAGTTAAGATGTTTCTACGTATGTATGTAACACTGAAGGAGGACAACTTTGATTCTTTTTTTTATGTGGTCTACAAATGGAAATCTGGTTGAGCACGAGGCAACCACAGGTTACACAAGTCAAACCAATGCAATTGGGGAGGGAGGGGGGGCGGATCACTGTCTGAATGCACATATTTTGCATGGACACTAAAGGCAACTGAGGCTGAAATACAAGAGCACAGATCAACAGTGAAGAATCCCAAGTATTGCTAGTTGCCGAACAAAATCAAGACAAAGCTATGAATTCTCTAGCAGTGCCCAGGACTCCACAACATATGAGATACTTCCACCCCGTGTTTAATTTAAACCCTTTATTCACAAAGAAAACCATTGGCATGCATCAGTCCACCCACATATCACTTACAACTTGAAGCTCACATCTGAAGTACCCCACCCCCACCCTAGGATCCACTAAACTTATCCCACACTCACGTAAACCCTTCCCACACTTACACAGCGCTTTAAAAACTAGATAGTTCATGCACTTGGCTTTAAGTTTACATACTTCTCTCTGTAGTGTACTGTTCTGTGCAAAGGTAAGACGTTGAAGGTGAAATGGTTCATGTGACGTTCAGCTCAATAATATGAAAATAAACAGAACCTAACAAAATGTTGACCGAATCAAGGGCAGTTCAATTTATTCAACTATTAATAGCAGAAACCGAATTATGCAAAAATACGGAGTCTTAAAGGTGAGAAAACATGCTAGTAGAGGGACAAAATAAATTAAATGTTTAACAAGCAATGAGACACGTTTCCTGCTGTCCTCAAATGCATGACTGGTGGCATCAACTGTGACCGACAGTCAGGCAACAGGCAACATGAATGTCTTAGAAGCGAGAGAACTACAAAAACTGGGTAAAATTAATCATGTCTTTTCTTTAAAAAAAAGTAGTGTTGATTTGGAATAAACAATTTAAATCTATACTACTATAATAAAGGTAGAACTTTCAGCCTTTGAGGTGGGTAAACTCGGGAACCACAGCGCCAATCCACACACCCGATACACCGTTAGAATCGTCAGGGTGTGTAGATGGTTATAGGCTATATAAATAAAAAAATAAAACGTGGGGGCCGGGCTGCTGGACAATGTCGGGGCGGGCGGGGGTCGGGAAAGCCTGTTGCTCCCGGACAAGGTCGGGACAGGCTGCTAGTATATATATATATATAGTGACCAAGGCGGCTGGGTTATGTTATGTTATGTTATGTTAGTGCTATTTGTATTGCGCACGGCTGCTCCAGCGAAGGAGCGTCCCGGCGCACCGACAAGGTGGCGAACACAACACAACTGGGGAACAGAAATAATTATTAAGAAAATGGGGAGTGAAGGATTTAACAAAGCTCAGAAAATAAATGAGTTTTAGCGGCCTTGCGGAAGGAGAGCAGGTCACCAAAGGTCCGGAGTTTCAAAGGGAGAGCGTTCCAGAGTGCGGCTGCCCGCACCTTAAAAGAGCGACCCCCCACCCAACTGAGTTTGAACCGAGGGGCTACCGCTAATTCTTGGTCTAGCGAGCGCAGAGTGCGGCCCGGGATGTAAGGGCGCAAGAGTTGGTGCAGTAAGGGAGGTGATAGGCCTTTCAGAATTTTGAAGGAAAGGCACAAAAATTTAAAGTGGATCCGCTGCCTAACGGGTAACCAATGCAAGGCTCGCAAAGATGGACCGGCCGAGCAAAACCTAGGAAGACCTACGATCGCTCTGGCCGCAGCCTTCTGCACTCTTTGAAGTCGGGTTAACTCAGCCTGGTTTAATCCTATAAAAAGGGAGCTGGCATAGTCCAACCGCGCCAAAACCGTTGCTTGCACCACCAATTGACGAGTTGCGGCATCGAAGTATTTAAGGGCAGGGCGCAGATTGCGCAGGATGCCGAAGCAGCAAGCCGCCGTCCTTTTGGTGTGGCCAACGAAACGCGTCTACGGTATGGAATAAACAATAATCCTTGATACCTATCTCACGGAGTCGGTGCCTTTTTTGTATGTTGTGGAGAAGGATTGAAAGAATATATATATACTAGCAGCCCGCCCCAGCATTGCCTGGGGCAGAAGGGGGCTGGGGGCAGCATTTCAGGCTTACGTGCACTCCCGCCCTGGCCCCCTCCCGCCCCGACATTGTCTGTGTCCCGGACAATGTTGTGGTGGGCAGGGTCCGGGGCGGGAGTGCACGCAAGCCTGAAATGCTGCCCCCAGACCCTGAGCCTTACCACAGTTGTTCCGGGGCAACCTCCCACACCGGCACCCGCACCGGCTCCCTCCCGTCCCGTGTCCCTGAAATGCTGCCCCGAGACCCTGAGCCTTACTGACCCTGAGCCTTACCGCAGTTCCGGGCCAACCTCCCGCACCGACTCCCTCCCATCCCGTGTCCCTGAAATACTGCCCCCAGACCCTGAGGCTTACCGCAGTTGTTCCGGGCCAACCTCCCACACCGGCTCCCTCCCGTCCCCCAGAGCCTTACTTGAGCCGCCGCTCCACACCGAGCTCCGCACTTCACCGCTGCTCCTCCTCGTCATCACGTACGTTGCGGCCAGCGCTACGTCGTGGCCGTCAGCGTCGCGGCCGGCGCTACTTTCAGGGCACTACTTTTTTTTAAGTTATATTTTTAAATTTACGTTTTTTAAAATTTTCTATAGCCTATGTCCATCTGCACACTCTGAGGATTACAACAATGTATTGGGTGTGTGGATTGGCGCTGTGGTTCCCAAGTTTACCTTGCCAAAAGGTTTGTGTTCTCTCTTTATAATAGTAGTATAGATATATATATATTACCTACTGGCGGTCGCCAGTAGGTAGTTATAGTTAGGATTATTTCCTATAGGGAAACCGCAACATTCTATTGGGAATAACTTTGGCGTCGATTGAGGGATCTGCCTGTAATTTTCCTGAAATTTGCCTCGCTGCGCTCTGCTCCTTCCCTGAAAGTTTGGGGGGGATTCGTCAAGCGGGGGCCGAGATAAAAGGGGGGTCCCAAAACGTGTTTTCCCCATGTGAATTTCCTTAGGGCGGTTGGACTCACTTTTAGCCCGAACGGCTGAATGGATTTCCTCCAAACTTGGCAAAATTGTAGGGACTGGTAGCCCAATGTGCCTTTGCTATGTCTCAAGATATGTGCTCCAGTGGATTTTGAGTGATTTAGGTTCCAAAAAATTATATATATCTATAAGCGCGCCCGGGACGCGCTCCAGTTTGCGAGCGGAAAGCTGATTGGCTCTCGGGTGTCTGTCAACATTCCAAACAGTCTGGAGCGGCCTCCATCTTGTGTCTCGGTAGGATCGAGACACAAGAGGTGGCAAAAACAAAGGGGGAAATGACCAAAAAGGGGCAGGTTAGACCCCCCCTGACCTCCTAGGTTTGATGTAGGGGCCATAAAAGGGCCCCACGGGGCAAAAAAAAAAGAAATTTGGTTTTTTCGATTTGCGCGGGGGGAGCGCCCAGTACGCGCATCGTGGAGCGTACCAGGGAGCGTACCATGGGGAAAAAATAATGACGGATTTTAAAAAAAATGTAGCATTTTTTTATAAATTGGAGGTAGTTCTAAAAAGAACTGTTTTTTTACTATTTTTGTTGTTTTATATTTTTTATTGTTTTTTGGAACATTTTGTACTTTTTTTGGCTTTTATGAACAATTTTATATTTTTTGGGGAATTTTTATGGGGACAAACAAAAAACAGGGAATTGTAAACGGCTCAACTGGAGCAAAAAAAATCAGGAAAAAATTAAGGTTTCTTTGGGCACTTGTGGTTGTCACCAGCACGGTTGATGAGTTTAACACTTTGCTCACCATAGCAAATTGTACGCCCACAAAATATGCAAACTAATTTGAAATTTCCACACTGGGTTTGGATGTTTGGGACCATCTCCCTTGTCTCTGGTCCCGATGGAGTGGGTTGGGTACTTTGGGAGGTGCTGGGAGAAGATTGGGGAGGGTGTCTGGTCAGTTCTCTGACCTCTGCCGCACTATAGTTGTTAGGGTGCCGGCGTTGCTTGTGGCGAATCATGGTGTTGTTGACAAAAGAATATTTTTTGGCAGGGTTCCCCCTGGAAAGTACAGTGCCACAGATCAGACAAGTAACCTTTGGCGCATTAACTTTCTTGAGGCCCCTTGGGATTTTAAAAAACTCCCAGACAATGTGCTCCTTTGGGTTGTAGGGGGCAGTACCTTCTGGCAGGTAGCGCCTCTCCTCCTCCTCCTCCTCCTCCTCCTCCTCCTCTTCTTCATCTCCACCACTGTGGTGTTGTGGTGGTCCTTGTGGTGGTGGTGGTGGTGGTGGCTGAGATGCTCCTGCTGCTGCTGCTACTGTAGCCATTTCTCAGTACAAATAGGTACAAATAGGTCTGGAAACAGGTCTTCCTCACTCAAAGTACAAAGTGAGAATGAGGAAAAAAGGTGGGGGCTTTCATCATTAGGAAAACAAAACTGTCCTGACCAATGAAAAGTGTTATTTTCAGGTCACATGACCAGGGCTTTCATCATTTGGAAACCAAAACTGTCCTGAACCAATAAAAAGTGTTATTTTTAGGTCACATGACCCGACGCGCTTACGCTACGCGCCCCGGGGTGCTTACGTAGCGCGATCGTATGCGCTCGGGTGCTTCCGGGTGTGCTTACGCCGTGCATATCACGCGGACGCGGCTACGCGATACGTCACAATGATGTTTTCGTTCGCTGCAATAGCGCTAACGGGACGCTCACCGGTACACACACCGGGACGCGCCGCAAGACTGCGCTTACCGGTGCGCTCACCAGTACGCGCACTGGGAGTGCTCAAGGGCAAAAAAATATATATATATATACATATAAAAAATAGTATTACATAAATATACAATATAGGATTTATTATAAAAAATATTATATTTGATAGCAATAGAAATTTGCTATTAAAAAAACTTTGAAATTCACTGAAAAAAGCATAGGTTTGAGGCCCTATATATAGTTAGGAATTAGCATTTTCAAAACCCTATGAAATTCACTGAAAAAACCATAGGTTTCACACCAGTTATAGTTAGGAATTAGCATTTAAAAAACCTATTAAATTCACTGAAAAAACCATAGGTTTCACACCAGTTATAGTTAGCTGGAAATTTAACTGACATAAAACCATTGAAATTCCCACGTTATAGTTAGTTGAACTCACTATGACTTGCGCGCCTGCAATGCACTGCTGATGACGTCACATATTACATCATTCACGACATGGTCAGTGACATCACTCATGACATCACTGATGACACCATCCGGAGTTGCGTGCTTGGAGTCGGACTGAAGGTTTCGCAAAGCATCATTGGAAATCACAATTGATTGGCCTGTAATTATGCAGCCGATGCAGGTCTCTTGCTGCTGCTTTTTTAATTGTTTGGAAGAGGAAACCTTTGCCAGTCGTCATGCTGCCCTAACTCGAAAACACTTGACACTTCTGTTGCTTTTCAGAGTGTCAGCTAGGGAGTGAACCAGTGCTGTGGGAATGGCTGTTGTAGAGTTTCTAAAAAGAGTTTACTTTATTAAAAAAATAAAGTGCGTTATATTGAAAACAGCCATTGCACCAGACTGCAATGCAAACAAGCCTGGGAGATTGGGGGGGGCGCACGCGACGCGGCCGTCAAAGTGAAAGTGATCGCGATTGCAGGCTGGAAGGGAGCTTGCTCGTGATGCACTTAATGAGCCATGACGGAAGCGCGTGCCCGGGCACATGCATGCAAGCTGTAGGCCACAGTGGTCGCATGGATATTGCAGGTCACAATGGTGTTCCCTGTCACACAGGAACAACGATGAAGGCTGAATTCTATAGTAAGGGTAGAGAACTCCACAACGTTGTTAGTATGTGTATATATATATATATATATATATATATATATATATATATATATATATATATATATATATATATATATATATATATATATATATATTACACACACACTCACTCTCATGCTCCAACACCCCGCCCCCCCTGAACTCCCCTCCCAACTCCTACCTCCTCCCTGCCTCTTCTTTAAACACTTCGGGGGATATTCCCAAGAACGCTTGATAATCATCGCCAAAATCGGTCATCGCAATCCCTCATATCTCAGTCTATCGCAGGAAAATAACTCTGTGTCAACGTCCTATTCACAACACGGCTGTAACATGCGATAGTCTCCCAATAACGCGTCAAATGTCTGTGATAAAATCACAGGGATGGAGATAAAATTCTGCACCTGAACGTGAAAAAATCTGCGATGGGCCCAACTGCGATACAAAATGCAGAGATAAGCATTTCCACGCCTGCAAGTCCCACAAGTCAGGTGGCGAAAATCTCTATAAAAGCGGCAACAAAAAACACAAACAAAACACATACAACTGTGAATCACCATGGACGTAGCCGGAGAAAGTACAGAGGACAACCAGAACCCCCATGGAGGACCAATGTGGGACAATCATTGGGGAGACGGTGGCAGGAGTAGGGGGACCGGACACTGCATACCATGACCTGAGCCAACAGCAACTGGGTGAGTAACAACCATGGACTGGAGGGACGGGAGGAGATGGGCACAATAGCACACATGCACAAGTAAGTATAGCACATCTGCGAACAAACCATGCCCAAGAGTCACAACTATGAGCAAGAGCCCAATTTACCCAAGTCTGCAACATCTCAGCACTGCATAAGCACAGAACTGAAAGGAACACCACCTGAAAGGATAGGGGCCAGCCAAATCAGAGCTGAAGGGGCAACTCACCCACAATGCAGCACACACACAAGATGCAGATCACCCCAACATTCACAACAATGCAGTACAAACTGCAACACTTTCACAACAGAACAGAGGACACAACTACTGCCACTTGTGTTCAGAACATGGTCATTCACATTTGGCATAGCAGGAAACTGTGAGATGACAATGTACAACTACAACCTCACATCCCTGATGGCATAGAAATGCCAAGTGTCCTGCTTCAAATAGACATCTCCTCATAAGCAGTCACAATGTACATTGCCATGCAGTCTCACAGTAAACTTGTTCAATGCGTGAACATACATGTGAACACAATGCCAATCTGCATTTCCACTTCACATTGCAGAGGGAGAATCAACACCACCTGTAGAGCAGACATATATATCCAGCACTGATGATGAAGAGGACCTCCCCAACATCTAGACCGACGCACTCCAACAGCTCAGGGACAGCTCTGGCACCCCACCTCCAGGAGCAGGGCAGCCCAGCTGTATCCATGAGACCCCACCCTCTGCACAGACCACACAGCTGAAAGCACCCACCACCACAGCTGTCTCCCAGGACCTCCATGACCAACCCATGGCATTCCAACGCCGTGTGCTAGGGTGCCAGAAGGAGATGTCTGACCAGCTGCGGGTGGGGTTCGACTGCATGGCAGCCAAACTAGATACCATACGTGGGTGTCTAAGTCCCATCAGGGAAAACTCACAGTCCCAAACGGACACCCACTATCCGCTCCTTGCTCTACAACAAGCCCTGACTGACATCGCTGGAGTCATGACTCTGTGCCAAGAACAACTGCCTAGTCAGAGTGGCCCCAGTGATGTCAGCAAGGAGTTGCGTCACATGCAAATGATCATGGAGAACAATAAGCGGATGCAAGCCTCAGAAATGGCTGCCACGGCTGCACACTAGCGAGATGTAGCTGTGATCTTCCTTGCCCTGCTGATCCTCGTCATGGCATTGCCACCACAAGGCCTGGCGCGGATGGATGCTGGTGATTCTACTACATCCGCATCTCCTCCCCCTGAAGTGTCAGTGCCACACAGTGATGCAGACAAAACACCACCACCCGCATGTGAGGCACCTGACACATCAGAGGACGAAGTTGATAATTAATCTTGCTTTGTGGCTAGAATGAAGTGGTAGCATTCATCTCCGCCATATGGCAGCGTTTAGCTTGGATCTGCCCTATGCCTCATGCCCTGCAATTACACCTCCCACTGTTCCCTATACACTGAGCGACACTCACCTTGGACCTCGGCATGGACTGCCATATTTGATTTGGTCACCAATGACACAGCAATCACACTGCGGACTGTAGTCTTCCACACCCTATGAACTTGTCAATCCCGAAAGGACTCTGCCTGGCCCTCCACGGGCCAACAATGTAAAGTGGGGTTTGCATGGCCCTGTACTGGTCCAGCTACAACACTCCACTAAATGTGAATAAAACATTTCCAATGCACACAGATGTGTTATTACCATGATCGATCAAGAATGAAAGTATGGATGAATGTGGGGACGTGATTCCACAAAAAGGTACTCCCACTGTACTGCTATCAATGCGCATGTATAGCCATGACCCAGACAGGCATTGAGACACACATTGTCATTCAAATCAACACTCATCACAGTTGAATACAAGTGAAGGTGCGTAGACTTTATTAGCATATGCGTGTCAGCACGGGCAAGATAAGTGCCACAACATGCAGACCAATACAGCAGTATGTCAGAATGAGGAACGTTGCCAAGCGCTGCTGTCCACTCCGGGGGAGTGCCTCACCTTTCACAGGTGTGTGTTAAGCCGCGCTGTTGTCTGCTCATGTATTTGGAGTCCAGGCAAATGCAGCTATGTCCACTGTTTTCGTGTGATATGTGACCAGATCACCAAGATGCAACAAGGTGTTAGGACATGTGCAATGTGTTCCAATCTATTGTGGCAACAGGTACGTAGTTACTCGTCCATGAAAGCGATTGCAGCTTAGTAGGCTAACATTTCCAACATGAGGTCATTGTCGACTTCATCAAACTGGACGGCAAGTCCATCCATTACCAGGTTCGGACAGATGTGATGCGTCCATCCCCTTTCACCAACTTGTACTACAGCCCAATAGGGGAGCGGTTCAATGTGGTCACTGAACATGAGGATTTGTGCAAACTCACAGGTCCAGCTGTCAGCATTTAAGCCATCGTATCAAGGCATCCCATAAACGGGTATCACAGTGACACTCCTGGTCATGGGCCAACAGGGGGTGCACACACACGTCAAAATCCAGTTCATCCACTGTCCTATTGGATAGGCAGACATCAATGCACCACTCTAATATGCACGATCGACAATGCAACCCAGGCTGAACGCAGGTGTCGTTGGCAAGGCAGAAACTTAGCTGTTAACTGATCTGCATCACTGCCAATGCCAGTGCTCCTAGTAAATGCAGCATACGTGCACGGTACAGTTCCACGTGATAGGGGTTATGCATGTGTTCCGGATGTTCGGCCATTGATTCAGTGGCTCTGGTTGTAGCAGGCACTGATCTGACCAGTGCCAGTCCTGTCGATAAAATGCCACAGCTCGGATCAATGAGTTGTGTCAGTGTGCACCGATTGTATCACTGGGATGGTGTGGGAGTAAGTGTGAAGGCCATTCCATGCAAGATAACTTTGAGCAAGGACTTCTGTCTGTGGGGTGTGTAAACATTGTTCCTTCTTTAGGCTGTGCATAGTGTGGGAGTCGGCATCAGCTGCTACGGTATCTGTCAGGGGGTGCCAGGCACATGCAATACCGAGGTCAGAGGTGCAGATGTGCTCCCGCCTGAAAGTTCAATTAAAGGAGCTTTCATCCCTAATTTGTCAACTGCTTGCATTCAGGAAATGTAATGTGGCTTGTTGGGGGTGGGGTTTGGGATGTGTGCAACTTTGGGATTCATGTTTGACATGTCTTGCATATCGCACATGAGCGGCATCACTGTGTGTTACTTAGCCTCACAGCTGCTCCCCAATCCTCCCAAGCCTATTAACTTGTGTGTGCTGCGCGGTTGCATCACTTGCACTCCTAAGACATACCATTGTCATACCTGTCTGCACATGTCCACAAGCCTGACAACGACACTGTGATGTTGGCCGTTGTAGGTGGTGGGCCACGTGAGTGTAGGCCTATGGTAAGGATAGGGTGGACACAGATGTATAGTACATGCCTGGCTGAACTGGTGCAGCTAATGTATCTAGGCATTTGGCTCATGCTGCGGCACTACAGATACAGACAACACTTGGCATGTATTACCCAGGACCCCCAGCTGTCATGCGCTCCTTCATTACTCCGTTTGTGCGAGCCCGCCATCCGGGTGCATGCTACATTGCAACATTTTCGCTTACAGAGGGGGGACTTATCTACATGTCCAAGCTCTTCCCCACTGCCTGAGGTAACATGGGTGGGTCCGCTGTACACAACACTACAAACACCAGCAGTATATGTCCACACGGACAGGTCTGTGCTCTGCATACTGAGGTCTGTCCAGCACATCACCGCCACACTTGGCATAGTGTGCATTCTTATTCATGGGTGACTTGCTTCCTTCACACATTCTTGGTTCCCACCTTTCCCCACATTCTGCTAGTGTGTGGCTGAGGGGCCATGCCATTTTCGGGACGTCCGCTGTCCTGTTCTACGCTGCCTCGGTGGTAGTCCGGGGGTGGAAGGGCAGGGGGTGGGGGTGGTCCTGGCGGTGGTGGCAGTGGGTGTTGTGGCACTCTTGTGTCTCCAAGCTGCATGATCATTGGCTCCATGACATGTGTTGGTCTTCAGATGTGGCTCTGGGCTGGGCTCCCTTTCATACTGCAGGTAGTAGTCCTGCTTAACACCAGTAGAAGGCAGGTGTTAAATCCCTGCTGCTATTGCGCCTTCTCGCCTGGTTTTGGGTCGCATCGCAGATCTGGCTGGTCCTTGAGAATGTCGCATGGTGGCGTTTTCATGTTTTTTTGCACGGGAACGCCTATTCTGCATATCATTAGCGTTAGTTGTCGCTCTCATCAGTGGCAATGTTTTTTGCTGGAGCTATCGCTGGAAAACTGGCGATATGGGCGGTTTGCACCAGCCTGTGAATGAGGCGATAATTCTTTTGCCACTTTTGCTGCACTGAAGTGCTGACAACTCAGCGATGAGTCCTTGAGAATATGCCCCTTCCTTTCTTGTTCCTTCTAAAGAAAGACCTTCTCTGCATCAGGTTAATATAGCCCACATGAAATCTGTGGTGTGAAAAAATACATAGTTTGTAATCACATGAATTCCGCCCTCACTTTCCAAAATGTATGGTAACTTGCTGATAACATTCCTGCTTTATTGTAATGCACTCCTGCACTGTTGTAAACAAACTATCATAAATGTCTTCTTATCAGCTAAGCATGATTTTAAGGGGAAATGTTCAGAATAAGTCTTCCTTTTAAGAAGCGCTTATGCTTTTGCTCTTTCACCTGCCTTTCACATTGTCTGCTGGATTTTGCAGCAAGCATTGTAACCACAATTCTACTGTAATGACTTATTACAATGGAGTAGCTATGCCATTTTACTACAGATCATTAGTGATGCCACAAATGGACCATAATGAGAAAATTAGGGATAGGTTTTTTACAGATATTTCAGGCTCCCTTGTACTAAATAAGGGATAAATTACCCACTGCTGTACATTATAAGCATACTGCAAGTCACAGAGGAGTTCCATAATCATATAGTGGAACGAGCAGGGGCGTAGCTAAGTCAGTGAGATTCGGGGAGTGTGAATCTCAAATTTCCCAGCAAATAAGATGCAAAGTGCTGAGGGATGAGATGCCAAAGGTTCAGGATGGACTGTTCAAATGAGGAACAGAGTCAGTACTGGCTTGCATTATGTGGACCTCTGTCTAAAGTGGCATAGTGGGCGAAAACAATGGGTGTGCAAAATCTACTCAATTTGCTTTCGCCTAATTATGTAAAATTACAGCAAAATTATATGTAATTATGTGAGACACAAATCTGTAGCTTTGCTCTATATTTTAGTAGGAAATGCATCCTTGCGTCAAATTTGGGCGCATGGATACATTTAAACAAGAGCATCGAGCACCATAGCCACTCATGTTCTGTTGTACCCATTCGTTACCTGGTACATTTTAAAGCTAATTACATCACTCGCATTCAATTGTTAGCACAAATTGAATAATTTGCTGCACATTTTAACAGAGAATGCCGCATGATTACGCAAAGCAGTGTAATAATGTAATATTGGGACTTTTACAGTAACAAGAGCAATTAAAAAAATTTGAAATTAAAGTGATGTAATTTAAATTAAGCCAGGTCTAGTTGTAAGTGTACAACGTGATTGCCAGTGGTTACACGATTTCCAAGCATTTGTTCCATCACCTTTTGGGTATCTGATTGCCAGTAGTATGCCTGGAAACCTGGTAATTTAGTAAGTATGAGCCCAAGGAAAACCCTGAGCTACTGGTGGCACTGCTGTGAGGCAAACCGCCTTCTATTAATGTAAACACGTATTTATCAATGCTTGTGCTAGTATTCTATAATTATTTTGTTTATCATAGAATATTCTTCAGGGTAACAGAAACGATAAGTCATTCAAACAATATCCATAATGTTATGTATCAATCATACATTCGCAATTTAACTGAAGGCACTTGTTAGAAATCACAGTTTCAATATGACATTTCTTGCTTCAATGTAATTAGCGACCAAAGTTCATAACATGATCTCAACAATCCCAATGCATTTCGGGTTTAAACTCAACCCTTCGTCAGGGGATATATAAGTAAAAGGAAAAAGTTAGTGCATTGCAGGTGTTGACTTTCAATGATGTAGATTATTCCGGACCTACAAAAACAGCAACAAAAGGTCTATTTTACATGTGAATCAAAAATTACATGTTTGTATTCACATGATTACATGCTTGTATTCAAGAGACTAAGGAGTGCCGCCAGGTAAAGAGAGAGAAACAAAAGGAAGAGAAAAACAACTTGTGTTTAAATGGTAAATCAACGTAAGAGGAAACGAAGCTCTCTAGAAAACAAGTAGGTTAATGTGTTCTGTCCAACCACCAAGGATGACAGGTTAAGAATGGAAATACAAGTGGTTATAGTGCATGCGACCCCTAGGTGTGATAATGAGCTGAGGACAAATGACAAATGAAGCGTGAGACATAGCAACCTTAAACTCCCATGCAAGAGTGAAGTGCCGTACTTCGTCTGAAGCTATGGAGATGTATGCTTACTAGGCAATGAATTCAATCTAATGCGTCCCAGTGCGCTACCGCGCTAAACTTGGTAATGGCAGGGCTTTTTAAGCCTACTACTACAAAAGTTGGTGAATTCCAAAAAGTAGTATACTTGCACACATTCAACAAACACTACTGTGGGTGCAGATTTCCTACTTTTTTGGTAAACCAGTTACTATATATATATTTAAGTTTCAGATCTAAATAATTAAGAAGTTGAAAAGTCTCAGTAAAAGGATAGCAAGAAAAACCTTACAGTCATGGCAGACCAGACTCTGGGACCCACAACCCAACTACCAAGCCAAGTATGCATTTATTTAGGTGGGGTCACACCCCAAGCACCCCCTCTCTAACCTACACCCCTGGGAACGAGGCCGTAGTTCGAGCTCCTTTACAAGATTATGGAATTCCGAGGTGACTTGCAATAACCTTATCATGTATGCCAGGGGGCACTTTATCCCATTTGATACATGATCACACCATCAACTTTCCCACAAACTACAAAAACTTTGGTGCTTTGCTCTTTCATGTGAAAGAGCAAGCATTTTTTGCAAGCATGAATGTAAAAAAGTGCCTCTCTTTGCATGTTTGGTCCCCATTTTTTGCTTGACGTTAATGTGACTTCAAACTGTACGTGTGCAGCGGCCCGGCCATCCAGAACCCCAGCGCCGGATCTCTTTCCCTAAAATGTACATGATTGGCACAGCATCTGCTTCCCCTATAAGTCCCTAGTAAATGGTCCCCCTGTACCAAGGGCAGGGGGGCAAAAGAAGTTCCCCTAGGGACCCCTCACCCCGATAAGGCAGAGCTGCCATCGCAGACTGTGTGTCCTGTTGCAGGAAAAAACCAAAGAGTCAACATGGCGCACAGCCCTGTGTGCCATGCCTCCGAAACACTGCTTGAATATAGGTAAGTCACCCCTATAGAAGGCCTTAATAGCCCTAAGGAAAGGTTCACTATATCTCAGGTGTGGACACACCTGCAGGAGCAGGGGTGCCCCTACTAATCCAGTCCATTCTGGGGTATTAAGTGCACAGTGAAGCCATAAGGACTACATGGGCTTGATACCTGCCAACATGAGTCTCATAGCTTCATCATGGCTTCACTGTAAGTAGGGATGTTTGGTACCAACCATCTCATCTTAATAAATCATAGCTGACCCCAGTGTTGGATTTATTATTAATTTCACAACAGGAGATCCTTCTAGAGGGTCCCCTGAAACCGACTGACCACTGGTGTAGTTCCTGTCTAGTTGTAGCCAGCCTGCCATGTCCAGACATGTTTCTGGACCCCTGGGTGGAGAGCCAGAGCTCTCCGGATTCAGAAACAATGCCTGCTCTGGGTGGAGGTGGTCACAACTCCCCCCTGCTGGCTCTGCCTTAGCAGAAGTGGGAGCTTCAAAGGTCATGCTGCCGCAGGGCCTCTGCTGTTGGAAGCGGATAGCGACCCCCAGTCCTGCTCCACTTTTGGCGGGAGGACTGGAGGGAAAGTAAGGTAAATTACCGCCCCTCTACACCACCCCTCAGGTGCGACAGGAGAGGTAGACTTCACTTTTCACTATGAGAATGGGGATAGTAGCCTATTAGGCGTCAGGGTATGCCCACCCCCACATTGGGTGAGCATAAAGAGGGTGTAGGCACTCTACATGTAGGCAACCCATTTGTTACTGCCTGGCCTTCCCTAAAATGCCCCTAAATGCAGTATTTAGGTGGCTCCCAGAGAACTTGACTTCAGATTCGACGGACCAAAGAAGACAATGGAAGAAGACCGCTGACGGACCAGGAAGTGAACCTGCAGAAGAAACTGTTGACAACCCTGCCAACTGTAAAAGGCTCAACAACTGTACCTGCTGTCCTTTCTGAGGTCCAAGAGCCCCCGGACCTATTCCAGCCTCTGCCAGTTGTCCCGGACCACCCTTTGGGCTACAGGCTCTAGTCCTTGGCATCCGCCAGTATAGAATCTGTAGCGGTTGAGGACCGGCATTTGTATAGATGCAACTCCCCACTGCCAATGAAATATTGCAGCCCAAGACATTTATCAACTTGAGGGATCCTCGCAGCATGACGACTGATGCTGATAACATCCCGGTCCCTGTGAGCCTGTACCCCCCTTCCAGTGGCCCCAACGACCTACATCCACAACGCCAGCACGACCACCTCTTCCCTGTGACGGACTGCCCTATAAACTCACCTGTGGCCTGTCCCCTGCAGGTGAAACCATAACAACCAGCCTCCTTGACTCCTGGGCTCTTGCAACAGGCCCACATCTTCTCCAGTGGTACCCAAATCCTGGACCTCGGAGCATCTTCATCCAGCCGATGAGGAAGACATCCAGCCTTTCCAGGTAACGTGGTCATCCGAAACTTCCTAGCGGAGTCCTCATTCCAGGAACCACGACCGCTGGATTGGCAGTACTCCACCAACCAAGCCTGCATCCTCACTCCAGCAACTGCTGCTGGCAACCACAACGGTGACTGTATTGGTGGTTTGCTGAACTCCAATAAAGTCTATATGGGCCGGGATGCCCGCCACCCCCTCCCAACACCAATTCCCCATGGGAGGAGACAGACACAAGTTTGAGCTTTTGGAAGGCGGGGGGGAGTTACCCCCCCGGCCGTATTTATTAAAATATGAAACAAAATGTAAAACTTTAAATTAAAACGTTTCATGAATTATGTACAATTTTACTTCCATTACATTTTGATGAAGACAAGTTCTTTGGCTAACCTTAACAGATCTCTAATACAAAGGTTTCCTAGCCGAGTCTAGCATCCTGAAAATGCATAACATTCTAAAATAAAATTGTACATCCTAGCATTAAGGGCCAACGGCAAGGTCTTAACCGGTGTCAGATCCCTACTACCAAATTCCCGCCCTCACGGTATGAGTCGCGCATGCGCAGAGGACTTTACCCTCGTTGCCAACTGTAACTTCCCTTGTCGTGGGGGCCCCCTTTCACTCGACACCTTCTTAAAGGTCGTCCGAGTTCCCGTGCGAGGTATCCGTAAGAAGGACAGGGTGGACTCCCCCCCTTCCCCACACTCTCTTCCGCCGGAGCGGATATCCGGCCCCCGGGAAATTCGTAGGAGGGGCATATAGCCGTCTCCCCCCTGGGAGGGGCCTATGGCCGTCTCCCCCTAGGCGACCCATCCGTAGTGGGTGCCGCCTCCCCGTGGGAGGGGCCAATGGCCGCCTCCCCCCGGGCACTCCCATCCGTACAGGGTGGCGCCCCCCTAGGGACCTTGAAATCACTGCTCACCGATCATGACCTTACCGCCACAGGCCGGATAGTTGACCGACTATCCGACCCCCCACACCTCCTAAAGGTCATGTCTCCTTAATCCCACCAGCCATGCTATGAAGTCTCCTATGAGTAAATCATTCCCAGCCCTGGACAGGTGAACCCCATCATTCAAGTAACAGTGTTCGCCCCGAATACACCCATGGGGAATGCTTTGCAAATGCGCGGAGCGAAACAACTTCTCAATTTTGTTGTTGACCCTCTTTACTGAGTGGTTCCACGCCGTTACCGAGATACCCCCCCACCAGATTCTCCTGGGGATCATGTGGGACCATGCAATCGTACACCTCGGGAGCCTATTAGCCAACCAGCTGACTGCCGACAATATGTGTTCAACTAACACCCGTCTTCCCAGTCTTACCAAGTCATTGCCTCCCAGGTGCACTATGATTACAGATGGCGGTGACCTTTGCCGCCCTAAGAGTCCCTCCACAAAGGTTTGAAATTGGTCAAAACAGAGGCCTCCCTTCCCATGGAAGGTCACTCTGAACCCGTATTCCCCAGATGCGTGAGTCGCGTCACCTGCCATGAATACGTCCCAAGGAGAAAATTACAAAAAACAATTTGATGGACAGAATGTAGATCAATGTCTTACATTCACCCCAGTACAAGGATCTGGGCCTAAATCCATCGTTTTTTGCACTCCACACCACCCTGGGTTAGATAATGGCTTTATGCAAATCAGCTCTGACCCTGTGCCCCATGGGAACAGTCCAGTCCGAACTACACAGCCATATCTTTCCCAGACCGGAATCAAGCATCCGAGGACCGGACCGGTTTCGAGGTAACACTTCTCATCAGCCCGGCTAGCTTGACTCCAGTGGTGTGGAGGCTCTGGGACCCACGTCTGAGCTACCCCAGTACACTCAGGGAGAAAATTACAAAAAACAATTTGATGGACAGAATGTAGATCAATGTCTTACATTCACCACAGTACAAGGATCTGGGCCTAAATCCATCGTTTTTTGCACTCCACACCACCCTGGGTTAGATAATGGCTTTATGCAAATCAGCTCTGACCCTGTGCCCCATGGGAACAGTCCAGTCCGAACTACACAGCCATATCTTTCCCAGACCGGAATCAAGCATGCGAGGACCGGACCGGTTTCGAGGTAACACCTCTCATCAGCCCGGCTAGCTTGACTCCAGTGGTGTGGAGGCTCTGGGACCCACGTCTGAGCTACCCCAGTACACTCAGGGAGAAAATTACAAAAAACAATTTGATAGACAGAATGTAGATCAATGTCTTACATTCACCCCAGTACAAGGATCTGGGCCTAAATCCATCGTTTTTTGCACTCCACACCACCCTGGGTTAGATAATGGCTTTATACAAATCAGCTCTTACCCTGTGCCCCATGGGAACAGTCCAGTCCGAACTACACAGCCATATCTTTCCCAGACCGGAATCAAGCATCCGAGGACCGGACCGGTTTCGAGGTAACACCTCTAATCAGCCCGGCTAGCTTGACTCCAGTGGTGTGGAGGCTCTGGGACCCACGTCTGAGCTACCCCAGTACACTCAGGGAGAAAATTACAAAAAACAATTTGATGGACAGAATGTAGATCAATGTCTTACATTCACCCCAGTACAAGGATCTGGGCCTAAATCCATCGTTTTTTGCACTCCACACCACCCTGGGTTAGATAATGGCTTTATGCAAATCAGCTCTGACCCTGTGCCCCATGGGAACAGTCCAGTCCGAACTACACAGCCATATCTTTCCCAGACCGGAATCAAGCATCCGAGGACCGGACCGGTTTCGAGGTAACACCTCTCATCAGCCCGGCTAGCTTGACTCCAGTGGTGTGGAGGCTCTGGGACCCACGTCTGAGCTACCCCAGTACACTCAGGGAGAAAATTACAAAAAACAATTTGATGGACAGAATGTAGATCAATGTCTTACATTCACCCCAGTACAAGGATCTGGGCCTAAATCCATCGTTTTTTGCACTCTACACCACCCTGGGTTAGATAATGGCTTTATGCAAATCAGCTCTGAGCCTGTGCCCCATGGGAACAGTCCAGTCCGAACTACACAGCCATATCTTTCCCAGACCGGAATCAAGCATCCGAGGACCGGACCGGTTTCGAGGTAACACCTCTCATCAGCCCGGCTAGCTTGACTCCAGTGGTGTGGAGGCTCTGGGACCCACGTCTGAGCTACCCCAGTACACTCAGGGAGAAAATTACAAAAAACAATTTGATGGACAGAATGTAGATCAATGTCTTACATTCACCCCAGTACAAGGATCTGGGCCTAAATCCATCGTTTTTTCCACTCCACACCACCCTGGGTTAGATAATAGCTTTATGCAAATCAGCTCTGACCCTGTGCCCCATGGGAACAGTCCAGTCCGAACTACACAGCCATATCTTTCCCAGACCGGAATCAAGCATCCGAGGACCGGACCGGTTTCGAGGTAACACCTCTCACACCACTGGAGTCAAGCTATCCAGGCTGAAGAAGGCTGATAGCCAGAAACCGGTCCTTGGATGCTTGATTCCGGTCTGGGAAAGATATGGCTGTGTAATTCGGACTGGACTGTTCCCATGGGGCAATAGGGTCAGAGCTGATTTGCATAAAGCCAGTATCTAACCCAGGGTAGTGTGGAGTGCAAAAAACAATGGATTTAGGCCCAGATCCTTGGACTGGGGTGAATGTAAGACATTGATCTACATTCTGTCCATCAAATTGTTTTTTGTAATGAATACGTCCCCAGCGCGCCTCACGCATGAGTGGCCCACGACCCATACCACTTGATCTCCAGTCGGTGATCCTTGACCGCTGGTCCTCTGGTGTTGGGTCGATCCCAAATTCCGCCCCGCATCACAGGCTTGCGAAAATGTAATCCAAACAAAAGACAACAAGCGTGAGTGCATTTCATCAGTCTTTTACCACATGTGCAGACGCACATACCTCTTGAAACAGTTCGAGGACCAACGGCCTAACTGTTTCACTTCTTCCGCACCCAGACCCCGAGCCGTAGCCTCAGTAGCGGCCCCTATTCTGAATGAGTGGGCCCCAAAATCGCACGGGTTCAAGCCCGCCGCAGCAATCGTAATTGCCAGTACCCTCTGAAACTGGAATTTCGTCAACGGGGTGCTGTCCTTGTGTCTAAGTAGGCTCCCCCCCCATGTCGCTGACCTCTGTGCCAGGTAGTCCTCCAAATACCTTATGGGACAACTGGGGCTCCCTCGGGCGCGCTGCAAAACAACACTACTCCCCAAAGCTTCCTGGTCTGTCTTGGACTTGGCTATCGAGATCAACATAGAATCACCCCATATTTGAACATGATCCCTGCATAAACCTCCCTCCACATCCTTCTTGTTTCTTGCTACGAGTTCACTTACCCGCATGGCCCCATGGAATGCCAATGTGAAAGCCGCTCGGAACAGAATTACCTCGGAAGGGGAGGAGCATGTCTCATCAAGTTTTGCTAGTAGCAAGGACAATCTTTCTAAACCAATTGGGTGCCTTGTATCTTGTCTGCGACCTTCCAGGCGCTGCCAACCGTGGAGCGCCTTCCTGACTAAGAAGGAACCCGTCGGGTCCCGTATCCCGTGGAGCTGTGCCATGAATGATATGGCCGCCCTATGTCTGTTGGCAGTTGCGGCTGATCGGCCTTCCTTATGAAGCGCCACCAAGAACCCTAGGAAGGATTCTTCCCGCCCCCAGCTATGTCTCCCTACCGGCCCTAAAAAGGCGCAGTATGAACGAAATGCTCCCTCATAAGCTTACCTCGTCCTGGGCGCTAAGCTGGCTGCCACGAGGTCTTGTAATCCGGGGCACCGATCTGCCATAGTGCTTCGGGGAACGGTGCCGCCACTAGTTCCGCTGTGGGTAGATAACCCCTGAAAGCCTGCATGTGTGAACAAGAGAGTGCATCAGCTGCATTATTCAGTACACCTGGCATATGTTTTGCCCTGAATTGTACATTCAATCTCATGCATCGCAATACAATTTCTTTCAACAGTCTCAAGATCCACTTGCAGCGTGCTGCCTGGTGATTAATGCACTCGACCACCGTCATGTTGTCTGACCAAAACACCACTGAGCGGTCCCTAAAGTCTTCCGGCCATGCCAACAGAGCCACCCAAATGGGAAATAGCTCCAATAACCCAATGTTACCTGTTAAGCCACTGGAGTGCCACCACATTGGCCATACTTGCGCCGACCATCGGTTACCAAAGATTGCGCCAAATCCCACACTCCCAGCTGAGTCGGTCCACAAACCCAGTTCGTCAGACGATGCCGGGGGTTTGTTCCACGCCACTCGACCGTTGAAGTCCGCCAGGAATGCCAACCAAATGCGCATGTCCTGGCGAACCTCTGCCGACAGTCTCGTGCGGTGGTGTCCTTCCTTGAGGCCTACCATCACTTGTGCAATGGAACGTGAGAAGGGGCGAGCCATCGGTATCACTTTTAGGGCAAAATTAAGCTGGCCCACTGTTTGTTGTAACTGGTGTAGGGTCACCTTGTCCCTACCGAGACATTGTATTAAGGAAGCCCTGAACTTGGCCACCTTCTCCATTGGCAGACGGAAACACCCCTCCACTGAGTCGAGCTCAATTCCCAGAAACTCCAGTGAGGTAGATGGCCCCACCGTCTTACCTGGGGCCGATGGGACCCCAAACTCCCGCATGAGTGTGCAGAAGTCCTGCAGTGTTTGTGCACATTCCGTAGTGTTTGCCGGACCCAAGAAAAGGAAGCCATCTAAATAGTGCATCACCTGTCTATGCCCAGTGGCCTCGGTGAACTCCCATTCCAAAAAGGAGCTGAACATTTCAAAATAGGCACATGAAATTGAACAACCCATGGGCATGCATTTATCCATGTAATACTTCCCTTGGAACGTGAATCCCAGCAAGCGCTGGTCCCAAGGGTGTACCGGGAGCAACCTGAATGCCGACTCGATGTCTGATTTCGCCATCAATGCACCGGGGCCCAGGCGATTCAGTAGATCGACGGCATCGTCGAACGATGCGTATCGAACTGAACATACCTCAGGGTCAATAGCCTCATTCACCGAGGCCCCCTTCGGGGCCGACAGATTGTGAATGAGTCTATACTCCCCCGGGTCCTTCTTCGGAACCACTCCTAGAGGTGAACACACAAATTCCGCAACTGGCGGGCAGGCAAACGGCCCCGCTACCCGTCCCAAGCTGACCTCTTTGGCAATTTTCTTGGCGGCCACCGCCGGGTTATGCTGAACAGATAGTTGGTTCTTACAGAAGGGGCTCCCCCGAAAATTCCCCACCGGGATGTTGAAGCCATACAGGAAGCCATTCCTCAAAACCCTGGCGGATACATGATCTGGGTATTGGTTCAGCCAGGGGGTCAAAGCTAAGATATCGATGGGCGAAGATGTTTGCTTCCAAGGCACCACTTCAATCCGGCTTGGAGCCCCCCTTTCCTCCCGCACTATTGGACTTGGATCTACAGCTAAGTTCTGGGTGTGAGGAGTTCCCACAGCCCGAACAAGCATGCCGGAACCTACATGTTCCTTGAGGCCTGTTACAGTTTCCTTTGTCTAAACCCCAACAAACCCGACGCTTGCCTCCATTTCCGCCGGACTTGGGTTGTGACTCCCCCCCGGCGCTCGCCTGAAAGGGTTGTGCCGGTCTCTGCTGGAATGTCCCAGACCCGCTCGTGCTTGGCGCCGACGTACCCGCCGGTCCCGGCAAAAGCTGATTATGCCACGACACCGTGTCCAGACAATCCCATGTTAAAGCCTCGTTAAACTCTTTTGCTTTTCGAAAGTTAACGTCATAACCCTTCCATTCATTTCCCCCGTACATTGCATAAAAATTCATGATCCTGTTCTGGTAACATGATAAGTCGGGCAACACTTCAGGTTTACGCTCCCCCATTACTGCTGTAAAAATAGAAAAGGCCTTGACCCAGTTCACCATGGTCTCATCGACCCTAAATTCCGCCATCTTGGCCCGCCATACGTTGGGGTGCCACAAATCTTTCTGGGTCTTCGCATATTCTATCTCACGATGGTCGGTCAACAGTGAAAACATATTAATATATTTGTCCCCCAATATAATTTCCTTCGTGGCCGCCGGAATGTGCTGAGACAACCTTTCCCGCCTTGAAGGCACTGAACTCTCCCCCACTAATGGTAATGGACTCTTACCGGGTTCAGCCGCTGTGTCCGTTGTCTTCGCTCGACCATCCGTTGTGACCCCCGTTGCTACCTGTGGGGGAATATAAGGAACATTCGCTGTCCCGGCCTCCCTTGACTGCCGCAACTGCTCAATTATTAGTCTGGCTTCCTCGGCCGGATCCCCCGCAGCCACTGCTCCCCCTGCTTTCTTCTTTAGCCAGGGTAACACTGCAGCTAACTGAAGGGCCAGTTCTGGGGGCATCTGGTCATCCTCAATTGGCGTTATCACCACGGGGATTGGTAAACCCACGTCCGGACCTGGTACCGGGCTATCCACCGGTGCGACTGGGTTGATTGTGCCCGGGCTCACTGGGGGCACCTCTGGGGCTGGGCCCTCCCTGGAACCTGCCCTCCTCTTATTCCTCTTCCCCATACCCTCTGGGGCGACATCCGGCAAGGCCGGCCATATGACTTTTTTAGGCCGCCCGAGAGGTTGTTCTGCGCTGCTATCTGCTTCTTGACATCCGCTAAGCCCCGACCGATCGCATCCACTTTACCCATTTTTCGGTCCATCACCACTACTCGGTTCACCAGGGTGCGTAGCATCTTCTCCATCTCGGAGCTCTTTCCCGCTTTCTTGCCAGACATATCTTGGTTACTCCGTCCAACTCGATCCACAAGGTACTAGATCTTCTACACGCCTGACACTGAAAGAGAAACAACAAAGATTACAAGTTCTCAAAATTGCTGGTTGTTCCTTCGAGGGCTCACGAGCGATGAGTGGTGCAGCCTTCAGAGCACTAGAACAAGAGGAAGCTTCGTTGGATTCCCGCTCTATTTATCCATCTGCGGGAGGGCGGGGGCCCGCCTCAGGTACGCCCCTCCGAGCGCGGACTTCCGGGCGGGTATCTAGGACAACCCCTTCTGGGCGGGAAGGGCGTGCTCCGGCTACGCCGCTTTGGGCATACCAGCCGAAACACGCCCCCGCCCACAACGGCTTCCCGGGGGGATCGGGGCACCCATCCATACGTTCGGGGGGACCGAGTGGTCTTCCCTTTCCATACTTCTCCTTTGCTTTCTGCACCAACCGCATTGGTAAATATTTGACCGTGTCGATCCCCGAGGTGTAGATACTGACAGTACTGCATACTATTAACTGCATTGTCTTTTTTCCAATTCATACAGTCCAAAGAATGTATTGAAGTATTCTCCACTGTAAAAAAGTGTATTCCACTTTGAAGTCTTGCTTTTCCAATATATATAAAGATTGTGCTATTTGTATACATCATTGGCCTCAGATTTATTCTTGAGTGTGTGTCTTGTTTATTGCCTTTGTGCGTAACAACAAATGATTAGCAATGCCCCGGGATAAGCCTAAATGCTCGCCCACACTACCACAAAAATAGAGTGTTATTACTATCTATTTTACCACTGAACCAATTTGTGGGGATTCTTGGGCTCTCTACATAGTGTACTTCACTTTACAGAGAGCCAGCCTCCTACAATGAAAATACAAATTTAAAAAGAAAACTTCTAGTGCAAAATTAAACCCATCAAAAACCAGTTCGCTATTTGTTGAAAAGAGAAATTAGAAACAGTTCACTAGAAGTCAGTGTTAAAAAAAACTCCATTAGCTCAACATGTGTAGAAACATGCAGGAAGATTCTAGCTTTTCTCTAACTAAGGAATGCAAAAAAAAATGTTCTCTGCTTGTCATTGTAAGTTAAAAAAAGATCAGAAGCAAAAAAAAGCAACTTTTCCTTATTGTTGCTTGCTCCGTGACCTGACCTGCCTTTCATCCAGCAGCGATTGGTGCAGATAAGGGCAGTGGGGCAGCGTGGGGAGATGTCGACAGACGATGGAATAAGATTAATTTATTTAATTTTCCCTATTACGTCTTCTGTCGACTTCCCCCAACCTCCCGCCAGCTCCACCGTGCTTACCTACACTGGTCGCTGCTGCTTTCATCCGGGCTGCTGGGTCTGGCAGGACTGGCATTGTGATGTCAAAGCTTGACTGTCATAACTTATAATAGTCGAGCTCTAACGTCTTTTCTTTGTAATCTGTGACTCTGTGTATCACAAGTCACTGATTGTAAATAAATTAGATACAGATGTTTAAACAGGAATTACAGAATCTCATTTATTATATAAGGTATAAAGTACCCCCTGCCGGACATTATATGGATATTGAAAGTCACTGAGGAGTTTCTTTAGAAGGTTATGGAACTCCAAGGTGCCCTGCAATATCCTTATTTAGTATGCCAGGACTTACTTTATCCCATATAATACATAGTCAGACCATCATCTTTCCCACAATCCACTTAAAACGTTGGTGCGTAGCTCTTTCAAACGAAAGATCAGGCAAGTTTGCGATCAGGAAGAATAAACATAAAACCTCTAGTGCAAAATTAAACACAACAAAAACCTGTTAGATATTTGCCGCAAACATATATTAGAAACAGTTCAATACAACTCAGTTTTTAAAAAAAAAGCTGTAGTAGCTCTGAAAAGATGCTACATTTTCTCTATCTAAGAAATACAAAAAATAAACATATTACCTCTGCTGGCCATTGTAAACTATTAAAAGCAGAAGAAAGAGAAGCAGCATTTCTTTTAGTTGCTTTAAACAGCTGCTTTGTTCAGGAGGCATTGTGACATCAAAACTCAACTGTAACAACTTATCATAGTTGAGTTCTGAAGTCTTTTCTTTATTAATCGAAGTCTGGGTGCGTCACAAGGGATTGGTGACGTTACAACGCCGGCTATTACAACGCCTGCTGTTACAACGCAGTTTTTACATCGCATACCATTACAACGCATAGTGCTTTTAAGCGCTGGATAGTGAATTATTTAATTTACTATTCCAACTCCAGTCCCCGTGGATAGTAGGGAAGGTGTTGGATAGTAAATTAAATATATTCCCTATCCTAGAGCGCCCCCCAGCGCAATGCGTTGTAATGGTTTGCGTTGTAATGGTTGCGTTGTAATGGTAGTGCGTTGTAATGAATGCGTTGTAAGTGATGTTTCCCGTCACAAGTCACCAGCAGCAGCCCATCCAATCGGGCTGACGGACCACGCCCCCCACCTTTATCCAGGCAGGAAGAGTGTTTGTCAGGCAGAACAAGGTTCAGCCTAGCAGACACCCTTCTTGTTCAGTTCAGGCAGCCAGGAGCTAGCTATGCCCTAAATGCGGAAGGCTCCTGGCTGCCTGAGCTGAACTTTATGTGACGACGCAAAATATTTCAAAATACTTTACACAAAACATTTCCTGATTTAGACACAGAAACCTGAATGTGCACATTGCACATGTTGAATGAAATGGCACAGCAATTGAGACAAGTGAAGTAACAGCACCCTAAATGTGTGCTTGAAAAGTGTAAGAAAAGCGAAATTAAATGCAAAATTATCATAACGATTATTAGTGGGTTTCCATAACAAGATTACTTATGAAAAAAAAGTTTTGTTATTCATTTATTGATGAAATACTAATGACTCTAATGATGTAGCTTAGCATTTTTATTGCCTTTCATTGTAATCTATCATGACAGAATATGGTGCAATTGTGCAATATAATTGGTTAGGAAGCTGAAACTTTCAATCATGATAGTAGATGATTATAGAAAACCAAAAATTATTTTAGTAAAAGGTAGAGGTGTGGCGCATTGGCCAGAGCGGCTGACTCTGTAGCGCGTTACGCACGGTTCGATTCTCGGCTGTAGCTCAGCTTAGCATCATGTGACTCTGAGAAGCCGCTCTTTTATTTCAAAATCACCCCCCCCCCCATTTCCCCCCCACGGCCTTCCAGTGCCTGGATACCCTTAGGGGAGATAAGTATGTGCTCTACTAATGTGAATTAATAATAAAATGTTTTTTAGGAATAATTTACATGTATGAGTGTTGAACATTTGTGGCAGTAGGCCATAGTTAACGTGAATCACTTTTGTGTAAAACTGCATTGGTGAAGCACTACTATTTTTACCTTATTATGAAATGCTTGATTTAATTCATTATCTTTGATTCTAATTGAGTTCAATTAATTGAACGTTGACATATGCTTTTTAAGACCTTTAAATGTTCTTTCCTAATCTGCAATTTTTCCTTAGTCAAATACAATGGACCTTTTGCATTTCTGCAAATGTTGTTTTATTTGTTCTGTACATGTAACTTCTTGCTCTTTAAGGACATTCCTTTAGAGTTCACTGTGTAATGGTCTAGTGGGAAAGTGAACTATAGCCAGATGCCATGAACTGCTGCACTGTATACTTCTTACTGTTGACAAACCTGTGAGGCCCGGAAAGCTAGTTCTTTCTCATGATCTGCCTGGAAAAGCATGCAGGAATAACTAAAATGTAGCTGGTGATATCATACGTAAACTAACCATGTGATAGACTTACCATTGTGGAGTGATACTACATCACCAATAGCCTCATAAAGCTTATAGAAGAAGACACCCCAAGGGAGGGGCAACACCATGTTTTTTCCTTTTCCTTGAGAGATGGAGTAACACCATGCTTTTTTTTCATTGTGAAAGTATTAAACGCTTTCCTATGATTCTGATCTCCTATTTTTGGCCTGCCTTTTGCCGGTACTGCTGCCTATAGACAGTTGGTCTGGATTCCTTCTTTGTCGAACTACTTGATCTTGCCTTATTTCCCATCTTTGCCCTTGCTTATGGACTCGCCCTTAGTGGACTTTAACTTGCCTCATTTACCCCTTTTGCTTTAGAACCTTTTTGATGCTGTCGGAGAAACAAACCATCCTTCTGCCTTTAATGGTGGTAGGAATTTCTAACTTGTAGCTGATGTAAGTTCCTGAAAACCATCTTCTGCCTTCAATGATGGTTAGAACCTTGTATCTGAGGTTGAACTTTGACTAAATGTGTAGTTTCATACTGCATGTTGTAACCTTCTTGGCCAAAATGCTTAAATGATTGCTTATATTTATTGAATTTGGATCATTAATACAATAACCAAAGTATCTAACTTGTCTGAGTCTATTATTGTGCCCTGATGTTCTTTCATTGAACTGTGCTATTTTTCTATTTAGTTATAAATGTGCAATAGAGAGAATCAGAGAATCTTTTCAGAGTATCAAGTTCTGCTTTTTATTCTGTGTTGCTGTGGCAGACATTGTGTGCATAACTCTGCTTAGACTTAACTTCTTTAGGAGGTTAGGTCTTCCCATTACAATACTTTATTTCTATAGCATGGTGCTGGGAGTGGTGTATTTGAACCTTATCTCGAACTTGTAACTTAGTCAACCTCATTGGGTGTTAGCCTCATTGGGTGGCTAATGTTGAATTTTGGAAGCCCTAATTCCCATCCCTCTAGTCTGCGGAGAAAGATCCATCAGAGGACTATCCGCCTCTGTGGTAAAAGCAATCGACAATTCGTCTAACTATAAATGGCCCATTAGGGTTAAATAATAAAGAGTAAATAGTGGGAAGAAACATTTTAGCAATGCTTCTGCTGGATCACCAGGCTGAGGATTTCCTGTGGCCTCATCAGTCTGGCAAATATGCCTCAAGGCCCTCCCCCTTGTGATAAGGGTGTGTGTCACCCATTGCCTCAGACCTGGGAGCAGAGTGTCAATCAGTCAATATAGGTGAAACTGTATCATCTATAAGTAGTCATGGCAGAAGAATATAACAATGCTCTGTTTTGGGTACACATTTTTTTATTTTTTTATTTTTTTTGTATGAACTGGAAATGTGTGTAATCTTTCTATAAGAATATATATCTTAGAAATAAAGTATTTCTGAATCAGAAATCAGTGACACCTCGTCACAGAGTGGGGTGGGGTCAGTGGTCTCAGTGACCCCATCCAACTCTGTGATGAGTGAGAGACTGCTGCCTTCTCTCATTGGCTGCCCTAAGGTGAGCCAATGAGGGAAGGCAGCTGTCCCAACCCTCCCGGGACCTACGAGGATTAGGACTGCTGCCTTCCCTCATAGACCAATAAGGTAAGACAGCTGTCCTCCCAAACCTCCTGGGACTTTCGAGGCTTTCCTTTCGGAGATGCATGAAAGATGAACTCAGTTTTTTTTTTAATGTTTGCGTGTATGTATGAATGCATGTGTATTTGTTAATGAGTGTTGTGAATGGGTGTGTGGGCATGTGTGAACGCATGGGTGTGTAAGTGATGAGTATGTGTGCCCCCCCCCCCCCCCCCCTTAAAATTACCACTTCTGCAAGTCACCGATTATAAAGAAATTAGATACGGGCGGTTATACAGGGATTACAGAATCCCATGTATTTTAGTATTATTAATGATGATAGGAGTAATAGTAAAACTACTACGGGACTTGAGGCGTAAAGTATCTGTTTTCGCTTTCAATGAGGTCTGTTGACACTTCTCAGAAATGGAATATGCAATTTAGGGTTGCTGCCGCAAGATGGCAGCAAAGAACGATTAGTGATCTGACAGAGCATTGAACAGAGGTTCCATGTCATCTAGTGTTACTGTTGGCATTTGTGTGGAACGGTCTGGAAATGGGAAGATGTGAGAGCATATCGCAGAGCTCTTTAGGTTCATAGGTAACATCGTGATTAGATCACCTAGTCCAGGTTTTCCCTTTTTTCAGTCTGGAACATGTAGTCCTGTTTATTCCAACATAGAATCAACAGGACTAGATGCAGCAGTCTGAACTGGATACGCTACTAAGAGAGGCTTATGAAAAATTAAAGAGCTCTGGTTTAATTCTTGTCCTTTTTTTTAGTACTAATTTTTTTGTTTCCCGATTGTAATTGGAGGACTACAAGTCCCAGTATGCTAAGGAAATTAAGCTGAGCATAGCAATTCTCACCAGACTATTATTTCTAGCTTTTTGCTTTTCTAGACGACCTCAAGGCTGCATTTTCTGAAATGCAAAATTACTACTTTACAACACTTTATTAAAATACTTGGGTAATTTTTCACTTTTCCTAAAGGAAAGGAGTGGAATTAGAATACTAAATAAGCTTCCTGGACGGTTTGGGGGAGAGTTGCACTGTCTCCAAAATATTCTACAAGTGGAGGTAAACCTCCGTGGCTTTCACTTTTCCTGTTTTTGCCTTTTGTGTTTTTCACCTTTTTGCCTCTTTTGGCTGTGTCCGCGCTTCCCTTTGACGCCTTTCTACTTGCTGCCTTTTGCTACCTTTTTGCGCCATGCACTTACCTGCTGCTTCCCACCTCCCACCACCCACCTGCTGCTCCTCCTGCCCTGCCCTGCTGCCCACCCCCCCATGATCTCTACCCCACTTCTGAATCTTCTTAATGGCGTCCTCAAAACAGAGCAGCCATTAAGAAGGCGCTGTCTGGCCTTGCGAGACCACCTCCATCCTGTCTTGGTCCTCCGACCAGGCGTGTCGGACCCTACTTTCGCTCAGCTGCACCAGTTTGAGTCAGCCCAGCCTCCCGCCGTTTTTCCCCTTTCCAAACTATTTTTGCCTCTTTTTCTCTTACTTTTCACCCCTTTCCTTTTCACATTGTTGTCTCTCTAGCATCTTTTACCTCGACCTGGCTTGCTCTCTGTGCCTTCTCCCCTGCTTCTATTCCATTGTCTGGTGCACCTTCTTCCTTTTGTCTACCCGTTTTTAGGTCTCACCTAGAGATGCAGCGCATGCGTTGCTCGCCTTGGCGAGACCTATTGTCGTCGATTTTACTAGCGAAGGGGGACAGGAGATGTGCACGCGCCCGGACAGGCGTGCACGCATGCGCCTGGATAAGCGTGCACGCACATGCCCGGACAGACGATGTGCACACGTATGACCCGCACGACAACGCGCTTGACGTGCTTGCTCTTTCACTTTCCCACTTTCATTCAATGCCGCTCCTATTTTCTTTCCCGGCCCACGCTGGGACAGGACAGGCCGAGGAACTAATAACGATTTACAAAAAGGGGGTGGTGATGAACAGAGTGTCTGAGTTAAACAGACCACTCTTACCCAGTCCAAAGATCAGGGCTTGATCCATCACCGTTATTTATCTCACTGCCCCATCCCAGCTCAGAACCTGGCTATATGCAAATCAGTCTGTCCCTGGCCCAGTGCATCATGGGAACAGGGCAGACTAAACTACCAAGCCAATTCTTCACCAGAAAGGAGACAAGCTACCGGGGACCGGTTTCTGGCATTTCAGCCTTCTTCGGCCCGGCTTGCTTGAATCCTGATGGAGCAGTGAGAAAGGGACTGATGTCTGAGTATACCCTGCCACAGCTAAAAAACGGTGTTGGACCTAGCCCTGATCTCTTGACTGGGTGAGAGTATTCTGCTTAATTCAGAGACTCTGTCCCTCACCACCCCTTGTTGTAAATATTTTTGTCCACCCTAAGCGGGGAAGGGTATACTCAGATGTGAGTCCCTTGCTCATTGCACCATCAGGATTCAAGCAAGCCGGGCCGAAGACGGCTGAAATGCCAGAAACCGGTCCCCGGTAGCTTGTTTCCTTCCCAGTGTAAGAATTGGCTTTTGTAGTTTGGTTTGCCCTGTTCCCATCATGCACTGGGACAGGAACAGACTAATTTGCATACAGCCAGGTTCTGAAACTGGGATGGTGCAGTGAGCTAAAAAACGGTGTTGGACCTAGCCCTGATCTCTTGACTGGGTGAGAGTATTCTGCTTAATTCAGAGACTCTGTCCCTCACCACCCCTTGTTGTAAATATTTTTGTCCACCCTAAGCGTGGAAGGGTATACTCAGATGTGAGTCCCTTGCTCATTGCACCATCAGGATTCAAGCAAGCCGGGCCGAAGACGGCTGAAATGCCAGAAACCGGTCCCCGGTAGCTTGTTTCCTTCCCAGTGTAAGAATTGGCTTTTGTAGTTTGGTTTGCCCTGTTCCCATCATGCACTGGGACAGGAACAGACTAATTTGCATACAGCCAGGTTCTGAAACTGGGATGGTGCAGTGAGCTAAAAAACGGTGTTGGACCTAGCCCTGATCTCTTGACTGGGTGAGAGTATTCTGCTTAATTCAGAGACTCTGTCCCGCACCACCCCTTGTTGTAAATATTTTTGTCCACCCTAAGCGTGGAAGGGTATACTCAGATGTGAGTCCCTTGCTCATTGCACCATCAGGATTCAAGCAAGCCGGGCCGAAGACGGCTGAAATGCCAGAAACCGGTCCCCGGTAGCTTGTTTCCTTCCCAGTGTAAGAATTGGCTTTTGTAGTTTGGTTTGCCCTGTTCCCATCATGCACTGGGACAGGAACAGACTAATTTGCATACAGCCAGGTTCTGAAACTGGGATGGTGCAGTGAGCTAAAAAACGGTGTTGGACCTAGCCCTGATCTCTTGACTGGGTGAGAGTATTCTGCTTAATTCAGAGACTCTGTCCCTCACCACCCCTTGGAGGAACTAATAACAGCAATGCCACCCACCGGCAATTTTATTTCAGAGCAGCCCGGGCTGGCCAACTCAAGGGCACTGGGTGAGGGACAGGGCCCTGCCGCATCATGCAGTCAGGAGACCGCGGTCAAAGTATCTGTTTCACACCGCTTCCATCAGCGTGCCTCCAGTAGGTCCACCAGGAGGGTTCTCTCTGACATGGGGTCCACTCACGGTTGACGGACACTGCCCCAGCCCTACAGTACAGCAGAGACACTACTATATTAGGAAATATAGTACAACTGCTTATCAGATCTGGAGCCAAGCTGCGGATCCCACATTCCAACTCGAAAGATTTCAGTCAATGAACTAATGACTGCAGTTCTATAACTAAGCATCTGTGGGAAGGCACAGATGAACCAACCCAGCTTGACTCAAAGTGGCTACTGGAAGACCTGAGAATAGCCCACTGGAGAGAGTTTAAATAAGTTATTGAACTCATAACGAATATGTGCTGGGTGCAGTGTTTCATATGAATTCCGATGTTCAAATCTTGAACATATCCGTTATGTTTGATAATACGCGGTAAGTTTCCATGCGCCCCTGACTATCAGACCGTATTATTTCCGTTAGATCATTTCTGCGCGGGCACCAATTACATTCCATGGGTTCCCTGTCACTTTTTTAATGTTTTTATATTGCACTTGGTAATTTTTCATGGATCAGTTGCATTGACTCATATGTGAGAAAAGTATCCCAAGCCCAATACCGGTGAACACCTTCGCTGTTCTTCTCTGCCGCTCACAGATTTCTTTGATGTTTGTTTCCTTTTCCACGCTATCAATTTACTCTCCCCAACACAGGCTGTGATCTTGTGAGCGCAGCCACTGCTTTATTTTCAAGAAACGAGTTGTCACTTCCCTCCACAGCAGTTCATTTGTAGTACTGCTTCTATTGTAGCGCCGGCTAGCACAAACACCACTTTTCTAAAGTAGGCCTACAACATGTCTGAGCTGCGTAGAAGTGTTTATCTGGGGCCTGACTGACAATTTTGTGGCCCTCTGTAATGTGTGTGGCGAAAAAATGAAGTTACCGTGGGCCTACCTATGTTATGTTATGTTATGTTAAGGTAGGCTTATAAAGCGCATTGTCACCGTGGGTTTCCTGGCGCTGATCTGATGCTGAGGGGGCAAAGGGATTTAGCTGGATTGTGGGAAAAGCCATGTTTTTAGAGATTTACGAAATTGAATGAGGGAATTGGAGGATTTGAGCAGGGTGGGGAGAGAATTCCAGAGTTTAGGGGCCAAATGTGCGAATCTCCGACCTCCAGATCTACAGAGTTTGATAGAGGGGACAACCAGGAGGTGGAGGTGAGAAGATCTGAGGTTACGTGAAGGGCAGTAGGGACTGATAAGGGATTTCAGGAAGGCAGGGCAGGGACCGGTTAAAGATTTGAAGGTGAGGCAGCCGATCTTGAAGGCTGCCCTCGAGATGACAGGAAGCCAATGCAATTTGGTGAGGAGATGTTTGGCGGATTGCCATTTCGGGATCCCGAAGGCCAGTCTTGCCGCTTGGTTCTGAACAATTTGTAGTCTGAGGAGAAAGGATTTAGGCAGACCATGATAGATAGAGTTCGAGAAATCCAAGCGGGAGAGGACAAGAGCCATGATGACTTGGATCAGGGCTTCGGGAGTCAGGAGATAGGCCACCTTCCTGATCCTGCGCAGCTGATACATGCAGGAACCTATGTGCGCTAGCCTGTGTATCTGGGCGTGCCTGAGTGAGAGAGGGAGAAACTGTTGTGTGTATGTGTTCTTCCGTTTGCTGCTGTTTCCACATTTGTCATGTACGTTTCACTGGTTTTCTGTTGGTGTTTGTTTTCCTCTCTATATTACATATATTACAATCACAATAATAAAAGCCAGTACAGTTTACAATGCCAATAGCTCACACTAGTGTAAATGCAATGCAATAGGTTTCTCATTTAATCTTTTTTTTAGCAATTGCCATATTAAATTACAATGCATTTTATTTATGTTTTACAAAAGAAAAACAAAACAAAAAAACAACGTAATTTACAATGTCAATAGCTCAAAATAATGTCAGTGCGAGACCTATTGCATTGTAAATGCTTGTTCTCTCACCCAATAGACTCTCTACTCAGTCCTCCTTTGCTTTCTCTTTTCCACTCAACACACACTTTACCCCACTTCGACTTTAGCACTGCTTCCTTCTGTCTCTCTTTCCACTTTTTTTCCGCCTTTCACGCTTCTTTACATTGACCCCTGTGGCCATCTCTTTTCTTCTTTTTGCCATCTGCTTCATCACATTTTTGCCTCTTTTGCATTTTTTTCTTGTTTTCGCACCTCCATTTACTGCTTTTTAGCTCTCTTTTGCCATCTTTTTGTGCTGTACGATTATCTGACTCATATGTATCGCTTCTGCCCTGCCCACCGGTCTCAGGATCTCCTCCTTCCCTCCTGGACCTTCTTAATGGCAGCCGTACTGGAGGTGCACCACTGCCATGCCATGGGAATAATTAAACAACAGGGGGTGGTGATGGACAGAGTTTCTGAATTAAGCAGAATACTCTCACCCAGTCAAGAGATCAGGGCTTAATCCAATCTTAATTCAGAAACTCTGTCCATCACCACCCCTTGTTGTTTAATTATGCCATGGGAATGGCAAAGGTAATCCTATCTGCAGCTGTCAATGCCCCACCCATGCTCAGTGCCAGGACCCCTGGTCCACCACCTACCCACCGCAGCCAGAAACGCTACTCTGCCACAGCTCTCCGCACCATAAACGCAGACGCTTATCCTCGTGTTGCAGTCTGGCTTCCCCTACCAGCAGTGAATGTGCATTTTCCTGCATCACGTACCACATCTCCCGCTCACCACACAGACAACCATACCTCACAAGTCACCACCATGCACAACACTCACTAGCCCTGGCCTGTGCTCTCCTTAACACCTCTTCGCTCATCAAACACACCATTAAAGTCTCTCATCGAACCTCTTCTTTCTCACTGAAATCTGGATTAGTCTTCTGCTGGGAACATCATGGTAGCCATTCCTCCCAATTACAAGATGGCAAAACAGGACAGAACTAGCAAACCTGGAGGAGGACTTGCCATCACACATGAAGAAAACATCATCTGCTCCCGCTCCATCTTTCCAGCCAATGCCAGCGACCACCTCGAGCACATGGCCTTCAAGATCAGTACCTCTGGCAATATCACCTACTCAAGGGCCCTATTCTACCAACCATCCTGATCCATAACAAACTTTGGACCAACCTTGCGGACCTCATAACCCCTCTGGTGCTCACCTCAGCTTCTTCATCCTCCTTAGCGACCTCAACTTTCAGTAAGAGGACCTCACCAACAACACCATCCTCCTGGAAGAACTAAACATAATGGGACTTAGCCAAGGAGTAAGCAAACCCACCCAGGCAGCTGGAAACCCCCTCAACCCTTTCGTTACCAACTTTGCAGACATCATAGTCGACAAATTGAGTCCCAACACCAGGATTGGCCACACCCTCATCCGATTCAGCCCACACCTACCTAATAAACACAGAAAGACGCTCAACAAGACTTCCTGACGCAAATGGAACAAGATCCTAGAGGAAGTCTGGATCCCAGAGCTCGGATTCCAACAGCCACCACACCACAACAAATGCACAGTCTCCATCTCAAACACCCAGACCACCTCCTACATAGACACCCTTGGAGCCAGTGCCCAAGACCGTGCCCATAGCACGGACCAAGCCACAGACATCCGGGAACAGGGAAGATCGCTCTCCCTCTCTCTAAACACCGCTGCAAATAGCTGGAGCGCTGATGGAGACACCCACAGAGACATGCACTGATCAGCCCTCTAGATCTACCATCAATGAACTGGGGCCACCAAGTGAAATAGGGCCTTGTGACAGCTAAACATTGTCAACATGTCCATTCAAATGTATATGCACTTTAATAATGACTGGAACATCATACAATAAAAGGGAGCAACAGGAAATACGTCAGCTACAGCAGAAACTCCTGAGGCGGAAAGCCGGGAGAAGTGCTTTTAATTGTTGCTTTTCACTTATTTGCACCTTACTCGTTTCTGTGGTATTTGTTTTTAAAACTTTCACAAGCAGCAGGCTGACTTTCATTTATCCCCTCACTCACCGCACTCAGCCGATCCAGGCGCTGGGCGGTGAGAATCACCCTACTACCCCAGAGGCGGCCGGTGGAGCGAGCAGCCATCTTGCGGGTAGGGAAGGGTGACGGGCTAGTTGTAGACCCAATTTACATGCTATAAAAGGCTGTGTCAGTGCGCACGCGCTGTCTAGAAACTCCTGAGGCGGAAAGCCGGGAGAAGTGCTTTTAATTGTGTCTTTTCACTTATTTGCACCTTACTCGTTTCTGTGGTATTTGTTTTTAAAACTTTCACAAGCGGCAGGCTGACTTTCATTTATCCCACCCGCTCACCCCACTCAGCCGATCCAGGCGCTGGGCGGTGAGAATCACCCTACTACCCCAGAGGCGGCCGGTGGAGCGAGCAGCCATCTTGCGGGTAGGGAAGGGTGGCGGGCTAGTTGTGGAACCAATTTACATGCTATAAAATGAGCGTACCTAGGCACACGCGCAGCTGACGCGCGCAGCGGGCGCGCCGTCGGTGCGCCAAAGGCGTGCCAAAGACAAGCCCGTCTGCGGCCGTCCGCGCCCGACCAAGCCCAGAGGCCATAAACCCTGCCCGATTAGAGGTAAATTCTTCCATCATTCCTCGTATCTCCTACTCGGCTAATGCATTACTGAGGCTCAGAACCAGGGAGCCAGGTAATCACCTCAAACACTTATGCTGCCAGCAAAAATTTCCAAGCGCATTGGAAGGCCACGTGGCTTGTAGCCTATGTAAATTCCAAAGCTCCCAGATGTGTGCCGGTCCTGAGACAAGAAACTACCTTTTGGAACAAAATATTTGCAGTGTAAAGTACATATTAGTTAATGTCAGATCACTTGTTAGGCACCCTTTCGGAATCTGGGATATGATTTCTTCGCATGCTCCAGACATATGCTTCTTCACAGAAACATGGCTTAACCGCATGCGCGCTAGCGTTATTCTGCTCACACGCTGGGTTTTTAAAAAACGCACTTTACGTGACGAGCTGGGCTCGTCATCAGCGTGCGAGGAGGCTACGCCATGACGAGCCCAGCTCGTCATCAGCGTCGAAGGGGTTAAAGCTACTAACCATCCCCTGATTGCAGTGGCTATTCCTGAGAACTACTCCTTTTTACATCTGGACAGGGAGGGCAACACGGGTGGGGGGATAGCGATCGCTTTTAAGAATCATCTCTCAGTAAACTGGATCTCCTCTCTAAGTAAGGACAGCATGGAATTAGGAATCTTTAAAGTCACAAACTCTCCTACTGATAGTTGGAATGGATTATTATTATTATACCGCCCTCCGGGCCCAAAAATTATTTTGTGGATAAGCTGATCGAATTTATTGCCGTGCATGTGCACTAGATAGAACGCAGTATAAACAAACCCTGTCCACCTACCATCTAAATTTAAGACTAGCAAGACGCCAATTTATTTTTAATCAAATTGAGAACACCGCCAATGCTCCTAAAACCCTCTTCAACATAGTAAATGAATTTGTGTCGCATCTCGCATGCAGACAATCCCCCTTAGAAACTCAAGATTTCTGTAACCAGCTAGCCAACTATTTCCAGTATAAGATCATCAGAATCTATGCCAACTTTCCATCCAACACTGCACAGGTTGCTGAGTATCTCAGTAAACACTTGGGGCCAGATGTAGGAGCCCTAATACCGGCCGGTAGCGGGCGATTTCGGCCGTTACCGACCGGTATTTGGCTTTTGAGATGTAGGGGGCCTATTCGGTAATTTTACCGATTCGGTAAATATACCGATTCGGTAAAATACTGAATCGGTATATTTACCGAATCGGTAAATCCATATGTAGCTGGCACTCCTAAGAGTGCCACAGGCCCTTAAGAGTCGGTATTTTACCACACAATCCTATTGTGTGGTAAAATACCGAATTCAGGTGTGCATGCACATCTCTGCATGCACACCTGTGCCATGTGACACACAGACATGCCCTTAGGGCATGCATGTGTGCCACATGTCACATAAGCCTGTACTTGGGGTGCTAGAGGGTGTCAAAGTGACACCTCCTGCACCCTTGCAGGATTCGGTATTTACTGATTCGGTAAATACCAAATCGGTATTTCCCATTGATTCCTATGGGCTTCAAGGCCCATAGGAATCAATGGGAAATACCGATTCGGTATTTACGGAATCGGTAAATATCGAATCTTACAGATTCGGTAATTGTGTTTGAAAAATTACCTACATCTGCCTCCTTCTAATTTACCGATTCATAAATACCGAATCGGTAAAATTCGGTATTTATGAATCGGTAAATTAGATTTACCTACATCTAGCCCTTGGAGCCCAAAAAAAGGATAGGTAGCACCTTAGATTACTTTGATCCTATCACCCTCGAAGAAGTTGCAAAAGCTCTTCTCTCTGCTAAATCAGGCTCCCCCTCTGATCTGTGCCCCCCCCAAGATGATGGCCCTTTTAGCCAATAGCTGTGTGCCAGCCATCCACCAACTGTTTAATGCATCTATTCAATTGGGGGAAATCCCAAGAATGTGGAAGGAAGCTTTTGTACGGCCGATTCTGAAGAAACCTACGGCCGACCCACGAGAATTGGGTAACTACCGTCCGATTTCCCTCCTACCACTATTGGGCAAGACGCTGGAAAGCATGATTAACAAACAATTGAGTCGCTATCTGGAGAAAAACAAACTATTAGATCCATCTCAATCTGGATTCCGACAGGACTTTAGTACGGAGACAGCCATTTTAGCAGTCACTGACTCACTCAGGCTACAAATAGACAAGGGCGGCTTGGCAATCCTGATACTACTAGAACTCTCCGCGGCATTTGATACCATCTCTCATGAAATGCTAGCGGAGAGACTGGAGTCCAGTGGCATCAAAGGAACAGCCCTAAAGTGGCTGCCTAATTTTTTGTCCGATAGGACACAAACAATCATGCTTGGCCCATACAGGTCTGAGGCAAATAATTTAGACATAGGTGTTCCTCAGGGATCCTGCCTAAGTCCTACCCTGTTTAATGTTTATATGGCCCCACTAGCTAGGAGAGCAGAAAACTGGGCTTTGAGATCATCTTGTATGCTGATGATACTCAGCTCATGTTCTCGTTTGGTACAGACCTAGTTGCAGAGAAAGCAAGGTTTCCCAGAGGCACACTTGAGATCTCCAGCTGGATGACGCAAAATTGTCTCCAGCTGAACCCTGGTAAAACTGAATTAATGCTAATGGGCAAAGCCTCGGTAAGCTGGTCTGATGACTGGTGGCCCGCCCAGTTGGGAGCAGCCCCAGTGCCAACTCATTGTGTGAAAAACCTAGGGATAAAATTAGATCAGTCCCTAGCAATGAAAGACCATATCGCCACCATGACTCGTTCTTGCTACTATAGCATGCGTCTGCTGCAAAAGATCCTCCCCTTCATGCCTACCGCTCATCGCAAAACCTTGATCCAAGCAATGGTTATTAGTCGACTGGATTACGGCAATACTTTACTGGCTGGAGTAGGAGAGACCCTGTTAGACAGGTTGCAGGTGATTCAGAACAGTGCAGCCTGGATGGTTCTGAATCACCCATCGGGCTCCGCATCGGCGCCCCTGTTGGGAGAACTCCCCTTGCTACCGGTGAGGAAAAGATCCTTTTTTAAGATCTGCTGTCTTACATACACGAACGGGAATTGCTAATTATTAGCTTTTTATTTTAGCATTTTTTGGAAAAAATCATACTTTTTAATTTTGCATACGAAATTGCATATTCAAGAAGGACACATAATACATGAAAGAAGGGGGAAAGGGGGAAAGGGATTCATAAGTCATTCATTATATCTAGGGCTCCCGGTTTTATGGTATTTATTTTTTTGCCATTTCTGTATGTATTTATCCATATTTATTTTTGGGACATTATTTCTGTATTTATCCACATTTATTTTTGCCACAAGCAAAATACAACGGTACAGCTAGTATTTTTCCACATTTATTTAAAGTGACACTGCACTCTAACTACTACACAGGGAGAGAATTGAGTAACACCAATATAGTAACAAGCATTTGATCATCCTTCAGTGTTAGCAAGTTTTTTGTTTTTTTTTAGTTTTTGTGGCATATACATTTGTATTAAAAAATAAAAAATCTGTTGCACCAGTTTGCCAGAGTCAGACCTATTGACTTTGCCAGTGCTTGTTTTCCTTCAACGTTATATGTTGCAGTAAATAGCTGGACTGCAAGTGAAGTGACAGAATCGTAGTCTGGCCAGGTGTGGTTTTGAACTGTGGATGACAGATGCAGCCAGTTGAACCTAGCCAGGTGTGATCTTGTTCACTTGTTATCCTGCCCAGCCCGTTCTGGGGATTGAGAACGTCGTGGTGAAAAATGGCTGAATTCTTCGGCTGCCATGCAGATATCTGCAGCCAAGGATAATACATTATTAAAATATCCTCTGATTCCCTCACGTCCTTGCTGCTGAAATAGCTCATACGGTTAAGCGCCAGCTGCTGAAATCTATGTTCAGACTGCTATTACGGGTTCCTATTCTGGCTGGTCCACTCAGCCTTTCATCTGAGTGAGGTCGATTCAAGCAATTGAATTTAACAACAAAGGATCTGTTACAGTGCAGATGCCTGTATGTTATGCTTTATGCTGCCCCAGCTGGAAGTTCGTCTTATTGCGTGAGGACTAGGTGCTGCTTAGTATGGCACATGCCATGTGTGATCGTGTTGTCTGACTGCCATGTGTAGCCTGGTTGGAGGTTACATCAACAGGGTTTACCTTGTTCCCCGGATAAAATGTGTGGCCAGCTTGAAGGGGGCTTGCCCCGTTGCAATCGTCCTGCCTTCTGCCAATCGTAACTGCATTAAATTGGGCACGCCAGGTGTGATCATGTTTCCAGATTGCCACGAGTTGCTAAGCAGGTCACGTGCCAGGTGTCAGCGTGTTGTCTCTGACTCCTCGTGGTGAGGTAATTCCAGAGATAGCCCCCCTCCCCTCCTCCGCCCCACTCTCCCCCTGCCCCCTCTCTATGTGGTCCCTCGGCTTGCTAAGATCAGAGAAGGATGCTAATAATCACACCTCTGCTGCCCTCCCGTTTAATCACACCTCTGCTGCCCTCCCGTTTAATCACACCTCTGCTGCCAGCCACGGGAGTGAAGTGCAGACTAGAGCATTTTAACAGACTTCGTTGTGCAGCCCCAGAGGAGAGAGATCAGAAAAAACTCTAATGGGACACAGGGAGAGTGTAAGAAAATGGTAAGTAAATAGAAAATATTTTTTAGCACATTATTACAATCCATGATGTCACGCATTCTTTATCCTCCACCGCAGTGGTCTCAGGCTTTCCACGCGGGTGTTCATGGTGTCCCAGGGTATAACGCACTCCCTCCAAGAGACTTCCTGGAGCGAGCTGCGTTTCTTCAGTCTCGCAACAATGGTGTAAATAGAGGCTCCTAATCTGACTCTGGCTGGGCCTCTTAGAAGGGGTGAAAGAACAACAAGGACTCATCAACAAGTAAATGGTCTGTTATAGACCTGTGAAGTACTCGGGTGCGCTGGCAGCTCTGTGTGTGCCCGGAAGCTGTCTCAGCCCGGGCTGACTCCTCTTAGCCCACTAGTATTTTCCCGTTTTTATATATAAACACAGATAAAGGAAAACTTGTTTTCCGTCTGTATTTATATGTAAAAATCCGTAAAAACGGAAAACCGGGAGCCCTAATTATATCATACATATCACATACATACAAAAGCATATAAAACAATCTATATACTCTATGTACTACTCTTGAGGGTTCCCTTTTTCAACATAATGGTATCTCCTGGAAGCACAATGCATTCAGCAATTGCAAAACTAAGTTTGTTGTTTATGGCATTATATGCCCATGCCAACACCTATATATAGGTAAAACCAATCAAGAGGTACGTCAACGTATCTCCCAACACAAATCCAGATTAAAAAAGAAAGTTGAAAATGCCCCACTGGTGCAGCATTGGACACGCATGCAACATGAAGTAAGTGACCTCAGATGGACAGTGATATCACGAGTCGAAAAAGACCCGCGAGGAGGCGACTTGAATTTACAACTGTCCAAAAGAGAAGCATTTCTCATAGTAAAATTCGATACGGCGACATCAGGGCTCAATGAATTGAGCAAAATCTTTAAACTGTGATTCCTCATTTGTGCTGTCAATGCAAGTCAAAAGTACTCTGCCTATCTCCTCGCAAGTCCGTTTGTAAAGATGGTTGTGACCCCCACTTGTATACTAATCTATAAGTGGTCACATATATCTCCATACTAACACCACCGTTTGTTAGTGTTTACCTCTGTTTCATCATTTTGTAATCACCCCCAGATCACTTGTAAACAACTGTCTCTCTATATTCGGCATTCCACTCCCCCACTCCGGCCCAGGTTTCGGTTTCCACCTTTCCCCCGTCCGATTGAAGGCGGCGCCTTGCTCACCAAGTTAGATAAAAGATCCGACTAAGCCTCGCCCTGGCCTGCAACCACGCATGCGCCCAGGTGTAGTGCTGACTAGAACGCCACTGGTTGAACAGCTGCCCGTAAACAGAAAGTAAGTGCACGGTTTCGAACCACCCCCGCCTCGTTTTTGTAATATATTAAGTCTGCCAAGAAAAGCAGTATGACAAGGTTTGTCTCCTTATTTTTTCAGTCCGCAGCTTGGCATCCCTAATTAACAGTTCGTTTTTCCTCTCCCGCACCAATGGCGGTAAGCCTTAATACTAGAAACATTAACAAAGCCCTACACCCTTTAGACCGAAATCGCTAAGACACATTTTTAACTTGTTGTTCTAGGTTCCTTGAACGATGCATCATCTTTGGCTCGTCTTCACTGTGTAAATTTTTATAAATGCGGTAAGCCAATGTAAATTCTCTTGCGCAACCCCAGACGTTTCTTTGCGATGCTGCGGCTCCCGAAACTACCGCTGTTGGTTGATATGGGTTTCCTTTATCTTTTGCGTATTTCAGAATTGAAAAGCAACCCAATATCTGAAAGTGATTAGACTACAGGTAACCGGAAACGCATAAATCGGGTAAGATTTCCAAACGCTGCTTCGGCTCATTACAAAATATGCCCTTCTCTGCTCCCCAGTAACCCATCCCTTTCATTGTTGTTCAGATGATCGTCCCTGTCAAAATCGTTCCATTCTGCCACGTGTACCGAAACCTGAGGGTACTACTGTTAGGGTGAGAACCATTTTCCTTCCAGTCCTTAAAAGAGGTCATAGATAAATTTTAGTCTAAAACAGATTTCTTCTTTCCAAGAGGCACGTGCACGCACTGCCCCCGTTTTTTGGTTCATTGACCCGTTACGGAGACACTCCCATTCTCTACATACGAGGTAAGTAATAAGGGGGATCTTCTCCCCTTTAAACCTTCTTTTTGACTTGCATTCCATCTCAAATTGACATCGCTGTATACTTTTTAACTTCAGATTCGGACACAAGCGCTTGGTCTTAGACTCTGACGCCCTCCCGTCCATCTGGCATTCTTGCTCTTCGGTAAGCTGTTGGGGGATGGATTGGGTCCTGTGACAGGCTGCCTGATGGTTTGGTCCAGTGATTTTCCTTTTAGAACTTACTAAACCTCAGTTTCTTACTTGTCTTTTTTTCTTTTTTCTTTTTCTTCTCTCCTGGTTTAGATACTACTTGAGGCCCTGAAGAGAATCCCAAGAGACATAGTGGGATTCGAAACGCGTAGGCTCCTGCCACATCGTGTCTGCAAGAGCGACAAGCTATTAAATGAAATCTCCCTTGCCGCTCATTGGTGTACATTACCTATAGCTAATAATTTTAGAAAGATTTTCCTGATCATTTGATTTAATATATAGGAATGTACTTAGTAAAAACTATTTGTCTCAAATTTTACTGTAAAATTGTTCTGCAGACGGTGGCTTCCTTCTTCTTCTTTTGTAATAGATTGTATATAGAGTATATAGATTGTTTTATATGTTTTTGTAGCTCCTTCCCCTGACTGGTTGAATGCTTTTGTATGTATGTGATATGTATGATATAATGAATGACTTATGAATCCCTTTCCCCCTTCTTTCATGTATTATGTGTCCTTCTTGAATATGCAATTTCGTATGAAAAATTAAAAAGTATGATTTTTTCAAAAAAATGCTAAAATAAAAAGCTATTAATTAGCAATTCCCGTTCTTGAATGCTCCTTCAAGTTCTGTTAGGTTAGTTGTTTATTCAATTTATCCACATCAGTACTGGCAACCCACTTTTGTTTTTTGATATTGAGGCTCAGCCTTGCTGATTAGAGCCAACCCCTAGTTGTTTTCTAGTTAATATAGCGGGCGAATGCCCGCGAGGTTCTTCTTGTACTTCATTCACTCTGAAGTGAAGGTTGAATTAACTCTTCCTTCGTTGATTAAGTGTTTATTCACATTTTTCTTTGTTGATGTCATTTAAATTTCGTTTAGTGCTATAATTTTTCTCTCTTTCTTTCCTGTCTTCTAAGTAATGGCAGAAAAGGACACTTTTGCCTATACTGAGGACCACATCAGGAGCTTGCTCAGTGACCCTCCCATTTTCTCTTCGGTCACCCTGAGTGAGACAGCGACATCATCTAATGAATCTGATAAGCTGATTCGCCTAAAAAAGAAACAAATTAGGACCGATCTTCATGGGCATTTCTTGTTGCAACACCTCCGAGAAGGCACCATCCCAGGTGGGTTACAAATCAAAAATATACCAGTAATTTTCACAGAAGACCCGATTTTTAAAAAAGGTTTCTCTCTAATAGAAACTAAATGTAGTAAAGACTTTATGGTCCTAACAGTCGAGACAGCGGTCAGAATCTCTAAGGAAGAACTAGCAGAAATCGCAAAATTAGAGGCTGAAATAAGCACCAACCCTACGATAGCTGATGCAAAGGCACTGCTGGAAAAAGTAGCTAAAGAGATACAAGAGTTTAAAGACTACACTATAACACAGAAGACCAACCAATTCGAGAAAGACAAAAAAGGTTTCTCACTAGATAATATATATCCATATCTACAGGTAGACTTCTACTCGAAAGCAGAATCACGACGTTTTCTCCCAGGTAATCAGGGGAGATCCCGGAAACAGTTCATCTCTTTCTCAGATACGTCATCTTCAGGGACAGATAGTGACACTAGTGGCAATTATAATCGCCCTAACAGGACCCGGAATTGGAATACCAATCAACAACAGCAAAATCAACCATCCAATTCTCATTTTTTAGAGAGAGGTCAGACACGTCCCAGGGGCAGGGTGAGATATACAACCCCATGGGAAATGAAAACACGACGCCAGCATTACAAAAATTGAAAGCGATCCAATCTTCAACCTATCTAAAAAGGTACTCACCCTAGAAGAAGATAGTATCCTGGCAAAGGGCCTATCATTTGTCCCTTCAAAAAGAATTGACATTGTCAAAATGAAATCTGAATTCATCGAATTCTGCAGAAAATTAAGACTGACTCTGTTCTTTAGTGAAAACCCTACCCACCACGCGGTGGAAGTTACCGGCCTAAGAAACAGATCCACCTTTTGCCCCCCAGCCAGTAAAATTCCAAAAGAACTTGTGACCTTTGAAAAAAGTGTCTTGTCTGCTATTTCGGCCATGGAAAAAGAGAGAAAATTTGTAAAATTTAATACCACCAAAAAACAGATGACCGCGTTAAATAATCTAAAAAATGACACCTCTGTGATAATTAAGCAGGCCGATAAAGGCGGTGCTATAGTAGTGTGGGACATTAATGACTACACTACGGAAGTAATGAAGCAGCTAGATGACCCTAGTTGCTATCGAAAGATAGGTAAGGATCCCACTACAGAACTTCAGAATGAACTTTTTGTTCTAATACAGGAAGGTTTCGATCAAGGATTTGTTGGTCCTAAAGAACTCGAATACTTAAAAATCCAACATCCCAAAATACCGATGTTCTATGTATTACCCAAAATTCATAAGAACCCAGACCATCCGCCAGGCAGACCCATCGTGGCAGGATGTGGTTCTTTGCTTGAGCCGGCTGCTAAATACGTGGATTGTTTCCTCAAGGAATTCATGAGCCAGGTGACATCCTACTTACAGGACACTACAGATTTTATCAAGAAATTGGAGAATATAAACTTCTGTGAGAACAGGGACTGTCTAGTTACCTTAGACGTGACGTCTCTGTATACTCAGATCCCCCAAGATGAAGCTGTAGCAGTACTATCCTATTTTTTAGACTCCAGACCCCGGCCAATGCGAGTAACCACAAAATTTCTCGTAGACCTTGCGACGTTTGCACTAAAGAAAAATTATTTCTGTTTCAACAACGAGTTCTACTACCAGGTCAAAGGGGTAGCCATGGGCTGCCCCTTTGCACCGGAATTGGCAGTACTTTTTATGTCAATGTATGAGAACACTTACATACACAACAATAATCCATTCCACCAATACATCGGAGCTTGGCTCCGATTTATTGATGATGTGTTTATGGTATGGACAGGAGACAGTGATACTTTGTCCCAATTCCATCAATGGCTAAACTCTAGGACTGCTGATATAAAGTTCAGCCTAACTCAGTCAACAACCATGATTGCATTCCTTGATGTAGAGGTCTTCCCACAAGAAGGTAAACTAGCGACCACCTTGTTTGTCAAACCTACTGATCGAAATAAATCTCTGATGTTTGACAGCAACCACCCTAGAAGCCTTAAAGAAAATCTCCCGTACGGGCAGTTTCTGCGGGTATGCAGAAATTGCACGTATAAAGAAGACTTCCACTACCACTCTGGAAATTTGATATTGAAGCTTTGTGATAGGGGGTACCCGAAAAAACTAGTAAAGAACTGTATGAAGAGAGCTCAGTGGACCCCACGAGAGACACTCCTGGAACGGAAAGATAAGCCTGAGTTGAAGCGACAAGTATGTGTCACCACTTTTTGCCCCAATGCTAACCAGCTCAAACGGGTCATAGGACAAAATTGGCACCTAGTAAAGAACTTAGATGAGAGTCTTACAGAATTACCCTTGTTCGCGTTCAAAAAGGAAAATAATAATGCCAATCACATTGTCCGAGCGGCTATGCCAGCTCCCAAACCTGCAACGTTACGTCAAATGATGGGAATGCCTCCCGTAATAGGACACCACAAATGTGGTACTTGCCTTTGTTGCGAGTCGATTCTTGAGCGTTCCCTTTTTCAACATAATGGTATCTCCTGGAAGCACAATGCATTCAGCAATTGCAAAACTAAGTTCGTTGTTTATGGCATTATATGCCCATGCCAACACCTATATATAGGTAAAACCAATCAAGAGGTACGTCAACGTATCTCCCAACACAAATCCAGATTGAAAAAGAAAGTTGAAAACGCCCCACTGGTGCAGCATTGGACACGCATGCAACATGAAGTAAGTGACCTCAGATGGACAGTGATATCACGAGTCGAAAAAGACCCGCGAGGAGGCGACTTGAATTTACAAATGTCCAAAAGAGAAGCATTTCTCATAGTAAAATTCGACACGGCGACATCAGGGCTCAATGAATTGAGCGAAATCTTTACACTGTGATTCCTCATTTGTGCTGTCAATGCAAGTCAAAAGTAGTCTGCCTATCTCCTCGCAAGTCCGTTTGTAAAGATGGTTGTGACCCCCACTTGTATACTAATCTATAAGTGGTCACATATATCTCCATACTAACACTACCGTTTGTAAGTGTCTAACTCTGTTTCATCATTTTGTAATCACCCCCAGATCACTTGTAAACAACTGTCTCTCTATATTCGGCATTCCACTCCCCCACTCCGGCCCAAGTTTCGGTTTCCACCTTTCCCCCGTCCGATTGAAGGCGGCGCCTTGCTCACCAAGTTAGATAAAAGATCCGAATAAGCCTCGCCCTGGCCTGCAACCACGCATGCGCCCAGGTGTAGTGCTGACTAGAACGCCACCGGTTGAACAGCTGCCCGTAAACAGCAAGTAAGTGCACGGTTTCGAACCACCACTGCCTCGTTTTTGTAATATATTAAGTCTGCCAAGAAAAGCAGTATGACAAGGTTTGTCTCCTTATTTTTTCAGTCCGCAGCTTGGCATCCCTAATTAACAGTTCGTTTTTCCTCTCCCGCACCAATGGCGGTAAGCCTTAATACTAGAAACATTAACGAAGCCCCGACACCCTTTAGACTGAAATCGCTAAGACACATTTTTAACTTGTCGTTCTAGGTTCCTTGAACGATGCATCATCCTTGGCTCGTCTTCACTGTGTAAACGTTTATAAATGCGGTAAGCCGATGTAAATTCCCTTGCGCAACCCCAGACGTTTCTTTGCGATGCTGCGGCTCCCGAAACTACCGCTGTTGGTTGATATGGGTTTCCTTTATCTTTTGCGTATTTCAGAATTGAAAAGCAGCCCAATATCTGAAAGTGATTAGACTACAGGTAACCGGAAACGCATAAATCGGATAAGATTTCCAAACGCTGCTTCGCCTCATTACAAAATATGCCCTTCTCTGCTCCCCAGTAACCCATCCCTTTCATTGTTGTTCAGATGATCGTCCCTGTCAAAATCGTTCCATTCTGCCACGTGTACCGAAACCTGAGGGTACTACTGTTAGGGTGAGAACCATTTTCCTTCCAGTCCTTAAAAGAGGTCATAGATACATTTTAGTCTAAAACAGATTTCTTCTTTCCAACAGGGACGTGCACGCACTGCCCCTGTTTTTTGGTTCATTGACCCGTTACGGAGCCACTCCCATTCTCTACATACGAGGTAAGTAATAAGGGGGATCTTCTCCCCTTTAAACCTTCTTTTTGACTTGCATTCCATCTCAAATTGACACCGCTGTATACTTTTTAACTTCAGATTCGGACACAAGCGCTTGGTCTTAGACTCTGACGCCCTCCCGTCCATCTGGCATTCTTGCTCTTCGGTAAGCTGTTGGGGGATGGATTGGGTCCTGTGACAGGCTGCCTGATGGTTTGGTCCAGTGATTTTCCTTTTTAAACTTACTTAACCTCAGTTTCTTACTTGTCTTTTTTTCTTTTTTCTTTTTCTTCTCTCCTGGTTTAGATACTACTTGAGGCCCTAAAGAGAATCCCAAGAGACATAGTGGGATTCGAAACGCGTAGGCTCCTGCCACATCGTGTCTGCAAGAGCGACAAGCTATTAAATGAAATCTTCCTTGCCGCTCATTGGTGTACATTACCTATAGCTAATAATTTTAGAAAGATTTTCCTGATCATTTGATTTAATATATAGGAATGTACTTAGTAAAAACTATTTTTCTCTAATATTACTGTAAAATTGTTCTGCAGACGGTGGCTTCCTTCTTCTTCTTTTGTAATAGATTGTACATAAAGTACATAGTTTGTTTTATATGTTTTTGTAGCTCCTTCCCCTGACTGGTTGAATGCTTTTGTATGTATGTGATATGTATGATATAATGAATGACTTATGAATCCCTTTCCCCCTTCTTTCATGTATTATGTGTCCTTCTTGAATATGCAATTTCGTATGAAAAATTAAAAAGTATGATTTTTTCCAAAAAATGCTAAAATAAAAAGCTATTAATTAGCAATTCCCGTTCTTGAATGCTTTCAAGTTCTGTTAGGTTAGTTGTTTATTCAATTTATCCACATCAGTACTGGCAACCCACTTTTGTTTTTTGATATTGAGGCTCAGCCTTGCTGATTAGAGCCAACCCCTAGTTGTTTTCTAGTCTTACATACACAGCACTCAATGGAAGAGGTCCTAAATACCTTCAAAAAATACTTATCAAACATGTCCCTAATAGGAACTTGAGGTCTGGTATGTGTGGTCTCCTACAAATAACACGTATAAGACTAACAGGCACATGCATCAAGCGATTTAGGAATCGCAAACGGTGCGAATCGCAAAATTCGGCCGTTTGCGATTCCCAAATCACTATTTGGGATGCATTATCCTAAAAGTGAAGAAATCGCTATTTTTGCGATTTTTTAAAGTGCGATTGCTTTTAAGGAATCGCAATTTTGCGATTCCTTAAAAGCAATGCATGAAACTGAAAAAAATTGCGATTTCGCAATTAGAGAGAAAAACTTACCATGATGTTGGACCTCATGGTAATTTTGCGAAATGTCAGAAATATGCAATTTTGTGCATTTTTTTAACTTTCATGTTGTGCACACACATGCCCTTAGGGCATGTGTGTACACAACATATGTGCATTGTTTGATTTCAGGGGTGCAACAGGGTGTCCTTTGGACACCCCTGCACCCTTGAAATCGCAATCTCAATTTGCGATTAGCTAATTGCGAATCGTAAATTGAGATTGTCTTCCCATTCATTCCTATGGGCCTCTAGGCCCATAGGAATGAATGGGAAGGGATTCCTTAATTGCGATTCGCAAAATGCTAATCGCAATTAAGGAATTCTAAGAAATCGCAATTTATTTAGCGATTTCTTAATGCATAGGCATTTGCAATTCCTTAATTGCGATTCCTTAAAAATCGCAATTAAGGAATCGCAAATGCCGAGATTGATGCATGTACCTGTAAGTCGTTTGGGGGGAAAAGCTTTCTCTTATTATTATTATTATTATTAATTGTGTTTTGTTAAGCGTAAGCAACCCGGAGGCCTCGTAGCGCTGTGTATAGTCAGACTAGTATGAGATGAGAAAACAGGTTTAGATAAAAAGGAGAGTTTTTAGTTCCTTCCGAAATTTCAGAAGGTTGGGTTCACTGCGAAGGGTAGTAGGCAGGAAATTCCAGGCTTTTGCGGCGTTCCAGGAAAAGGAAGCGCCAAGATACTGGAATGAGTTACCAGATCCCTTGCGTAAAATTGACAATTATGGCACATTTAGGAAACAGCTAAAAGCCTTCCTTTTCTAATTCATTCGGTCCTCTTCCAATCACAGGATTAGTTCTAGCCAAGCGCTGAGATGCCCCCAGGTGATTTGTGCGCTATAAAAGAACGCATAACATAACATAACAAACATAACAACTGTGCTGCAATCACCGAACTGATTGAAAACCACTCCAATGCAAAGGATATCCTTGCTATAGTAAAAGAATTCATGCTCCCCGCTGCCTGCTCCACGAATATCCCCATCACAGGAACTGTGCAACGCCAAAACCAACATCATGTACAAACACAGGGCCCTCCAACACCAGTCAAATGACAGAGCCCTTGCCTCCCGCACAGCAAAAAGTACTGTAACCCCTGCCATGTAATGATGAGGTAGCAGTATTCTCCACGCAGTCCTTACATGGTCGACAGGTAATGGTGATTGGGTGGCATTAGCGATCCACCACCTCCGGGTGGCAGTCACTCCCTGGGCCCAGCGGATGACTCCACTCATATGCAGTATAACGAAGAGAGAGGGTGTTGAGTGAGGGAGAATCCGTAGACCAAGGGAAGGAGGAGAGTTGTCTGCTGACATCCTGTCAACTCAAGACATCTTGATAATCCCAAGCATTATATTTCAATGATTGCACCTCTAATCCTGCAAATTCGCATGCCAATATCGCAAGTACATGGGTGCATTAAAAAATGTCGTTCTTTGGGGCACAGAAGCATCACTCCTGCCACTGAAAAGAGGAAAATCCTACAGATTCCTTTGCCAATAATCGAGCACATGCATATTTCTTCTGTGCACCAACAATCCCACCAAATGGAGAATCCACACAAATGCCTACCTCAGGCACGAGCAAAAAACAGTCCTTTATCTGTGAAATGTGTGCACCCCGGGAACCATAGTCCTAATGCCATGGTGCATTTGAACCCCCAGGTAAATACAACCACTCCTCCCAGTTCATCGTGCACAAGAATCCCAGAGAGCCTTGAGCCCCTTACAGGTGAGTAGTCGCGCTTCATAAATAACTGACATCAGCATGGTGGTTCTTGCCCTTCTGTGCCGGTTTCTGGCACTGCTCTGCCACGGCCGACCCACCCCTCTATTGCCCTGGTATTATTGCCAGGGACTGTGGTGGAGGTTGAGAGAGCGCAATTTGAATGAAAAGTATATAGTAGCCATATTTAGACTTATATGTTATAAACGTAGGAATGAAACGCACATCGTAATGTAAAGTTGGCAACCATAGCATAAGGGCCAATGAATGTGATAACATGTTATAGGAAATGTAAATGTATTCACACGTTAAAATGTATTAAGTTTAGAAACCCCGTATATATGAAGGGTAAAAATATAGAAATATGTATCAATGCTTATGAAATGTAGAGCGTGCACAGTAGAGTTCGTGTACGTGTGTAACTTTAAATGTGTAACTTTACATTGGGAGAAGCGGAGAGAAAATAATGTGGAAAGACGTAAACGTGGGAAAATGTATAAAGAGAACTCACATAAAGATGTAACCAAGGAAAATGCATAAGTTATGTTCTATGTAGTCGTATTCAATATATTTCATATATTTGATGTAGAATGTTTAAGTATAACTAGGGCTTTGCTAAAATACGAATAGAAATGTATGCCAAAGGTTATGCTGTGTAAAGGGCTTTTTGTAAGAATGTTGGAAGAGTTTAGGTCATTTGTGTTTCTAACCTGACTGACCAAGAGCTCAAAGGAGCATAGTCACATGAAATGAAATTTAGTGGTCTTGTGAAGGTCGTAAATAGCTTGATGTGGACATGAGAGCCGAGAAGTCTAGCACTTGTTAGATTTAAGGTGACAATGCCGGACGGAGCTTATTGCTCGAACGTGAGGAAAGACACTCTGAATGTAGACTATGTTTTGACAAGACCATTCACAGGACCTAGCAGGGTCAAGTTAAGAGATATGGAGTTAAGGCCTTGTCTAAGGTTCTATGTTACATGATCTGAAAGAATCAATAAATGTCAACGATGAAATGATGAAGATGACATCCAAAGGAGAAGGGTCAACTTAACGGACGACGTGAAGAGTGGACCAATGGAAGAAGCAGGAAGTTGACATCATCGGGGGAAGTCCGTGGTGGGCGTCAAGGGGCGTTCCACTCACACGTTGATTGCGTACTTTAGGGACAGCACCCCGGGGAGGAGGTAGCAATTGGCAAGCAGGAGAGGGCAATCAGAGAAGGGCGAATTGCTCAGAGCAAGGGCGAGGGTAGATGCCTTGAGCAGATGCGCTGAGACATCAAAGCGCAAG